>NC_080741.1:80180863-80828863 GCF_020826845.1 Diceros bicornis minor | reverse complement strand
GTGGCACAGGAGTCCTCACACCAGCACCTTCCCTGTCCCCAGACTCTCTACTATGTAATTAACGCTGTGTGAACCCACATACTCACTCACTGATAGAACTATGCTTTCACAGGGCCCTCTAGAAAAGAATAAATCTTCCGTAAGAAAATCTATTGCTCCAGTTGTCAGCTGCCTGGATTCAGGTTTCCTCAAAGGCTAGACTTTGACCAGTGTTTCTATCCACAAGGAAGCATCAGTGGAGGCCAGTAGGAGCCTCCACCCATCCAAGAGGCAGGGGTATTAAGTTTCCACTAGTACCAAGAATGGAGGAGGAGGAGGAAGAAGAGGAAAAAAAGGAGCTGACGGTGCCCAGGAAAGAAGACCCCAAGCTCCAGAATCCCTCTCTGGACTCACAGCTTCCAAGACATTCCTAAAAAGTCTCCTGAGGTATTTGCTTTGTTCTTGCCCTTGACATCCTATAAATGAATTTGCTCCTGTTTTTTCCTATCTACCTGGCTGTGGACAGAGGTAAGAAAACTTTTTTTTTTTTTTTTTGTGAAGAAGATCAGCCCTGAGCTAACATCTGCCAATCCTCCTCTTTTTGCTGAGGAAGACTGGCCCTGGGCTAACATCCGTTCCCATCTTCCTCCACTCTATATGGGACGCCACCACAGCATGGCTTGCCAAGCGGTGCCTTGGTGCACGCCTGGGATCCAAACCGGTGAACCCCGGGCTGCCGCAGCGGAGCACGTGCACTTAACCGCTTGCACCACCAGGCCAGCCCCCAGAGGTAAGAAAACTTATGCAGAAGATCAAGGTCCTGATTTTTATTATCATCATTGTTACCTGTTCAACTTGCATGAAGATCCTAAATTAGTACGCATCATTTTACTCCACCCAATGTATGGACTGAGTTTTTCAAGATTCTACTTTATAAAAGTAAATCTGAACCATGACTTGCCTCATAAGGAAATTAAAACATTTCATTCAACACCACACAGACTCACCATCTCAGTCCTTGCAAACTTTCTACTATATCATCTGTAAACGACATGCTCTGGAGTGCTTTTACTTTTCCTGTTTTTAAAAGGTCTTTGTATCCCTTTCTTCACAATATCCAGGGGTGAGAAAAGTGATTTACCACCTGCCACAGCACCGCTACTCAGCATTCCCACCATAAATCGTGCCTTTGTGACAAAACCCTTATCTTAGAACACAGATAGTATCAACCATTTCTGCTTTTTATGTCAATGTCCTTTTATTTAAGAATGATACTGTTTTCCTTATAAATCCTTAAACATATTAGAGGAAGACACATTCGTAGCACGTGCCTTCAGTGAGGGGCAATCCAGCTGAAGCGCCTTCTCATGTCTAAGCAAGGGCAAATTCCCTAAGTAAATACATTCCGCAGGGGTGGTGCTGAGGTACATTTTTCAAAGACCAATGCCATTTGGTTGAAGTCAGCTCCCAAGGGCCGCATACCTTTTCAATCAAAGCCACAGCTGCCCGAGTGAGAGCCCTGCCCCGGAAGAGGAGCCCTTAGAACTCGGACTATCTCTACGGAGCAGGTGCCCCCACCTCATTGACAGATTCTGCTCCAAGAGTTCATTTCTAAGTCGGCTGCTCAGAACCCAGAAAGCAGAGGCAGTGCCGTGAAAGTTGATATGGTCACAAATGCACCCAGAGTTCTATTTTGAAAAGACAGAAACATACCTTTCCCTCCCTCGCAGGGTCAGGCAATCGTCAGGCTGTGAGAGGGCAGGACAAAGAACGGCAGAAGGGGTTAGGTTTGGGGAAAATGTCTCAGGCAATTTTATACTCAACTTGAGCGAGGGACAACATGATAGTTTTCAGAAAATTAATTAGTTTTGTGTCAGAATTTTGACTCATACAAAAAAGGATCTTAAAAAATCACCTTATTTAGCACCTTCCTTGTACAAATAAGCAAGCTGGAGTGAACAGCAAGAATTCAAGCCTCTAAGGTCATTCTTTTTTCAAATTTGATTAAAAAAATAAAACATCAAATCTGTTTGCTCGCAGCTGTGTGTTTTCTAAGTTTTGACCCATTTAACGTGTGGACATAGATTATCTTCCTCTCTCTCTCAGCCCTCTTTCACAGATTTTAATAAGCTCTTCCAAAGTATCAAAGTTCATATGGTCAAACTGTTGGTTGCTAACTCAGTCTTGTGGAAATCCAATGCTATATTCTATTCTAGTTAACTTATTAAAAATAAAAGAAGTCCTGAATCAGTTCATCACAACACTTAGAAGCATCATTAGCTTTCATCTGCTTCTTAGAGCATGTTCCTCTTCCATGAGCCTCAAGACCTTGCATGGAAGTCAGGAATCAGGCTATCTGGTGATCTCTGTGTGAACAACCCCCATAAATCACGCTGCACATTCCAGCTGTCACAGAGTGTCTAACTCAACCACAGCTGGCTGTGTCCCAGTTCCAGGCACACCTGAGTCACGCAAACAGGGGAGAGCAGTACTGAAAAGGAGCAAAACTGTCCCAACACAGCAACTAAGCAGGTACTAAGAGAAATAATCACACCCACCCAAGAGGGAGCAGGCAAAGAGGGAGAAGTTTGATTTTGCAAGAGCCACCCTACCCAACTTTCTAATAAAAAATGCAAATTCCTTCCTGCCTTGGAAAAAATGTCACAAGTTTAAGAGGAGACTTGGAAAACTTCTGGAGTTTTGAAAAGATAGTTCTAGAACTTTCCTGCTGGAGACCTCAGATAAACTGAGAAAATGCCACAAGCTTCTTTGCAAAAAGGAGGTTTCAGCTCTTCTTTTGTGTCCCACAGCGTGCCCCTGGGACCGTGGCTTACCTCAGAGCCTATAGCAAGATACAGAGCTTGTCACAGGTGGCTGGAAACCAGTGGTGGCTTGTAGAAATGCTGATCAGCCTTCCTTGCCCCAAAGGCCCGAGGTCCTAAGGTGAACATTTCTGGCAGTACAGGGCCCCAGAGCAGACAGCTAGGCATCTCTAGGGCCTTCAGTTGCTAGGGAAGGACAATGTGTGCAACACACTCCAGGACTGATTGTTTTTATTACACGGTGTAGCGAGTGACAATCTGGAATGTAGGTGTTTGGGAGAACCAGGAGACAAAAAGAGGGAACAAACTGGCCTCTAAGATGAAATCTAGCCATAAAAAGCCAAAGCTATATATCAGAAGCAGTCCTTTCTAGCAGAGGTAAGCAAATCGCAGCCTACAAGCCAAATTTGGCTCACTACTTGTTGTTTTTTTTTTTTTTTTGTGAGGAAGATCAGCCCTGAGCTAACATCCATGCCAATCCTCCTCTTTTTGCTGAGGAAGACTGGCCCTGGGCTAACATCTGTGCCCATCTTCCTCTCCTTTATATGGGATAGCACCACAGCATGGCCTGACAAGTGGTGCCTCGCTGGGCGCCCGGGATCCAAACCCGGGCCGCCAGCAGCAGAGCGCACGCACTTAACTGCTATGCCACGGCGCCGGCCCTGTTTTTTTTTTTTTTTAAATAAAGTTATTTTGGAACACAGCCATGCTCATCTGTTTACATATTGTCTATGGGTGTTTTCATACTAAGATGGCAGACTTGAGCGGTTGCAACAGAGACTGTATGACCCCCAAAAGCAAAAACATTTGCTATCTGGCCCTTTTCAGAGAGTAAATCCCTGTTCACTGGTAAAATGTAAGTGTTATGGGCCATTTTCATTCTTCCAAATGTACTCAAGCCCTCCAAAATATCTTATAAGGCTTTAAAAATAGCCAAAAAAAAAAAATATATATATATATACACATATATATATATATCTGACCCCCCACATGGGTCCTTACCACATTCAGCTATATAATTAACCCACGTTGTAACACTTAAAAAAAAATCAGAGCAAACATTGAAGAGTGTTTCCACCCCACTCAACATAAGTTGTTCACTTCTGCCTGTTGCCACAAATGCAAACTTTCAGCTGCTAGGAAGAGTACGTAGTAGACCCTTAGTACACCCTCTGGAAATGAGTGGTTTGCAGGAGGCAAGAGGGCTGAAATTAAAAGGGCAAATACTCTTTATTCTAACACCACAGAGAAGTAACAGTTGTCAGGATTAATGAGCTGGCTCTAGCCCTGTCCGATATTTGACACTCAACGAAAAAATGCCCAACATTAATTACCTTCGAGGACTAAAGGCTGCCCTCTAAGAACATTCTAACCTCCTCTCTCTGAGCCTCTTGACTGCTAATCTCCTCACCCTCAAGAAAACTTGCCCCAGGATAGAAGTGCCTTCTTGGCTAAAGCTGTATAAGGCTTCTAAAACCAAACTGAGTACTTGACCACGCTAATTAGGCAGAGTGAGCCTTTGTAGCTGAGAAATCCTTCTTAGCTCAACCCCCTTCCCCAACACTGCTTTAAAAACAGAAATGAAGTCAATGAGTTCAGTCCAACAAGCACATTTATTACTGCAAAACAGCCAAAGGCAGAAACCAATGTTGACTCAACCTAACAAACACACGAAGGTGATTTCTAAAACAAATTCAAGTTTTTCCCCTCCTCTAGCCCATTTCTATCTCTGGCAGCTCACTCCTGTGCTAAACAATCGCTTCATTTACAACACAAGTCCTACTGGGGCACGCTGTCAAATATAACTGAGTTTTATACCTCTTAGCTCACTAAAGGGCTGCGATAAGATGTCACTCCTTTGAAGTGTGGTATAAGAGAGCACAGTGATGGTTTAAAAAAAAAAAAAAGGTTAATAAGTTAATACACAGAAAATCTCCACGCTACGAAGGATTTCATCTTTATTGCAAAAACTAGTACTTCTGTAATTCAACATGATCACCTATAAAAACAATGAACACAAACGGCATTATACTATACTTAAAAGGAAGAACAAGGGTTTATAATTACATGGCTAATTCTTGAGATAGCTTACAAACAAATACAGAGCAAATACAATACGTGTGCTGTTCACAAATCACAAAGGTGCCTGGAACCTTCTGGAAAAGCCATCCCTGCATGACTAACTCTAGTGTAATACCTTCCACTTCTAAGAGCACTTGGAGATCCCATTTCCAAGGCCAGTCTCCTTTCCAGACTAAAATGTGTGACCAGCTCAGTGAAGCTCCACACAAGAAAAAGTTGCTCCTAGAATGCTCATCTTTTTCTCCCAGAAATCTAACACAATGACTTTCTCAAGCAGAAACCTGAGAAGCGGCAGTCAAGTCAAACAGAAAACTAATTATCAAACCTGATAATATTTACAGTTGGGCCAAAAATGGAACGTGTGTTTAAATGACAAAGTGCTTGTAGAAGCATAAGAACTTTATAAGAAAAAGTTCATAACGAAGAAGCACAGAAACATTTGACAAGAACAGGTGCCGTGTTGTGGAAAGTGCACCACAGCAAATAAAGCCTCGTCCCAGTCCCGGCTCTGCCACCATCAGAGTACGGGGAGAGAACAAGTCCTTCAGCGCTACGTGTCCCTGTTTGCTCATTATACAAGCAGGAGACTGAATGAACCAATCTCTAAGGATCAGCAAATTGTTTCTATGATGCTCTAACGCTGATCAAAATCAATTTTGGTATAATAACGCAGCGGCAGCTCTCTTAACAAATGTATGTTTGCCTGCCAAAAACACTTGAAGAGTCGTGTAATCTGAAAGTTAGGGTGAAATATTACAGAAACAGAGAAGACAGACAATAGGATGAGGAAGGAAGAAAAGGAAGGGAGAGAAAAATCAAACCAAATCACCTTTCGTTATTTTCTTATCATTCTGCAAGGAATAACTATATGTCCTTTAGAAGAAATTACACAAGTGTGTGCACACTCTCGAGCACACAAGTATACACAATGCAGTAGAGAGCTGCCTATTTTCTGCCAAAATCTCTCCTTTACCAGGAGTTGAGCTCTATCAGGTATTAAGGATGGGAGAACAAAGTCTAAATTGAGGCTGATGAAAACAATGCAATTAACATACCTGACCAGTCGTGTTACCCAACGCCATTCAAAAACAAAGCTGATGTAAAAAGGTCACCTACCTCAGTAAGTGATACAGGCTGAGTTGAACGGCCTCCTCAAGACCTGAGCTGCATTTTGCCCCAATCACCAATCTACAAGTCAAGACAACCTTTCCAGGTGGCAGTGTGCCCAAGGGCAATGCCACAGCCCTGACTTTTTAGCAAGGACTTTTCATGTACGTTTTCCTGAATGTAAAAATGAATACATGATCCAAACTACAGAAATGCAAAAAAAAAAAAACAGTTTTCAGGGTGATTCAAGTAGAATTCTAAGGCCCCCCAAAACACTAAGAAATTTATCTTTTCAAGATAATTTGCTTGTTGGAATACAAGCATCAGCACCAAACACGAGATCCCTGAAGCACCTGCTGAAATCATCAACCTTTATCTTGTTTTGTTTTGTTTTGTTTTGCGAGGAAGAGTGGCCCTGAACTAACATCTGTTGCCAATCTTCCTCCTTTTGCTTGAGGACGAGTGGCCCTGGGCTAACATCTGTGCCAATCTTCCTCTATATTGTATATGGGACACCACCACAGCACAGCTTGATGAGTGCTGTGTAGGTCCGTGCCCGGGGTCGGAATCTGCAAACCACGGGCCACCAAAGCAGAGCGTGCACGAACTTAACCACTATGCCACCAGGCTGGCCCCCAACCTTTACCTTTTTTAATTTTGCTTGATTAAACTCACTGACTAAATACACTTTTTGATAGAAACCAACACCTGTTTATCCTGTGTTCTGCAAAAGTCGGACTTTACAGAATTGATATCTTGTTGTTGTGGGTTACTATGCATTTAGAGTGACAGCTTTGAGAGCCATAAGCAACTAAGTCTAAGTCCTAAGATAAGGGAAATTTCTGGAGGAAAAAATCAGGAAACTGAATTATGAAGAGTAAAAAAAAATACTCAGAATAAATCAAGAACGACACAAATTCTCAAGACACTTATTTGGCAATGCCTCTATGAGTGTGAACTGCATGATTATCAAGACATTCATTTCTGCTGACTTGACTTTAATCCGCAGTGGGATGTGATGTTTGGGACATGACAATTAATACTCTCCTTAAATGGAGTAACTCACTCATGCATCATTGATGAATCATTCTATAAAAGGTCAATTTTCATTCACTCATTCTAGCAAACAGGGTTTCCCTGCTTTCAAACCCCAGTTGAGAGCTTAGTATAATGTCTTTCCAAAAGTATCCTTGTGGAAAGAAGGATCTGGAAGAGAGCTTGATTGGCTTGAGGGATTAGAAACTATTATATAAGTAATTTCTCCACTGAGTAGGTCTCTGTGGAAAGTTCTGTTCATGTTCCCTTTACTCATTTACTCTCTAGATTGTAAATTGAAAGAATGCACATAAACCCTACATGTAATCAGAGATACAGAGGTTTATGATGACTAGTATTAATAAACAACAACAGGAAAAAAAATGTTTACAGAGCCCTTGGTACTGGGGGAATCCATGTTAAGTGTTTTGTGCCATATCTCATTAACTCCTGCTGCCAGATAGCTTCCTTTTTTCCCTGCTCTTTGTTCCCAGGTAGGACATGCTTTACAGAACAGGTCAATGTGCTCCCTTGATCTGCTGGCTTCTAGCTGGCTTCAGCCAATGGGGCACACCAGAGGAGAAGCAAGAGAGTGGGGAGAAACGAGGCCTGGATATTTGTCCCTCAGCTCCCTCCTGGTGGGGCGGCCTCTTAACAGCAGTGTCCCTCCAGAGATCATAGCTCCTGTCTGGGCAGCCCTCTTCACAGGGGCCCCTTCTTCTGAGTTCTGGTAACTCCTTCCTGCTCTGCCCTTCAAGCTAAACTTGGGCACAGCACTGCTCCTAGCCCAGATTACTGCCCCATCCCCTATGCTTCCCCTACACCAGGGGTAGACAAAGCATGGCCCATGAGCCAGATTCAGCCCAAAGACTACTTTTATTAATAAAGTTTTACTGGAAGCCACATCTGTTCATTTACGTACTATGGCTGCTTTTAAAAGCACTAGAACAGCCCAGTTAAGTAGTTGAAACAGAGGCCACATGGCCCCCGAAGCTGAAAATATTTACTATCTGGCCCTTTACAGAAAAAGTTCGCCAATCCCTACCCTATACTCTTCCTATACACTTGCAAATAGTCTTTGTATGAACCTCTCCTGATTTATCCTATCTGAGGTGCCCCATCTGTTTACTTCTGGGATCCCAAATGAGACAGTCCTCAACTACCGCTATGAGGTACCTTTGTTACTATAATTATTCCCACTTCACAGAGGACAAGAACATTTAAGATTCCTTTAGGAGGAAATATTTAGATGAAAGGGAAAGGGTGCAAGAAAGATTTACTGGAAAAAAAAAAAAAGGCCTGCCAAAAAGGGGTATACAGAGAGAGAGGGAGAATAGATGGATAGATGGATGGACGGATAGATGGACAGATGGACGGATGGACGGATGGATGGATGGATGGATTTATGGGTGAAGTGCCTAAAATCTGTCAATATATTAAGGACCCATAGGATATTTCCCCCCTTATTTAAAAGATAAATTAATAGTAGCCAAGAATGCAAGTTTGCTTTGGGGACTCATGAGGAACCTGCCTCCATTGCCATTTCCTGCTCTTTCTGCTTAGATGTGAAAAACGTTACTACTTCAATGAGTGAACTGGAAAGATTTTGCTACGGAATTCTTTCTTCATTCATGAACACTGTGAAAATACTTACATGGGTTCTTGGTTGGCGAACAGAGAGCTACATGGCTAAACATAGCTCCTCTTAGCTAGCCCCTATTCCCTAGATTTTGAAAATTAACTCAGGAACATCTGAGTCATATCTGAAGACAAAACTCTTCCAAGGCACATTGATGTTGCAAGGCCCTACTCTGTGGGGTCTGAGACCAATAAACAGCTACTGCTAGATAATAAATCGTCATCAATTCAAGTTTCCAGTTACTTAGCACTTCAGATGTGCCAAGACCTATGTAAACATGTTTTTTTTTTTTTTTTTCATTTACTGATTCCAACACGCTTATTTTTAAAAGTATTACTCTTACTTTCATCTTTTGGATGAGAAAATGAAGGTGAACAGGTATTGAGAAGTGGCCCAAATTTGTAAGTGACAAAGCCTAAACTTTAACCAGCCTTTCTGAATGAGGCATGCCAAAAATTGTCCCTGCATAAGAGTGGCTGTCAATCATAGAGAAATAAGAAACCTGCCATTGATGATCTGACTATAATGAGAGAGCAACTCAGAGGTTACTTCATAAATCACTGCACCATTGTTCTTGGAGCTCCTGATGGTTTGAAACCATTAATGTGGCCCCAACCATAAATGGACGTGTATTGCGTGTTTGTTCCGTGGGATCCATGATATTAGGTATAGAATGTGTATGTGGGGGGGGAGGATATTTACATAATATTTAGACTAAGCTCCTTCAGACCTATACAGAAAAAGTTACAAGTTTCCAACCCCTCTGGAGAAGTAATTACTCCAGAGGAACTTATCTCACGAAAGGAAAGTCTCCCTAAGTCACCATCTATCATTTTCCATGTTATTTGGTGCCTCATACCCTCAAAGTCTATATTCTGTGAAGTACTGCTGTGGATGTTTGTTTATCCAGTTGAAAAACTGAAAGACCATTTTTGGACTGAGTTGATCTTGACCGAGGGAAAATAACGATTTTCAGAGCTTCGTCTAGGACCCTGCAAACTTAAGAATTCTTAACAGGAGGCTCGTGGATGGGTTTCAAGGAGTCTATGAGTCCCATGAAATTGTGTGTGTGCGCACATGGGAGAGAGAGGGAATGGCAGAATATGAGAATATGTGTTTTTTTGGCAAGAAGATCCAGAACTCTCATCAGATCCTTAAGGAGGAGGGGGTCTTTCTCCCCTAAACCACAAACAACCGCTGAGATGAGAGCTAACGCAGTCCTCTTCGCCTCCTACAATCAGCTCACACAGCCACGCTGCCTTAGGCAGAGAAGCAAACCCGGCAGCATCTTGCTTGTTCCTCCTCCTCCTAACAAGCCTATAGCTTGTTTCCATTACTCTCCGCTTTATGCCTTACTCACCATTTACTCAAAATGACCCTGTGACATCACTATTCCCTACAGACTGGAAATCGACACAAAGAGGAGAAGGCTGGATTGGACTCCATTCAAATGGTTTAGTTACTCAAGTAACACCAGGGCCTCTTCCGTGGCCCTTTCACCTGTGAGGCAACTTCTTGACATGCAGCCTAAGACTCCCAATAGGGCTTTTATTTCATCTTGACTTCAGTCTGACTACAAAAAATACATATGGACTGCCTCGTATACCATATCCGTGGTCTGGTAATTCTCCATAAATGATTATGTTTTGTTATTGTTGTTCTTTTTCCGGAGAGTGGTTTGAATTATATCTTGCTTCATAACAATAAAATTTACCTCAAACGAATTCTGAAATACAATACAGCTGCCTTTACAGTATCGAGTCAACAACTTCCACATAACATACCAGAAGCAACCAGCAACTGGTTTTATTTTAGTAAAATGCCTTTTTGGGGGGAGAGGGGATGAATTCTGGGGTTTGAGGTTTATCCAAGTATAAATTTTCAAGGTTCAAACATACTTCTATACACAGAAAAACAGACCTACGCAAAAGCATAAGCAACGTTTCTTTGGGATTCTTCTTCATAGAAAGAACCATGTATTGTGCACGTGCACGAGTGTGCGCGTGTGCATGAGTGTGTTTGTGTGTGTGTGGCTTTCTCCCAATCAGCTAAGTAGGCAAAGAGAACTGATGGTTTACTCACTATGTCTGCCAGCTTCCTTTACACTTTAAAACAAAAACACTCCCCCCATACCATGACCATATGTCCTTAAATATTATCTTTCACCACAGAACCCCAAAATATCACCAACGAGCACTCAACTATGTTACATTAGTCTTTGAAAAAATGTGACTCTGTTTTTGGAAGATATATCTTTCAATACCCGCTTTGGAATTTGTGTGGTGTGTCTGTGTATGGGTGTCAAAGTGTGATCATCTAGTTCCATATATTTTAAAATTTTATTTCTGATTACAAAGAAATATCTACTCATCGTGGAAGATAAAATTTTTCAAATTATATGCATGTATAGTATACATTCAACTTCCTGGAGTCCTAGCCCCAGGACCAGAGGAAATATGTACAGGGATATTATAATAGTAGTGTTTGCAGGTCCAGAAAATGCAAAATAACTGAAGGCTATATCAATACATGTGTCATTGAAGAAGCTGGGGTCACGTCCATGTGATGGAACAGTACACATTTATTAAAACCAATGAGATACATCTGCATCTACTGGAGAAACGTGCACAAGACACTGTTAAAGAAAGAAAGGCAGAATACGAGTGCAGCAGGATTCCACTTGTGTAAAGACAACAAACTAACAAAGAAAAGAAAAATCTAATATTCCACATGTGTGCATGTGCTTCTGTGTCTGTACAATTACGGAGAAGGCCGTGGAAGGCTATGTGCCAGGCTGAAACACCACTTACCTCAAGACATAGGAGGGGGAAAGGGAGAGGAAGGTATGTGTAAATTGGTCATTTTCACTTTAAAATTTCTATTGTTTCAATGATTGGGGCAAGTACACATAATTCTATACAATTTGGGCAGTGGAATATTCAATACAAGAAGTTTTTTTAGAGAGAGAGACAGAACTGAATATTATAATTAAAAAAAGATCTCAGAATTCACCCCCTTCCATCCTCCAAGTTAGGCCACTGCTGGCAACTTGTGCAAATTCCCATTATTCCCCACACCTACACTGAAATAACTTTTTCAATAAAATATAAACATTATATATATGTATACATATCTCTCTCACATATATAGTTTTGTAATAAGCTTGTTTACTTAATGAGGCTTCAACATCTCTCCACTGGCATGGGGTCTGGTTGGGCAGAAATGTGACATAAACGAAAGCACATAGAGCCACAAGGAAATCTGGATCCCATCATCCTCAACTGCTAACTGTGAGACCACCAATAAGGCACTTAACCTGAGCCTCAGTGGTGTCCGCTGGAAATGGGAACAAGACTCCCTGTGATTGCAGAGCTGTGGGAAGAATTAAATGAAATACATTTGGATAACCAAGTTCATTGCCTGACATACAGTAGGTGCTCAACAAATAGAAACTATCAATAAGAACGATGTAATAATAATAACATCACTGAGTACTTGCTAGGCGCTAAGAACTCTTCTAAGAGCTTCTAAAGTCTTGAGATATATTCACTCATTTAACCTGCACACCTAATTTTTGAGATAGATGCTATCATCTTCATTTTCCAGACGAGAAAACTAAGGGCCAGAGAAGCGAAGTAACTTGCCCAAGGCTACGCAGCTAATAGTATCAGAGCTGGGATTCAGACCCATGCAGCTAGCTTACCCTTATCCACTACACATCCTGCTGCCCGATGCTGTGAGGGTGGTAGGATTTTATGGAAGTAAGTTCTTCTACAGGAGCATGTGTGAACCACGTCACAAAGATTAACCACACTAGCTACAACAGCCTCAGGCTAGCGCTCGATTTTCTCAGGACTGGTTCCCAGACCTTTCCACTTGGGGACATATGTGTGCACTCGCCTGGGCATCCTTAACTAGTCCATCTGTGATGTTCACCACTCTCTCCTCACATGTCCATCCAGTTACACTCTGCAAAGGAGACTCATGAGCCAGGAGCTTCTCTTCCCCCCATTAGCACTTCCAGCACCCCAAACAAAATTTAACCCAAGGAAGGGAGAAAACGCCATAAGGACACAGGACAAGGTGGCCTCGAGTCTGCACTCACTTGAACCACAGTCCTTCACTGGGTCACAACAGGTGTCTGCAGCCCAGGTGGGCAGCTCATGACACTGAATATCTCATTAGCTTACGATGGAATGAATGGTCCCATATTAGGCTCTGATCATGGATCAGCTTGTAAAACACACAGGTGACCCTAGTGTCATGAAAAAATAACATTTGCAGTCTCTAAAAACCAGAGACATTTAGCAGTGTGTCTGCCACCACTTTCAGTGCTCCCCAAAATTAAATCAAAATGGCATTTGTTTCCTTAATGGTCTAAAAGGCCTCAAGTTCTAGCTCTGTCTTGTAGGTGGTCTGTAACATTAAACCATCAACAATTAGCTTTATGCTTTCACTTCCAATGCCATGGCAGTTCTTTTCTCTCTCTGACAAGGCCAGGACGACATTCCCTCTGTCTGGTGTGGTAAATGAGGCAAGAAAAAAGAACGAAAGAAAAAAAGGCAGGCCATTTACAACCCAAGAGCTGGCGTCAATGCTCTTAACAAGCGAAATCTGGCATCCTTATTACAGGACCACCTGCCTCGATCGCTACTGAACTTCAGGTACCATGAGGGTGAAGTGAGGAAGGAGGGGAAAAAGAAGGAAGAGAGAAAAAGAACCACTTCCACCCAGGAAACAGGATAACCGCAGACAGACTCCTTCCACTTTTGAGTTGAGCCTGAGTGCTGACAACACATTTTGCTCAATTAAGACAATGGCTACATTTCCAGCAGAGGTTACCAACTTTTATCTCTTACTTGGATGCTCCATTAAATGGGGTGGGTGTGTGGGTGTGTGGGTGTGTGTGTGTGTGTGTATGTGTGAGAGAGAGAAAATAAATGGAAACTGATTTAGAAAAAAAGGAAAAAATTACTAACAAAACAACCTAGGTTTTTTTATCTGTTTTCTTAAAGTGCCTCGAAACATTTTTTTTTGATTCTTCTAGAGTTACTCTGGTTTAGATTCTAGTGTTACTTATGGGACTTCCTTAACATTTCACACAGTTTGTCTCAAGTAAATACAAACACTATGTTGCATTCTATTATTAACACTGTGCATTCTTCTTTGAGGCTCAAGGGAAGCAAAATGTTACATTAAAGGCAATCAAAATCACCAACGCAATCAACATCACTGATATATGTTAACAAAAGCGGCTAATTATGCACAGAGCTTACCACGATTCCTTCTTCGGTAATAGAGATATCACTTATTTTTTAAAACGTCCATTTAATAAATTCTACCATCCCACATCCCAAAAGGAGAGAGAAACTGCAATGTTTTTATCTCCTTTTGAAATCTTTAACAAAAAAAAGCTATTTTTTCAAAATAAACTGTTTAATTTGAGTCCAGGCTGCCTCCACCTTCGAGACAGAACATTTCAGTTTTAAGCTCGCTGGCATATGAACACAAGCAAATGCCCAACTCTAGACAATTTTAGTTTCCTCTCTTGGCTCGTGTTTAAAGAGAAAATTAAGATAGCTGCTCCATATTAGTCTCACCACTCTAAAGCTCAGGAATTCAAGTTTTTAAGTTTCTGTTAGCAAACATTATTAGAATACACATCAGGAAACGTCTAAGTAGTTTCTACCTGATTTATATTAACATTTACACTGTTTTTAGCTTAATATTAATTCTGTGAGAACACTCAACTATTTTCAGCTTGTCACCTTTTCTCCCTAGTTTAGCAGAGAACACAAATGTCAAAAATTCTGGCAGAAAGATAATAGTAAAAAGGTAAAATAAATCTGTTTACTACAACAGGCTTTAAATATCTCTAGCTCATCAAATCCGTCCTTGGGGCCAGAAGCAGTGAAGACCTTTCCCAAGGGCCTTGTTTAATGCTCTCATTTACATTCTCCTCCAGAGAAGCCCTCAGAAAGTTCCATTGAGGTTTATCGCTTCACTGACAAATTGGTTTAACTAAGCAACTGTGGCAAAGGAATTATTTCCTGGAACATGTATGAAAATTCCACAGCAACCATCTTCGCTAAACTTCATTGAACAAAGTGGCACACTCAAACTAGAAGTGAGCAAAGGCATCTTCTAGAACTTAGTTGCTATTGGATTTTATGTTGCTAAAGCAGGGTCCTACAGGAAGACAACACCAAGGTCAATGACACAGGAGAAGACAAAGGTGACCAATGTTAAAAATTTTCCAAATATGGTGGCAAAGCCTGCACCTTCTAAGCTAAAAGCACCACTGCTAGAGGAAACGCAGGCTCTGTCTCACATAAAGTGAGTTAACCGGAGATAACACAATTTCCTAAATCTTACTGCTAAAGATGACTAAGAAAAATGTTTACTTAAAATAAAGATTGGAGTTCACAAATGCAGATTTTTTTTAAGTTTACTTTATAAAATCCAATGTGGTATATCAAAAATTGAACTCCAGATTTTCTTGTGATACCATTATACTTATCTTTTTTTAAAATAAAGCAAAAATAGGGCTCCCTCACGATTTCTCTCTGGCAGGCGCATTTACTCCCTTGCTTCCAATTCCTAAATTCCCCCAGCACTGGGAGAGATGTCTATTTTAAGGCGCTGCTATTCCTGTACAGACAGCTGGCAGATTCCACCTGTCTGCAGGAGGTGTTGTCAAAGGATCAAATGTCCCCAAGACCTCATGACATACCGTCACCTGCCTTGAATGCTTCTAACGTTAGACCTCCTGCAGTTTTACCCTCCGAAGTTGATCACATGACTTGAAAATCTATTTCCAAGTCAGGCAACAGATATTTACTGATGGAATACTCTGCACCAGGGCCAGTGCTGGGTCCTGGGACCACTGCAAATGCACAGCTTGATCACTGTGTCCCTGCTTTCGGGCACTTACAATCAAGCAGGGCCTCCTTGGTCCTTCTCTAATGAACTGCAAAACTCAAAGGGACACCTGGCCAGCAGGGTCCACGGGATGCTGGATTCAGAAGCCTATCCGGGCATAAGTTACAAACTTTCCCACAGGCTCTGGAAAGCAATCACAAATATGCCCCATGAAGCATCCACATCAAACACCAGGCAGATACGCATCTCCTCAATGAGAGAAGAAATTACCCTGCACACCAGAGCTCCGCACTTAGAAACAAGTTAGGCTTCCAAAGGCTGGACCTAGGTCCCTTGAGGTAAGTCCATTATGA
This sequence comes from Diceros bicornis minor, assembly GCF_020826845.1. Lineage (NCBI taxonomy): Eukaryota > Metazoa > Chordata > Mammalia > Perissodactyla > Rhinocerotidae > Diceros > Diceros bicornis. Next base: position 80,812,964 of record NC_080741.1, on the reverse strand, counting down.
CACAAGTGACTGCTAACTAATGCCATCCATCTGTTGGTAGCATGCAGAGCCTATGAACTTTGCCTCAGGCAAGAAGTTCGTAAGTGGAAAGTTGATAGGTAGTGAGACTTATTTTTGCAAATATAGTCATATATTCTAACATCAGATTTGACTCCATTCTCTTGGCAAGAGGCTGGGACTTAGATGTGCCACCAGCAGATCCGACCAACTCCAAGGCATAATATCAGAAAAAGACATCTGCTGCCAACACGGAAGGTATGGCTCTGTCCTTCAATGCAGAACGTTTTCAAACTGCTGGCTACCGCCCTTTAGTGAGCCATGAAATCAACTTACTGGGAGGCAAAGAGCATTAAAAGAAACGAATCAAAAAGAAATACCAGACTGCGCTGCATGAAGTAAGGATAAATGTCTCGCACAAACCTTTTTTCAAGTTTTATACATTTATACCAGGATCCACTCACATTTGTGAGTGCTGTGCTGGGTTGTACATAAAACATATTTCTTATTGCAAGTCAGTACCAAAAAAGCTTGCAGAACGCTCTTTGGAAGAGCAGTCTGGCATGCAGAACTGTGTGAGCAGTTCTTAGTCTATGTTTGGGTTGCATCAGCAGACAAACGTGTGTACTATAAACAGCTACAACTGGAATGCATAATGGTAGGACAGTTTTTCAAAAATTTATAAAAACATAAAACTTTGTTTATCAAAGATGAATTCCCTGATTTCTGGCCTATGACACTAATATTTACCTTTTTGCCTCTGAAATTCTTTAACAATGATGGAGTTATTCCTCTCTGTAGTGGATTCTAATCTCTAAAATCTCCTTCATTCCTCAACCAGTCAAGCCAAACTAGCTGCACAAAGCGTTTAGCTCAGGCTGGCACACGGCTGCAGGAGGCAAAATGAGGTCAGGAGAGCTTGATATTATTGTGGGTGGCCCAGGGCTGTGCTGTTAAGGGACTTTGACTGACACGACGAGCAAGTCATTCACTGTCAATCTCCAGCCAGTCTGACTGCATCTAGGGGACAGATTTAATTTGGGCCTAAATGTTTGTAACACTTTTTAAAAACAAAATTTTATCTATGTGTAACACACACGAAGTGAATAAATCTTAAGCGTACACATCTTGATGCATTTTCACAGCATGAGCACACTCATTAACCACTACTCAGACTAAGAAGAGAATGGGACCAGCACCCCAAAAGCTCTCCTGGGACCTGCTCCCAATCACCAACCTTACTTCTAATCCCTTAGAATAATTTTGCTTTTAAACAAAGAGAACGCAAGGCTCAGAATCAAAGTCTTGAGTAAGCAACAGTATCTAGGTGAAATTTACCAACTGTCTGCTTTTTATATTTATTTTTACCTTGATCATCTATTTACAGCAGATGAAAACGGCTTTCCACTTACAATGATGACACAGTTTTCTTTTAAAATAAATTTAAGTTCAACAAAAGTATGCTGGAGAAAAATGTTGCTTTAAGAAAAATGTCAAGTATTTAACAAAACAGGTGGCACATATATATGGCAAAAACCAAGCAGGCAGTATATGACGACTGAAGTTTGAAAAACACTTATTTAGGTTTGCTGATCAGTGCAAAATGCTAAACAAGATTAAACGACCATTGCTCACTCTGATTTTCTGGGGATGAGGGTGGATTCTCTCTCCTGCCCCAAGGTATATCAAAAGGACTAATTTCTTTTCTTGCATAATCTTAAAACAGATTAATGGTCAGTGCTCCTGAGAGATGATATGATGTTATTTTTATACCCTTCTTGCTTGTCTTTCTCACATGCATCATGCTTAATCAAAACTGGAATAATAATGAAAGGAAGCATATTGAATTTTTCTCTTCTTAAATCTCTACTACTTTAAGTTTAAAACATCATTTAGAACTGGGATCAATTTTAACAAAAAGCCACAAACAACTCATACTGAATGCCTTTAACGTTCTAATTATAGCAAAAAACAACAAACACTTACATGGACTTAACTTTCAAACAAACTAAAGGAGAAAATATTATTTCAGTAGAAATAGCAACTTCCTTCCTTGTCCTCGTCTCTCTGAATTAGTATAATTCCCCATATGCTCTGTTAAATCTAATAAATTCAGCAGATTAGACTCTGCATTTCATGTATAAGATTTTAATATCAAGCAAATTAACCTAAATTTACCTACGAATAGCCTTCTAGGTAATTAAGTCACCTTGTCAAAACAATGATTTCCTTGCCTCCACTTGACATACCACCACTAGCCCAAAGGATTCGCTTTCCATTTCTTACAAAGTATATAAACAAAGGTTATTAAACAGGGACTATATTCAAAACAGCTTAGAACTTCATCCAGTTTGTTTAGGTCTCCAATGAGTGACTCATACAAAATCAAGGTGAAATCTCACAAATTACTAATGTGAAGTTAGTGAAGGGCTTATGTATTCAGGTGCAGCCTTCACTCACAGATTCATACATAGAGTCATACATATACAGAGAGTTTTTACAAGGTTTTTAACTCTAAGCAATCTAACAAGTCTGATCTGGCAAAACACAGTAAATTAAAGGACTGTGGCTAATAAAACACAAGTGTGGTTTAGAACTTGATTAAAACACAAATACCAAGGTTAAGGTAACGTTTCTCTGAAAATGATTCTGCCAAACATAGCATTTAATGTCCTTCCACTGTTGGATCAGTTTCCCTCGGCTGTTTCATACACTAAAGGGAATTAGTCCCCTAGCTATCAGATGCCAAAAGGGCAGCTGAATGGAGAAATGACAAACCTCACTGCCTTTGTTACCATTATCATCAGTCCTTTAGAAGGAAAGCGGAATGGAGTTCTTTCCAGTTTTCAAACTTACCTTTTAGTCACCCAAGAAAATTAAGATGGTGCTCCATTGATAGTTATTAAGATGCTTCCGGCTTTCAATAAAAACATGATGAATTTTTTTTTCTTGCCTGATTCCCTCTCTTCCACAATTTCTTTTTCATCAGCAATTCTATTCCAAGTCCCCAACCTCTCACCTGAGGTTCTTATAAGCACACCAACTCTTTCAGATAGTTCAAAGAATGATACAAAGCATTAGAAATCCAATAACAATGCTGCAACAAAATCATACTTAATCCTATTTTACTTGAGCTCCTCCCATTTCATTGAAGCTAGAGTTTAGAACAAGTAATAAAAATATTATGTGTTTCAAATGCAATTTCCATGGCCCATCAGATTCCCGCACACAGGCCACTGTGTCTGTTCCTAACTGAGCAAACTGACAGTAAACATTATCTTGACAAAAAACTATCTGTAAGGGTTTCTATTTTCATCTTTATACTTTATTCTATTTTTGCAATTTTTCTACATTGGTGTAGTGCATTAATATCAAGATATAAAAAATGTTACTCTAAAAATAAATTAAATGTAACTTGCAATTTTAAGGAGAGATTTTGTCAAAGAAACACAAACTCTTCACAGTTTTAAGAAAATCCCAATATTCCTCATGAGTCAGTATAAAAATGGAAATCATTTGTTGTGTGAGGAAGACTAGCCCTGAGCTAACACCTGTTGCCAATCCTCCTCTTTTTTGCTGAGGAAGATTGGCCCTGGGCCAACATCCATGCCCATCTTCCTCTACTTTATGTGGGACGCTGCCACAGGCATGGCTTGATGAGCGGTGCGTTGGTCCACACCCAGGATCCAAACTGGAGAACCCCGGGCTGCCAAAAGCTGAGCATGCAAACTTAACCACTACAACACTGGGTCGGCCCCAAAAATAGACATCTTAATCTGTTCCGGCCCTTTAAAAATAGCTGATAGTGAACACACAATTGTTTTACTTTATTTTTAGAACACTTAAGTCAGCACATATGCAATGAATTACCATGTTGTTCGCACTAAGATGTAAATTAAGAATTACTCCTGATTGATCAATTATTGTGATTTATATGGCCTTAGGAACTGGCAGCTTTTTCTCCATACAGATTCAAAAGGTCACTAATTTTAAAAAGAAATCTAAAACAAATTAAAATGGTCTATTCACAACTGTAATTTCAGGTTTATGAAACTGTGCCATACAACTGTCATCAAAGCCGGGGCTGGCTGGAAGCTCCCTTGAGCCCAGCCTCCACAGAACTACAGGAAACAACACAGCAAAGCTAATCACCTGGTGAGCATTTATTCTGCGTCCAAATTTACAGTATTCAGACACATGCATTATTTTCTTTATTACAGCAACCTTATGATATATGTAATGGTGTCCATATTTAACAGAAGAGAGCAATGCTCAGAGATGATAAGAAGCTTGTCCAAGCTTGTGAGACTAGCAAATGACAGAAGTAGAATTCAAAATCTGGTCTGATTCCAGAGTCCATGATTCTTGTTTTTTTTTTTTTGTGAGGAAGATCAGCCCTGAGCTAACATCCGATGCCAATCCTCCTCTTTTTGCCAAGGAAGATTGGCCCTGGGCTAATATCCGTGCCCATCTTCCTCTATGTCATATGGGATGCCGCCACAGCATGGCTTGATAAGCGGTGCCTTGGTGCGCGCCCAGGATCCGAACCTGCAAACCCTCGGGCCGCCAAAGTGGAGTGCACGCACTTAACCGCTATGCCACCAGGGCCGGCCCCCACAGACCATGATTCTTAACCACTCTATACAGTGACTGCTTTTCCTGTGACCCTGGTGTCAATCATCTTCCACTATACATAGGTCTTACATGTCAACTCCCTAGAGCCAGGGACCACATATTAGCTCTCCACGGCTCCTGACCGATCTCGTACTAGGGAGACCTCTATACACATCCAACAAGTGAACATATGCCTGCTAGAGGTTTCTCTTCATCCTAAGAACTCACGCAAGATGAAGATTTTCAACAAGTTACAACCAGAGGTCACTCTATATAATTTATCCCCTCCCAATTTTTTAAACAAACATCTAATAATTTTTTGGATATGAGTTGCACGTGTCTGGCTAACGAATTCTCAAATCAGTGGGTCTGGAAACATAAATTTCCTAGCAACAGTCATTCTATGGAAAGAACAAAAACTGTCTTCTTTGATTAGGAACTGTCAGCATCGATTTTGTTCCACTCGAGAGTTTCTCCAAATAGTGAAAAACAAAAAATAAATATATTTAGCTCATTTTTCAAGTAGACTGGGATGTCCCTTTTGGGAGGTGGAGGAGTGGCTATGAAACCAAACGCTCTTAGCCTTTCAGCTCTCCTGATCCCCAGAGCTGTCAAATGACTCCCTAGGAGGCGCAGGAAAAGAGGAAGTGATAAAAGATGGAAAAGAAGAGTCGAAAGAGCCAAAAAGGCAGCAGGGAGTGCCACCCTCAGGAGACAAGGGGTGGGAGCCACACTCGCAGTTCAAACGACTATCAGAACAGACAAAGACGGGAAAGGCAAAGGTCTCCCTGGAGCGGTGTGGCAGAGGCAGACGAACTCCGGACCAGCTGCCCTCCCCGGCGAGGGGCATGGGAATCATTCACCATCATTAGACGCAATCGTGCTGCCGCAGCTTCCCCCTGGGGTACTCAGAGTTCCCAGTGACAGTGGCAGAACTGCAAATCAGTGCTCGCTGGTGCCAAGTGCACTTGGGTCTTCCCACTGACAATTCCTAATTCAATACTCCCTCCTGTTCATAGCACCCTAATCTATAGGCACTGTGCTTACGGTTCGTTTCCAAAATGACATCGACCTACTGCTTAGAAGACTTCTCTCAGTGCCTCTCCCACAAAGCTAGTTTCACATACACTTCACAGTTTATAATTTAAGTGAGACCATCCCAAACATACCCTCCAAATTCAGTAAAAGCGCTTCTGGCTCTTTTTGTCTTATATCAACAGATAGAAAGACAAAAACTTAATTAAAAAAAAAATAGATATGGATTATTGTTCTCAAAACTCCCATACTTAAAGATAAGAGTGTAGATATCATATGTAAAGAAGATGACTTAATATAAAATGTATCTTATCCGTACCGTTGTCAAGGGTTTGTTGTTTTGTTTTGTTGTACTTGGGAAATTACCAAAGATTTAGGTTTTTGACCTAATCTTTATTTGAAAAATTTAATGGGGACACCAGTCATTTCTGATTTATTCTTGATTTTTAAACGCTTTGTGGATGATCTAATTAAATCTTTTTATTAAGGGAGGACCATGAGGGACAGATTTAAAACTCCCGTGGAGCCAGATCTCCCGCAAAAGTACACAGTGTCAACATGAAGTGAACTCTGATTCAGGCAGAGAATGGGAGGGAGGCGCTCTGCCAAAGAGGAGCATCCAACACCCTGACTCCAGAGTTTCAGCATGAGCTGTCCACACATTTCCATACCTGGGTCCATATGCTATGAGCTTTCAGAAATGAGAATGTCAAGTAATGTTTAAAGGCAACACACAAGCAGGAGTCAGCTTTGTGATATTTAAAATTCAAAACAAACTTTTAACTCATCACATTTTTCATCTTTACTATTTTCTGGACTATAAAAATAATACTCACTTCTTTGGAGAATTCCACCATTACAGACATTTGACTTTAAAATTTTAAAGTCCTCCCCATAATCCCACTCCACAAAATAACTATAATAACTATAAAACGTTGATTAGCTCAGAGTATTTTTCCTATAAGAAGACTAGTATATATACAGGCCTTTAAAATAAACAAATTGCATCATGCCATATGTTCCATTCTTCACCTAACTTGCATGTTTATCTGGCTGGCGTGCAGTGGTGTCTGTTACAAAGATGTTGATTGAAAAGCCAGTTGTTTGGGTTTTTTTGAAAAGCTAGTTTGCTAGTTTTAATAGCAAAATAATAAGAAGAAAGTAACAATAACAAAAGTAATAAATATAACCAAGTCATTACATCAGTACAGTTATTATAAATAAATTAATACATAGCGTGTGTGTTTTGTTTTTTTTTTTTTTTAGTGAGGAAGATTGGCCCTGAGCTAACATCTGCCAATCCTCCTCTTTTAGCTGAGGAAGACTGGCCCTGGGCTAACATCCGTGCCCATCTTCCTCTACTTTATATGGGGCGCCGCCACAGCACGGCTTGACAAGCGATGCATTGGTGCACGCCCGGGATCCCAACTGGCGAACCCCGGGCCGCCGCAGTGGAGCACGCGCACTTAACCGCTTGCGCCACCGGGCCAGCCCCCATAATGTGTATTTTTTTAAAGGCAACCAGGCAGTAAAGAAGGAATATTTGGTTTTAGTTGGTCACATCATTAATTGTGGGAAGTATGTGTCCCTGAAATAGTTCAGGGTTTTCTCAATTATCCTACAGCAGCACTACATTCCTGCTAAAACATATAACAAGACCAAAACAGATCTCAAAAGTATTTTACTGACTTCTATACTTAGCTTTGATATTAAGTTCTTGTATCAGATATCAAAATTTTAATTTGAAATACCAGTTCTTCATATTCACGCTTAATAGCAAAAAACCTTTGACCTACATTATCTTCTTGATCTACCCAGAGAGCATGACAAGTAGGGGAGATAGATAGTTATGCTCTCCCCATTTTAGAGATGAAGAAATCAAGCACTCAGCACTTAGGATACTAAGACCATAGAGTGAGTAACTGGGTAGAAACTTAAACCTGGGGCTCCTGATTTAAATTTCAGGTCTCTTTCCACCTTACCATGCACCTTTTAATACTAAGGCAACCAGCTGCATTTTAGAGGACCATTACATGGCTTTGCCAGGATCATCTATTGCTGTAGTATAGGCTATCAGATGAAAGTGATAAGAGTGCTTAAATAGAGCGATAGGAGGAGGAAAAAACCAAGGTAGTATAAAGGTGTTTATTTTACATCTGAAGACCAAAAAGACGGACTGATACACATTACCATTGAGTACACACTAGGCCAATGAAAGGAGAGTCATTACTTCCAAATGATAATGCAGTCATTCCAAAAACATCACTTAAGTGAGTCCATCCAGGGCTAGCAAACACAGAGGCAAAACGACACCCCTTCCTCTCTTGTGCAAACATTGATCAACGTTCACGGCACTCATCCCCACTTAATTCAGACATGGCTTCGGAACCTTCCACACCATAATCCAACTGGCAACACAGGCGACTGATGGAAATTGGTACATCAGATGAAGCTCTCATCTCCGCCTCTGGAAATAGAGAGGTGGAGTCCATCACTAATAACTGGTCTTCAAAACCTGCTTATTTTTGCAGCTAATAACGAGTCTTCTCAACACAGCTTGAATCATACCAAATCTCTCATCAAAACAGGTTATTTGGGTAACTAAGGTAAGAGCTACAGATTTCAAATTAACATGAACAGTTTTTACTTCTTAAGTGGATAACTGCCACAGAATTCTTTACTCTCCTCTGTTACACACGGTCAATGGGTATCAGTCACTGCAGAGGACAGCAGTAGAGCCTCGTGTTTATTTCTAACATTACCCAAAAGCGGCTTGTCATATCTGTGCCTGTTTAACAATAATAAGTTTCCTGTCTATAGTTACATGAGAAATTGAGCCTTTCTTACCCCTATAATGAAAAGGAAAATATAATTACAAAATCACTTAGTTTATAGCATATTTTTTCACCAAAAAAAAAAAAAAACCCCCCAAAATAATACGGAAATATTTTAAACAATTTTCATCAACAATTTTTAATTCACTGATAACATCTAAGCAAAGATCAGAGATTTGATTCAAAGGGAAAGAGCACATTCATCACTATTTCAGAAGAGACTCTCCTAGGAGTTGCAAACACTTAATGAGGAAAGATAAAATTAACTATGCAGACTTGGAATGAAATTGGAGGTATTGATATAGGCATAGTTTATAGTTTTCAAAATATATAGAAGGATGAACAGAGAAATAGACGAAGAGGTGCCTGGTGTTGCTGCTGCTGATGTTGTATGTGTGTATGTTTATATGTATGTATTTACATTTGCTAGCTCTGTTTGCTGAGAGTGCCTGGAAACAATGAAACCCCAATCATAATGATCACCCCAGCACCCATATTTTGGTTTCTAAACACCTTTCTTCACTAAATGGAGCTCGAGCTACTTGGAAAAACAGCTGATTCCAGAGCTGGGGCAAAGAAACTACAAGATGAGCCTGGAGTATCTTGTGATGCCAGAAAGTAAGAAAGTGTTCAAAAAATGATGGGAAAATGTCACAAGGATAGTGGTACCAGCTTGAAAGAGCTCCTTTGGCCAAAACTGGCCAATGTGATCACCAAATTTTAAGAATCCAGGAGTCCATACTGAAATAGATAGATAGATAGACAGACAGACACACATAGATAGTGACAGATTGATAAATAGGTAGATAAAAATAGGGGAGAAAGGAACACTCTTTCTTATAGTGGAAAGCCAATTAATAAATAGAAAGAATGCAGTTAGAAAATCACCATTTGTCAACGCTCATAATAATAATCAATCAAAAACCATAAGTTGATGCTAAAACCAGTGTATGAAAGTTTGAGGAGTAGCAGAATATTTACATAATCTCAAGGTACTCCCACAAGATACAAGACAAAGGAGAAAACAGTAACTTTATAGTGGAGAAACCTGGCAGATATGACTTAAACCAAGTCGTCCAAGTTAATATCACCAATCAAGGGACAATTTGACATCATGCAACTCCCCACATGACACGCCAAGAAGGACAAACCAACATTTCTGTGGTATTCCTGCTCAAAACGTATGATCTGAATCCACTCTCACGAAAAGACATCACACAAACTCAAATTGAGAGACACTCTACAAAAGACCTGGTTTGTACTCTTCAAAAATATCAGTAGCATGCAAGACAAAAACTAACTGGTCTAAAGTAAAGGAGACTGAAGAAATATGGCAACTAAACTAAATATGACAACTCAGAACATTATCTTTGGCCTAACAATAACAAATGGTGAAAACTCACTTTGCTCCACCAAGCAGCCTGGCTCTAGAAGGGAAGGCACTGTTAATTCTTTCTAGTCAACCCTGTAACCCAGCCTTGTTAGCAACGATAGACCAACTAAACCAAGAGCAAACAAAACAGAATGACTGGTTTACACAAAAGCTCTTACACAGCTTCTGTGACCACATCCTTGGGTTTTCAAATCACAACACTTCCAAGATGAACACATATTTACAGAAGATTGTACAAAACAATGGTTACCGGCAACAGAGGGCTTAAGTCTCCCACTTTCACTGCACTCAGAGAAGCCCATATGCTATCTCAAAGCAGAACAGGACACTGCATTTAACCCAGAGAGTCATTACCTCTGACCTGACCACCAAATGGAGACTAGTATAATGCGAGAAGGAGCCCAGTTCTCCAACCCAAGACGCTGGAAGACCGGCAAAGATATAAGTGTAGGTGGCCGCTACAAATCTTTGAGAAAGAATTTCAGTGGAGTTGTATCACATGGTCGTTTAACTTATACGCAAGCCATGTGGATAAAAAAACTGGATGGAGAGAGAAATTACTTTATCAATAGCACATGCCTCCAGAGTGAATTTGCAGATTTCTTAGTAGGTCTTGGTTCCCCTGTGCTTTTTTCAGGAAGAGCATTTCACCAAATGAGCTATTTGCAGAACAAGTCAAATACCTCATACGGTAGTCAACTGAAGACACAGGGAGATGCTCCAACGCTGGGGAAACCAGCCGGCTAGACTAACGGAGAGACGGTGTGTTCCCCACATGGCACCTTCCTGAGGGATTTTTGAGGATATATTGACCATATGTGACTTTTCACCTTTTGCTCTCTCCTAAATAACTTACAGTAGAATTGGGTAGAATGTGACTGGTCCACAGTAGACTCTAGAGGTCATAGAGAAAGGTGTTATATTTGTGACAAATCCTGCGTACGTTGGTTAACCCACACTCTGGGGGCACTGGGAAGATTTTTCCAAAGGCTTCAAACCGTCAGAAAGAACAAAATCGCAGTTCCTCTAAGCAATCTGGTTGGTACTAAGGTATAGGAGCATTACATTGTCTTCAGAAGGGAGTTTAGAAAGCAGGCTCTGAAGCAGAAAAACTAAAATCACTGTGCTATTTATGGTTTAGAATGAGTACAAAAGGTACTATGCAGAAATTAAATTTGGTTTTCCAAATAGGAGCTGAGGAGATGCAATCAAGGGTGGAATCGAAGTTGTGAAAAGGACCTGGGGCAGCTCCTAAGTAAGGGCAGGGAAAGACACACAAGAAAAATCAGGAGCGAACATCAAATAAGTCAGAACTTGCTGTATCTCAGTACCAGGTATGAGGCAGGGTGAGCACAACAGCCTGTGTGTCCCAACCCAGGACAGACGGGGGCACAAGATGCCAGTGGAGAACACGGGCTCCTGGATCAGCCAGGCTCCAAAGCTGCAGCGACGTGGGCTGGGAGGGCACTTGATCTAAGGGGGCCAAGATTCCCAGCCGAGCTCCAGGAGGGGCCAGCTCAGGCTTTCTTATCAGGCCTTGAGAGCCCTCAGGCAGGAACCCAGTCAGTGGCTATTATCACTCAGGCAGTCAGTCTGGAAGTGGGGAACACAGACAACTCTGTTCCTGAGCAACCCACCTTGCATAGAAGGTTCTGGAATAAGACAAATCTCTTTTACCCCAGTTCCTCCAGTGCCCCTATTACTCTCCGAGGTACTGCTGGAAATCTGTGGGGGCATTTTTCACTGTCACAATGATTGGGGTGGGGACCAGAGGTGCTAGAAGTTCTACACTGCACCGAGTCCCATGCAATGAAGAACGATTCTGCTTCCAATAACTTTCACGTTATCTTGCCAGATATTCATGAAGTTAAAATAACAAATTTGTTATAATTACCTGAGTATAGACCCTAACTCTGTTTTACATATAAACACTAAGGGTTTTTTTGCAGTTTAAATAGATACAGATTGCACACCCATGTTCATAGGAGCATTATTCACAATACTCAAAAGGTGGAAGCAACCCAAACATCCATCAATAGATGAATGGATAAACAAAATGTGGTATGTACATCTGTACATACAGTGGAATAGTATTCAGCTTTAAAAAGGAAGGAATCCTGACACATGCTACAACATGGATGAACCTGGAGGACATCATGCTAAATGAAATGAGGCAGACCCAAAAAGACAAATATTGTATGATTCCACTTACATGGGGAACCTAGACTAGTTAGATTCACAGAAACAGAAAGTCGAACGGTGGCTGCCAGGAGGTGGGGGTGAGGGGTGTGGCAAGTTGTTGTTTAAAGGGTACAGTTTCAGTCTGGGATGACGAAAAACTTCTGGAGATGGATGGTGGTGATGCCTGCACAACAATGTGAAGGCACTTAATGCCAGAGAGGTACACTTAAAAATGGTTAAAGTGGTAAATTTTATGTTATGTACATTTTACCATAACTTAAAATATATATATACACACACACACAGAAGTGTGTAAATCAAAGGAAGACTGTACTTTGTTGTGTCAGAACTTAACCACAATCTGTTCACCACTGTGGAAAATCGAGTCGTGGACGGTGATGCTGCTCACAGTGCCTGAGTGACTGGCACCAGCCTCCCGTACCCGGCAGCATTTGTAGCTGGTGCATCACATTGAGTCTACAAGGAGGAGTGAGCCTTGGGTGACATCATGGTGTCTTTTAACGTCACTGTGCCCGAGCATTTACATACTGATATATACATTTTATTATAAATTATCTTCCTTTTATTTTTCTGTTACATTACAGCATATGTATTTTACAATTAGGTGTATATGTATATAAATATTATTTATGAATTTCATTTCACAATAGTATTGGTGGCACTTCAAAATATTTGTTAAAAAAAAAAGAAAGAAGGTGGGGGCCCGGCTCTGCTGTGGGGGAACCACTGCTCTGGTCTCAAGGAACAGATAGCAGGAGCAGCAGAGACACTGTTGAAGATGTCGCAGTAAGGACAAAGCTCATTAAGTCTCTCTGAATTTCACATAAGAACCCTTTTGCAAGAATTCAAGTCCTTATGGTGAAGGTCTGGTGGTAGTCTGCCCACTCCCCTGAAAAGGAAGAAATCTGGTGGAAAACTAGAAAGCCCAACTCTTCTTACTGAGGAAACACACACGCACACTTAAAATAATCAAATTCACGCCCGGTAATAAACTCAGACACAGGCGAGGTGAACCAGAGAACATATTTTCCAGTCATGGGAATCACTGTATCACGTCAAAAGAGATTAGAATTTGACTGAGAAGGGCCCAGTGTGTCAACTGCAATTACACATATATCATTTCTCTATTGTGATCATCCTTCTTTCCATCTCAACACTGGGACGTGATTAATATTTTACATACTGTCCAAAGGGAGAATGTGACTTACCAGAAACTGTACTGAACATTTCAAATACAGATCATTCTTTGCCAAAAGAAAATCCTGCCCAGCTGGAGATTTCTCATTTGCAAAACAGAAGAGCAATGAAATTCCATTACTTAGAGAAACTGGCTGTTCCACCAAACCCTTGGCAACGGAAGCTGTACTTATCTTTTTGAACAATGGTCTCAGAAAATGTATTCTCTCTCTCAAAAAAAGACAGTAAGTATGCATTTGAGCTCTTGAGAAAGTGCTCTTGCCCGAGCAAATTCCTGTTAGAGAAAATCCACTCCCCCGACCTGGGAAGTACAAAGATTGACCCTAAAACACGCAGCAAAAAGAGCTCCAATGGTTCTTAAACCCTTCCAAGAGTCAACGGTGATGTAACAATACTAATAAAGTCCTTAAAACAAAATCAAGTATCCTTTTAATATGTAAGTTACCACACTGTACCCACTCCCTCAGAAAAATGACTCCTACACTCTAACCCGGTCAATCTGTTTTCCTTGTGAGATTTCACTGTATCTTTTCCTGAGGATACAAATTAGCCTGAACTATACTGCTTTGCACATTGTGGAATTTATCCAAATGAACTGGCAAAGCAAGACTTTGTTCTCTGTCTTCCCAATGCTCCTTTCCCCAGGAGAAGCGTGTGGCCAAATTCCAGCGGGCTATGTGAACTTCACTCATGACTTATCTCATAGTCAGAGCTCCCACTTGGTCCAAGGTTTTGAAATGGGCCATAAAAATACTCAAGAAATACAGACGCTACACAAATGTGTTTGCAACAGCAAAGATGCAGTGGTATCCATGCTGTTTTTCCAGTTTCCTATTTAACGCACTGTATTAGGGCTAGGGCCCACATGTGAGTTTCTTGAGGTATTCAACATATCATCTTGGATTCTCATATTTAATTTTTTTCTCATAGGAGATCCAACAAATTTAGCTCATGTATTTACCCATTAAAAGAGCAATCAAAATGGTCAAAACCATCAGCAAAAAAGAGTCATTTGGGGGCCGGCCCCGTGGCATAGCAGCTAAGTGCGCATGCTCTGCTGCTGGAGGCCGGGGTTCGGATCCCGGGCACGCACCGACGCACCGCTCATCAGGCCATGCTGTGGCGGCGTCCCATATAAAGCGGAGGAAGATGGGCACGGATGTTAGCCCAGGGCCAGTCTTTCTCAGCAAAAAGAGGAAGATTGGCATGGATGTTAGCTCAGGGCTGATCTTCCTCATTAAAAAAAAAAAAAAAGAGTCATTTGTATCAAACTTCGCAACAAGAGCCCATACAAGGAGGCATGAATAATTCTTTCCCTTTCAGCAGCTTGGAGCATCCTAAGACACTGTGCGACCCTATTCCAAAGTGTTGTACAGTGGCGCTGAGAGATCTACCTCCCCCAGCGTAAATCTATAAACCTGCTATATGAGTCTGAAATGATGAGTGAAGCACTGAAAATGGAGAAGTCGGTGATGATGTGAGAGACCATCCTGAACATCAATCTTTGCCTGCACATCGCTGGACAATCAACTTGTACAACTGAAAACAGGCAAAGAAAATAAACACAAAAGAGAGAACAATGCATTTGTGGCAATAATCGTGTGCTGTGAGCTCTGAGGACATTAGAACGACTCCAAAGCTGATACCTTTATACCCTGGTAACCAATATGAACAGAGTCACAATTTGCACAACAGCGATTGCTCATCTGGTTTCAACTAACATACAACTCTCCAGTGGTTTTCACACAAAGTTATAACTGCAGCATACAAAACAGATGCAAGGCCACATGAAAAGAGCCAAATCGTGAGCATGCCACTCATAATCTGGCTTCTCTGTATTTAATATAAACAAAAACTTAACACCGAGACAATCAACACTCCATCTGGTCCCACATAATCGGATAATTCTGCCTCCTGCCCCACTATCCACCAGTTTAGGCCTTCCTCCCCCACCAAACATCTCGCATTGAGCCAGACGAAGACGGGATGGCATTCAGCCTATTAACAGACACTGGCCAGTGTTCACATACCTCAATAATCCTGTCATGAATTTGCAGGCCTCCGTCCTTGGCTGCTGGCCCACTGTCAACTATTTTGGATACAAAGATTCCTTCACTGGACGATCCATCTTGGTTGTCCTTTGGGTTAAAAAAACACACGCATGAATGCTAGGCATTAAGATGGTCATGAAAATAAAGCTTACACTCTTAAGACAGTAATGGACTCTTGCTGGTGTCAAAAGGGGTAAAATGGGGTAAAAGTCATTTGTTTCCCGTAATTTCTGTTTTAAACTAAAATTAACACACACGGTAAAATAGTTCTATCCATACAAGAAAAGTATGATACGTCTCCACCATCTCCCCCTCATCGTCTTTCTTCCCCTATATAGCATCTATTTGCAGTTTATGCATCCTTTCCAAAAAACCTCAATGTATCACCTTCCTACACATGTATCTGTTCCTTTTTTATGCATATAAATGGGATTATGCTCTCTCCATTCTTGCGTACCCTGCCTCTTTCACTTAACTTTAAAAATCTTGGATATTTTTCACTATCAGTCCCCATAGTCTACCTTACTCCCTGAAGTGGCTGAACAGTATCCCAACATAGGGATAATTAGTCCTGTTTCCAGTTGTTGCCATTAGAGACAATGCTGTCTCTAATACCTTCCTACCTGTATTTTGAAATATCTTTGCTGGTATATATCTGGGGCAAATCCCTAGCAATGGAACTGTTGGGTCAAAGGATATGTACATTTGCTAGAGATAGCCAAATTACCCTTCAGAGGTAATCTGATAGCTCACTAGACAGTTTTCCCACATCCTCACCAGCACAGAGGATTATTAAGCTTTTAAATATCCAATAGTCTGATCGTGAAAATAGGTATGGTATTTTTGTTCTGATTTGCATCAGAAAAGCACCCCTCCCCCAATCCTAATAAATTCTGATCTTCAATCTCCTCAAATCCCTTTAGATCTTTCAAAGCCCGGACTGAAACTTCCTGGGAAAGAAGACAGCTCCCTGCTCAAACTCCTTCCTTTATTTAAAATCAAAAGGCTCTAACAAGCTCATAAAAAACTCTTACAGCTTGTTCATGAACTTTCCAAACAGCACTGGGATGAACTCTCTCCAAGTGTGTGGATTAAATTTCTAGTGAGATGGATTTATAAATTAAATGGTACAAGCATGTATTGTTTCCAAACAAAAGCATTTGAAAAGTAAGTTCAGGATGTTCCACAAAAACTCCAAGATCTAGCATCAGGGTATAATTTCTTGCTATTATGCCATAAAACCTATTTCAATAATAATTTCTCTACACAAAAATATATAAAAATTCCATTTGTTAAAAAACGACTATGAAAATACATCTTCTTCTTTAACCAACAACAACAAAAAAACCCTATATTCTAAAAAGGGAAACAGATGACTTTGAATGTGGTTCAATCTACCCCTTCAAGTGCAACGGCAGTAACTAAGGGAGGGAAAAGGCACACTCCCCACTCCTCTCCTCTCTCTCCCTCCCCACCCCCTTTCTCACAAACACACACACACACACACAATACAATGTTATAAATATGATTCAAAAGAAACCAAAATCAGAACCTAAAATGAGCATTAAGTGTTCTTTCCAACACTCATCCCCACATGACAAGGATAGGTCTCTAACTGCCATCTGGATTCTATCAACTCTTCCAAGAGAGAAGGGTCAGCGAGACTGTGGGTGCTGTGCTGGATCAGCTCTCCTCCAAAGGCATCCCTGCCCGGCATCACAGCACTCTGCACGGGCCTACTGCACACTAACCCTTTACCATCTGAACCTCTATCTGCTTCCCTTCTCTAGCACAGCCATCTTACTAATACACTAGTCCTAATGCATTTGTGTAGCTCCCCATGCACATATCTCGAATGTAAGTACAAAGCTGCACAATAGTTTCTATTTACTGAGCACACACCAGGGACCAGGTAGTGAGTGCTCTAGGTGCACCGTTTAATCCTCACAATAACAAGTGGTAAGTACAATTATGCTCCACATAATAATGACAGACCACATATATGACAGTGGTCCCATAAGATGAGTACTATATAGCCTAGGTGTGTAGTAGGCTACACCACCTAGGTTTGTGTAACTACCCTCTATGATGTTTGCACAATGACAAAATCACCTAACGATGCATTTCTTGAAATGTATCCCCGTTGTTAAGCAATACATGACTGTACTATTATCCATTTCATAGATAAAAAACCTGAGGCAGACAGGTTAAGTAACTTACTCAAGGTCACACAGCTAAAAAGTGGCACAGGTCAGTTTCAAACTAAGGATAGGCTGATTCTCTTACACAAGCTCTAAGTGCAACATTGTCTCCCATTGAGAAAAATCTTAAAAATACACAGGAGTTCAGAAGTCTAACATTCCAGGCTATGGAATATTCCACTAGAGGAACTTGAAGACTCTCAATGGACCACAAAGGATTTATGGACAAGCTTGAGTTCCCTAAGAGGTGATGTCAATATATCAAATGAAAAGTGATCTGTGTTTACTCTGATTTAACTGCTTTGCATTTCTTGGCTAGAGGGGAAGAGGGAGATAGGGGATGGGATTTTGGTTTTGGTTCGTTTTGAAAAATACTACAACGTGCACAACTAATTTTTCTTAAGGAGCATCAGAAACTTCAAGCAAAAAACCAGAGAGCAGGGCGGGCCCCGTGGCTTAGTGGTTAAGTGCGCGCGCTCCGCTACTGGCGGTCCTGGTTCGGATCCAGACGCGCACCGACACACCGCTTGTCGGGCCATGCTGAGGCCGCGTCCCACATACAGCAACTAGAAGAATGTGCAACTATGACATACACTGCCTACTGGGGCTTTGGGGAGAAAAACGGAAAAAAAGGAGGAGGATTGGCAATAGATGTTAGCTCAGGGCCGGTCTTCCTCAGCAAAAAGAGGAGGATTGGCATGGATATTAGCTCAGGGCTGATCTTCCAAATAAAAAACAAACAAAAAACCAGAGAGGAACAGGCAAGAGCAAACACCACAATTTAGGTTAAATGAAGACAGTAAGTGGTAGGGGGTGGAAGAGAATACAAAAATTATAGAAAGCCCAAAATCAAAGAAAAACAAATCACGTCCATCCTCGATAGCTAGATTTTTTTCTTAAAAGATATCTCTTTATTCTTGTTTTTTTGGCTCCTCTCACACGTCTTAAGTTAGAGCAATTTATCAAGGGGAACTAACATGACTTGGGATTTGTTTTACTTTGCTGGCTTGAGAAAAGGAAAAATCAAAGGGATTGTTTTCACCCCAGGGGTACCTGATAATGAAGTACACTTGCCAAAGGCTGGAGTGCAAGGTTTGATACACTAGACTGGCTGCTGTTTCTTGAGGGATGTGAGAACTAATGAATGAATCGTGTGATTCTGCTAAGAGCATTACGTACTGCATCACGCCACGAAAAGCTTTATGTCAGAGCCCCCTGGCTGGGTGTATGTCACAACCCAACCCAGCATCTAACACAGGAATTCCTTGGGAAAGACACACGTCATCTTACTGCATTCTACTTCCAGCAACTAACAGTGAGTGTGCCTTGTTGCTCATCTTGGCGTTTTAGCACATTCTCAATGCCCTGCCAGATTACCAGGCAACAATGCAGGATACACTTAGGGTTCACTATGCTATTTCTGGTAATTAGGACAAGTTTTAAAAAACACTTTGGCAAACACATGCATATGGAATTAAATTGTCCTCCAGGGGACATGCATGTAGTTCTTGCAAAAAGACCACATAAATGGAGAACACTTATGAACGCTACGAAATTCAGTCTGGTTTAATCACTTTTAAAAGGAAAAAGAAATAACCTAAAACATGTTCTTTGATAAGCACAAGAAAGAACCATATTCCAGTGAGGCCCAGAGTGTCCTTTCCCCCCTGGGGATGTGCAGAAACTAAGCATCCTCTTCACTGGCTTTCACACAGTAGGTTTTCCAACAATCCCAGAGCCAGAGGCACGAATCTCCAGTTCAAGCATTTTGCAAACACGGAGCTCCCTTCTCCTACAGACCCTTTGGCATGAGGCAGAGAATCTACACCTTCCTGGTTTGGGCTCTTTTGGCTGCGGAAGCTTCTGAAACGTCTAACGGTGAAGGGCATCTTAGTTTACTGAAGCTGTTTCTTAAAACTGGTAACATGGCTGGGGAGAGGAGGAATAAAAATTATGAAGGTAAACCAAGTACAGCCAACTCTCTGTTCTTCACGCTAAATGGCAAAACACCTGGATGGTAAGGTGGAGAACACGGCTAGGTCCCAGTGCTGTGGTTTCCCAGGGCCGATTACTTAGAGACTCAGTCCCAGTTCGCTCCCTTGCCCATCTCAGAGCTGGAGAGAGCCGGCTCCCGGCAGCAAGGACTAAATCAGTGAGCACATCTCAGTCAACTGGTAAAAGGGAAAAGTTAAAAAATACCAACCTGACATAATTCTACAATTTGTCAAGAACTCCACCAAGACAATGGAAGAAACACAACATGGTACGTGCACATCCCTGGGGCTCAGCAAGGTGGGAATGCCCCCTGCCCCCACCCACCTTCATTCCCATATTTTATTCTCATCCTTTACAACATTCTTTATATGAATGTTTTATAAGGCAGATAATGTATTAGTTCATCACTTTAGTGACTATGTATCACTTATAACTAAGCTGTCATTTCCTACAATAAACTATGTTTGTTTGTTTTTGCAAGTGGGGCTTTGGCCAGGAGCAAGGGGGATTTACCCATAATCCTCCTCGTGCCCACTGAAGCTCTATGTTGGCCACTCACTGCCTAGGTAATTCAAACCCCAAACCCCAGGACTTATTGGGCCTTTTGGGATCAGGCCCGTCTTCTTCTGCAGCCTCTGTCTGACCACTTCCTGCCTCCCCGCCGCCCCAACTCTAGCCATGCTCTAGCCAGTTCCCCCAAGTCTCAATTCCGTCCCTGTTCCAGGCCTCATATGGTCTTCCCTGGGCTCGTCCACTTTCCTTTAGCTCAGTGGTCTTCCAAGACGGGTACAGGCCACACAATGCATCGGAATGATGAAAGAACACATTAGCAAGTTTATTCCTACTCACTTACATCATTTAAAACGCTCCCATTTGCATGTAACTTTTATAAGGCAGGTAACATTACTTCAGAAGTGAAGATATATCAAATTTATAGCTAGCTAAATACGCTCAAATTTTTTTACAGTTAAGAGTGCTCAACTAAATATATTATATATGGACCTCTGACCTAGCAAACTCCTACTTATCCTTCACAACTCAGCTCCAGTCGCCCTGCCCCAGGACACCTCCTCCCCTAGGATTAACTGACACCCACGATGTCCTTAGCTGGACCCAGGCACAGAGAATATCACTGACAGCTGGGCCATCCTCTCCTAACTCATCAGTCTAGACATGAGCTTCATGAGGGTGGGGCAAACATTAGCCACATCGGGATGGCTGACATCTTCTTATCCTTTAGAATTTGGCTTACTCTCTCCTCCTCTCTTGCCTGATTACCCCAGTCAATGAAGCACCTTGTTACTTGGTATCTACCATACGCCATCCTCCCATTTTTTTCTTTCATCTTTATCACTTTTCCCAATCTGTAACTGTATTTACTTGTTCCTTGCTTGATGTCCCCACTGGGACATAAACTCAATGACCACAGGGATCCGTCTCCCTGGGCTCCATGATATCTCCCAGCCCCTAGCAAATAGCCCACGTTCAATACTTATTTGTTGCATGAGTGAATTTGATTTTCTTTTCCTTTCCTTTGACTATTTTCCTTTTAAGCCAATAAATGAGGAAATGGTCAGCAAAAGAAACAGGCAACAGACAACACACATTCCAATAATCCTGCTTGAAAGGCGAGATCCCGAAACACATCCTATGCCACTTCCCCAGAGCCCTATCAGCAGACATTTTCCTCGAAGTTAAATCGACAGATTTGAATTCAGCCTCTTCCTTCTGGAGGAGGGGCTCATGATGAATGAGGTGGACACAGAGCTTCAGTGGGAGGAAAAAGCAAAGGGATGCAATAACCCACGAATTAGAAAATCGTCCCTGACTAATGAAGAGTTGACAGAGCAGAACTCCAGATCAGACTTTCAGTCTTGGATCCCACAATCCAGCTCAGATACTCAGTTACAACTGCGCACATCTCACACAACTTTCTTCAGCTCAACTGTGACACAGACATGCACCCCAAAAGCCAAACAGTTTAGATTAGCTTTGTATTACCAGGACAATGCTATTTTAGGAGACCACAACTAAGCTAAAATCCCTGAGTGTGAATTTAGATAAACAATGAACTCTCTAATGACAGAGAGCAGAATGAGATGAGCAAGGTTTCCTACCCCCACCCCCAAACCTTGACCCCTCTTCCAGCTACATCAGGGAAAGGAAAAACACATTTCAGCAATTAACATACCACACACGGCCGGCCACCAATAATATTGAATCCCAGGGAGCCAGAGTCCCGATGCAGGATAAGAGTCAGGCTTTTGGTTTCTTCACCCTGTAGGGAACAAATGAGTTCACAATTTTACTTATAAACAGGAAATAGGTGGTAGGAATTTTCTTTCTATCTAAGTGGACTCATGGACTGCCAAGCTGATCATTAAAAATCCTAACTGGGAAATCTGTTGGGAAGTTTAACCAAGGAAACTTTTGGGGCCCAAGCTGACACTCTGCCCAGTGTTGAGGAGGTTACAACATTTCTAGACACTGGTTAACCCTGGAATGACCACGCAAGAATATCTGGAGATGTCCAGACACGCCTAACGAACACTTTCTATCAATGACTCCGTGGTCTGCAAATGCATCTTCCCTCTGACCGGCCCATTGTACGCTGGCTGTCTAGACAGCTACTTGATGTTTGTTTCTCGACCATTCTCAACAGCAGCATTCATGTTATGTCACAAAAGGTTCAAATTGTAATCCTCTCGGAAGTCTGAGCGCATGTACGGCCCATCAATAGTCATCCGTGTTTGGGAGACTTGCGGGATAATTAGTTCATGAAAAGTCAGATGCAAACATGGAGGGGAAACAGAAAAATCCTGAATCTTACTGAAAAGGGGGAGGAGGCATCTTGACAAAGTAATTACTGTCCAGTCTGTAGGAGATGCAGAGCTGCTGAACAGAAAACGCTCTGTTTAAGGCAGGCTGGTCAAGGTGAACCACTTTAAATCAAGTAGAAGTCACCCAAGCAGGTCTCCCAGGAGCAATGTTCAACAGTCAAAAGGGATGGAGATGCCAGGCCACCGCAACTAACACTCTCAAGTAACAGATGATTAAAATAGATTTAACCTTATGCACAAACTGTCACTTACTAGGCTTCGACACACACATTAAACTGGCTGATATACCTCTGAAACGTTTCCAATTATTGGAATGGTACGCAAAACTTCACGTGTACTGACTGTAAACCTGCAATTGCTTCCCTCATGTCTTCTGTCTAAACATGGTATTATCTAAATGTGGTATTTTTTAAAAATATGAAATACTTCACTATAAGTTTTTTTAAAAGAGATTTTATTCTGATATTGACTGCCTCCTGATAAAACTTTTCCCTTCTACTTTTTCTGGGGAAATAAGCAGCAACATTTAAGTGGCATGAGTGTAACTTATCTGATTCCACCACACTGGCAAAGAAAACCACTCTTTCTGACTTGCAGGGTCCATTGGTTTTTCTGGAGCACTGATCATTTATTGCTATAGTTGTCAACATACAACTCTGGTTCCATATTTGGCCAGGAGAATTGTGCCCAACACAGCCAAAAAAAAAAAAAAAAAAAAAAAAAATATATATATATATATATATATATATATATATAAAAAAGACTAATGGGCCTCACTGTGTAGAATTATCTCTATACTTAAAGTTCTTAGTAACCACAGCTATTTCTCATGACTAGTTAGTACACAGCAGACTTCAAAATATTTTCAAAAATTTCACGTAAGCCTAAGCATCAATTACTAACACCTGGTAAAAACAAAAAAATGATAATTTATTAGGAAAGGGCAGTTTATGACGAAAGAACTAGGCATCCTGTAAGAACAACACAACATCAGGGGCTGGCCTGGTGGTGCAGTGGTTAGGTTAAGTTCACGCACTCTGCTTCAGCGGCCTGGAGTTTGCAGGTTCAGATCCCAGGCAGAGACCTATGCACTGCTCATCAAGCCATGCTGTGGCAGGCATCCCACATATAAAGTAGAGGAAGATGGGCACGGGTGTTAGCTCAGGGCTAATCTTCCTCACCAAAAGAAAAAAGAACAACACAACAAAATATTCATTTCTGCAGGGTCACTACTCGATATATAAAATAGAATACTTTAATATAAAAGAGAAGCAAGTCTCTTATCAAGTTATTATACTTAAAAAACAGCAGAGCCTCTACAATGACAACATATTTATTAGCTTTTTTTTAAAGTTTTTCCAATACACAGCACCACCAGCAAAAGCATCTATCAATGCTATCCACCTTGATAATTAATTTGAGTTACAAATTAACAGGCGACAACTTTCACTGCTGTAACAGAATAAACATTCAGAATCAACCAAATAGTTTTGAAACTAAACATGATGATTTGTGAACTGAAACAGTTTATATCTTTCTGCCTTGGAAAGGGAAAATCTTGCTAAGTCCATTTCTTGCTTTGCTTTCTTAGAGGGGTGAAAAAGTTAGAAATACACGGGAATTTGAGTGAGTTATTATACATATCTTACATTTCTGGTTTTCATAACTAATCAGAGATAGTAACTGCACAGTGACACAGTAATCCAGGGCAGACAGCTCCAGTCTGACAATCTCACAAGATGCACAAAGGAGAACGCACCATCACATGATTAAAGACTAGTTTTAAATCTGCTGGGTGAAAACTACTTATTTAAAAAAAAAAAAAAAGAAAGAAAAGCAAAGAAATCTTATATTGTATGAACAATGATAACAGCTATCATTTCTTGGCTGCTTACTATGTGCTGGAAATTATATTGAGCATTTACGTGCTTTATTTTATCTAATAATCTCACCAATCTTATCAACTGGCACTGTTACCATCCTCAGGGAAGACTGAGGGACAGGGATTACGAAAGCTGTCCCACGTCCAAGAGCTAGGAAGAGGTCGAGCTGGGATTTAAACCCATGTTCTCCAATTCCAGACCTTAATTCCTCTTCTATACCACACCCTTTTAGTGTGGAATGTAGAACAGAATGCGATGTAGGCTAGCAACATCTTTCGTCCCTCCCAAGACGGTTCAATGTTGGAGGTACAAAAAGTTCCATAAAGTAACTCACTATAGGAGATCTAACCCAGGAGACCAATGTCAGAACAAAACTCCAAACTGATGACTGAACTGTTTAGCTCCAAAAGACCCAATCTGAGAAGCCCAAAGACCCCTAAGTCCAGCCCTAGCCTCAGAGATCTCTCTTGAGACAACGCCTGAAAAACAACATTCCTCAGCCTAATAGTAGTTTGCAAAGAACATTTTGGAACAATCAAGTTGACTGTCTACACTTCCTTGCCAGATGCAATCACTGGAAAGAAAGAAGGGGTGTTCTCATTTTCTACAAGCATCTTGACGTAGTCTGCTGTCCAGGGGGTTAGATTGGCTTTTGGTGGCACTGCCTATTTTAGGAATGAATTTCAGTAGTGAGCCAACACGTGGAAGATTCAACACATGATGCTGGGAACGATAAAATAAGAGAAGTTCTAAGCTCTGTCTGGGCCGAATTCCTTTCATTTCTCCATCTAACTACCAAAGGTCATTTTCTATTCTCTGACACCCTGAGCTTAATTCTGGTTTTTCCTTTCCACTCCCCTCACCCTCAACAACTTTAACTACTTTAGTTTAATTTCTAATTTTTCAGAAATATTAATAGAGTTTAAACACCAGACTTCACACAACACATTTAACATGTTAACATGAATTCCTGCTTAAACATTTAACCTGTTCCTGGACTCAAAATGCATCAGGATAGAATGCGTTCAAATGATTCTCATGAATCATATTCCACCAATTGAAGAGATGGATAAACGGGCTAAGGGCAAAGGCTCTCATCAATGCTGCTTTTCCGACTATTCACACACATCATGTTAACAGTGGCATCTTTCACCTGAAGAAAATTTAACCAATATTGCTCTGATTTGGTAGTTTATCATAACCTATGCTTTGAAATTTTCTCAATGGCCTGATGTAGGAAAACAAAGAAGAGAAAGAGCTCCACTTCACACAAACACCTGGTTAACCAACACATCAGCTTCTGAAGCAGGCATTGTACCCATGTTCTACACCTGAGAAACTGAGGCTTGGAGAAATTCACACATTTGATTAAAATCACACATCGCAAAGTGGGAGAGCCACTGGAACCCGGCTCCACGGGACTCCAACGCCCACGCTCTTTGTACTCTGCTGGTAAATTTTTGCACCCTATCCTAAATCCCTTTGCCTCAAAAGACTGAGCCTTCCCATTAAAACGTCATGAAGGATTAGACATCTACTTAGTTTTGTAGTTCGAGTTTAAGCAAGGCTTCTTTGGACTATGCAATAACAGTTGCAAAGATTAAGAATATCTTAATGAAGGGTATCATGAGAGTATTACACCCCTGACAGGAACACATCACAGGTTACTATGAAGCACAAAGCAGCTAGATGTTGGCTACACAGCACCTCAGCACAGGGCCTGGCCAATACTACACACTCAGAACACAAGCCAGGCACAGTGTAGGGCAGACGTTAGCACTGAGGCCAAAAATAAAAGAACAAAGAAATCTTATTATATTGCATGAACAATGATAACTGCTAACATTTCTTGGCTGCTTACTATGTGCCAGAAATTATATTGAGCATTTAAGTGCTTTATTTTACCTCATAAACTACTCTGCCACAAAATCCAAGCCATGGAAAACGTTTAATCCTAAATTAACTTAGTCAATCTAAAGCAAGTTTGGGAGGGCTGGGGCCTGAAGCTAAGAGAATAAAGACAGTTACGCATTCATCACAACATCTGCCCATCTGATGGGAGTTACTTCCACAGATACATTTCTCTCCTTCCCAAGTCTGAAGGAAGAGTGGCACATTCGGGCAGGACCGCTCAAGAGCCAGGAGACAGTTGTTATTCTGGAGGTGGTGGAAGGAGACGTGATAAAGAAGACGATGGGAGCAGCTGAGCGTGGAGCAGAGATGGGACAGGCAAATGACACTGACTGGTGGGCTGTAGGGCGTGAGGAGGGGAAATGAGACACACGACACACGCAGGCCTGGAGGGAGACGGCCACAAGAACAAAGGGGATGAGGAAACAGATGTTGGCTCACAGGATAAACATCAAGTCCAAGAAACTGTGGACGTGGACACGGACAGCGGTGGCAGAAGAAGCTGGAGCGATGGGGAGCACAGGGTACTCGGGGACTGCAGAGACTTGAGGGACTGCTCTGCGTTCTGCCTGATCAGTGGGTCTTGATGGGCTGGGAAGAAAAGAAAGGTGAAGAATAGAGAAAAAACCACAACGACAAAAACAGAAGTGAGATGGCACCTCCTTGGCAGCTTTTCTTGGAGCTGCCCCCTATTCTATTCCTCTTCCCAGATGGTATGTATGTCTTCCTTTCAGGAAAGGGGACCTAGGAGAGCCAGGAGCTGGCTGGCACCCAAGAGCCTGGGCTGGGGGATGGAGAAGGAAGACGCCGATCATATTCTGGAGTCCAGTGACATCCGTGTCTCCTTGGTGCGAGGCAGGAAGCCCTAACAGATTCTCAGCACTCCAGTCTCCACCCCAGAACCCAACTCAAGGGGGCAGTCGGGCCCCTAGTGCAGTGTAGGGTCTCCCTGAGAGGTGCTTAGGTCTTTAGGATTGAGGAAGGCAGACAGACGTTAACCTTGAAGAAGGGGATGTGGGCGTCAAGACCTAAGCAACGGCATGAGCCAGCCACAGCCCTGCACCAGCAAGCCACAAGAAGAAACGCAAGCTCAATTCCAGGAAGGTATCACTGATTTTGCTCAAAATGAGCTTTGCTATCATATTTGAACATCTAACAACTGGATCAGTGTTAAAATTACCCGATTCGTAATCTGCTCAGCTTCCAACTCCAGATCTAACTGAACAAGAATGTGCGGGGAAAATAAGTCATAGTGAAAAAGCCAAAATCAAATGCATTTTGTCAAAAAGACACTTTATGGTGACTGTTTTTCTTTTTAAGTGTCCAAGAACGCAAACTGTCTTCTGTGGGCAAAGCTTCTTTTCTTTTTAATATTACTCTGTCACTGTTCTCCTCCAAACAATCTGGCCTCAGAAGCTTGGACCCGTGCCATCTCAAAATCCGTGTGGCTGCCGCCGGAGCCCATCCATGCCACTGTCAATATGGATTCTTTCTAAAAGCTCCTTTCCGCCCAATAACAGGTGTTCCCCGATTGCTGCTGTGGTGGGACTCACAGCTGAGAACAGCCAGACTGGAAAGCTGCCCAGCGGGTTTTGAGAACCGTAATTGACTGACCACTAGTCTGTGTATCTGGGCTGACATGACACCTCTCAGCCTCAGATTATGCGAAGCTCTCAGAGACTCGCACAGCTTCGCAACGGCTCTGACTGTTGACTAGTGACAAGAAAGCACAAAAATGTGCAAGGGTAGGGGCTGGGGGGACCAGGAGGCAGAGCTGGCTGCCAGAAACTCCCATACAAAAGAAATGGGGATGTCTTGCCTCCCTGCGCTAAGATGTTTTTGTCCTCTTTGTCGTTCAAACTATGTTTCTGATGCTGAAGCAGCTTGGACCAACCCCTGCCTGTAATTCAACCTCCAGTTCTAAAGAAAGTCTTGGAGGAAGAACAGAAAACTGTTCAAGCTGAAGGTCATCATGGGGATGACGCTTGAAAATGGATGAGACAGTCAACAGAAGTATTAGCGGCATGTATCTGTCACCAAAACAGGTATAGAGAGGATGAAAAGAGACAAAAACCATGAGGGAACAGGTAGAAAAGAACAAAGAAATAGATTTTCTGGAGCCATAACAGCCGCAGAATAGTATATACTCATCTATAAGCCAAACAAAATATTTTTGAAAAATAGTGTAAGAGAAATAAGTAAAGATTTACAGTACTTCCCAGGCCAAAAATATATATACGTTTTTAGCCTGCTACTATATTTAAATAACCTGAGAAATCCCTAAATGTCTACTTCTCTGTTCCCATAAGTTTGATTTCAAGTTTGCATCTCTGATTTTTATCATGAACTCATCTGCTTTTCTGGTGAGCACCCACAAGCAACACTTCACCAACAAACAAACAACAACAAACCTTATTTAATGTGCTACAGCATTTTCACATTTCCACTTGATGACTACAAAGCGATTTCAGTTTTTGAAATTTAAAACCCCAATTACTGGGCCGGCCCCATGGCTTAGCGGTTAAGTGCACGCGCTCCGTTGCTGGCAGCCCTGGTTCGGATCCCAGGCGCGCACTGACGCACCGCTTCTCCGGCCGTGCCCAGGCCACATCCCACATACAGCAACTAGAAGGATGTGCAACTATGACATACAACTATCTACTGGGGCTTTGGGGAAAAAAAGAAAGGAGGAGGATTGGCAACAGATGTTAGCTCAGAGCCGGTCTTCCTCAGCAAAAAAGTGGAGGATTAGCACGGATGTTAGCTCAGGGCTGATCTTCCTCACGAGAAAAAAAAAAAAAAACCCAATTACTCAACCTGAAGCATTTTCTTTCCCAAATCAGAAAGAAAGCAAAGACTACCCAGCTGTGACACCCTAAGTTCTCACTTGTGGGAAGGCAGGAGCTCTGCCTGGCCGACCTCTCCTTAGCTGTGTTAATTTCAGCGGAACAAACATAAATACACATAACAACCACATAACTCGCATCTTACCCACGAGCTTTACCCTCCTCCTTTACATCTTAGCCCAGAGCTGCTACCCAGACACAGTGGCATATCCCTGTTTCACACGGTTTCCACCACTGACAAACACTCAGAAGATAGAAACCCAGAGAACGGGTCACTCAGGGGCAGCACGAGGTTCACAACTGGGACCTGTCAAGTAAAAATCTCTTTCCTTCTTCTCCATTAAACCATTTCAAATTTCTAATGTTTCTTCAGTGACTTATTTGAAAAAGATCTAAAAACCTATAGGTACCAGACAATAAACGTTCAATAAATGCTCGGTAAACCTTACTGAGCATTTTATGTGCATTATCTCACTTAATCCTAACGCCAACCTTATTAGCAGGTATATTATTATCCCATTTTAGAGATGAGGCAATTAAGGCCTAAAGGAGGTTAGAAGACCCTCCCAGAAGCCCCTGACGACGAGGCAGAAGGAGCACAAGAACCCTGATATCACCAATTCCAGTGTCTGGATACTAACCACACACCAGCTCTATTCAGGGTTCCCTGGAGCCTGCCCGTTGGCACAAGACCCACATCCAACCCTGAGCCACAAACTGGACAGCCTTCATCCCCTTCCTGACCCACGGGCAGCAAAGGCACAGGGCACCTGAAAACAGCTTCCAGCAAAATTCCAGGGGTGACCTCTCTGCCCGGGACTCATCTCTGCACGCCCATTGCTCACTGCCGGGGAAAGAGCTCATCACCTCACCCTCTTCCAAGAGAGAGCTGCTGCAAAGCCCACTCACACCGTGTCTCTGACCCTAGGTTCCCTGTAAATATACCTATGGAATGAGTGAGCAAGATGGAGACTCGAGTCATCTGTTAGTTATTTTCTTTACGAGAGTAATCATTATGTTACACCACTTCCGTTTCTCATTGGAACAGGCTTATTAGAACACTATTAGTGAAGGAGGGACAGAGGCTAACTCACGGCTACAAAGAGTGGGTGAGCAAAGAACAGTAAGACGTGTGTTCTCTAAGGCACAAGCGGGTGTCTGATTGATCCCATGGGTGAAAGCCACTCAGGTTCCCCTCTGTATCCAGTCACGCCCATCACAGTGCTGTGACACAGCGTGTGAGAACATCCGGGACTCAACTCGAAAATACGTTTGGAAGGATTTCATTTTCTTCCTACCGTGAACTACTCTTTAAATTACTAGGTTAAAAATTAAAGAGAGGAGCCCCTATTCCATGCAGGACACCATCTCTCTGTTTCCTTTTTATTTATTTTGTCTAAATCTCTTTCACAGCCAGGATCTGTTTTGTTTTATACTCCATGTGTTCTACAGCAGACCTATGAAAACGGGAATTATGGCATGTGATGAACACACTTCATCACCATGGACCAGAAGCCATCAGACCAGCGAAAATAAGCCAAAGGAGGACACCAGGGAGGTTATTTAACCTCGTGAGTCTCTGTTTTTCCATCTGTAATATGGAGGGTAATGGGTGTGGGTACCTACCTCACAGGGTCTTTCTGAAGATGAAATCAATGACGTACCTACACCTCCAGTTTACAGAGTGCTTACCTATATAACAGTCCTTTGGAGGCCTGTGTGAGACTTCAGAAGGGACACTGCCTCACGAGAAAAGGCTTTCTCATTTTGGTAACAGTGTATGGGCTTGGAGTCAGGTGCTGGGTTCAAATCTCAGTTCTGCCCTTAGAATCTGAGTAAATTCTGACCTTTACATAGCTGTTTTATAATCTGCCCCTTTCACCAAAGAAAGAGGTCTACCTAATGAAGACAGAGATGCTAACTTATGCACATAGATAAAGCACCCTAAGTGTAGGGCACCAGTAAAATTCAATAAATATTATTTTCTTTCCTTTTAAGCTCCTTGGTCTATGGCCCAACACATACTGCCTTATAAACAGATTTTCTTTCATCAAATATTTTTACCGAGAGAGAAGCATCATTTCTGAATGCAGAAAGAACCACTTATACATAAATGTCAACAGAATTCCCAATTCAAATTCTTCAGTTATGATCACTTAATCCAGTGTAGCTGGGTAACATATTTATAAAGCAAATCCTAATTTTCTTAATAAATCACTGAAATGAAATGGATGTGACAGCCCACAACTCTTTTAGCTGAACTGGGCTGTTCTGTTACATACACTATGGAATGGCTATTTGCTGAAGCTTTTCAGAAACAGAAAATACACTGAATGGTGAACATTCTGATAGATACATTTCAAAGCATTTGGACATCTGGAACACCTTTTGATACAATTGTCTATTAGATTCACTTATCTCCAGGAGTTCTGAAATGGACAAAATCGTTTCTGGGATTTGGGGCTTTATACAATTTGATCTGGGTGGATCTAGTGGAACAAAAAGAATGTCTCCCAAAAACCTGGAAACAATTTTGCTAACTTAGCGGTCATGGAAAAACTCATTCTTTTTAAATACAAGCTCACTCTTGGTTAGCAATCTGAAAAGTTTCGACGGCTGACATGACAGCCCTTTCAATCGTGAATTCATCCTCTGAACGGATACATATCAAGAGCTTACAGTGCACATGGCAATCCATCTAGGGCTGGGGACACAGCCCTAAAGAGGACAGACATGGTCCCTCCCAGGGAAACAGACAATAAACAGCTCTTCCAATTATCTGGTTACAGCTATGACAAATGACACGCAGGAGGAGCATCCAAGTGAATGTCTCAGGGCACCAGACCTAGCGTGTGAGGTCCGAGAGGGCTGCCTGGAAGTAGTGATGCTCGAGCTGGGATGAGGATAGAAAGGTTATCTAGTGACGAGCAAACCCTAAGTGTTGACAGAAAAGCGGGGAGCAGGAGGAGAGAGTTGGAAAACCTGCAGGTTATCTAGTGAAGAGTAAGTTGGAAAGACTGTTCCAGGGAGAGAAAAGAGCAAGTACAAAGGCCCAGGGGCAGGACAGAGCTAAGGGGCATATTCAAGGAAGTGCCAGATACCAGGGAAGATGGGACAAGAGAATGAAGGGGAGAAGAATACAGGCAGGTGGAGGCCGGCAGGATACAGAGCCCACTGGATCTTATAGCCAATCAAGAGAAACTGGAAGGCACAGCAGGGTTTAAGAAGAAGAGTGACAGCAGATTTACATTTCTAAGAGAATTCCAGGTGCTAGGTAAAGAACAAACTGAAGGAAGCAAGACGATATTTAGAGTCAACAGTTGTGGTCCAGGAGAGAGACGATGGTGATTGAGACTAAGGCTGGTTTTGTCCCCCATGGGACATCTGGCAGTGCCTGAGATATCTCTGATTGTCCTGACTTGGGGAGCACTACTGGCATCTAGAAGGCAGAGGCCAGGGATGCTGCTAAACATCCTACAATGCCCAGAACAGCCTGCTCCCCACACAAACACAACCAAGAATTACCCAACCCAAAATGTTAATAGTGCTGAGGTTGAGAAACCCTGGTTTGGACCAAGGTGATCACTTGATGGGGCTGGGGAGCAGTCAATAGATTCAAGAAGTGTTTAGGAGGTAAAATCAACAGGATTTAACAATAGACTGAATGTGGGGGTAAAAGAGCAGAAGGTATCAAGGATGAGTCTCAAGTTTCTCAACAATTCCAAGGAAAGTTATGCCCAGAACTTTCCCTTTTGCAGAAAGCCAAAGAAGTTTTTGCTCTGGAATGCTTTTGCTCTTAGAATCAGGTGGGTAAGTCAGTGTGGGAAACTGAGGCTGGGAGCAAAACTCTTTAACTTACTCAAGTGTAGCATCACCAAGTCTGCTGCAGCCCAGATGTGGCTTCAGGTTGGTTCAAGATGCCTTTTGAGGCCGTGGTTACCTATCACATAACTGCTAGGCAGTCTGGGTTTTAGAACTTTGCCCTGGTCTTTCTTAGAACGCTTAGGAAGGGATGTTTAGACAATGACTAGTAAAACCATAACTGTATGGAGGAAACCAGCACAAGTTTGTCTATGTCTGTCCTTGAGCCTAAACTCTTCGTCTAGCTGAGTAACTACTCAAAGTGTGATAGGTGGACCAGCATCATGTGGGGGCTTGTTAGAAATGCAAAATCTCAGGCGCCACGCCAGCCCTAATGGACCAGAATCTCTAGGGGTAAGAGTCAGGAATCTGTGTTTTAACAGGCTTGCCAGGTGAATCGGATCATGTGAAGGTTTGAGAAGCCCTGACCAAGCTCACCTTTTACAACAGGAGCAACAATGCCTATCTAGGTACAGCTCTTACAAATCCTAAACGCCTGGCTGGTGTCAAAAATCTGAAACCTAAGATAATTTCAATAATGCCACATCATTTTGTGGAAGAAGGTCTAGGCCTTGAAGAGCTGGAATCAAAAATCTTCTGAGTGTTTATCTACTTCAGCTTGTAACAGAGATGTAAACGTTAGAACTCATAAAAAAAATTAAAGTGTTGTGCATGAGAGTTTCCAAGCGATATAAATCCTTCTGCCTTTTGCAAGAAAAAAAAACAGCACCCAGCGGGAGTAGAGAGTCAGCCCAATGAAATAAACAAGTTCTTAAACAGCTAGCAGTGGGAGGGGGTTTTTCCCGCTGATGCAGGAACAGCAAAAGTTTTCTGCAAGGGCCACTGAGGGTTAACTTCGGGGCAAGAGAATCAAGCTTCCCTAAGGCCTCAGCTGAAGCCAGCCAGGGTCTGAAGCCAGAAAAAGGAACTAGCACAGCTTTCAGGCCAGGCCATTCTTGGCTGTCCTCAGGCAAGCACTGAGGTACATATAAGTTCCAAGCAGGGCTCCAACTCCAGAAGGAAACTTTCTCTGTAAGCTCAAAAAGCAACATTTTGTCCCTAAGCTTAATACCCTTGATTATGCTCCCCGCTCACCCTACAGAGCTTTGAAAACATCCACAGTTTTGATTCAAGAATCATATTTTCGATTCTGAGAGAGTTTACCCAAACACTCCAGAAAGAAAACATAAAGGCAAGAAGAAATAAACTAGCTTAACAATGAATGATGTATAAACTCAGGGGAGTGAATGGCTTATTTATAAATAAGCGTCACTTAAAACTACGCAGGAAGTCCAGATGACAGCATAAACAGGAGGCACGCGGGATCTCCTCTGCCCCAAACCCGACGCCTGCTTGAAGACCAAGCTGTGCCCTCTGTTTTGGTGACTCACAGGCTCACGCCAGCCTTTTGTACGCCTACACGCTGTCCGGTGAGCCGCGGAGCTGTAAATATTTGCCCTTCGCCCAGAGCCGGCCAGCTGCTGAGGCTGCAGCTGACAGACAGGCCAGGGGCCAGGATGGGGTGGGGGTGGGGGTGGGGAGGGGCGAGTCGGAAAACTTGCAGGCCTGGTGTGCACGTAGGGAAGGGGGGGTTGGGAGAGGGCGAGGAGAGGCAAAGCAGACGCAGGCCCCTGGGGGCCCCCAGGCAAATATGTTCTTCTCTGCTGCACCATATGGAACAGGCAACCACAGAGTAGCAGCAACATGGCCCATGCCCCTCCCCAGTTGTTGAAAATGTGGCCTTTGCAATCATGGAAACCCTGGTCCACAATAACCTATTTTGCCCCCCAGAGAACACTGGACAATATCTGGAGACATTTTTGGTTGTCACAACTTGGGGGAAGGAATGCTACTGGCATCTAGTGGGTAGAGGCCAGGGATGCTATTAAACATCCTACGAGGCACAGGACAGTCTCCACAACAAAGAATCACAGGGCCCAAAATGTCAATACATCCCAAGGTTGAGAACTCTGAGGTAGAACCTGAATCCCCGCTCTGTCCCGAGTCACTGTTTGCCTTTGGACAAGTTCTCTGACCTCTCCCAGCCCGCCTCCTCATCTCCAAGGATTAAATAGATAATGCATATAGAGTGCTTGCCACAGTTGCCGGCACACAGTTAACACTCAATAAATGGTATCTGTGCCTACACTAAGAGGCAACACAATTAGTGGTTAAGAGCTTGGCCTGGAGAGATGGGCGTATGTGGGTTCAGAATCCAACTTGGGCTCCTCAGAGCTGTGATCCACATGTGACTGCCCTGACTGAGGCTGTTTCTTCAACAAAATGACAAGTATCACACCTTCCTTACTGGATTCAAAAGGAAACCAGTGAGAAGCGCTTAGCCTAGAGCAAAATAAGCCTTCACTACTGGTGGCTGTTATAATTACACCCAGGACCAAGACCAGGGGGTGGCACAGGAGAAGATGTGAAAGATAACTGCAGGCAACACTTGTTGGGCATTTACTCTCTGCCAGGCAGAGTGCCAGGTCCTTTTTACGTAGCCTCTCTCTGAAGACTGGCAACAACCTATTTTACATTTAAGGAAACTGAGGCACCTGGAGGTTAAGCCACCAGGACACCCAGCTGGTTAGCAAAAAGCCCAGATTCTAAAACTGTTCTAACTCCAGAGAACTCACTCTCGATTATTACTCT
This sequence comes from Diceros bicornis minor, assembly GCF_020826845.1. NCBI lineage: Eukaryota > Metazoa > Chordata > Mammalia > Perissodactyla > Rhinocerotidae > Diceros > Diceros bicornis. The sequence continues at coordinate 80,777,452 of NC_080741.1, read as the reverse complement.
ATACTTGGTGGCGGTTCCTTTAATTCCTTCTAGAATCCCCAGATGAAGAACTCAGAGGGTGCCTGACTGTGTTTTACCCCATGTGTTACATCTCTAGGGAGCAGTTTCCAATTATAGAGAGGGTAAGCAGCTTGCTCAAGGTCAGCCAGCTAGTTGGCAGCAAAGCCCACATCTGAATCCAGCTTTTACTCCAGGGGCCTCTCTTCTAGTACATTTCTTAGTCTATTCCGGAGGTGGGTTCCTATTCTTTCTGGAATTCCTGCGGATGCATGGATATAGTTCACCCTGAGTGTCAAGATCTCATCCTGTGTGCCACGTGTATAGGGACCATGTTTTCCCACCTTAGGCGAGATTACGCAACTTCCCCCTAGATCACCTAGCTGGTCTGAGCAGCAAAGCCTTTGAACACAGTTGTGATCCTGAAGCCGCACTCTTCGTTCTTACTTTAGGCTGCTGGTGGGCTCCCTTCAGTCTTTCCAGAACCCCGGAAACTATATCTCACCCTGTGCATCTAATCTGTAGGAACCACCGTTTCCAAACTTAGACCGATTCAGCGATCTGCTCGTGGCGAGCAGTGGAAGAAGAGGGAGACAGGGATGCTGCTGAGAAACTCCTGGCATCCCAGTGCCCAAGGGAACGGGAGGCGCCCTGGGTACCCAGGAGCCCTGGCAGGGGGTCGGAGCCGGCGGCAGGCGCCTACCTTGCCGCCTGGCGGCGCGGCCACGCAGCGGCTGAGCGAGTCGAGGCGCGCGCTGTACTCGGTGAACTTCTTTTGGTAGCGAAGAGCGGTCATCTGCAGCTCCAGCTGCGCGGCGGCCAACTGCGCCACGAGCGACTTCTCGCGCTTGCCGGCGCGCAGCGCCTCCTTCTTGAGCGCCTTGTGCAGCGCGCTCAAGCGGGCCTGCAGCGCGCTGTTGTGCGCCCGCAGGGCCCGCGCGCAGCAGTGGCCGCCCGCGCGCTGCTCGCCGTGCGTCAGCGGCAGCCCGCAGCCCTCCTGGCAGTGGCCCACGGGCCGCGCGTCGCACGCGTCGCGCATGTGCGCCTCCACGTCGCGCCGCAGCAGCACCTGGCCGCAGCCCGCGTGGCGGCAGCGCGCGGGCGCGAAGTCGCAGCGCTCGAGGTGCTCTGGCAGCTGTTGCAGCTTGACCACCCGGCCGCAGCCGCGCGCCGCGTACGCGCACTTGATGTCCAGCTTGAGGATGAGGCGCTTGAGCGGCAGGACGTGGTTAAGTTCCTTGGCCGACAGGCGACCGCGGCAGCGCGCCGGGCAGCTGCCCTCCTGCACCACCCAGGGCAGCACGCAGCCGGCGCAGAAGACGTGGCCGCACGGCGTGGTCAGCGGGTCCTCCAGGACCTTGTGGCACAGCGCGCACTTCAGGTCCGGGTCCACGTCGCCGTCGAAGCGGTCCAGCTCGAAGCCCATGGTGGCGGCCGGGGCCCGGGGTCGCCGCCGGGCGGCCGGCCGCCCCCTCCCTCCCTGCGAGGCAGCCCAGACAGGCTGGCTGCGCCGCCCGCACACTCGCTCGCTCTCCCCGGACTGAACCTAATTGCTCCAGACTTCCTCGGAAAATGCCCGAGGAACAGGACTCCTCCAGCCGTACTTGCGCGAGCGCCTGCGCACACACATCCTGCCTCGGCTGCCTCCCGCCCGCCCCCTGCAAAAGGGAGGAGGCCGGGAGGCAGAGGAGGGTGGGGAGACCCAGAGGCTCGCCGAGCGGACTGGCCCGCCCGGGACGCCAGCCTGAGCGCTTCTCTCCGGGGCCTCCTTTCTGCTCTCTTGCAGTTTTCGCTACTGGAGACGAAACGCCAGCCGAGAAAAGCTCACTGAGTTTGGAGAAGAGGCTGCTGCTCTCGCCCAGACGACTTCCCCTGGAGCCCCTTCCGGGACAGATCGCGACTTTTTACTCCCCTCCCCCGCTCCCTCTTTCGTGGCTGATTGCGGAGAGCGAAAAATATGTTGGGGCCCGCTATCTCAGCACTTACGGTCGTTATTTATTTATTTCGTTCCAGAGAAAGTTACAGAGCCTGCGGGACGCTCCTGCAACTACAGTTCTGACCCGAGGTTCTGCGACCCCCGAGTTTGGCACGCCGAGGTTTCCAGGACCGGAGGGCGAATCTACCGGGGCGCATTTGCGGGGACGAGAGCTGCTCGCCAGCTGTCGTGGTGGGAGAGGCTGGCCTGCAGGCTCGGTCCACTTCACCTTCGAAGTGGACACCTCCGAAGTGTCTGCCCTGCAGTGGGCAGGCGTTGTGCTGGGTGCTTCTAAATCGGTCCCTTTAAAAATCATCAGTACAATGTTGTGAGAGTTAGCTCCATTTAAAAATTACTTTCCCCCATTACAAAAGAAGTACCGCTGGTCATACAGTGTTAAAAACTGCACAAGTATGGAACTTGTGGAGAAGTTCCCTACGATCCTCCACAATCATGTGAACCGCTTTCCTTCAGTTTTGTTTTGGTTTTTTTTTCCCCCCTATGTGTATACTTTGTTATGTTTCCATTTTGCAATTGGGGAAACTCAGCCTGGGAGAAGGCAAAAAGCACTGTCCTGTAGGGTCCTGTAGAGCAGTGTTTCTTAAATTTTAACGTGGATGCGGATTTTGATCCAGTGGGTCTGGGGCGGGGCCTGAGAATCTGCATGTTGAAAGAGCTGCCCGGTGATGCTGATGCTGCTGGTCGGTCGGTGGATTTCCACTTGATTGGAAGGTGGCCACCCACACATCTGGACTTTTTTTTTTCTCCTCTGGGGTAGCTTTTCAAGCAGTATAGTGAGCCTGACTGGGTAGTTTTCAGCAACATTCCTGAGTGTTGAAAGAATTCTTTGGGATTCCAACCTATGTGATAAATTCATGGATTTTTTTTTTTCTTTTTTTTTGTGCTGTGGCTGTAGACTTTGCTAAGAAACATGCCGTCAGCGTTGGTAAGAAAGAAATCAAGCTATGGAATTCTCATTTGGACCCGGCTGCCAGTTTCTGAATAGTGAAATGGAAAAGTTGGATCTGTGTGTGTAGTGTGGCTCTGGGGCCTGGAAAGTGGGATTACAGCATCCATTTTGTCTAATTGCTTTTACTTCTCTCATTTATGTAGCTGCTAACACCTGGTGACCTTCACTATTTAACTGCTTCATTGGAGTGAAAAGATTGCCTTGATGTCCATAAGGATTACTTGTTTTGAACTGACCTTTTAAAAGGTTGTCACTGATGAGATTTTTCAGTGCATTGTTGAGGTCACTGGACAGTGTTCTTTAGTCAGTGTTGGTGGCATTTGTTGTCTATTTGTGGTAGAGAATTTCTTTTAATTGCTTTAATCAATTAATGCATTTCTTTGATAATATGTGGGGTGGAATATAATTGGCCTTTGTTCAGATAAGCATGTGCCAGGAACCCCCCATCAGTATATTTATTAAGCTTCTCACAGGTTCTCAGATAATGGGTAAGAAACAAATTCTTTCAACAAAGGTGTGTGGGCTTGTCAGTTTCACAGGGTGGGCTAATGTCAACAGGGTGATAATCTTCAAACCAAACTGGTTTTGAAAAACAGGGAAGGCTGGTCATACACCATTAGTGGGAAATTAATGCTTACTTTGGGTGTATGCTTCTCTTAAGAGCTGTCCCACCCCCATCCCACTCTCCCACCCCCACAGCAGCCTGAGAGGTTGTTGATGAAGTGCTAGAGCTGAGGCCAGGGAGAAGCTAGAGCCTCCTGTGGATCGGCCTCTTTAGGCAAAGGAAAGTCTGTCTGAGCCACTCCTCATTGGCTAATTTTAGTGTGGAAATTCTTGAAGGTCAGGAAAAAAAGCCCTCCTAGAATGTCAGAGTGGTCACACTATGCATATTATTTAGTGTCTATTTTAATAGACAGGGGAACTGAGAACCAGAAAGGTTAAAAAAAAAAAAAAGTTCGGAGCAAGGTTTCTCAACCTTGGCATTACTGATGTTATCGGCCGAATAATTCTTTGTTGTGGGGCTTGTCCTGTGCGCTGTAGGATGTTTAGCAGCCTTTCTGGTTACTACCCACTACATGCCAGTGGCAACCTCTACCTCCTAGCTGTGACAACCAGACTTTGCCCATGTCCCCTGGGGGGAAAATTGCCCTAGATTGAGAACTCCTGGTTTAGGGCAACCCTTGCTTCATTGCTCAAGTCGGGCAGTGCTGGCAGCCCGCATCCTCTGCTGGCTGTGGAACCCGAGTGAATGCAGCACAATGAGAGTGGGTGTTACAGTGAGGAGTTGAGGCACCACGCTAAGAAACATGAATACAAACCGTAGGAAGGTGACTGTTGGGTATGGCAGGCCGTCTGAGAAAAGTAGCTGGTGTTTCTGACATGAATTAGATACTTACTCAACTGTCTCAGAGCAAACTACTCATTTGTTAAGGTGGTACTCGGTGCCAAGCATTGTGCTCACCACTTGGCCTTCATTATTGCATTAATCTTCACAGCACATCAAGAGGTAGATGTGTTGTTATCCCCATTTTACTGTTTTCAGAGATTATGTAAGTTATCAAAAATGGCAGTCAAGAATGTAGACAGAGGATTCCAGAACCCTCACTCTTCACATCTGTGAGCGTTATGCGGCCTCCTCCGTAACCCCTAATGCAGGAGGGGTTCCCCTAGGCTTCCCCTAGGCTTTAGGTAATTTGTGGGTGCAGTACTAGAGAATGCAAAAAAGTCAAGGTTTTTTCCCTTTTTTGGTGGCTTCCCAGGCTTAAATATTTGTACTCCACTGGCTGAAATAGCACCGTACAATTAGATTAATAAGCATTTTTTTTTAACCAAATGGAAGTACCACCGGAGAGTAGTAAGGCATATCAGTCACCCACAAACAAGTGTGAAACATCTCAGTCAGATTGTTTGTCTCCTAACACAGCCAGTGTAAGCCGTTCTGGGGGCTTGGGAGATTCATTTGGCCTTGCCTAGGGAGAAGAATAGGTAAGTTTTGATCCTGGAGACTTTGGAAGACTTGGGTGAGTCAGGATGGGCTGTCACAGTGAGGACATTGGACAGAGAACAGCAAGAGTTGGGAAAGTGCTTCTTACAAACTTGTGCCAAAGTCTGGTGCTACACATCGGTGAGGCCTCCTTCCCTGTCCTTCCTGATGGGAGTGGCTTCCACAGCACCATGTATGTTCCCTTGTGTGACATTCATTGTACTTGAAATGTCTTAATTTATTCAATAATTTTTTATTTAGTAGCTACTATAAGCTAGGAAGGTGCTATTCTGGCACTGGGCCTACAGGGGTGAACAGGTGGGCAATGCTGACTTAGTGAGCCCTCGTTCCAGGGTGAGGAGAGGCAAGTATCAATAAACAGAGGCCATAGTGAGATAGTAATAGGATAAGTTCTCCAAAGCTGTGCTACTCAAAGTGTGACCAGAGGCACAGGCATAACCTGGGAGTTTGTTGGAAATGCACAATCTCAGGCTTTACCCTGGACCTCTCAAGTTAGAATCCATATTCTCACAATCCCTGAGCGATTTGTGTGCACTTAAAGTTTGAGAAGCACTGCTATAAAGACTATGAAACCAGCAGATGTGCTGGAGAGCAGTTAGAGGAGCCCATTCCAAATAGGGAAGTCTGATGAGAGGAATTATGAGTTGTTGCTTAAAAGATGAGAATAAGCCAGCAATAGTTGGCAGGAGAACATTCCAGGCAGAAGCAACAGAAAGTGCTGTGGTCCAGAGGGAGTCAAACACTAGGTTTACTTAAGTCAGACTGAGCATGCCTAGAACTTGAAACAGGGTGAGAAAGGGGGAGAATAGAATCGAATAAGGGTAGAGAAGTAGGCAGGATCCAGACATCCAGGGGCTTGCAGGGCATACATAGTAAGGAGTTTGAACTGATTCGAGAGTGGCAGATGGCACTGAAGGGTTTTGGACAGCCGAGGCACACAGCTTGATCAAGGTCTAGTTCTCCCCCACCGTCTATTCCAGACTAGGGGCATCGTGTCCACATTACATCTCACATGTTTAACACTTAGTAGAGACTTAATACATGTTCAGCAAATAACTGCTCCCTCTCCCTGCTGCATGTAAGTTCCTGCTTCTAGAATGCTAAGCATAGGTTGATGCTACCAGCATGAGGTATCTGTATCCCAGTATGGGTTAAATAGGCTTCTGTGGCCTATCTAGAGTACATGCCATCATTTAGAACATTGTTCTAATATCAAAACCTATTCTGGTAAAATCTATTCTGAATTCTGAGCAACCAACTCCCATAGGAACAGCTGGATTGCTATCTGGTTGTGAATTGGCAGGCCTTGTACAGAAAAAGTATGCGTATGTATGTGTATGACAAGTATGATTCTAAAGACTCATGACATGGCAGACATTTGGAGCTGGAAGAGAACTTCTGTTTTATTCCACAAATACTTACTAAACCATTATCATCTAGAGAACATAGAAGATAAGAATATGAAAAAGGACACAGGACCTATCTCTTACCTTTAGAGAGCTTACAGGGTCCCAAGGTTGCCAACTGGATGAAATCACAAATAGTCTTAATAAAAAAACAAATGTGTTGAGTATCTTATCCAGTCCATATGACTCATTGTCAGATGAGGAAATGAAAGCTCAAAGAAGCTAGATGAGTTTCTAAAAATGTCTGATGAAACATACTGTAGTTGTGGACACCCAGGTACACCTGCAACCTAGTACAGTAGAAAACGGATTGGACTAAGTGTCAGGACATGTGTGTTAACGCTGTTCACTGGGTGATTTTATATAAATATGACTATATGTGTCTATGCAATTTAATTAGGGTAAGAAAACCCCAAATTCTCTTAGACCTAATACTGAAGAATTTTTTTCTGACTCTTGTCCTGATGTAAACATCCATATGGTCATTCAGGGCCTCGGGCTCCTTCCATCTCAAGGCTCTGCCCTACTTTAAGTCGTCTCTTCAGAATCCTCCCCAGTCAGTCAGTGGAGGGGAAGAAGCATGGAAGGTTACCCATGAAAGGTGCTTGCAGACCAGGCCTGGGAAGGACGTTCATTACTTTCATTCACATTCTACCGGCTATAACTCAGTCACAGGGCCACGTTGATAGCAAGGGAGTCTAGAAATGTGGTCTAACTATGTTCTCAGGAAGGAGAATTAGGTTTGGTGAGTATCTAGCCAATCTATATGTGTATGTGTGCACACGTACATTATATGTGCATACATACGTGTGTGTGTATGTACACATACATACACACCTGGACATACATACGTGCAGGAGAAAAAAATATTAAGTTTAGCTGAATATAATGGAACATCCAAATAACCATGGAATAAACAAGCTAGAACTTTCTTTCTCCCTTAAGTCAAAAAATATGATCCATAGTTGGCAGGCCAAGGCTGGTGTAGTGGCTTCCAAGTCATCAAGGACTCAGGATTGTTTTATCTTCCTGCTCTGTTGTCTGTAGGGCCTGGCCTCGATGCTCACTTCACGGACCAAGATGTCCACAGCAGAGCCAACCATTCCAGCCAGAAAAATGGAGGACGGAGGGGAAGGCCAAAAATTACTGCCCCTAACACAGTCAGCATTTTTAGCAGCTTCCCTGGAAGCCCATCCAACTATTTTCTCTTATATCTCAACAGCAGCCTCTACATGCAAGGAAGAGGATTTGTGAAATATAGCCTTTTATGGGGGTGCATTGCTGCCTGGAATATTAAAGTGTTCTACCATGAGATATCACTTCATACCCACTAGAACAGCTAATGTCAAAAAGACAGATAATAACAAGGGTTGGCAAGGATATGGAGAAATTTGAACCCTCATACATTGCTGATGGGATTGTAAAATGGGACAGCCACTTTGGAAGACAGTTTGGCAGTTCCTCAGAATGTTCAACATTGAGTAACCGTATGACCCAGCAACTCCACTCCTACGTGTATATCCAAGAGAACTGAAAACATATGTCCACAGAAAAACTTGTACATGAGTATACATGATAACCCAAAAAGTGTAAACAACCCAAACATCCATCAACTGATGAACGTGTAAATGAAATGTGGTATATCCATGCAATAGAAGATCATTCACCATAAAAAGGAATGAAGTACAGATTCATGCTATAACATGGATTGACATTGAAAACATTATCCTAAGTGAAAGAAAGCAAACACAGAAAGCCACGTATGGTATGATTCCATTTATATGGAATCCACAGAGACAGAAATTAGATTAGAGCTTGTCAGGAGCTGGGGGAGGGGGAAGTGGGGAGTGACTGCTAATGGCTATGGGATTTCTTTTTGAGGTGATGAAAATGTTCTAAAATTAATCATGCTGATGGTTATATAACTGTGAATATAGTAAAAGCAACTGAGCTGTACACTTGAAAAGGGTGAGTTTTATGGTATGTGAATTATATCTCAATAAAGCTATTATAAAAACAAAAATATTAATAGGGTTCTGTTAATAAGGAAGAAGGGAATGATGGATGTTTAATACATGTGTCTATATACATGCATAAGCTGTTTTTTCAAAATTATATCTATAACACTGGGATTTATTTTCTTGTTCATGCCAAAGGTTTTATTATTAAAAATTATTGATTTGAATTGCATTAGAACTCTTTTTGCCTGCAAGTTTCTGACACCCAATTCAAAGTGACTCAGGCATTAAAAAAAAAGACTAGGCCACATCATTGAAAAGTCGAGAAGGTAAAAATGGCTTCAGGCATGGCTGAATCCGGGTGTCCACAAGAACACATTAAGAATCTGCTTTGCTTTCCTCTGAGTTGGCTTCCTTCTCAGGCAGGCTCTCCCCACATGGTTACACAGACAGGCCCTATGGTCCAGGTTTGCATCTCACAAGCTTATCAACCCCAGTGGAAAGAGCTTTCTTTTCCTAATAGTTCCAATAAATGACCAAGGCATGACTCTTGGCCTGCCTTAGGTCATCTGCCCATTCCTGAACAAAGGATTGGGGACAACTTCACCCAGACCACAAGAAAGGTTGGAGAGGGAATGGTTTCCCAAAGAGACGCCAGAAAGGGAAAAAATATATGCTCCCTACCATCTTATTCCAGAAGTCATCACTAATCCTCAAGGGGAAAGAAGCATTACATGTAATATATGTATACCCGTTGTCTTGGAATGAATTTCAAAAACACTGATCAGCCTTCCCTAACCATTATCAGTTATACCCTGACTTGAAGCAATCATCTGTGAAGGGAAAACAGATTCACGTTAACAACACAATATAACGCTCTTTTTAATAAATATATTCAAAACAACTTTTGTGCGATAAGAGACCCTCTTCCATCAGCTAAATCACGTGAAGGTACAGTTTCTAAAGTCGAATTTAAAATTTTTTAAATTTAAAAGATGCCTGTCATATTGGTCACTGCTGAATCCCCAGGACATAAGACAGTGGATAGTCGCAGTGGGTACTCACTGAACATGTTGATTGGCTATGTAGCTTACCCAAATATTTACTGGTCCAAACACATTTTTCAGGTTTCTAAAACCTCAGAGACCCTTGATTATTCCTAAGAAGAAAAAAACAAGGAATGCGATTTGAAGAGTGTAACCTAGGATCGCATGCAAACGACATCAAAAAGAAGATGGCTCGATCGTCATAGATGTATGGCAAAGTATAAAATTATCAAATCATAAAAGGAAATATTCATAAATAACAGAATCCCAGCACTGATTTTATTAATAAATAGGACATTTTTAATTTGGAAGATCTGCTTTTCCAATATATAAGTTTCACTTTCTGGTGTGTTCTTTAAAATAAGCAACTCTTTAAATCCTTGCAGCTCAGGCCTATCATCCAGGAACTCATTAATTTTAATTTTTCTCCTGGCACCTTCTCCTTCACTCTCATTTACTCTGTCTGTAAAATTATGATAATAATAATCCATGCTTACCTAACATACAGTAATAATTGCTCATTAACTAATTTTTATATGTAGAAACCCCTGAAGACTTTACTCAGGTGCCAAGTAGTAGTATTTTAGGCTGGTGGGGAAGATAGGACTTGCTGTTTTCAAGTGTGATGGCTCACACCTTGATGCTGCCCACTCCACAGGGCTGGAATATTATAAACTGCTTCCATGTATCATCCATTGCTGATTGATTTGACAAGCAAAACCTTGCAGCATAATATCACTTTCTCTTGTGATCGAAAGAGGGCCTCCAATAGCCAGATTTGGTCTCCATGTTTCGTCCCTGGGGGCCTCTTTACAGCAAAATATAAACCACTTTGGCACCGGCATCAACAGGCAGAAGTCTGAGCTCAAATGATGCAGAGATGGGGTTCTCAAACTAGTGATTTCCAGAGTGTCCCCCTCCTCTACAATGTATAATTGCTTTCATTTAAATACCATTTGATTGTATTCAAAAAGAGGCCTGCCATTGTTTTGGGTTTCTTCTTTGCCTTTTCTTTTTATCATTTCTACAACCAAAGAATATCTTCTTTTCTTCTGGGAGGGCTTCAGGCAAAACATTTTTGAGATGTCAGCCAACCAAGAGAAATGTGACATCACTGTTCTTTGAAATCTTGTCCTGAAACTGTGGTTTTGGTACCCAGATCAAGCGAGCACTTGGCAATGAAAAAGCTAAAACAAAACATTAACGGAAATAGTCCGACAATAGTATGGTGTTTCTAGGATAATCGTTTGTTATATTTTAACAAACAAAAGTCACTTTAACCTTTCGTTCTATTTTCGTCACTGTACAGGAACAGACATGAAGCATTTCACAAAGCTGGCCATGAGCTTCGTTTTCCAGGGGCAAAAAGCAATCATGGAAAAAACTTCGGCAATGGTAACATTTTTCTACACAGGTAAAATGGAAAATATGTCCCAATGCTGGCATACACTCTGTAATTTTGGCAAATAGCACACTCCATCTTGACAGAATATAAAGAGCCTTAGAAGTGGAATCCAGAAAGATGAAAGGATTTGGAGGCCAATGAGTCAGTTTGTCATTGGTGGGAATCTTGCAGTAACTTATAATTTATCTGTGGGTTTTGTAAGCTTAAAGATGAAGATAAAGCTGGAATTGGAGAGCTCATCCTGGTTTTCTTTATATTCCAGAACTACAGAGTTTCTGATGGTTCTTTAAATTGTAGGAGATAACTGAAAGTGTGTTTCTAACTTTTGTAATATATATTTTGTTTTGTTTTTTCCAGAAGGGCAGTAACTGACTAGCCAGAATGGGGACTACCCAGCTTGTAAGTGGAATCGGGGGGGTGATGGTCTAAGAATTGCACACAACTCCAGATAGTAGCAAAACCTGAGGAGTGCCTTTCGGAAAAAGTCAAAAGAAGTTCCACATTTCACACTTTAATTGGGAATGGTGCGTTTTTTTCTCTGTGCAGAAATCCCCCCCAGATGGACTTCTGACTTTTTATTTTGTGGCAGTTGATAAAAATTTATTGAACAAATAATACATACAAATAAATTTAACAGTTACACTGACTCTATGTCATTGAATAACACCAGTCTATTCATTAGAAAGAATTTCATCAAAGAAACAATACATATGATTGTGCTTTATATTGGGGTTTGGCAAACTTTTTCTGTAAAGAACCAGATAGTAAATATTTTCAGCATTGCGGGCCACGTTGTCTCTGTCTCAATTATTCAACTCAAATGTTGTAGCACAAAAGCCGCCATAGATAATATGTATACGAATGGCTGCAGCTGTGTTTCAATAAAACTTTGTTTTCGTATGAGCTGGGTTTTGCCCACAGGCCTTAGTTTGCTGACCCCTGTCGTACATGAATACATTGCCTTTAGTGAGAGACAAAATCAACTAAACTTGAGCCCATTAAGACCATCATAGTGAGACAGAGTGATATAGAGTTTATAATAAATAGATGCTCAATAAATGATAATACTTTGAACAAAGGGCACAGTGGAGTATTATGAATTTGGGAGTCAGAAAAACCTACGTTCCGATCCAGATGTATTGGTTGTACAACCTTTGCAAGTCCCTCTTTTCACCTCAGTTTCCTTATCTGTAAAAGAGAGGTGTTATTAGTGCCTCCTTCACAGAGTTGATGTAGATGAAACGGGATAACATTTAAATTAGGACACCCATATAACGTGCTTGGCACAGTGCCAGGAACATACTGCGCTGCATAACATTAAGACTGAATTAATGGCCGTAAAGAGGGTAAGCATTCTAGTGGACTGGCATTGCTATGCTTCCTGAAGTTATCACCTCAAATGAGGCCCAGATTCTCTGCCCTACAGCCCTGGAATTCAAGGATCCTAATGCATGTGTAAACAGACTGTGGATATGGAGCAGTAGATGGAGCAATACTGAAAAGCAAGTTGCTGGCAAACTTCACCAGAAAGGAATTAGAGGAAGAAGAGGCTATATCAGAACTACATATTAATCATCTCTCTTTTGGAGTTATTTATTATTCTGTTGAATTAGCTGGTTCATTACTATAACCATTTTGATAACCCAAAAAACAAATGAAGATATGAAGAATGTGATGTCCTCTCTCTTTAGAAAAAATAGTGCCAATAGTCATTCAGTCAATTGTCTGAATGTGAATTACTAGATGGCATTGTCTTTCAAGGTGAAATATGTCCACCATGCTAAGTGTAAAAACCAAAGGATCATTGCAGGAGCCCTATGACTGAGATTGCCAGTTAAGATGCCTTCATTCCTGGAAACCCATTTTAAACAAATGAGGGAAACAGTTGTTTATCCTTTGTTTACAGGGACCGGAGGCAGAAACTGGAGAGCTGTTTGACTGAGGAAGTCATAAAGTCATGTCTTATTCACTTTGTCAATCATGTCCCCAAGATTGAGCACGGTACCTGGCATACAGTAGCTGCTCAATAAATGCCCACAGCATTGTTGACTGAAAAAAGAGAGGGTGCCGTGGCTTTCTCAGGCTTCTAATGGCACAGACACACAGGTCTGGAGCATTCTGCTGTTCAAAGCCCTTGCACTGCACTGCAGGGCATATTGGAGACAGTACCCGATTGCATCATATTATATGCTTGGCATAATTATACTGTAGGCTTTTGTCTCCTTTGGTGCCAGTCAGTCTCAAAACACATGCTTTGCTTATGTCAAGCGCTGGGGTTGCCCACTTATTACATTTGAGACTTGTGAACTCTGTGTCCACATCCTGAGTCACTTCAGCCCAGTCTCATGCTTGGGAGAACAAGGATGGCTGTTCCCCAGAAAAGATGAAGAACAATGGGCATTTAAGTCCTGGAGGAAAAAAAGGAAGGTAGCAGACAAGGACCAGCTGGGGCTGGATCAGATGCCCAACGCGGACAATGGTGATTGAGTTTTCTCTTAGCTTTTTAAAAATTATTAATAATAAAGCTGCTTTTCCTCAATTCCTAAAAAGGGACTTTAGTCTGTAGGGTGCTATGGATTCTCCCCTCTAAATCTTTCTCCCATCCATTTGCTTCATGTCTCTGCCCCCATCCTCATTCAAGCCGCCACCTCTGTTACCTGGATGATGGCAATGTTTTCCAAAGTTGTCTCCCCACGTCCCTGCATGCCCCTTCCACTTCCACATTGCTGCCAGAGTGATCTTTTTAAAATGGAAAAATGGTTCTGAACCACTGCTGCTTAAAACCATTCAATAGCTTCCCATTTCTCTTAAGAGAAAAACTGTAACCCTACACTTCGCTTCACCTCTAAGAGTGGGCATGATCTCATCCTGCCTCTCTTGCCAGCCTCGTTTTGTGTTTCTCTCCTACTTCTATACTCCAGCTATTGAAGACATTGCCAGTTGTCCCCCAATATCCATTCTCCTTTGTGTTTAAAAAAAAAAAAGCTGAGTTTCTCCTGGGCTCACAACAGCCCAGCCAAGAACTACCTTTCCAGCCTTTCTGAGTTCTGGACTATAGGACATGAACAGAAGTGATGTTGCCCCTCAAAAGGACACAAGCCTGCCCTCCATATCCATGCCTTCCCCTCTTACTGGTTAGCATGCAGACCAAGCACATGTTACCAGGTGGGGGTCCAAAATATATCCCACAGGACAAACCCAGTCCACCACCCATTTATGTAAATGAAGTTTGGTTAGAACACAGCCACATCCATTCACCTAGGCATTGTCTGTGGCTGCTTTCACACTATGCTATCAGACTTGAAGAGCTGTGACAGAGACCATATGACCTACAAAGCCAATGTATTGTCAATCTGGTCCTTTATGGAAAAGTTTGCCAACCCCTGCCCTAGAGGATGCAGAGCAACAAGATAGAAAGAGCCTGGGTTCACGGCACTATAGAGCTGGCCATATCAGCCAAATCAGTCCCTTTGGGCTGTTAAATGTAAAAAATAAACCTACCTTGTTTAAGCCTCTATATTTCGGCCTTCTGCTGAAGAGTTCCTCAACCTCAGCAATATTGACATTTTGGGTCAGACAATTCCTTGTTTCAGGGGGCTGTGCTCTGCATTGTAGGATGTTAAGCAGCATCTCTGGCATCTAGCCACTAGATGCCAGTAATACTCACCCCCTAAGTTGTGACAACTAAAACATCTCAGACATTGCCAGATCTCCCTTGGTGGATAGAATCACTCCTGGTTGAGTACTACTGTGTGAGAGCAACTTAACCAGCTGTGCTAAACCTCTCTCTCTCCTTAAACATGCCAGAGCCTCTCCTCCACCACTAGGGACTCCTGCTAGCTTTTCCCTCTGGGAGGAATGCTCTTACCCCTCCTCACTTAGTTATCTGCTACTTAAGGGTCATGCGTCAGCTCCCCCATCACCTCCTCAGGGAAACCTCCGCTGATCCTTCCACTAAACAAATGCTCTGAGAGTCACCTGTAGTTGTGCTATGCAGCAATATTGTGATTATTGCTATATTGTTCACCATTCATACTCACACCTAAGGCCACTCCATACATGATTATTGACTGGCTTACTGATGTGACATCATAATTTTGAGGGGATAGCAAGAGACTAGTAATGGCAGAAGAGGCAAACATGAGTCTTGCCATGGTTCTGATTTCAGGCGGGAGCAGTTCATGTTGCTGATTATAGAATGAGAGAGAAGCAGCCAGAGAGAAATGGTGTTTCCTTAATTCTCACCCCTAGAATTCCTATAAACCAAGGAACCTGGCTTCCTCCTGCAGCAGCCAAAACATCTGCTAAGGTCAGTGCATTTTTGTATTTCAGAGCACATATGGATTTGTACTTGGCCGTGGTTTTGAAATTGTTTGCGTTTTAACCCCGTACTTTTCGGGCTAAGCTGTATGTGATATGATTTATTAACCCTGCACCACCCTCTTTTAAGCGAAGTTAAAAATAAGCCCTACAATCACATTTTAAATTCACATGCAGATAAATATGTGCCACCTACATTCTCTAGCCCCTCCCACCATCCGAGCCAGGAGGGTAAACATTCAGCCAGGTCTAGATGCTTCCTAGCACAAGGCCGTAAAGAGAGATGTGTGTGGTCTACTTCCTTCCTTCATATTTTTCTCTCCACTTAATTAGACTTTGTCTTCTGTCTCAATCCCTCTCTTTAGACTTCTGTGCCTTCAAAGCCAGAAACTCTTTCTCAAGATCCTTAGCATTCTGCAAGTGAACCCATGTACCGTTTGTAATAAAGGTACCCTCTTCCTACTCTGGGCACGTGCACATGTGTGTGTAATGGTTGCAAGAGATATTTTACCAACATACCAACAGTATGTATTTTGCAGTCAGATCTGGGTTCAAGACATAGTTCCACCAGTTATTAGGATGCTAGGTGACTGTGAGCAATTGTGTAATCTCTCTCAGCCTTAGTTTCCTCATCTTTTAAATGGAACTACTAATGCTTACCTCAAGGAGACATTGTGTGGACTGAATAACACAGCACCTTGCACACAGCAGGCATGTGATGAATGTTAGCTGTTTCTATGATCCATTCACCCTATCCTTCCTAGAACCTCTGAGACAGGTCACAGACCTTCTTGAGGTGACCAACTGGTGCATGGGACAGAGAGTAATTGTGCTCTGCTGACCAGACCACTTGGGACCTCATCACTTTACTTCGACCCAACCATCTGAAGTAGCCCCTGGCAGACATTGTAAGGGACAGAACATCTTTCTCCTTCTAATTCTAATTCACATGAGGTGAGCAGTAACCTCATGTCCTGACACTTGCACTTCTACAGAGCTTCACTGTGTGCCTGCGTGTATCCCTGACCACGTGCGTGCAAGCTCGTGCCCATGCCTGTGTGCACACAAAAACACCACCTGCATACACATCCCCAGAACCTTGGTATTCTACTCAAAAAATCTTTACCCTGTGACTTTTCTGTGTAAAGCACTGAGCTCAGCTCTGTCAGATTTTAAAGAAGCTGGAGACACTTTGCCCAGGTTCACAGCCTTGCTTCTCTCTGCTAAAGTTGTTTAGAGTCATGAAGGGAAGGTGGACATAATGGCTTAGGGTAGCCTTGGAATAAGGAGAAGGCATAGACAGATTGTGAAGTCACATCAGAATGAGGATGGGCTAGGAAGACAGGAATAAAAACAAAGTGTCAAGGTTTCTCAAACTAAGTTATCAAGCTGAGCAGGACTAAGCATCTGGGAATTTTGTCCTTAGTTGTGTAGTAATAATAATAGCTGTCATTTACTTTCCACTTACTCTATGACAAAAGCTTAGCAAAAAGATACGAATTCATTTAATCCTCACAACAACTCAAATGTGGTAGATACTATTACTCCCATTTCACAGATGAGGAAAACGAGGTCCATACTTGCTCAAGACTTCCTGCAGATCTGTGAGACCAAGCAGAATTTCAAACTTCTGGGGGTTTGATGCTAGACCCTGAACTCACTATGCCACGCAGTGGGGTCCCACAGATTCTACACAGTGGGAAGGCTGAAGATTTCTGTGGTGGAGCTAATGGCCGCTCCAAGTCCATTCTCCCGATGTATGGTGTGGCGATTCTGCGGTGACATGGCTGCCCAGCCAGGAACACTTTTGATGCTCCTCGCATTGAGGTGACTGTGTAACTCATGTCCACTAATGGAGTGTGACTAGAAGTGATCTGTGCCACTTTAGAGCCAACATTTTTAAGAGGCAGGCATGCCCCCTCCATGTTCTTTCTCTTCTTCCGTTAGCTGGATTCACAAGGCCACCAACTACTAAAGGATGACTGAACTTGGAGATAGAAGGAACTTGGGTCTCTGAATCACTGTGCGGAAGCTAGTGAAGCTGTTTAGCAACACTCCTTCAGGATACCTCCCTGAACAAGAAATGAACTTTTATTGTGATCATGCCACCATAATTTTTAGGCCTTCTTTCTTACGGTCATCAAACTATCCTAACTAATTCAACTTCTTTCTTGGCTTTAAGGAATAAAAATTTCCCCTTACTGGTCTAGCCAGCTAAAAAGAAGCCCCTAGACAGCATGAGTAAATGGAAAATGAACCACAGCTTCACAAAATAGACGTCTCCATAATTTGGAGACAAAATTAATTCAACCATGAGTTATTAGAGGTGGCTATTATTTAAAACAAACATGTTTATACTCTATCCACTTGCCTTCAAATAAAGCAAGACAGCTATTTGATAGAGAAAATGTGAAAAGACGGCAGACAATGCCAATAATATTTCAAACTCTGAAAGCTGTTCTGACTATTAAATTATGTCAAATTAATAACAAGAGAATGAAGTATCTATTTTTTAAAAAATTTATTAACACCTTTTTCCTTTGGCCTGGAATTGTTTCTCCTCATTCTCTTCAGTCACACTATTTAGACGAGTGTCTGGCTTTCTGGCCCGGCTTGTCTTTCATGAATTTTCCAGGTGGTTTGAAACCCAGAGTAATTAAGGGACTTCTGCAAGGTTACACGGAGCTGTGGAGTCTCAGCCTCGTTTCCTCACCTCCAGGCTCCCCTCCTCTGCCTACTCCTGTACCCCCCACCTCCATGCATATCACCAAACAGAAATTAGGTCGTTTTCTTGGGAAATGAGCATAAAAACCTCCTTCAACCTTAAAATTAACTAACCTACTTACCATTCCTAAACCATTGCATTTTCAAAGTTTGGGAATTCATATTTTATATGCCAAACCCTGAAAGCATAAAGGTAAAGAACTACCTTTGCTGAAGCTGTTGCTGTTGTATATTCCCAGACAATTGGAGACAAACTCTCTGCTTTTCTCTCTGCTCTGTACTTGGTGCTTTAGTGGAGAAAGGGAAAGTGCACAGAATTAAAATGCAGATGTGGCACCCAGTGACAGCCCCCTGTGGTTCTGGCCTTATGCTTTTATACGACAGGCTCAGAACAGAGACAGACAATAGCTAGTACACGAGCCTAACTACTCTGTGTGTGCCACTCACAAGCTGCAGTCTGGACCTGGATTTGATTTAGCGTTTTTGAATAGAACAGAGCGAGTACAGCTAAGTCGCATTACCCCAATGGCGGTTTCCAAGCTGTCACGCCCACGCAGAAATGTTGCGTCAGGTTCCATTTTTAAAAGCTACAAATATTTCACTAGCTCAACACCGGTTCCTGCCAAGCTTAGAAATGGGTCTGTAAGCTTTGTCTCGTAAACTTACCCCTTAGGTACTCGCATTCAAAGGTTTCCTAGTAGGGCCCAGGCCCCTGACTCTGATAGAATTCTTAGCCATTGGAGCGGGTAAGTGCTCGTGCTCTGCTACTGGCGGCCCGGCTTCGGATCCTGGAAACGCACTAACGCACCGCTTGTCTGGCCACGCTGAGGCGGCCTCCCACATACAGAAACTAGAAGGATGTGCAACTATGACATAAAACTATCTACTGGGGCTTTGGGGAGAAAAGGGAAAAAAAGGAGGAGGATTGGTAATAGATGTTAGCTCAGGGCTGGTCTTCCTCAGCAAAAAGAGGAGGATTAGCACGGTTGTTAGCTCAGGGCTGATCTTCCTCACCAAAAAAAAAAAAAAAGAATACATTCAAAGAAAAAATGGAAGAAAGCTTCTTGAAATAGATGCTTTAACTTAGAGACAGAAGGCCACCTCTTGTTGTTGGAAAAAGTGATACATGACAATGAACAAAAGATATATCATGGGAGAAGTTAATGTTATTTAATTTTTTCTACACACAAGAAGAAGAATGGGACATTCGGGGGGGATACTCAAATAACATAAAAGGTGAGAAGATGTTTCAGTCGGGATGCTTTTGGCTGTAAGGAACAGAAATTCTGACTCAAATTGGCTTACAACCTTGCTACTCCAAGTGTGATCCTTTCGCAGCAGCACTGGCCTCACCTGGGAGCTTGTCATAAATGCAGAATGTCAGGCCTCATCCCAGATCTATTGAATCAGAACTTGCGTTTTAACAAGATCCCCTAGTGATTCAGATGTACATTACAGTTTGAGAAACACTAGCTTAAATGATAGAAGATTTATTTTTACCAGTTGTTCTCAACCTTAGTTATACATTAGAATCTCTTAGTAACTTCAAGCAATCTTGCCACAAAGGCTGCACCCCATACTGATTAAATGAGAAAATCTGGGATTCAGGCTACTGCGTTTTATTTTATTTTTTAACATTCCAAGAAATTCCAGTGTGAAGCCATAGTTGAGAACTACTGCATTAGAAGTCTAGAAATAGAAATTTCAGGGTTGGTTGATTAGAATCAATTTCAATGGCATCATGATGGATTCAGGATCTTTCCATCTCTCTGCTTTGCCATCTTCAGGGTTGGCTTTTAATTCATAATGTATCTTCCTTCTTTCCTCTTACTTTTCCTCCCTCCTTCCCTCCTCCCTTCTTTCGTTTTCTCCATTTTTCCTGCGTTCCTATCTTCTTTTTCTTCTTAAATGCATAGAGAAATATTGAATGTTATATCACCAAATGTCAAAATGGTTATTTCGGAGAATTTTGAGTGGTTTGGGGTTCAATTTAAAAAATAAATATAACTATATTAATTTAAATAGGTCAAAATTATTTTTTAAAATGTGGGTTGGGTTTCTATCATTGAAAATATTGAGAACCATTGGCTTAGTCCAACACTCTCATCTTACAGGTGAGGGAACTGAAGCCCTAGAGCATGGCACCAGGTACGGCACTGAGGGGAGGGAATTGATGAAGAGTCCTGGTGCTACTTTGTATGGTCCAGAACCACCAATAATGCCCACAGCGTGGCTGTGTCTCTTACATCTTGGGACTAAGTGATTCCTGCACCAAAGTCCTCTAAGCATGTTGAGTCGGGTGAGGAACAGGAGTGGGAAGAGAAGGACAGACCTAGAGCGGGATTTAGCCAAATGATTGATGCTTTGGAGAGGCATTACTCCTGAGAGATTGCCAGAAAGAAAAACGAGAGACTTCCGTGTTGATGGCATCTTGACTTGGTAACAGTTACCAAGAAACCACACCAGTGAAATCTCAAATGACAGGGAGGAAGACACTTGTGTTCCAAGCTGTGCAAAGTTGTCAAGGGTGCAGGGGTTACTTCCCTGAGGCTGTGGTGTGGAGTGGAGACTTAATGAGGTGAAGTGAGATTTAAGGGTACATTTCAGCCAAGTTATACCCAAGACTCAGAGTTTTTATTTGTTGATTTGTTTGTTTATATCTTGATGGGGGAAAGAAAGACAAACCTTTTCCACTGTTAGAGAAACGACAGCATTGCTTCCTATGTTTGCAATTTACATAGCTGATTTTCTGTTCTTTTGATCATTTTATTATGTTTCTAATAATTGCAATTTTTTCCTCTGTGGAGTTGGGAACATGTAAACTCTGTCCCATGAACTTCCCTGACACCGTACTTTTGATCACACAGCATATACTGTTATCATCTACAACTGTGCTTATCCAAAACGGTGGCCGCTAGCCGCATATGGGTGTTAAACACTTAAAATGTGTCTAGTCCAAAATTAGATGTGCTGGAAGTGTAACATACGCACTGCGTTTTGAAGACTTAGTATGAAAAAAAGTAAAGTATCTCAGCAATAATTTCCTTTATATTGATTACATGTCAAAATGATAATATTTTAGATATATTAGGTTAAAGAAAAAATATTTTAAAAATTAATTTCACTTACTTCTTTTAAAAATACGACTACTAGAAAATTTTAACTTGCATATGTGGCTTGCATTATAGTTCTATTGGAGAGTGCTGTTCTTTTCTGGACAAATTCCAAAGCTCAAGTCACTTCCCAATAGCAATAGGTGACAACTGGTATTTTAGATGGGTGCGAGATTACTGTTCTCCCTTTAGGGCCTAATTTATTACCAGAATGATTGAGGTATAGGCAGAGGCCATTATAATAATCATATCAACGCTCCCCAGTGGGACCGTCATTACTGCTATGACTATTGCCACTATAGCTACGCTCACGCTACAATTCTTGCTACTACTGCAACCCTAACTCTCATATTCAGAGTTCCAGATACTGAGCCAGGTTCTCTTTACACGTGTTATTTCTGATCCTCACAAGCAGTCTGCAAGCGTATTAGTTTTTCTCACCGCTAACAGAGGAGGAAACTGAGGTTCAGAGAGATGAGTTGCCCCAGGTCACAAGGGGACTAGACGGCACAACAGGGAGTCAAACCAGGTCTCCACCCTGCCTCTCCCTCACAGCCGCCTCTCTGATAGCTGTCTCTGGGCCATCCACAAGACTCCCATTGCAGAGGGGGCTTTGTCAAGGGTTAGTCTAACAGGCCAACTGGTGCTGAACATCAGCTAATAAATGCGTTTCCTCTCCCAGTTAACAGTGGATGTGGAGCCAAAGGAAACCAACTGAGCTTCTCCAGGGGGATCCTTCAAGAACAGGACAAATGCTGGATATTTCAGTCAAAGGGCCAGGCCAGGAAGTGGTAGATACTTCTGTCTAAGCACCTACTGACAGCCCTGAAATTCTACCTCCAATATCAGCACCCACTCGGCTTACAAAGATGTTTGATCCTATAACCAACAGTAAAACCAAACCTCCGAATGCTCTCTTTTTCAATGAAGAGTGGGCATCAGGCTGTCTTTCCTGGAGCACGTTTTCTCAGCTCTTTGCTTCTCTCTCCCTCCTGCTTATCCTTAGTTCTCAACTGAAATGTCCTCTCCTCAGCAGGCCTTCTCTGATCTGAAGAGGCCTCCTCTCTGAGTTTCCCTGTCTCGGTTCCTTGTTTATTTTAGTTATGGCCATTATCATTAGTTTCTTTTCCCTTGTTCATCCTCCCACTAAAAGTTAAGCTCCATAAGCTCACTGTCATATCTGTAGCCTTTATCCCAGCACCTGAAACGTAGTAGGTGCTCAAGAAATATTTGTGGTATGAATAAATGATTCCAACATATTTCCTTCTCTTTGCCCTAAAAGAGGGACTGTGGTTTTATCTGAGAAAATATCCTGCTACAATTTTATTTTAAATAACAGTCACAGCTCCATCAACAATAATTTGGCGGCTGGTCCCTCCAGTTCTACTACCTCAGGTACAGGAGCATCGGCTCCTGTCAGTGTGAGCTGGGCAAGTGGTTTACCCTCTCTGAGCCTCAGTTTCCTCACCTGTGTAATGGAGGTTATCATATTAGTTGGGAGGATTGTGTAGATAACGCTCTAGAAGCATTTGGCAAACTGTTTAGGGCTATGCAAAATAATGGGTTTCAATTTCAAGACACTGTATATCAGAAGGCAGAACTTTAAGATACTTGTAACCCCATGGCCTGGGGGGTCCCCAGAAGCAGAGCCTTAGATGACGATTTGTGTGCAAGTGATTTATTAGGAAGTGTTGCCAGGAAAAATGAGTGGAGGAGTGGGAACGTGAAACAGGAAAGAGAAGGAGGTCAAAGAAGGATGCCATATTAGGCACCGTCTTCTTGAAGGGGCCTCAGTCCCAAGGGAGAGGACTGGACACAGCAAGGCTCATGCCTCAGAGTTGTCCCAATCAGGGCAGAAGGAGCAGGAGTGTTTATAGCCCCACACCTGTCAGTCATTGGTTAAGAGCGGCCCCCAGGGTGTGAGTGCATGAATTCCCAGGTAGTTCTACTTCAGGTAGGCAAAGCGGGCTCCAGTAGCCCAAAGGCAGCTCTCCGACAGAGAACCACAGTGCTGGCTGTGGGGCGTGATAGTATTCCAAGAGCTAGCGTGCACAGCAGCGTTGAAGGGATTAAAGGGAGAGAACCTGCAGACAGAGCGTACACCAGGAAATTCTCGTCTCTATCACAGACTAGCATACTTGGCAGTGGGGTTCACGTTACGAGTGAAGATTAGATTTGAGTACACTACTACCTTTATTCATGCAGCATTTCTCTTCTCTCTTTGAAGTGCTTCTCCGTATAACTCATGCGAAAGGAGAGCTGAGAGCAGCTTGGTGGGATCACGTGCGAACCATAAAAAAGTACATTTTCAAGGGCAATAGGTTAAATAAAGGAAAGAGGTTCACTGGTTTTACAACCATGAGTGGTTTCTATTTTTCAATAAGTCAAACTCCTTAGAAGACACGGCTGAATGGGCAAAGAGCCCTCTCGGGGAAATTCATGGTTTTACAGTTTGATTTTCTTTGGGGTAAAGGGGAAAATGCAAGCCGTGGTTCAAAACTATTCATTTTATCATGATCCTGAAAGAAATTGCAGTATTTTCGTGACAGAGAGGATGTTTTACGAAACATACCCTAAAAGTATTACTTTTGGATTTAATCTATCCAGAAACATACAAGCTCTTTGGAGGACTGGTAAGGTTGTCTCTTGCTTCCCATCCACCAGAACGCTCTAGCTTTACTATTTGTCAACAGCTGACCTGCAGGGATGCCACACGCCAGGAAGGAGCTTCATTGCATTGCCCTCTGGCTTGTCCCTGGCATGGCAATGCCCTTCTCTTTTACCTCTCTCTGTGTGGAAGCTTCGTGGCTCAGTGGCAAGACCTGGTTTTGATACAGACATGATTCAGTCACATGACTTAGGCCAAGGGTTGGCAAATTATGGCCTGTGGACAACTCCTACCTGCCACCTGTTTTTGGATGGCCCGTGAGCTGAGAATAAATTTTACATGTTTAAATGGTTGAAAAGAAGTCAAAAGAAGAGTTGTAATCGTGTCATATGAAAATTATATGAAATTCACATTTTGGTGTCTATACATAAGGTTTTATTGGAACACAGCCACGCCCATCTGTTTATGTTTTGTCTGTGACTGCTTTTGCAACCCAAGAGCAGAGTTGCATAGTTGCCACAGAGACTTGAGGCCCATTAAGCTGAAAATATTTACAATCTAGCCCTTTACAGGAAAAGTTCATTGATTCCTAAACAGGACAACTCACTTCTCTGAGCCTCACTTTCCTCATCTGTATGGGGATAATAATGGCACCTACCTGCCAGGCAGGCAGCTTAATGAGGTAAAATAATACATGGGCAAGAGCACAGACTCCGAGGCCAGACAATCAGGATTTAAATCCTGGCTCTGCCACCTACTAACTGGGTAACTTTGGGAAAGTAACTTCATCTCTCGGATCCTCAGTTTCTGCTTCTGTGAAATGGGGATAATGAGAGCCTCTGCCTCAGAGTTACGAGTTCATTATATGTGCATCACTGGGGACGGTACCTGGCAGTATTAAGTGCTGTGTGGTGTTAGCTATCGCTACTCTCACAGGGTTGTGGTGAGGAGAAACATTCATGTTTATTAAAAAGAAGAAAGGTGAAGTCATGGTCTTTGTTCAGAATGCCCCAGTAGCTGCTCATCTCACAGGGGAGGCCCTCACCACGGTGTACAGAGAGCAAGGACTCCAGAGCTCAACTGCCCGAGTGTAAGTCTGGGCTCCTTCACTCACTAGCCACGTAGCCTTGAACACGTTACTTAGCCTCTCGGAACCTCAGTTTTATCATCTGTAAAATATGGGTCGTAACAATAATGATCACCTCCTTGGATTTTTGTGAGGATTAAATGAGTTTGAACGTGTGTAAAGGACTTAGAACAGCGTCTAGCATGGAGTAAGTAAGTGTTACTTTCCAATCCATATTTCTGAGTACCATTAAAATAAATGCCTAAGTATGAAAATCACTTCTCATGCACTAATGGTACATGAACTATGATTTGGGAAACACCGACCTGCTGAGAGATGGATGGCAGAAATTTTAGGAAGGCAAAGGGGAATTGGCAATAGCTTGTCTCTGCCCTTTTAATCCTCAGGATCTACCGAAAAATGTCTGCAAACAGGAGAAGCACTACACATGAGCACTGGCTACCTGTCTCCAGACTTGGGCCTTACAGTACCTCCCCATTCACTGTTGTGACCCACAGGTCCCTGATCATGTCTGTCTCGGTTATTTGGCCCAACTACAAGCCACTCCTGCTCCTGGTTCTCAGCTACTGTCAATGCCGCTTCAACTTCCATCTTGGAGAAGCTTCTCTGGCTCAGCTTCTCCCTCTGTCAGTCATAATCCTGTCCCTGGACCCAGCCTGCTAGACAGAGGGAGTGGATCTCTGACATTTGGGAGGTATAACATCTGAATATTCTATTCTGGGGGACCTCAAGATAAGAGCAAAGCAAAGCTCACCTCTCCCTACAAAAGCTAAGAGGGTGGGTTGCGTATTCCCTCTCCTGATCCCTGGCCGCACAGTCTATCGTGTGCGGAAGCCCAGGGCTCTGAATCTCAGTGGAGTGACACAAAGGCACAGGATCAGAGAGAAAGTAGTTTCTGTGGCACTGAGAGCCCAGGGCCATTCAGGGAGCCAGCAGGGGCAATGGTTCCAGTGGTAGTGATGATGATGGCCCTGGTGGATCATTCCCGTGGCCAGCATTGGCTTTGTAGTGCCTGTTCTAGTTTCTGCCTGAGCTGGGTCTCTGCCTTCTTTGATTCTATGAGCTAGTTGATATCCGTCCAATAAATTTCTTCTTGGAATAAACTAACCAGAGATGTTTCCATTGTTTGTAACCAAAACCCTGACTAGTGCACCAGGTTGGAGAACTGGACCGTAACTGACAATCTACATTTACCCTCAAGCCAGCCTGGAAACCAGAATCTTTATGGGGAGACTCTCTGAGAGTTACAGATGATCTACATTTCTACTCTAGCAGTCTCAATTTTTACAGTCATTGTTGCCACACTAATAATTTTCTGCTATTTGCCATGCTTTTCTTGCATTCCACATTCCTTTCTGACCGTACAGCATTCATCTGGTTTACAAAATTTGGAAATGTTGGAAGCCTAGGCAGAAACCAGCAGGAAGTGGGAAAACTTTTATTAAAAATGTAAGTCAAACTTCTTCAGATGAAGCCAAGTAACAATATCGGGAAAGAATTCTGTCCCTTTTTCTTTACTGAATTTTCAGTGATTTGGTAGCATTGTGTCATCTAGTCCATGCATGGTTTTTAACTTTTAATTTTCATTGTTGCCTTGGATTTTTTAAACTGCATGCAGAAAGCACATCCTTGTGGGCTCTTGGGGGTGATATCTGGAGAAGAAATGAGGAAAAACTCTTGTCTTATGAGATACGGAAGCAACATCAGGAAAATATAAAACATGCACAGATCAACTTCCTCACACGAAGTAGTGTCTACTATCCATATGATTCCCAAGAATAGATGTAAGTGAATTCCAGTGTCATCCAATAACTTAGATTTCTTTCTTTCCAATGGTTTCTCCTATTGGGTATATTTATAGCCTAATTTATGGCCCTTTTCAGCATAGATATTTGCTCAACTGGGCCGGCCCCATGGTGTAGCAGTTAAGTGCGCGCTCAGCTGCTGGCGGCCCAGGTTCAGATCCCGGGCGTGCACCGACGCACCGCTTGTCAGGCCATGCTGTGGCGGCGTCCCATATAAAGTAGAGGAAGACGGGCACGGATGTTAGCCCAGGGCCAGTCTTCCTCAGCAAAAAGTGGAGGATTGGCGTGGATGCTAGCTCAGGGCTGATCTTCCTCACACAGACACACGAAAAGATTTTTGCTTAACAAATATTTATTATGAGCCCACCTTCTTCCAGGCACATAAAGACATGAAGATAAAACATTTTTCCTTTGTACTTTTTTTTTTCCAGATTGAGAGCTCATTGAGAACAAATGCAGAGTCCGTGGCTTATTCACTTTTGCATGACCAGAGCCTATCTCTGTGCCTAGTATATAGCAGGTGTTTAATAACTGTTTGTTGAATAAATAATCCCACTCTCAGAGAACTCATGATATAGTGGCATAGGCAAATACGTACAGGTATAAATGCTGCACCAGGATAGGTGTTATCAATGGAGGTAGAAGATAAATTAGGGTGGGTACACAAGAGAGGGAGGATACCAGTCTGCTAGGAGGTCAGGACCAATATCTTATTATTTTTTGTATCCCCCATATAAAGCAATCCTCCTCCACTTTCAAATCCCCTTTTTCAAGTACATTTATGGAACAGGGGGCATTGCGTTGATGCTCACAGCGGCTGCTGGGTCAGTCCCACTGAGGTCTCTCTTTCTGTGTTGTCTCCGTGTAGCCTCTGGTCTTGTCTTTGGCACTGTCATCCTTTCTCATGGACTAGATTATTTTTTCTTCCTCCCCTCGAAGCAGTTTAAACAGAAATGTTATGGGGAACAGTTGACTTTTACTGAATTTTTGGGTAATCACAGACCATAGCCAGATACGAATCCAGATTCAGTGTCTGACATCCCTGTTCCTACAATTTTAATGACCACTCCTCACTCCAGGGAATTTTCTTGCTGGTCATGATAGCACCTTTCCCCTAAAGTACCCAGCTGCTCACAAATCCTGGTGAGTTTTTCATGGTGAGCGGGTGAGCTCTTCTCCACCTACTCCTAAGTCTTGTCTGGACTTTCCTTGGCATTTCCAAGAGGTCTTGGTGGTGCTCTGCCACACAAAGGACCATTGACACTGAGTGTCCAGCCTTAGCACTACAAAGAACTGGAAGGAGCTTCACACGTAGAGATCACATACTTAAGCGGGAATCCCTTCTCCACCGCCCAGAACAAAGAGGGCTGGGGTGGGAGCGAAGTGTCTTTCCTGTTACACGCCTTAGCACAGTGTTAGACACGGATAGGCACTCAGAGGTGTTTAATAACAGCATGAATGGAATGAGAAGGAGACAGATAGAGTGGGTGATAGGGGAGGCAAGTTCCCATAGGAGTCAAGCACAGATAAATACTGGCTCTTAGGTTAGTCTTGTCAAGGAAAAGGGAATGTTCTTTCTTAGAAACAAGCGAAGGAAGACAGGGACAGCCAAGATAAAAAATTAAACGAATCATGGTGCATGTTTTGTCCTTGAGTTCTTCTGTACCTACACAGGGACAGGGCTGGGGAGCATTTTCTGCTTTGAGATTTGTCCGAGGGCTCCTCTGCTGGGAGTGGGACATGTGGCATGTCTGGGACTGTAGACTGGCAAAACTGATTGAATCAAGGGGAAATAAAGAGTTTGGAACATTTACATTCCCCGGATATGTGGAATCAGCTCTCAAGGTGCCTTAAAGAACTTTAGGTGCCCTTTTATTGAACTATAGGAGTTATTTCTCTTTCAAAAGATAAAAAGTCAGCAAGCCTGGCTCTTATTTCTTCCCTTTGGTTTGTCGAGACTCCCTTTATAATCTCTGTCAGTTCCAAGGACGGCGAACACAAGGAATGAAGCGTAATTGGATCCCAGCCGTTGATTTTCTAGTCTGCTACTTTACCAGACTACATAGATGCATAGAACTTTCCAGCTTACACTGAGAAAAGAAAAGGAAGGAGGAACAATAACAAACCACACCCTGTTGTTTTCCCAGGATGTTCTGACTTTGAAAAGGGATTGTCTGAAGTAATAAATAGTGTGTCATGGGATGGATATACCAACATTTGCTCTCCCCAATTTGCCCAAGTTTGAAACAAGTAAAATACAATTTGTGTATTTTTATTCCCTTCTACAGGCGTAAACGGTAATAGATAATGATTACTTATCAATTCGGTAAACCTCCTAGTTGACAGAATTTCATGATTGGAAGGACCCTTTCAGATTACTTAGTTCCACCCCTTCTTGGAATTTGAATCCCCTTACGAAGTTCCCACCACACGATTGTCTGGCTTACCTGTGCCAACCTCCTGTGTGGATAACTCATCATCTTTAGAGACACTTCATTCCTTCCTTTGCCGGATATGAGTATTGGAAAGTCTTTATTTATATAGCATCCCAGTCCATCCATCATCAGTCCTATTTCTAACCCATAAGGCCATACAGTAAATGGAATCTTCACTCACCAGTTGCTCAGGTCAAAAATCTCAAAGTCTTTCTTTACTCTTTTCTCTCTTATATTCACTTCCAATCCATCAGCAAACACCGTCAGATCTACCCTCAAATTTATACCAAGCATCATCACTTTTCATATCCACTTCTTCCACCCTAATATGAGCCCCATCATTCTCTAGCCTGGACTCCTGCAATAATTCCATAACTGGTTTCCATGCTTTCATATTTGCCTGCCTTTATCTGTTGCCTAGATGGCACCCAAGGCGGATGCTTTTTAACAATACAGTCTATCATGTTACTCCCTTTGTCAAAACTTGCTGAGCTTTCCAACTTAGCCAAACTGTAGTCATACAAGGCTTGATGTGTTCTGATCTCTTTCTTTCTAACCTATTCTCCTGCCTCTTTCCCTCTCACTGCTCTCTTCCCACTCCTGGACCTCCCTTGAAGAAGCTCAAGCCTTTGCATCTGCTCTTTCCTCTGCCTGGAATGTTCTTCCTTCAGGTAGCCCCATGGTTGGCTCATTCACTTCATACTAGTCTCTGCTCAAGTGCTAACACATCACAGAGGTCTTCTCTGACCACTCAGTCTCAAATATCACCACCACTCTTTATCCCCAGCTTTGATTATCTTCACAGATAGCTGCTTTTATTATCTTCCTAGTTTTTATCATCTCCTGACATTTGATGTATTTATTTCTAAAACATGTTTATTGTCTATAAGCCCTAACTAGATTGCAAGCCCCATGAGAGCATGGATTTTATGTTTATTCATTTCTGTAACAAGACACATTTCAATAAAATTTTGTTATGAAAAGAATAAAGGAATAAATGACTATAGATCATCTTTAATCTTTCTTCCAAACCACTGTCCTTCAGTCATTTGAAGATAATTACTTATCTCCATGTCAATCTTTATCCAGAATAAACAATTCCATTCCATCACTGGTCTACACATGTTTTCCAATCCCCTTCCCTCCTGGTCTCCCTTTTCTCCCCTCCATTTAGTCTGCCAGCTCTCCTCTGCCAGGGGCTGGTGCTGGACCAGCGTAGTAATCACGCATGTGGGTTCTGGAGTCAATCTGAAAGGTTTGAGTAACTTGTTTGCCTTACCACTAATGACTGACTTACCTTGACGCAAGTCACTTGATGTTCTTTAGTAATAAGAAATAATAACTGGTTAAATTAAACAATAAAAACATGAACTTATTAGAAGTATATGGACTGACTGAGAGATCTGATGAAAACAATCAGGCCTGGAAAAGTCAGAAATAAGAAAAACTTGGGGACCAAAGCAGTAGGGCCATTTCTTCAGAGCACTGATGTTGGGGTGCTATAAGCTTCATTGTTTTCTGTCCTTGTTATACTCCATTCTCGATTCAAATACCTGGAAGAGGCAATACTATAGGTTTGGTTTGACTCACATTTCTACCCTTTGGCCTGGAATTTGACTGATGTTCAACCAAGACTGTACATAATGGTGGAGAGGTAGTTACCCGGAGAAAGAGGATGGGATGGATATTGGGTAGGCCAATGGGCAGATGCCCATTCCATTCTCTAACTTTCTGTTTCCTAAATTGTGAAATGGGGATAATAACGGTGACTTCCTCATTGGTCGTCTGAGGCTTAAACAGGATCACACATATAAAGGGTTTAGCATAGTGCCTGGCACACAGTAAGTGCAGTAAGCCTACAGCAAGTGGACGCAGAATGGAATTTAGTTCTAGGTGTGGTAGAGTGGGATGCCCTTTTCCTCATTTCAGACCCTAGTGACAGTGGATAGAGTGGAACATTTCACCAGCCACAGTAAGGACTGACTCTAATTCAGCTTCTTGTCAACCAAGACCTTTGAGTTGTTTCCATTGGCGCTTCTGTCAGCTCTTGAATCCCCGTCCTCACGCTAACGCAGCTGATTGTCTGGTCCTTACACTAACCCCATGACATTTAATCTTGTTAGATAATGACCCATCACTGCCATCTCCTCCAGAGTCTGAAATCTGGATTCCATCTTCTAACAAAACATTTTATCTTTGTTATCATCTGCACATTTATTACCAGATTAACTCAGATTATAAGAGACAGTGTTTATGAAATCCTTTGCAAATATGCAGCACAACACAAATTGGAGGTGTTATTTTAGTTATCATTTGGGTCTTCCCAAGTGGTGATGGATGGAAACTACTTAGCACAGCCTCTGTTTTCCTGGCATATGCCCAATTTTTTTTTCTAGTTTCAGTTCTACTAGGTGAAATAATGCCATGGGCCTTCCCAGAGCAAGCAAATCTCAGCACTTTACAAGCGAGACTATGTGGGTTTCCCGTTGGCATCAGTCTTCTAGACAGCTTGAAGGAATTCAGGCTTGAAACAGACAGCAATCTAGTTCTTAAGCCATAGGGGCCCATGTTCTCCATCTTGTAAGTCTGAGCTTGGCTGGCTTCAAAAGCAACAGCCAGTGCTATTTCAGAGCAAATGTAATTTACGTTATCTGACTGTCAACAAAGCAATATCTCTATTCTACATGGTCATGGTCATGGAGATAGCTACAATGAAGACTTTATATGAATAGCTCTGGTTAGAGACTTAGAGTAATGTTATTTACGTAACTTCAGCTTCTTCTGTGGAAACCATGCAGGGCACTGATACTCTGTGAAGATTATACTAACAATCTATGTCTGCTGGGTGCATGTCCTTCATCTTTTTACAAATTTACTTAGATGCCAAACAAAACTCCTTAGCACTACTGTTCTTTTGACCAGAATTAAATTCACTTTACCATATTAAAACAAAATACAGATGTCTTAGTGTACGAAGGTATTATATATCCCTGTGCTTTAAGCCATGGTGGGTACTCCTAGGTGCCTAAAGTGTTGTCTAATACAGCAGTATCGTTTTTTATTTCTATTTCCTATGCCACTGTAAATGTTCATGCCTTTCTCATTAATCCTTCATATTGACATTTATAATGGTTATACATTTGAGCAAAGTAAATGCCTTTCTTGTTCTGTTCAAAGACGAACATTTTTAGCGGTTACCAAACTCATTGGATTATACTTTTCTGGCCTTCCAAATCCAGGCATCTTTAAAGCATGTTACAAGGCCTTTGAGAAGTGATTAAAGGCCTTTGTCCCCAAAACCAGTCCTTGGTTCTCAAAGGAAAATGATTATAGCCGTAATTGAGCTTTAATGGAATAAGGCAGAGTGAGTACGATGGAGGAAGAGCTGAATGCAAGAGTGAGCGCTTAAGGCCGATGTTGACCATTAGCAGATCCTTTCTTCTCTCTTTGCGAGTTCCCCATTCTGTAGGTCTGTCTGATCAAGCTAAATTTCTGATATTCTGAAAGAGTCCCTGGGCCCTTTGAGGGGGCTCTGGTTCCAATCCTCCTCGAGATAAGAAATGCTCAGTTGTGACAACAGGCATTTTCAGGATGGAGCATGTATATCACAGCATAGGGCCTGGGAGGGGAGTGAGATTTGCTGAGTTGTGACAAGAGGATTCTAGACAAAGGCCTTTGAAAGTGAGGGTGTCCTGCTGTGGAAAGACACGAGAGACATGATGATAGGCCCCACTCCTCAGGCATGGAAAGGATTCTATGTCTTCTCAGAGCTTTTATGTTCTGAATGCTAATTGGAAAATGTAAACCTGATAATGTTTCTCTCTCGTCTATTTATTATTTGTACTTGGATGAATTCTGACCTCACAAGGCGAGCTCATGATCTTCGGTGTAAGATTCTTTATGTGGGCAATGTTTTTATTTTTTCCTCCTTACTACTTTTTAAACATCCTGGGGCTGGGTTCCATTATCTCATCTTTCTCTTCTGACTTCACAAAGCAGATGATTATTCTCGTAAACTGGCCTCCTCTCTCCTTTTCATTTTCTTTTACTAGTAAGAGGGGATCAAAACCTGTTTAAGTTTCTCTAGGAGATGAGACCCAAGTGAACCTACAAGGTAAATATATATGTGAAATGGTATAACTAATTAAAACACAATGCAGTTTCAATAACATGACATCATGACTTGGTATTTGGAAAGTAAATACAGGCTGGAATTTAATGACAAAGTATGAATGAGGTGGAGAAAAATATAGACTGAGGGGTTACATAGTAAGACTTTGCAATCTTTTTTAGTGGCAGGATCTCAAAATGTATTTAAGCTTGGGATAACTTATGGAATTTGATGCTGATTATGCAGTCTTGTGAATGGCCCTTAGGTCAGAGATGGCTCTTATCTCAGGGCCTGTTTTGTATCATCCTCTCTGGTTCACTGTTCCGTGCAGTTGATGATCTTCAGAGCCTAGGCTGCGCTGTGGAATGTCACATGTACTATAACAAATGACCTTCCATGCATGGAGGCGGATGCTAAGTGCCTGCTGTAGCATTAAGCACCCTGCTTTGTATATCTTGTTTCATATCATGTGTGGGAAAATGATCTGCTTTAGGTTTTGTTGTATGAGATTATTTAACTTTGTTTACTGTGCAGTTGAATTGCAGAGATAACTGGGCCCCGTAGTTGTTTTAATACTCTCCTGTTGCCATCTTGAAATTTTTAATAATTTTGAACAAAGACACTGCATTTTCGTTTTGCACTGGGCCCCAGGCTTTGTAGCTGGTCCAGGGTGTAGAGGAGGATGGATATTAGGAGGAGCATTGTAGCTTATTGTTAGGGAAACCATCAGAGGGTTTTAAACATAGATGTGCTCTGATTTATACTCTGAAGAGATCATTTTTTTTGCTGCTGGGTGAGAATAGATCCTGGGTGAATGGGAAGAAGTGTGGAAGCAAAAAGACCAGTAAGAAAGGAGGTCATTTTAATAACTAGGTAAGAGAGGATAGTGGATTGAGATAGTCTGTGGAAATGGAAGACTCCAGGCCCCAGAAGGAATAGAGTTGAGATACATTTTTGGTGGCAGAGCCAACAAGACTAAACTTTAACAACAACAAAAAGTGTTGATGTTATAAACTTCTCTCATCAGCAAGATGGATTCTTGTCAAGCCAGGAGAGTGCTCAAGGAACCACACCGGTGGGAGCAGTAAGTTGTACACAAGATTTTTGGCGCTGACCCTGACAGCTTTCAGGCCTGGAGTCTAATGACCAAGCCAAATGAGAACTCTGCAGAGCAGGTTTCAGGCTGATCAAGGTCATCTAGCAGCGAACCTTGTGATGGGGTCAGAGGAAGAGCCTAACTTGCAGCTGTGGTCCAAAGCCACCAATGACAGCAGTTATTGATGGCTGTCCTTTGTCCTGACTTGGTGGCAGTCAGATGACAATGAATATAAGCAGAATAAAGAGGCTAACGTTGGACTGGATGTGTGAGTACAAGCTTGTTAAGGGAAAACAGCAGAAGAAAACTGCCCAAATACTAGTTAAATGATTCTTTTTAGAACTCAATATTGTCTAGACTAGAGATGCAGCATTTAAATATTTATAGTGGTTCTTGTTTATTACATTTTATTTTATTTGGCCTTTGGAAAATATTACAATGATGAATTTCATGGTTGTTACTGATGATTAAATTCCATAATTAATTTTAAACTCAACATGACCTACCGCTATTTCTTTAATCTAACTAATGAGACTCCTTGGAATTTACATTAGCCAATTAATCAACATGACTATGGGGAAGATACTAGGGCTGCATGTTCTCGTAGGCACAAAGTCAACAGTCCATTCAAATTTAGAAACCTCAGAGATCCAAGCTAATTTTATCCCCACCTACATTGATTTTTTTTTTTTTATTGATGTTTTAATGGTCTCTAACCTTGTGAAATTTTGGGTTGTACATTTTTGTTTGTCCATCACCATATATATGACTCCCTTCACCCCTTGTGCCCACCCCCCACCCCCACTGCCCCTGGTAATTGCAGTCCAGTTTTCTCTGTCCATGTGTTGGTTTATATTCCACATATGAGTGAGATCATACAGTGTTTGTCTTTCTCTTTCTGGCTTATTTCACTTAACATAATACGCTCCAGGCCCATCCATGTTGTTGCAAACGGGACGATTTTGTCTTTTTTTATGGCTGAGTAGTATTCCATTGTATATATATACCACATTTTCTTAATCCAATCGTCAGTCGAGGGACACTTAGGTTGCTTCCACTTCTTGGCTATGGTGAATAATGCTGCAATGAACATAGGGGTGCATAAGCCTCTTTGGATTGTTGATTTCAGGTTCGTTGGATAGATTCCCAGTAGTGGGATGGCTGGATCATAGGGCATCTCTATTTTTAATTCTTTGAGGAATCTCCATACCGTTTTCCATAGAGGCTGCACCAATTTGCATTCCCACCAGCTGTGTATGAGGGTTCCTGTTTCTCCACATCCTCTCCAACATTTGTTGTTTTTTGTCTTGGTGATTATAGCCATTCTAACAGGTGTGAGGTGGTATCTTAGTGTTGTTTTGATTTGCATTTCCCTGATGATTAGTGATGTTGAGCATCTTTTCATGTGCCTATTGGCCATCTGTATATCTTCCTTGGAGAAGTGTCTCTTCATTTCCTCTGCCCATTTTTTGATCGGGTTGTTTGTGTTTTTGTTGTTCAGTTGTGTGAGTTCTTTACATATTATGGAGATCAACCCCTTGTCAGATGTATGTTTTGCAGATATTCTCTCCCAGCTGGTTGGTTGTCTGTTCATCTTGATTCTGGTTTCATTTGTCTTATAAAAGCTCTTTAATCTGATAAAGTCCCACTTGTTTATTTTTTCTTTAGTTTCCCTAGTCTGGGTAGGCATGTCATCTGAAAAGATTCCTTTAAAACCAATGTCAAATAGTGTGTTGCCTATATTTTCTTCTATGAGTTTTACAGTTTCAGGTCTCACCTTCAGGTCTTTGATCCATTTTGAGTTAATTTTTGTGAATGGTGATAGCACATGTTCCACTTTCATTCTTTTGCATGTGGCTGTCCAGTTTTCCCAACACCATTTATTGAAGAGACTTTCCTTTCTCCATTGCATGTTCTTAGCACCTTTGTCGAAAATTAGCTGTCTGTATATGTGTGGTTTTATTTCTGGGCTTTCAATTCTGTTCCATTGATCTGTGTGTCTGTTTTTGTACCAGTACCATGCTGTTTTGATTACTATTGCTTTGTAGTATGTATTGAAGTCAGGGATTGTGATGCCTCCTGCTTTGTTCTTTTTTCTTAGGATTTCTTTAGCTATTCGGGGTCTTTTGTTGCCCCATATAAATTTTAGTATTCTTTTTTCTATTTCTGTGAAGAATGTCATTGGGATTCTGATTGGGATTGCATTGAATCTGTAGATTGCTTTAGGTAATATAGACATTTTAACTATGTTCATTCTTCCAATCCACGTGCATGTGATATCTTTCCATTTCTTTATGTCATCATGGATTTCTTTCAATAATGTCTTGTAGTTCTCATTGTATAGGTCCTTCACCTCCTTGGTAAGATTTATTCCTAGGTATTTTATTCTTTTTGATGCAATTGTAAATGGTATTATCTTTTTGAGCTCTCTTTCTGTTAGTTCATTATTAGCATACAGAAATGCAACTGATTTTTGTAGATTGATTTTGTACCCTGCAACTTTGCTGTAGTTGTTGATTGTTTCTAACAGTTTTCCAACAGATTCTTTAGGGTTTTCTATATATACAATCATGTCATCTGCAAATAGTGAGAGTTTCACTTCTACCTACATTGATTTTAATCACGTGTATAAAGTGCATTGAGCTACCATTATTTTTCTTTAATTTCTTTAGCTTATTCTGGTTATGGAGCTGAGGCTGGCACATGGTCTTGAGATAATGAGCTTCTTTTGTCGTGCTCCCATGACAGGCTTTTGTGCTTGCTTCCTTAAAATGGAAAAAGAAAGCTAGGTTGGCTATTCTTAAATGAAAAATGATTCTCCTAATCTATTTCAACACTTTGGGTTAACAAGTCTATAATCCTGTGTTGACATGAAATGGAACCCTAAAAATGCTTCCTGCCCACCCACCTATTTTCCTTCAAAAATAACTGAAATACAACTTCAAGCTTTTCAAATCACTTCTGCCTTGAACCTTGTTTTGTTGTGTTGGGTTTTTGCTAATGCGGTAACACAATTTGAGGAAATGAATGTAAAAGGAAGGGAGGGGCATAAATTCCTTCAAAAACAAGATACCAGGATCAAATGAAACTGTCATCAGAATTAAACCTTTCAGCCTATTTTCACGTGTAAAGCAAAACTGGGGCCTTAGAAAGGCGTTGGCCAGCAGGCAAATATATTTGTTTGTTTTAATTTGTGTATTCAATTAGTCTTAGAAGCCACTTTAAAAACACATAAATATTTTCCTTGGAAATGCAGATACTTCCTGCGTTTATGAAGGAAAAAATAAATGAAAGCTCTGTTTGTTTCGCATGACCAGATGTGGGCTGGATGCAATGTGGGATGGAGCAAAAAAACAGTGGTACTGGCTTGGGGCCCCACTCTGTCACCAGCTATGACCTTGGGTGGTTCACACATACCCTCCCCCCAGCCTCAGTGTCAACTAGGAAATATCAATCAAATTGTGATGTGAATGCTGAGGTTTCTTCTAGTTCTATAATTGGTTACTACCAGGAGCCACTTCCCTTTCTTCTTTCATTTCTACATTTTCCATAATTTAATGGGATTTTTTTTTTGCACTAATTTGAAACTCAGTTCAGTATTTTTCCCAGATCATCACCTTCTCCCCCATTTAAAAAAAATTTCTTTTACCCTCTGGTTAACCTCCAAGGCAAAGCAAGATGACTGTCCAGAGGGATTTAATTAGGGGTTTATTGATTTTCCTCACATTGGTCCATTGTCCTTTCGTTTTTTGGTTGCTTATAAACACGCAAACTTGTATTTAAGTGTTTACAGGCACAGATTATATAAACAATTATTGTAGAGTCAAGAAAACATATAATCACAGAATGAGTTGGTTGTGGATATATTTTAAAATATTTGACTATTCTCTTGGAGAAAGAGAAAAGGTGAAGAAATGTGAACAGACCACAGCCTACACATACATTACGTAAACTTAGATCTAATCTAATCCATCCATCCATCCTCCCATCATCTTTCTTCCCAGCAGAAAACGCTGATGTATGTAGTATAATGGCAACATCTGCTCATCTTCATTTCACTTTTCGACTAAGTAATGCTACTCTCCTCCATCAAGCCAGTGCACATATATTCCAACCATTAAGAGACAATTATGAAAGACCCAACGAGCTACGTATTTTAGAGTTATTACAGGTTTCAGGAATGATTTCCTCAAGTCCCTTGTAGATTATTCTAACATCATCCTTATATTTCCTTGAAAAGTGCTAGTATTTTTCTGACTTTAAACTTAATTTTCTCTTAGGAAAAAGAAGCTTCACAGAAATTGATCACAGCCAAGTGCTATCCAAAATACAATTTTTCCTTTCTTCTGAATAGTTAATGTTCCATTGAAAATAGGATTTGGGATCAACTTTGAAATACATTACTGGAAAATACAAGTAAAACTTTCACAGACACTAAAAGACAAATATTGTATGAATCCACTTATATGAGGTACCTAAAGTAGTCACATTCATAGAGACAGAAATTAGAATGCTGATTGCCAGAGGCTGGGGGAGGGGGAGATGAGGAGTCAGTGTTTAATGGGGGCAGAGTTTCAGTTTGGGAAGATGAAAAGTTCTGAAGATGGATAGTGGTGATGGTTGCACAACAATGTGAATGTACTTAATGCCACAGAACTGTACACTTAAAAATGGTTAAAGTCGAAAATTTTGTTATGTATATTTTGCCACAATTTAAAAGAACCTTTCAAAATATTCTGAATCCCTCATTTATTTTTTAGCTATAGGATATCTCTATATTATTAGTCCAGGATGCTGATTTAATTGATCAGGTTGTAAAATAATTAATATTCCAGAATTTACATTGAAATTTGGTGGAATCCCTGCACAAAAAAATAGAAATTATATTTTAGATTTTGAGTATCTTAATACTTTCTTAATAACTGCGAAATCTAAGACAGTAAATGCAACAACTGTTGACACAAAGGTGTCATATCTCGAGTAACACTGTTCCAAAGAAATACAGTGTCAGTCATATATGCAATTTTAAAATTTCTAGTAGTCACATTTGAAATAGCAAAAAGAAACAGGTGAAATTAATTTTAATGCATTTCATTAATCATGTATACCCACAATATTGTATCAACATATAATCAATATAAAAATGATTAATTAGATATTTTATATTTTTTCATACTAAGTCTTTGAATTTGGTATGTACTTTGCAGTTAAAACACATCTCAATTTAGGTACCATATTTTCTTTGGAAATTCTTGATCTGCATTTAGATTTCATAAAATTTACTGTTGAAAAAGTAGATTTTCATACCTAAGTTTTTCCAAACATCCCTAAACATGTTCCCATAATAAAATTAAACATTAAAAAATGATATTGGTTAATATTTGCATCTGCATTGACAAAATTGCTTTATTTCTTTTAGCAGAATTAATTTGACTTTGAAGCAAAAGCATATCAAAATCAGATCTATGTGTGTCCAAATTAAATAAATTTGCCACTCTTTGTCAATTCATGATGATTAACACCGTATCCAAAAGGATATAACACAAATTGAAAAGTAACTCTAAATTTTTTAATATCGACAAAGTATTCCTCAATTTTTTCTTGCAGTTTTCTTGCAGCCAACTTATGTAAGGCTACAAATTATAATTAATATCTTCTGCATATTGATTCATGCTAGGAAATGTATAAAATCATCATTATTGGTATGTATTATGAGAAGTTTTACAGTTTAACATAAATTCTCATACTAGTTTAGCTTTGTCACAAGCTTTTTTTAATATAAAGACTTTATTTTTTTAGAGCAGTTTTGGGTTTACAATAAAATAGAGAGGAAGGTACAGAGATTTCCCATATACCACCTGCCCCCACACACGCATAGCCTCCCCCATTATCAACATCACTCACCAGAATGGCACTTTTTGGCACTTTTTTTTTTTTTTACCAAGGATGAATCTATATTGACACATAATAATTATCCAGAGTCCATAGTTTACTTAACGGTTCACTCTTGGTGTTGTACATTTAACGGATTTGGACAATGTATGATGACATATATCCATCATTATAATATCCTACAGAGCATTTTCACTTCCCTTAAAAATTCTCTGTGCTCTGCCTATTCATCACTCCCTTCCCTGACCCCTGGCAACCACTGATCTTTTCATTGTCTCCACAGTTTTGCCTTTTCCAGAATGTCATATAGTTGGAATCAGACAGTATGTAGCCTTCTCAGATTGGCTTATTTCACTTATTAATATGCATTTAATGTTCCTCCATGTCTTTTTTTTTTTTTTCTTTTCTGCTGAGGAAGATTCGCCCTGAGCTAACATCTGTTGCCAATCTTCCTCTTTTTGCTTGAGGAAGATTTGCCCTGAGCTATCGTCTGTGCCAGTCTTCCTCTATTTTGTATGTGGGTCACTACCATAGCATGGCTGCCGAGGAGTGGGGTAGGTTCTGCACCTAGGAACTGATCCCGGGTTGCTGAAGCAGAGCGTGCTGAACTTAACCGCTAGGCCACGGGGCCAGCCCCCTTCCTCCATATCTTTCAATGGCTTCATAGCTTATTTTTAGCGAAGAATAATATTCCATTGTCTGGATGTACCATGGTTTATTGATCCATTCACCTACTGAAGGACATCTTGGTAGCTTCCAAGTTTTGGCAATTATGAATAAAGCTCCTATAAACATCTATGTGCAGGTATTTGCTTGGACATAAGTTTTCAACTCCTTTGGGAAAACACCAAGGAGCGTGATTGCTGGATTTTATGGTAAGAGTATGTTTAATTTTGAAATCACCAAACTGTCTTGCAAAGTGGCTGTACCATTTTGCGTTCCCACCAGCAACGTATGAGAGTTCCTGTTGTTCCATATCCTCGCTAGCGTTGGTGTTGTCAGTGTTCCAGATTTTAGCCATTCTAATAGGTGTGTAGTGGTATCTCCTTGCTGTTTCAATTTGTGTTTCCCTAATGACATATGATGTGCTTATTTGATGATTTGACATATCTTATGCTCATTTGCCATCTGTGTATCTTCTTTGGTGAGGTGTCTGTTAAGGTCTTTGGCCTGTTTTTTAAATTGGGTTGTTTGTTTTCTTATTGTTGAGTTTTAAGAGTTCTTTGTATATTTTAGATAACAGTCTTTTATCAGATGTATCTTTTGCAAATATATTTTCTTACTCTGTGGCTTATCTTCTAATTCTCTTGAAATTGTCTTTCACAGAGCAAAAGTTTTTAATTTTAATGAAATTCAGCTTATCAACTATTTCTTTCATGGATCACATCTTTGGTGTTGTATCTAAAAAGGCATCACCATACCCAAGGTTATCTAGGTTTTCTTTATTATCTTCTAGGAGTTTTATAGTTTTGCTTTTTACATTTAGGTCTTTGATCCATTTTCAGTTAATTTTTGTGAAGGGTGTAAGGTCTATGTGTAGATTCATTTTTTTGCATGTGGACGTCCAGTTGTTCCAGCAGCATTGGTTGAAGAGTCTTTTCTCCATTACATTTGCCTTTGCTTCCCTGTCAAAGATCAATTGAACTATATTTATGTGGGTCTATTTCTGGGTTCTTTATTCTGTTGCATTGATCTATTTGTCTATTCTTTCACTAATACCACACGGTTTTAAGTCAGAACAATTAGGCAAGAAAAAGAAATAAAGGCATCCAAATTGGAAAAGAAGAAGTAAAACTGTCACTATTTCCAGAGAATATGACATTATAAATAGAAAACCATAAGGACTCCCCCAAAAAACTATTAGAACTAATAAATAAATTCAATAAAATTGCAGAATACAAAATCAATATACATAAATCAGGAGCATTTCTATACACTAACAACGAACTATCAGAAAGAGAAATTAAGAAAAAATCTCAGGGGCCGGCCCCGTGCCTTAGCGGTTAAGCGCGTGCGCTCCACTACTGGAGGCCATGGTTCGGATCCCGGGCGCGCACCGACACACCACTTCTCCTGCCATGCTGAGGCCGTGTCCCACATACAGCGACTAGAGGGATGTGCAACTATGACATACAACTATCTACTGGGTCTTTGGGGGAAAAAAAAAAGAAGGGGGATTGGCAATAGATGTTAGCTCAGAGCCGGTCTTCCTCAGCAAAAAGAGGAGGATTAGCATGGATGTTAGCTCAGGGCTGATCTTCCTCACAAAAAAAAAAAAAAAGAAAACAATCTCCTTTACAACTACATCAAAGAGAATAAAATACCTAGGAATAAATCTACCCAAGGAGGTGAAAGACCTGTGCACTGAAAACTATAAGAGATTGATGAAAAATTGAAAAAGACACAAATAAATGGAAAGATATTCCATGCTCATGGATTAGAAGAATTAACATTGTTAA
Organism: Diceros bicornis minor; assembly: GCF_020826845.1. NCBI lineage: Eukaryota > Metazoa > Chordata > Mammalia > Perissodactyla > Rhinocerotidae > Diceros > Diceros bicornis. Next base: position 80,735,040 of record NC_080741.1, on the reverse strand, counting down.
AATGTTCATACTACCCAAAGCAATCTACAGATTCAATGTAATCCCTATCAAAATTCCAATGGCAGTTTTTACAGAAATAGAAAAACAATCCTAAATTTGTATGGAACCACAAAAGACCACAAATAGTCAAAGCAACTTGAGAAAGAAGAACAGAACTGGAGGCATAATGCTCCCTGATTTGAAATTATGTTACAAAGCTATAGTAATCAAAACAATATGATATTGGCATAAAAACAGACATATAGATCAATGGAACAGAATAGAGAGCCCAGAAATAAACCTATGCATATATGGCTCCTTAATTTACAACAAAGGAGGCAAGAATATACAATGGGGAAAGGACAGTCTCTTCAATAAATGGTGTTGCAAAAACTGGACAGCCAGATGCAAAAAAATGAATCTAGACTAGGATCTTACGCCATAGTCAAAATTAACTGAAAATGGATTAAAGACTTGAATGTAAGACCTGAAACTGTAGAACTCCTAGAAGAAAACATAGGTGCTACGCTCCTTGACATTGGTCTTGGTGATGATGTTTTGGATCTGACTCCAAAAGCGAAGGCAACAAGAGCAAAAATAAACAAGTGAGAATACATCAAATTAAAAAGCTTCTGCACAGCAAAGAAAACCATCAACAAAATGAAAAGGCAACCTATTGATTGGGAGAAAATATTTTCAAATCATATATCTAATAAGGGGGTTAATATCCAAAATATATAAAGAACTCACACAATTCAATAGCAAAAAGCCAAGCAATCTGATTAAAAAATAGGTAGAGGATCTGAATAGACATTTTTCTTTCTTTTTTCTGAGGAAGATCAGCCCTGAGCTAACGTCCATGCCAATCCTCCTCTTTTTGCTGAGGAAGACTGGCCCCGAGCTAACATCTGAGCCAATCTTCCTCCACTTTATATGGGACGCCGCCACAGCATGGCCTGACAAGCGGTGCGTTGGTGCGCACCCGGGATCTGAACCCAGGCCGCCAGCAGCGGAGTGTGAGCACTTAACCATCACGCCATGGGGCCAGCCCCTGAATAAACATTTTTCTAAAGAAGACATATGGATGACTAATAGGCACATGAAAAGATGCTCAACCTCCCTAATTGTCAGGGAAATCAAATCAAAACCACAATGAGATATCACCTCACACCTGTTAGAAAGTCTATTATCAAAAAGACGAGAAATAAGTGTTGACAGTTGTGGAGAAAAGGGAACACTTGTGCACTGTTGGTGGAAATGTAAATTGCTGCAGCCACTATAGAAAACAGTATGGAGGGTCCTCAAAAAATTATAAGTAGAACTATCATATGATCCAGTCATTCCACTTCTGGGTAGTAAATTTATTTATTTATTTATTTTAGTGTGTGTGTGTGTGTGTGTGTGTGTGTGTGTGTGTGAGGGAGATCAGCCCTGAGCTAACATCCATGCCAATTCTCCTCTTTTTGCTGAGGAAGACTGGCCCTGAGTTAACATCCATGCTCATCTTCCTCCACTTTATGTGGGATGCCACCACAGCATGGCCTGACAAGCGGTGCATCGGTGCATGCCCGGGATCCGAACCCGGGCCGCCAGCAGTGGAGCGCACGCACTTGACCCCTATGCCACGAGGCAGGCCCCACTTCTGGGTATTTATCCAAAGAAAATGAAAAGATTCTTTGAAATCTTTTAATTTGAAAAGATATATGCACCCCTTGCTCATTGCAGCGTTATTTACAATAGCTAAAATATGGAAACAACCTAAGTGTCTATCCACGGATGAATGAATAAAGATGTAGTGTGTACATATACATATATACTATATATATATAATAAAGATGTAGTATATATATGATGGAATATTACTCAGCCATAAAAAGATTGAAATCTTGCCATTTGCAACAACATTGATGGACCTTGAGGGCATTACACTAAGTGAAATAAGCTAGACAGAGAAAGACAAATACCATATAATCTCACTTATATGTAGAATCTGAAAAACAAAACAAACAAACAGAAACTCCAAGCTCCTCTTAGTTACAGAGAACAGATTGGTGATTGCTGCGAGTGGAGGGTGGCGGTGAAATGAGTGAAGGGGGTCAAAAGACACAAACTTCCAGCTATAAAATAAATAAATCATGAGATTTAATGTACAGCATGATGACTATAGTTAATAATACTGTATTGCATATTTAAAAGTTGCAAAGATATCTTAAAAGTCCTAGTCACAAGAAAAACAATTTTTGTAACTATGTATGGTGATGGTGTAAACTAGACTTATTGTGGTGATTATTTCACTACACAAATATCAAATCATTATGCTGTACATCAGAAACTAATATAATGTTATATGTCAATTACCTCAATAAAAAACACCACACTGTCTTGATTACTGTAGCTTTATAATAAGTCTTGAAGTCAGGTAGCATCAGTCCTCCACTTTGTTCTCCTTCAGTCTTGTGTTGGCTATTCTGGCTCTTTTGTCTCTCCATATAAACTTGAGAATCTGTTTGTCAATATCCATAAAATAACTTGCTGGGATTTAGATTGAGATTGCATTGAATCTATTGATGAAGTTGAGAAGAACTGACATTTTGATAATATTGAGTCTCCCTATTCATGAACATGGAATATCTCTCAATTTATTTCGTTCTTCTTTGAATTTGTTCATCAGTTTTGTAGTTTTCCTCATATAGCTCTTGTATACATGTTGTTAGATTTATATCTAAGTATTTCATTTTTTTGGGGTGCTAGTGTAAATGATATTGTGTTTTTAATTTCAAATTTCACTTGTTCATTGTTGGTATAAAGGAAAGCAATTGACTTTTGTGCATTACCCTTGTATCCTGCAAACTTGCTATAATCACTTATTAGTTCCAGGAGTTTTTTTGTTGATTCTTTCAGATTTTCTACTTAGATGATCATATCATCTGTGAACAAAGATAGTTTTATGTCTTCCTTCCCAGTGTGTATACATTTTATTTCCTTTTCTTGCCTTATTGCATTAGCAAGGACTTCCCATATGATGTTGAAAAGGAGTGGTGAGAGGGGACTTCCTTACTTTGTTCCTGATCTTAGTGGGAAAGCTTCAAGTTTCTCACCATTAAGTATGACATTAGCTGTAGGTTTTTTTTGTAAATAGTATTTATCAAATTGAGAAATTTCCCCGCTATTCCTAGTTTACAGAGAATTTTTATCATGAATGGGTGTTGGATTTTGTCAAATGCTTTTTCTGCATTTATTGACATGATTATGTGATTTTTCTTTTTTAGTCTGTTCATGTGATGGATTACATTAATTGCTTTTCAAATATTGAACCAGCCTTGCATACCTGGAATAATTCCCACTTGATCATGGTGTCTAAATCTTTTTTATAGTTTTTTTAGATTCTATTTGGTGATATTTTGTTGAGGATTTTTGCGTCTATGTTCATGAGATATATTGTTCTGTAGTTTTCTTGTAATGTCTTTTTTCTGGTTTTGGTATTAAGGTAATGCTGGCCTCATAGAATAAATTAGGGAGTATTCCTTCTGCTTTTATCCTCTGAAAGACATCGTAGAGAATTGGTATAATTCTTTCTTTAAATGTTTGGTAGAATTCACCAGTGAACCCATCAGGGCTTGACGCTTTCTGTTGTGGAAGGTTATTAGTTATTGATTCAATTTCTTTTCTATTCAATTTCTAGATATAGGTCTATTTATATCATCTATTTCTTCTTGTGTGAGTTTTGGCAGATTGTGTCTTTCAAGCAATTGGTCCATTTCATCTAGGTTATCAAATTTGTGGGCATAGAGTTGTTCATAGTATTCCATTATTATCCTTTTAATTTCCATGGGATCTGTAGTGATGTCCCTTTTTTCATTTCCAATATTAGTAATTTGTGTCCTCTCTCTATTTTCCTTAGTTAGTCTGGCTAGGGGTTTTATCGATTTTATTGATCTTTCCGAAGGACAAGCTTTTGGTTTTGTTGATTCTCTGTTAATTTCCTGTTTTCAATTTCACTGATTTCTGCTCTAATTTGTATTTCTTTTGTTCTGCTTACCTTGAATTTAATTTGCTATTCTTTTTTCTAGTTTCCTAAGGTAGAAACTTAGGTTATTGATTTTAGCTCTTCTTTTCTAATGTATGCATTCAGTGCTATAAATTTCCCTCTGAGCACTGATTTTGCTCCATTCCACAAATTTTGATACGTTGTGTTTTCATTTTCATTTAGTTCAAAATATTTTTAAATTTCTCTTGAGATTTCTTCTTTGACCCATGTCTTACTTAGAAGTGTGTTGTTTAATCTCCACATATTTTGGGATTTTCTAGTTATCTTTCTATTATTGATTTCTAATTTAATTCCATGGTGGTATGATTTCTCTTCTTTTACATTTGTTAAGGTGTGATTTAAGGTCCAGAATGTCATCTGTCTTGGTGAATGTTTCATGTGAGCTTGAGAAAAATGTGTATTCTGCTGTTGTTGGATGAAGTAGTCTACAGATGTCAATTATATTGAGTTGATACAAATAAGCTTTTTGAAGCTTCAAATTTAGCTTGTTTATACATAGCAGGATAGTGGTGAAAAATATAAATCATTCTGTCATTTTTTGGTTTTGATTACTGAATATTTGGCAAGCATTCATTTTGTTTCAAGAAAATCTTGGGTTGGAGTTAAATCTTTGTAAAACTCTTCCATGACTCAACCCATGTGCCTCGGCAAAGTACATATCATTAAAACCATTGTCTTTTATTCTCATCAACAGTCCAATAACTGGTAATGATTTCTAGCATTTGCACATATACTAAATGATTTTTAACAATTGCACTCATGATACTTTTCATAGAGTCTGCTTTAGAAAACTAAGCATAGTTTCAATATGAATCTTATAGTTGAGCAATGCAATAAAGAAATCATTTGTCTTCTGTTTTAAAATTTCATTAACTTTGGATTTTTAACCTAAGTATATCTGGAATACTTTAAATCATGATAGAAACTAATTTTTCATGCCTAGCTGACATTTTTCTTTGATATAAAAAGTTGAAAAATACTTATACAAGTTTGATTTTTTCTTTGGTTTGATCTGACATTTCTTAGTAAATTTGGAAGTCCTTTAAGACAAGACATATCCAGAGTACTAAATGGGCTGTCTATCTCATAACATGCAACTCATTGAAAGCTAAAGCAAAATATTTGCAATGTTTTCCTAGTTTGAATCATTTGATCTTTGATATTGTTAGAAAAGTCTTGCATTCTGTTGTCAATTGTTTTCTGGCTTCATTGAGGATCTGTCATTTTATATATATGTGTGTATATATATATATATATATAATATATATATATTTTTGTCTTTTCCTCATGATTTCCTAGCACAATTTTTATAATAGGATTTCTTTTACCATGCCTCTGTCTTTAGAATAGTTTTCTTTTTATGTGCAAGAATCCAAGATATTTATAGGTGGCCAAAATTACAAGCCCAGATCCTGTTAAAAAACATTTTAAATTTGTTTATTGGACATTTAATTTGTATTTCAGATGACTAATTTCATTGATTCCTTTTTCACTTTTGGGAGGAGACTTATTACCAATATTATTGAATATGTATTGCAGTATCTTGTAATGGACTTTTGCAGAACGCACGTATAAGTATTAGACTCAATCATTCTTAACTCTGAATGATGAGAGTGGCTGCCAGAGCTCAGTGTGAGAAGAATTTAGAGGCTAAATTCAGGCTTCACAGTAAATGTTCCTGGTTCAACCAGCCACATCTGTCTTGAGCATGGAGTGCAAGTTGTAGCAAATATACCAGCTATCTGTTTTTTTTAAAAACAATCATCCATCTGGGATTGAGAAATGTAACTGCTTACTATATGTGGCCTTGGGTAAAAATTACTTACATTTTCTGTGTCTAAAACTATGGAATATAACCACTAAACAAGGAACTAAAATAGCTCCATGACCTGGCTATAATCACTGTCTTTCTTACAGTCTCTATCTTTCGCAAATTCCTTTATTCACCAAATGCCTTTTTCTGCTTTTTCAAAAATTCTGCTGCTTTATAACACAGCTTCCACTTGTTATAGCACCAGTTCTACTTTGTAGCACCTTTGCAACACCATTTCAGTTCTTTCTACCAATTCTAACTTGCTCAAGCTCTCTCTGTTTCCCAGTTGAAATTCCTAAGAGCAATGACGTGACTTGCCAGCTCAGCTTTTTGCATATCATTGGCCAGCCTATTGGGCAGATACCCATCCCTGAGCCATCAGCTGTGGAAGTGAGGTCTCAAGGGAAAAAACACTTCCACGTGGGCAACAGCTGTGCTTGGAAAGAGGTGTGGGCAGGCAGGAAGGAATTGATATCTGAAATATTTGGGATTGGCATAGAAAATTGCTACAGTCTCTATTCTGACATACTGTAGACCAAATCATTTGAAAGATTTAGAAGAACTTTCTGAGGAAGCAGAGTGATTAGCAAAGGAGAATTCTTTACCCTGTATAATAGAAGGAAACAAGGACATCAATATTACCAGTGGCCCTCAAATTAATTATGACTGAATTTAATCTCCCCCTTCTGCCATTTTCCATCCGTAGCACTGCTGAATGTACTACCCTTCCACTTGTTGTACAGATTCCGTCTCTGGTAGCAAGCTCCTGGCTGGTCCCCCTGCAGCAACTCTCTGTCTTCTGATTTGGTCCATGCACAAGAAGAGCGTATTATTTTACCTAAATGGGACGCTTGATTTCCACTTCCCAGAACTGAGCTGTGACTTCTAATTAATTCCACCTGATAAGTAAATATGGAACATATACTGTGCTAGATGCTTTGAGGAATATAAATGTGTACAAGATATCTATCCTGCCCTCAAGGAATGTACAGTCTAGAAGGAGCTGTATGACTTACAACCAATGATTTCTAACGCAAAGGAGAAATGGTGTCCTAAGAGAGGTATAGACTTTAAAAAAATTTTATAAGCATTCAAAAAAAGGATAAAAGCAATGTTGTGTTGGTAAATATTTAACACCTGGCGCTGGGTTATGGACTTGGTGGGAGCTTTGATTTGTCATGATTGCTGATTTCCATAATATAAATATTCTCATTATGGCCAATTTCAAGCTACTGATCTGAAATCACTGAACAAAGAGTTGGGAAGAGATGTGTCGTAGCCCACCATGATATGGTACTTCCATCACCCAGATAGGATACACGTAAATAACCTCAAGAACATAGATATTAATAAAATGTAGTAAAATAATTAGGAAGTTTATTATCTTTGTTTTTAATATAATTCATTGAATTCTAAGTTTAAGTAATTGGATTTTTAATAATGGCTGTGTTTAACAACTGGCTTAGAAAATTCCTGAAAATTTAACAATGCTACTCTGAAGGTGGTACAAGTCTGTTCTAGCACATAGCTGGATAAAGGGCTATAAGAACTTGGGTTCTAATTGGGGGAGAGATAGATTAAAAGCAGCCTGAAAGTAAATGTAGGATTTAGCCTCTGGACCTTGGGGTGGAAGGGGGGAGGCATATGCTTGAGAGAGGAAATCAGGAGAAGGAATCCGAGGACAAAAAGCTTGGGGCATGAATGGAAAAAATGAGTCAATTGTTTCTTTACTCCAACTCAATCACTGACTACTGACCCACTCAGCACTAATTCTCATCTCCAACTCCACCCATTTTGAACCAATGACAATGATAACAATAATAGTGATAATGACAGCTAATAATTGTTGAATGATTGCTCGGGCGCCAGGTACTGTTCTAAGGAACAAACCTTCCCGGTTCCTTATTTACCATGTTGCTGAGCAGCCCGTGTCTTCTCTGGGTGAGGCCACTCCATTCTCTGGCTCCCCAAAGAGCCTGCCGCTCACCATTGTTTTTCCCACACCACCCTGCAAGCTGCCATGTGTCACTGAGCTTGCGAAAGCACTTTACACAGAGTGAGGAAATATTTCTCTGTCTCCATGACTCAGAAATGTGAAAACAAAGTACAGATGACCACATCTTGCAAGAAAATGGGAAAGAGCATATTTCTTGGTAGAAGTAAAGACTACTTCTATGTGTTTAATGTGGAAATATCTGTTTCATTAATTTATATTCTGTTGCCCCACATTGGCAATTGAGTTTGAGGTCCTACTACTGTGGGCAAGACAATCTCATTAACAAATAGTAAAATGAAAGACAAATAGTCAAGCGCTTGCTGTATATAGGCAGTCTCAGATTTAAAATGTGTCCAAAATTTTTTTAAAGTCAGTGTGAAACTTGATATGCATCATGATAGTTGTGAGACAGGCTCTCTGTACAAGTGTTCTGAGCTGTTAGTGTAACCGGCAAACAGCCATTGATGATTAAGCAGCTAGTAACTATGGGGGATTGGAATTTTCGAACACAAAATACGTCTCTGCCTGAATGACGTTTTGACCCCCAACCCCATTAACTGACCAAAGGAGTTTGGGATGGGAGGTGTGCCCCCAGAAAAGGCCATTACTATAGATATCTCCGGGTACCTGGGGGGGTTGTGCTAAGCCCATTCTTAGTTCTAGTTACCCTTTATGAGAGACATTTACATTTGTAAAGAAAATCTTCGTTTGTAAAGGTATCTTCTTCCCTGTACCAGGAATGGGGGGGGGGGGGGCGGGGGGAGATGGCCTTACCTAGAAACTTATCAGGATGGAAAATGAAGACTTAAATCTGCATGATAAACTTACTCATTGTTAACTGTGCTGTTTGGGCAATATGTTCTCTGGCTCCCACTAGGTTCCTATAGATGACTTCTCCCTGGAGCCTGGGTTACCATGGTAATGGGTGTTTGAGCTATTTTTTTCAGGAACTGAACCCCTTGTCCACTTCAGGCCTGATTGAGACCACCAACCCATCAACTGGGCCCTTTTGACGGCGACAGGTTGGAACTCCACCCTCGGCATGCTAATGCCGCCATGCTGTGAAGATGTGTCCTACAAAGAGGCTTGAAGGCTGACTACGCTTGCGCAGATCATCAATTACCTCATCTCTCCTCACCTCCAATCATTTCAGACCACCTTGCCCGCTTCCCCATAAATACCCCTGAGTCCCTATTTTCTGGAGGCGGATTTGAGACTTGTTCTCCTGTTTTCCTCACTTGGCTGCCTTGTGATTAAACCCTCTCTCTCTGCAATCTCGTGGTCTCAGCGATTGGCTTTCTGGGTGATGGGCAAAAACGGACCTGGTGCGGTAACATTAGGATTAAGGAAAGAGAAAAAGACTTGGTTTTGTTCCTTTCTGCCCGTTTCTCATATACTCTGTCTCTTTGGAAGCAATCCTATTTCACACAATTTCAGGTTAAGAAATTCTGGGAACTTCTCACCGTACTGTCACTCAGATTCCAAGAATGATGGGAAATAGAAAAAAAAATGTGAAAACAAAATTAAGATGAATGGTATTCCAAATTTGGCCAGACTAGTAATTCTGTTTTTATTTGCAAATCCATTTCTTTTGGTCAAATTCACCTGTTCTTAACTTGGAGGAAATGTCTACTTAGGGAGAAACAATTTCTATGGCTCAAGTTTGAAATTTGTTTTTAAAGATGGATGAAACGTCCAATGAGAAGGGAAGTGAGTGGACGCTTGTAAGGATTACATATCATGCTCCTCACAGGAACCAATGTTAATGAGAAACTCTAGCTAGAAACACTCAAGGGAAACAACATAACTTGTTAATTACAATGGTAAAATATATGTGGGGGTGTGTGCGCTCATGCGTGTATGCACGCACAGGAGGAGGATTAACCAAAGGATGGTTTACTTTCTTAGAATACCTTATTTGACTTCTACAAAACACCCAAAAGGAGAACAGTTTTTGTGTGCTCCAATAAGATGTGCTGCATTACACCAATATTATTTTCACATTAAAGATAAGCTGAGTTATTTGCTGAGGGTAACATGAGGTATATAGCTTTAGAATAACCACCCTCACTCTTGCCAATAAACAACTTTAGCAAACTTGATTTTCTCTAATTTATAGTCGGCCTGTTTAAATTACTGTTATTTGGCCAGGATTATTTCATAGAGATTTAATTGTGCCTGTAAATTGAGTTTCTTTCAAATTCATCTCTTTATTCACTTTATTTCCCTCCCCCATGTCTCATTTTGCATATGCTCCAAAACATATCAATAATTTATGCCCCAACGCCTTGTTTCCTCCTTTGTAACTACACACATGTTCTGCATTGTGTAGTGATGTCAAAGGAAATGTGTACATTGTAAAAAGGTCTTGAATTTTTCATGAAAGCTGGTTGGGGCCAAATGGTATTTTGCAGATCTTTGGGAGAAGAACAAGTCTATTTTTTGAAAGGGTTTCAAAACTGAGTAAAAGCAATAATAGAACAAGCACTAACAAAGATAATGTTTGCTGAGTGTCTTTTTTTTTTAATCATAGACAAATCCAAGCATTTACACACGCTATTTAATCCTTATAATCACACTGCAAGAAAGGTCTCAGTATCTCCATTTTACAGATTGGGAAACTGAGGTTCAGTTGTAAGAAATCACTTACTCAACATCATACAGCTAGGGAGTGACAGAAGAGGGACTTAAACTTAGGCCTTTTGGGCCTCAAAGCCCAAGTGGTCTTCTCAGAAAATCACTTATGACTCTCTTATATTTGGGCCACAATAGTTCAGACAGATTGGTTTTGATTTAGTTCTAGGTTTAAACTAGAACCCCTAACTCTTCTCTTTAAAAAAAATTTTCTTTTTCATCTTGTCTGTCCTACTTTATTCTGTCTAGCTCCTAACTGACCACCAAATCAAGTGAACAAACCCTAATGGCATTTGCAGTAGACGGGGAAGGGAGGGACATCGTCTGTCCCGATGTCTGTGGGGCACAGACAGTGTGAGATCACTGTGAGCTGATATTAGGTTGATGCAGAATATTCATTCAGTATTTGTTGAAGTCCCACTAGATGCTAGAGCAGGGGTCAGCAAATTGTGGCCCATGGACCAAATGTGTACTGTTTCTGTCATTGTAAGTCAAGTTGTATTGGAACACAGCCAGGCCCATTCATTACGTAGGGTCCACGGCTACTTTTGTGTTACAACGGCAACATTGAGCAGTTGTGACAGACGCGTCCTGCAACAGTAAAAATATTTACTTTTGCCATTTATAGAAAATGTTTGTTGACCTTGCACTACACAATGATCAAAACAGACATAACCACTACCCTTATGAAGTTTATTATCTCCTGAGACATATTAATCAAATAATCACTGTACTATTAAAAACTGTGATACATGCTAGGGAAGGAAAGCATAGTAGAGTGGTCAATGGGTCTCACTGTGCTCATCACTTGCCATTGATTCTTGGAACTCAATCCTTTGGGCCTTGTTGTTTTACATTAAAAAGTACTTCTTGCCTGGAATAACAAAAATATCATTCATTCATTCATTTATTCAAATTCAATGACTCTGTACTAAGCACCTGTCATGTGCTAGATACTGTATTAGGCTCCAGGTTTTTAGAACGAACAAAAGATGAGTGTTGGTCTCCCACTGTTGCCTCTTCAGCCTTAATTCTCAATTGGTTCAGAACCCAGGAAATGAAGAGGAGTTCTGTTTATTGGACCCCATCAACCTCCCAACAGAGTCCATTTTAAGATCTGGCTCCTTCTTACCCTGAATTCTCTGAAATGGATTTGGGTCCTTACAGTCTATCCTCTTTTTTTAATTGAAACTAATTTGAGTGAGTTTCTGTTACCCAGAATCCCCCAAAACTTGGAGTTTTGTGACTAAGTCAGCTAGGTGAGCATTTGGCTTTCACAAACTCTGTGGTGGGAGAAAGCAATGGAACAAGATGTTGGGAATGACTTTTATGTGGACAACCATGTCTGTCCCAGTTCTGCTCTTGGCTTCCTTATCTTCTTTCCCTTAATGTTCTTCTTCTTGATCTCATCCTTGAGGACTTTAACTACCACTATTCCCCCGGTGGCTTCTAGGCCAGAGCTCTCTCTCAATTTCCAGTTGCCTGCTATTCAAGTACACCTGAATCTCCCATTGGTGCTTCAAACCCAACAGGACACATCAACTTCTTCCACCCCTCTCTACATGCTCCTCATCTTGACTACACCCTTGGAGATAAACATGGATCACAGAAGCAGCTGAAACCACGGCACATGTCACACCCAATGGAGAAACAGCTGCAGGCTTAGGTGGAGGCCACTGTGTTAGGAACATCCAGGTGAATTCTGTCTCCCTGTCCTTAGCCTGGCCCAGTTTACAATCTTGAGGATATGCCTTTCCTGTCCCTCCTAACTCTGACCTCTTTCTCTCCTGAACTTTGACTTGGTTCTCTGATTCTCAGACCTGATTTCCTGAACTTGATTTCATATTTTTCAGTTCTGTGTCATCCTTGACATTTGACTACTTATTGGATATTCAGTGTTTTATATGTTATCTAATATAGTCCTTAAAACCATCTGGTAAGGAGGGTAGTATTATTATTATAATCTATTTCCAGATGAGGATGCTGGACACCAGCAGGTTTAAGTGACTTGTCCAAGGTTACACAGATGAAAATGTTTGGAGCTAGGATTCCAACCAGGTCTGTTTGGCTCCAAAGTATTACCACTCCTTCTTCCCGTTACTGGGAATTGATTCTTGTTCCTTTCTTCCTTAATTGTACTACTGTGGGGTTCCTGTTCTTGTAACTGACTTTAACATCTGTACCAGGGGTTAGCAAACTTTTTCTGTAAAGGGCCAGACAGTAAATATTGTTGGCTTTGCAGGATGTACAGTCTTGGTCACAACTATTTAGCTCTGCCAGAGACAACGGCATAGACAATGCCACATTTAGTGTGGCCATAGGTAATACATAAATGATGGGTGTGGCTCTGTTTCAATAACACCTTATTTTAGATGCCGAAATTTGAATTTCATATAATTTTCACATCACTAATTATTATTATTCTTTTCATTAAAAAAAAACAGTAAAACCATTCTTAGCTTGTGAGCCATACAGACGCAGGCAGTGGGCCACATTAGACCCCTGGGCCGTAGTTTGCCAACCCCTGTTCTATATCACATTATTTGACTTTGGGTTTATAATTTTTCTGACAGCCTCATCCATTAGCTACCATTTATGGTGAGCTTACTATACACCAATGTTCTCAACATCTTTATGTATATTAACTAATGTTATCTACATAGCCACCCTGCGAGGGAGGTGCTATGATCATCTCAGTTTTACAGATGAAGAAAACAAGCCACAGAGAGATGAACTAATTTGCACAAGGTTGTACTAAGCTGGGAAATGGTAGAGTCCAGATTGGAACCCAGGCAGTCCCACCCCAGGGCTGGCATCTTAAGCAGGAAGCTATGCTTTCTCGCTGGTTCCTATGAGATAATGAACTTTCAAGTGTTTTGAAAACTATAAAGGGTTATATAAATACAAGTTAATAACTGTCATAATTATCAGTGTTACATCTTTATCTAGGTTTCTGAAGAGACTGAATAGCAATCAAATTGATGTTAATCAAAACAGAAACACTCAGGCTTGTGGGATGGGATCTATTTTTCTGTCCGTCTTAGCGTTAAACATTTTCAAGCATTGAATTTCCATCTCAAATAAGCAGTAGAGGGGCCTTCTTCTTGTGTGTAGTTTGCTGTTTGCTCCCATCTCCCCTGAACTTGGCATGAGGCCTCAGTTCTGATTAAAACCAAAATGAAGCTACAGATCTGAAAAAAGTTGCATATCAATAAGGGTTGTGATTAAGTCTTGTTGTTTTGGTTTTTTTCCCCCTACTCTTTCATTTCTTTCAGCTTCTTAAATTAGATAGCAGGACAGACATGACTTAATTATTGAAAATACTTTGGAGCCAAATGGAAAATTATACTACTACTTACTCAGATGCCAGGGTAATTAGAGCCCAATTATTTCTCTCATTTGGCACTAATGAATGAAGATCAATTAAAAAAATAATGTAACTGAGAATTGCTTTATTGAGCAGAGAACTCTAAGCAGCTGAAATTGTCTACTCTTTCACTAATTGAAAACAGTAAGTGAAGGCAATCCAGAATGTGATTGTCTCTGTAATTTTAGAGTAGTTTGATTTTCACAAATCACGCAGATGGCCAAAGCCTCGTATTAGAATCATTGCCTGGGTACAGCACACTGTTCTTTCTTCCATAAGGAAAGTCAAAACATGGCTCAAGAAATTCCTCTTTTCCTAGTGATAACATCAGGTTTGCTGGCAGGACTTTATTGTTGCTTCTGGGCTGGCTGTGCTTGGGCTAAGATGGAATGTTTGATTTGCTCAGCTATTTCACTTTTCTCTTGATTAGTATATCCATTTCATCAAATGCATTCTGAAACCAACATTTATTTTAATGTAAAAATCTGATTGAAAGAGACATCTCCTTGATTAAAATTTTAGAGTCAGTTTATGTGGATATGGATTTACCTGCTCAAAGATCACGTTGGGGTTCAGTTTACCTTTTAACATAATGGGTAAATGGCACCCACTTAAAAAACAAGTTTATGCTATTTCATTTTTTATTTTGTCTTCATATAGTCTATTATCCTTCTTTTTTTTTTATTGAGGTAATGTTGGTTTATAACATTACATAAATTTCAGGTGTACATCACTATGTTTCGACTTCTGGGTAGACTACACCATGTTCACCACGCAAAGACTAATTACCACCCATCACCATACACATGTGCCCAGTCCTCCCTTTCTCTATGCTATTTTATTTTATTTTATCTAGCATATATTTCTTGAGAGGGTGGTAAAAGAATTTCAATTCTTTAGATTTGTTTGTGGTCTGAATAAACATTCCCATGAAATAGTTGGAGGGTAGTGTCAGAACCTCCATTCTATGGATAAAGCAACCGACCCTTTTATAACAAGAGTCTGCTTGTATGAAGGTGGTTGGTCAGTCCCCAGCCCCCCACCCCAACACACACCCCATGCACTCTTAATGAACTGTGCAATTCATGAGGTGTGTTTACTTCTATTATCTCATTACACTCCCAAACAACTTTAAGAAGTAAATGAGGCAGGTTTTATCCTCAATTTACGAATGAAAAAATTCAAGGCTTCAGAGAGCTTAAAGGGCACCAAAGCCTCATAACCAATGATCTCTGTGAATGGTGACACCCCGGAGTTGTGCAGTGTGCAACCTATAGTCATAGACGGCACGCTAGTTTTCACTCCTAATTCAGCTCTAAAGAAAATGTGAAATGAAAAGCAAAAGAAAATCCTGAAATGCATGAGTCATGATGAAAGGGAACCTTAAAACATTCCTTCTCTTGGCATTTTCCCGAATGGAAAAGAATTGGGTGTGACCCAAGTCTGAATCAGCTTCCGTCATCAGGGCGTGGCTCTACCCCTATGCAAGTGAGAATTCAGAAGAATAAATTCCTTTTGTCCTGAAACTCAGTCGAAATGCTACACATGTCCTGTGTTGGGTTTGCATAGTTGCACCAATGCAGAGGCCTCAGGATGGGGATTCTGAACTCAGTGATCAAGTTTTGGCTTTTGCCTCTGGCCCCCCCGGTGCTGTGGATTTCTCGGGCAAGCCCTCCTCAGCACTATCGGGGCCTCTCACAAAGTGGGGGGCAGCTGAAGGAGAGCTGTTTAGCCTGAGCCTCCAGCAATGATGGGCCTCAAACTATTACCGCCAGCTGAGACCGTGCAGACGGTCCCAGAGGGGTAGTGTCAGGATTAAAAGAAGATGCCATTTTTTGGATACAGTCTTGTAACTGCATCTCCCCACCTGGAGTTTACTGTGAATTAGCACCTTCTTTTTAATAATCCTATTATCACCTTGTAAATAGTCCTGTTATAGGTCATTGCGGTTTCTGTGTGTATGTTAGAGATGCGTGTTTGCTCAGTGAACATATTTAAACTATTCCACAATTTTTTCACCTTCTTTTGGTATGTCTTCATTAAAAAAACAAAACATATCAACGACTTACAAAAAATAAGAAATAGCCTGCTTTTTAAAAAAAAATTATTTTATTGAGGTCACATTGGTTTATAACATTGTATAAATTTCAGGTGTACATCATTATATTTCAGCTTCTGTATAGACTGCATCGTGTTCACCTCCAAAAGTCTAGTTTCCATCTGTCACCATACATATGCGCCCCTTTACCCCTTTTGCCTTCCCTCAACCTCCCTCCCTTCTGGTAACCACCAGTCTGTTCTCCTGTCTGTTTATCTTCCACACGTGAGTGAAATCATACAGTATTTGTCTTTCCCTGACTTAATTCGCTCAGCAAAATGCCCTCAAGGTCCATCCATGTTGTTACAAATGGCACAATTTCATCTTTCATGGCTGAGTAGTATTCCACTGTATATATATATTACATGCTCCCCCCAACCCCCCAACTCTGAGAAGCTTGTTCAGCACACTGGGGATAAAGGAGAGATGTAGAAAGGCAGCAATGTGGCTCTGAGGTCAGAACGCTCGGGTTCAGTTCTGACCCATCCACCTTTAGGCCCTGGATAAGGCACTTCTCTTTAAATCTTAGTTTCCTCATCACTGAAATGGGGACAATTATGATTAACTTCCTTGTAGCATTGTTCTGAGAATTCATGAGATCTGCAGGTCGAGGGCTTGGCATAATACCTGCCACGTAATGATGCTCACTAAATGCAAGACCTAATGATTTCTCTCTTTAACTAAGATTAACTCATCTATCTGTGGGGAAATTCCGGGTGAGTGGTGTGTTTTCTCCAAGGCACAGGAGAAAAGGGTGAAAATGGGGGCGCTGAGGCTGCTGTAGGTGAAGCTGGCACTTGGTTGTTAATTAATTATTCAACAAATGCTTATCAAGTTCTGCTATGAGGAGACCCCTACAAGGCACGGGAGATGTAGTGGGGAGCAAAAACCACCATCTGCCTCAAGGAGCTTGCATTCTGGTGAGGGAGACAGGTAAATAGATCTTAAAAATAAACAAGTAACACGTGCCGTGAAGAATGGTGAGTGGAGGTAAGGGTAGGGATAGGGAATTACTAGGTTTGTGCAGCAGGGGGAGATCGGAGGGGCTATTTTAATAGTGTGGACAAGAAACTCCTCTCTGATGAGGTGACATCTGAAGAAAGCCCTGAAGAAAGGGAGGGAGGGAGTCAGTCTGTGAGTAAGTGGGGAGCTGATTTCTAGGAAGAGGGAAGAATAAGATCAAAGGCCCTGAGGCAGGAGTGAACTTGGCCTGTTCAGGGAATAAGAGCTCTGATTGTGTAGCGCAGAGGACGTAAGCTGGGTATGGGCGGTAGGAGGAGATGAGGTCGGGAAGAGAAGCACGTAGGGCATGTGGGTTATGTAGACCAACTTAATGACTTTGGATTTTATTCTGGGTATGTGGTGGAAAGCAAATAGGTTAGAAGCGATAACTTGATTAGCATTTTTCAAAGATCACTTTGCTTTCTGAGTGGAGGATTGACTCCAGGAGGCGAGAGAGGAAGCAGAAAAGATAGTCAGGAGCCTATTGCAGTAAGAAACGGTGGTGGTTTGGAAGAGGGTAGCTGTGTTGAAGGGTGTGAAGAGTGGTCTGAGCAGGGATAAACTTTGAAGGTCCTGTGGAAGGATTTGCTGTTGGACTGGAGGGAGGCGTGAGGGAAAGAGAAAAGTCAAAGTTTTGACTCTAAGATTTCTGGCCTGAACAAATAGGTGAATAGTGGTGTTCTTTACCAAGGTGGAGAAGACTGGGAAAGAGGCGGGTGTGGATGATGAAATCAAGAATTCTGTTTGAGATGCCTATTCAAATGGTGTCAAGTAGACAGTCGGATATGAGTCTGAAGTTTAGAGGAGAGTTTTAACCTGTGATATTAACTTGGGAGTCATTAGCTTATAGGTGGTGTTTAAGATTTCATAATATACCTTAATATTGATTAACTCAAGCATGAAGGTTCACCATGAGTCTCTTCCATCATGTATTCAACCATTTGGTCTTAAACTTTGCTATGGTTTTCTATACTTCAAAATCATCTAGAGGAGTTTATTAAAAATACAATTGCTCACAGCTGTATTTTAGAAAATTATAGCTATGTTTATGACTTTTATCTATTAGTTTTTGTTTTGTGTAATAAAGGTACATGTATGCCTATTATTTCATTCTCCTCCTTGGTAGCCCTTCCAACATTTGAGAAGAGTACTCATAATAACCATGACTATTGGGGCCAGCCCCATGGTTTAGCGGTTAAGTGCATGTGCTCCACTACTGGCGGCCTGGGTTTGGATCCCAGGCGCACACTGACGCACCGCTTCTCCGACCATGCTGAGGCCGCGTCCCACATACAGCAACTAGAAGGATGTGCAGCTATGACATACAACTATCTACTGGGGCTTTGGGGAAAAAAAGGAGGAGGATTGGCAATAGATGTTAGCTCAGAGCCGGTCTTCCTCAGCAAAAAGAGGAGGATTGGCATGGATGTTAGCACAGGGCTGATCTTCCTCACACACACATACAAAAAATCATAGCTATCAATATTGAGCATACTCCATATGCCAGCCCTTAATCCTCAGAACAATAAGGAGAATGCAGGGGTGCAGACAGGTGAAGAGATCTGGTCACCAACCCCAGGAAGAAGAAAAGCAACGATGGTGGTTTTGTTTTGATGTGGCTGATTGGAGAGTGTGTTGTTTGTATCTGAGAAGTTTCAAAAAGTCTACCAAACCCAATGAATGTGATCCTCTTCTATGATACGCGTGTGCTCTAGCGCTAATTTATTTGGAAATGTTGAAGAAGACACAGGAAGACAAAGTGGCGTAGAGATGGTGAGTAATTTCAATCTTTCCATTGAGACTGTGACTTGAGCTTAAAATTGTCCCTTGGAAAGGCTCAGATCTGTTGCTTGCAAACAACAGAACCCATACAAACTGGCTGAAGCAAAAAGGGGGAATTAACTGGTCCACATAGCAGAAAAGTTAAGCCACTAACTTCAAACAAGGCTGGATCCAAATGCTCAAATGAAGTTGTCAGGAACATCTCTCTACTTTTTGAGACACGGATTGTGAAGTGGGCCAGTGTTATTCTGCAAATAGGAACCAAGTTTCTGTTACCAGAAGTAAGAGGAAGGGATGATGGAGAGATGAAAACAACAAATGTCCACTCCAGGCAGGATAAGAGGAAGGGAAATGGACACTTGTTTCACAGGTTATTTGAAAGGTGAGATTTGTGTTCTTCAATTAGTATTTAAAAAAACAAACCCATAATAGTGGGCTCTCAGTGAAAATGGTGAATGCGACCAAGACTTGGACTTAGAAGGTCCTCTTTATGGTTGAGGGAGGAGTGCGAATGGATGATCAGGAGGGTGAAGCGTTTGGCCAGACCACTCGGGCTCTCTAGCCCTGTTCTACCATGGCCAGTCTATTGGAGGAAGACTTAGGTTTCATAATATACCTGATAAATGTTCAAGCTTCTAATCCTGCCATTTTTTCCAAGATGGTGTTGACAGCTTGGTGCAATAGAAAGGGAATACATCTCACAGTCAGACTGTTATGGTTTTAAGTCATAGTTCTGCCACTTACTAGTCATGTGACCCAGGAAGAGTTTCTTAACCACTGAAGCCTCAGATTTCTCATCTGCAAAATGGGAGTGCTAATGGAGTCTCCTGCAACTGTCATAAGAACCACATGAAATCCTGCATACATCGTGCCTAGCACAGCACTTTGCACATAGTAATCACTCAATACAGGTGATAATTCCTCCTCCTCCACCTCCTTATCATTATTGCTCTTATTTTGGCTAAACTAGATACATAATGAGTGGTGAAATGCATGCAAGGCTGACTCAAGACATTTTCTCATCTGCTTAGGCTCAAAAGTATTGTGTTTTCTCTAGAAATAACACTTTTTAGAGTGGCTAATAGCTTGGTTTTGGGTGCAGAGAGACTAAGCTGTTTTATCTGGGACCAGGTAATCTGCGTAGTTAACTTCTCTGAACCTCAGTTTCCCCATATAACAACCCTCAAAGGGTTGTGAGAATAGCAAGAGCACTTCATCTATTGTGCTTAACCTAGTTCCTGGACCTTGTAAGATTTCAATAAATAATAATAACAGTAATAATATCATCTACTATTATTCTATAGCAATTTCTGCAAGGCAGCCTTGGGCCTTGTGAAAAGAAGAGTTCTGACTGAAAGACAGAGTTGTCCCTTGAGGATGATGCAGTTGTCACATGATAAACCTTCTCCACCATATGGACCACCTTAGTCATCCTCATTCTAGTTGGTTGGAATGTGACTTCAGAGTCGATTTGCCTGCCGGGTGCCTTTTGGGGAGGGAAGTCTTAACTCCATTCCACCGATGATTTATTCAGAAATGCCAGGGAGTGAAGAGACAAACGTTCTGAAGAGTCAACGCATGCATCTTGTCCCAGGGTGATCTCATGACTGTTCATTTGCTGTATACATGGCTTAACTCTATTTTATAGACTCTGAAAGCAGCGTGAAAGCAACAGACTAGCTTTTGGATGACCTAATGTAGTTTATAGTGCAACCATAAATTTGGAACCATTTATGGAACATCATGACTTACGAACATCTCCCCCAGTTTTCTTACTCAGGAAAAAATGTGTGGAGCTCAGAACTGCTCTAAAAACTGTAAAAGCATTAAAAAAAATTTTCAAATGGCACTCACAGACTACGCAGGATGTAAGCTTTTGTCTTGAGTAGTACATTTGAAAGCCCAATTTTTAACTACAATGTCAGCTCCTTTCAAACCACATGAGATAACTGGCTTGGACTCTTTGCCGAAAAGACTTGTCTTTGCTCTTTTCTCTTCCCCACCCCCCCCCAAAAAAAAAAATTGCGCTATGCTTGAGGAGGAATTTAGCAATTAGACGATTGCTGTAAAATAGCAATTGACATCTGCTCTGTTTTTCTTTTTCTACCATCAAAGATGTTTAATTTGAATAAAAGCTTTCTCCTCCACAATCTGACATTCTCCCCGAGTTTTATCTTACTCTAAAGTCATTATCTTACAATTAGGTCTGAACTTAGAGGTAAAACAACAACACAAACCAGGAACTCCAACACAGAGACCTTTCTTGGGCTGTAGTTGTCTGATGCTATCTGAGTTGAGCTGCTTTTTATCGTCCTGGTGTTTAAAGGGAAAGCTCTCTGTTCTATTGCCTTCCACCCTCGCCCTCCACCTTATCATTCTTTTCAGTTAACCTGCTGAGTAGTCCCAGGCCTGTGTGTGTGAGGACAAGATATTGTTATCATAAAAATGAATGTGGAGGTCATGCGTTTATCTTTGTCTCTTTGTCTCCCCTACAGGATCTAGAGAAAGACAAATTATGGATGAGGTGTTTTTATCCCAGCAAAGCTCGGATGGAGAAAATAGTTCGGGGTGGGGAGCAAATAGACACAGAACCTGGCTAGAAGAGTCTTGAGGGAGGAGATTCTGTTCTATTGAGTCCTGTAATTGGCATCACAGAAGGGGACCCTAGAAATAGCCTAGTGGGACTCCATCAGGGCACAGAAGCAGTGCAGCATGGGAGATTTGGGAAAGAGCAAATTTCTTCCATATTGTTGGCACATTAGGAATTTAAGGACTCAGGAGGGCACAGGTTAAGTGTGTGAGGTTTGGGGTCAAATAGTTTGGTTTGACTCTTGCCTGTGTCACTTTTTGGTTGTGTATGGGCAAGAAATATAACCCCTTTAAGCCATGGTGCCCCAGCTGTCAAATGGGGAAGAAAAGTCTTCCATATATCATGCATTACTGAGCGTATTTCCTAAAGTAATAGATGGAAGGCACAGAACACCTGCCTGACAGAGGAAAAGCCAGCCTGCACATCTGCCTGCCTGCCTCCCTCCTCCCCTCTTCCCTCTCTCCCTTCCTCCCTCCCTTCCTTTCTTTCTTTCCTCCCTCCCTATTTTCTTATTTTCTCTCTCCCTTCCTTCTACTATTCATTCACTCAACAAACAATTATTGAATATTTATCTTGTGACTATACTGTTCTTGGTACTGAGGATACAGTGATAAACAAGACAGGGTTCCTGATCTCAGGAATTTTACTAAAATGTTAACTACCATTATTATAATAAATGAGGAAAACTGAGATTCTAAGAAATTGAGTCATGCAGCCAATTTGTAAAAGGGCTCAAAGTACAGTACAGCCCTGAGACGCCCAGACTTCTCCCCCACTCCCCCCCTTTACTGTGCTGTCGCCCTCAATTTTCTTTGTTAAGAAATGGATGGTTTTTTTTTTAACAAACTTTATTTTTTAAGCATAGTTTTTGATTTATAAAAAAAATTGTGATGCTAGTACAGAGAATTCCCATGTACTTCACACTCAGCTTCTGCTATTACTAACATCTTACATTAGTATGGTACATTTGATACAACCAGTATTCATACATTATTACTTACTAAAGAAGTCCATACTTCCTTCAGATTTCCCTAGGTTTTTTTTTTTTTTAAGCTAATGTTCTTTTCTGTTCTGGGATCCCATCCAGGACACTGAGTTACATTTAGTCATCATGTCTCCTTAGGCTCCTCTTGGCTGAGTCACTCTTTCTATCTTTCCTTGTTTTTGATGACCTTGACAGTTTTGAAGTGTACTGGTTAGGTATTCTGTAGAATGTCCCTCAACTGGGATTTGTCTGATATTTTTCTCATGATTAGACTGGGTTGTGGGTTTTTGAGAGGAAGACCAAGAGAGGGCCATTTCTACACATTATATTAAGGATACATACTATCAACATGGTGTATCACTGTTGATGTTGACCTTGATCACCTGGCTGAGGCAGTATTTGTCAGGTTTCTCACTCTTTTTTCTCCCTTTCCATATTGGAAAGGACAGAAACCATGTGCAGGCAGGAAGTCACCATGTGCAGCCCACAGTTACAGAGTGGGGAGGTATGCTCCACCTCCCTTCGGGGATATCTACATGAAGTGTTTGAAATTCTTCTGCATAAGAAATTTCTTTTTGCTCTCATTTATTTATTCAATCATTTATTTACAGCAGTATGGATTCATGGAGTCTTATTTCATGCTTTGGGTTATAATCCAACACTCCGTTTCTTATTTTGTTGCTCTAATTGTTCCAGCTTTGGCCACTGAGAGCTCTTTTAGTTGGATCCTGTTGTCCCTTTGACATACTTTCACCAATGGGAGGTTTTTCTGTCTTTTTTTGTTTCATTTTGTTTTGTTTTAGTACTTCCTTACTTTCTGGCACCACAAGATTATCTAAGCTCATCTTGTATATTTTCTGTCCCAGTCCTAGAATCAGCCATTTCTCCAAGGAGCCCTGGTTCCTTTTATGGGAGAATGGTATTAGAAACCAAGATCTGGGCCCTAGATGTGCTTGTTGCTACTGGGGTGTTGTTGCTTCTGCGCCTCCCTAGCTGACAGAGCAAGGAAATGTATTTGTGTTTACTAACTTCTGTGTATATACATATCTATAAATATTTCTATAATCAACTTTTTGTATGTATATTAAGCTAAACATGAGTTCATACGAATGTCTCCAACTCTAATCCATTATCACATGGATAATTCTAGCCTCCTCTCTTTGCATATCTGTAAATTTCTAATTCAACAGTAAGATATCTGGCTCCCACTATCTGCCATCTGTTTACTTAATTATTCAATTCCAATATATGTGTATGGTGGTATCTGACTTGCTAACCTATACTCCTGTGTTATCACTTTATCACTTGAGTACAGTGCTTATGTATAGTTTCTTTTACTTTCTTTATCATTACCTTATAGATTCTACACATTTCCAAAGTTACTTAAGTCAGCAACTTTTTCTTCCACCTTCTTAGTGAGATTGTCTCATACATTTGTAATACAGGTAGACTGTTTTATCACACTCAACATTCCAACCCAGGGTCCTCCAACTCCTAAATGATTTTTTAAAAATTTGCATACATTATGATTTACTCTTTGTGCTGTAAAGTTTTGTGGGTTTTAACAAATGCAGAGTCGTGTACCCACCATTACAGAATCATACAGAATAGTTTCACCATCCTATAAATCCCGAGCTTCACCCTTTCAACCCTGCTCATCCCACCAAGGCCCTGGCAATCACTGATCTTTTACCATTGCTATAGTTTTGCCTTTGCCAAAATATCATATAATTGGAATCATACAGCATGTAGCCTTTACAGACTGACTTCTTTCATTTAGCAATACGAATTTAAGATTCATCCTTTTTTTTTTTGGTGGCTTGATAGTTCAAATATATGCATTTTTCAAAATATATGTATATTTCAAATATATGAATTTAATGCTAATATTCCATTATATGGATGTATCACAGTTTGTTATGCATTACCTATTGAAGGACATTTTTGATTGCTTATAGTTTTTGGTGATTATAAATAAAGCTGTTATAAACATTCACATGTAGTTTTTGTGTGGACATGTTTTCAAATCAGTTGGGTAAATATCTAGGAGCATGACTGCAGAATTTTATGGCAAGACTATGTTTAGCTTTCTAAGAAACTGCCAAACTGTTTTCTAAAGTGGCTGTACTCTTTGGCATTTCCACCAGCAATGAGTGAGAATTCTTGTTGTTTCGCATTCTTGTCAGCACTTGGTGTTGTAATTTAAAAAAATTTAGCCTTTCTAACAGGCGTGTAGTGATATCTCATCACTGTTTTAGTTTGCAATGCCCTAATGAAAAATGACATTGAGCATCTTGTTATATGCTCATTTGTCATAGATATCTTATTTTCCATGCACATGTTCTTTTGTGAGGTGTCTGTCTAGGTCTTTTGACCTTTTTTAATTGGGTTGTTTGGTTTCTTATTGCTGAATTTTAAGAATCTTTGTATATTTTGGATACAAGTCCTTTATCAGATATGAGTTTTGCAAATATTTTCTCCCAGTCTTTGGGCTGTCTTTTGATTCTCTTAATACTGTCTTTCACAGAGCAGAAGTTTTTAATTTTTATAAAGTTCAACTTAGAAATTTTTTTCACAGATCATGCTTTTAGTGTTGTATCTAAAAACTCATTGTCAAACCCAAGGTCACTAGATATTTTCTCCTATATTTTCATCTGGAAATTTTATAGTTTTGCGTTTACATTCAGATCTTTGACCCATTTTGAGTTAATTTTTGTGAAAGGCATAAAATCTGTGCCCAGATTCTTTTTTTTTGTTTTTTTGCATATGGATGTCCAGTTGTTCCAGCACTGTTTGTTGAAAAGACTATCCTTTCTCCATTGACTTGCCTCTGCTCCTATGTCAAAGATCAATTACTACATTTCTGTGACTCTATTTCTGGGCTCTCTATTCTGTTCTATTGATCTATATGTCTATTCTATCCTCAATACCATGTCTTTTGATCAGTACAGCTTTACAGTAAGTCTTGAAATTTGGTAGTATGTTTTACAAATTTGTTTTTATTCTTCAGTATTGTGTTGGATATTCTAGGTCTTTTCCCTTTATATATATATATATAATATATAAATGTGTATAAATAGATATACATATATATATGTATAAATATATATGTATATATGTATAAATATATAAATATATATGTTATATATATATACACTTTAGAATCAATTTATTAATATCTACAAAGTAGCATGCTGGTATTTTTTTTTTTTTTTTTTTTTTGTGAGGAGATCAGCCCTGAGCTAACATCCGCCAATCCTCCTCTTTTTTTTGCTGAGGAAGACAGCCCTGGGCTAACATCGGTGCCCATCTTCCTCCACTTTATATGGGACGCCGCCACAGCATGGCTTACCAAGCAGTGCATCGGTGCGCGCCCGGGATCCGAACCAGCGAACCCCGGGCCGCCGCAGCGGAGCGCGCGCACTTAACCGCTTGCGCCACCGGGCCGGCCCCAGCATGCTGGTATTTTAATTGGGGTTTTGTTGAATCCCTAGATCAAGTTGGGATGGATTGATATCTTAGCAATATTGAGTTTTTTAACCCATGAACAAAGGATATTTCTCCACTTTTTTATATCCTCTTTGATTTTTTGTCAGAGTTTTGTAGTTTTCCACATATAGATCCTGTACGTATTTTGTTAGATTTATACCTAAGTATTTTATTTTTTTTGATGCTACTATAAACGGTATTTAAAAAAAAATCATATTAATTGTTCATTGCTGGTATATAGGAAAACAATTGACTTTTGTGTATTAGCCTTGTATCCTGCAACCTTGCTATGCTCGCTTATTTGTTCCAGGAGGGTTTTTGGTGGGTGTTTTTTTTTTTGGTTTTGGTTTGTTTATTTGTTTTTTTCAATTCTTTGGAATTTGTCCACGTAGATGATCATATCATCTGTGAACAAAGACAGTTTTGTTTCTTCCCTCCCAACCAGTATATCTTTTATTTCCTTCTCTTATCTTACTGCACTAGCTAGGGCTTCTAGTATGACGTGAATAAGAGTGGTGAGAAGGGACATCCTTGTCATGTTCCTAATCTTAGGGAGAATGTATTCATTTCTCACCATTAAGGATGATTTTAGCTGCAGGTTTTTGGGTTTTTTTTTTTGGTAGATATCTAGTTGAGGAAATTCCCCTCTAGTCCTTGTTTGCTGAGAGTTTTTAGCATGAGTGAGTATTGGATTTTTCTGCATCAGTTGATAAGATCAAATGATTTTTCTTCTTTAATCTATATATGTAGTGGATTACATTGATTGATTTTAGAATATTGAATCAACCTTGCATTCTGGGAATAAATTCCATTTGCTCATTGTATATAAATTTATATATTGTTGGATTTTATTTGCAATATTTTTTGAGGATATTGGTCTGTAATTTTCCTTTGTTGTGTTATCTTTATCTTTTTTTGGTGGTAGAATAATATTGGCCTCATAGAATGAGTTAGAGAGTATTCCTTCCACTTCTATTTTCTGGAAGAGATTGTCGAGAATTGGTATTGGTTTTTCTTTATATATTTAATAGAACTTATCAGTGAAATCACATGGGCTTGGTTCTTTTTGTTTTAGAAGGTTATGAATTATTAATTTAATTACTATAATAAACATAGGCCTATTCAGGTTATCTATTACTCCTCATGTGAGTTTGAGTAGTTTGTGTCTTTTAAGGAATTGGTTCATTTCATGTAAGTAATCAAATTTGTGAGCGTAGAGTTGTTCATAGTATTCCTTGATTATATTTTTAATGTCCATGGGGTCAGTAGTGATGACCTCTTTTTCATTTATGATATTAGTAATTTGTATCTTCTTTCTTCTTCTCTTGGTTAGTCTGGCTAGAATACTGTCAATCTGATTGATCTTTTAAAAAAAACCCAGCTTTTGGTTTCATGGATTCTCTCTATTGTTTTCCTGTTTTCAATTTCAATGATTTCTGCTCTAATTTTTATTTCTTTTTTTCCCCTGCTTCATTTAGGCTTAAACTGCTCATCTCTCTCTAGTTTCCTAAAATGAAAGCTTAAATTAATGATTTCAGATTATTCTACTTTTCTAATATATGCATTTAATGCCATGAATTTCCCTCTAAGCACTGCTTTCACTGCTAGCTGCAAATTTTGATTAATTATATTTTCATTTAGTTAAAAATATTTTAAAATTTCTCGTGCGACTTCTTCTTTGATCTTGTGTTATTTAGAAGTATGTTGTTGAATTTCCAAGTATTGGGGGATTTTGTTATTGATTTCTGGTTTAATTCCATTGTGATCTGAGAACATAGTTTGCATAATTTATATTCTTTTAAATTTGTTAAGATATGGTTTTATGGCCCAGAATGTGGTCTCCTTTGGTGATTGTTCCATGCAAGCTTGAGAAGAATGTGTATTCTGCTATTGTTGGGTAGAGTTGGGTAGGTGTCAATTAGATCAAGTTGATTAATAGTGCTGTTCAGGTCAACTATATCTTAAATTTTTTGCCTGCTTGATTTATCAGTTACTGAAGGAGGGGTATTGAAGTCTCCAGTGATAATAGTGGACTTGTCCATTTCTCTTGGCAGTTCTATCAATTTTTGCCTCACATGTTTGACACTGTTGTTAGGTACATACATGTTTAGGGCTGTTTTGTCTTCTTAGAAAATTGATCTCTTTATGAAATGCCCCTATTTATCCCCGAAAATTTTTTTTTTCTTAAGTCATCTTCATATTTTTTATGTGAGAGGTGATCCCAAGAATCAAGAGTAAGAGAGTAAGGAGGGTAAAATAGGATGGGAGCAAAAGCCAATAGTAGTTATTGAGGCTGTCACTCTGGGAAATGGGGGCTTGATTATGCTGGGACAGCTGAGAAGCATGTGGAATGCCTCCCAGAACTGTCCACCCCTAAAATGGGAGGCTAGAACATTTATTCCTTAGCTCCCATCCCTCTTTGGATGAGGGTGGCCCCAGGGGACATTAACTTCCCCAGACGTAGAGGCTGGGTTTGCTTTGGGTCCAGTAGACTCCAGCAGTGCCACAGAAGATGCTAAGGAAGGATGTAAGGCAAGGGCATGTGCTTGAGGTGAGTGTCACTTGCCAGCATAAGGTGGGTGGAACTGTCCACTGCTCCTGTGAGTGGAATAGGAAGCAGGCCAAGCCAATAGGATACGGAGCACAAAAATGTGTCTGCTATGATGGGTTCCTATTGCAATCCTTAGCGTGGAAAATTGTTCTAAAATACACCAGTCTACTTTCCTACCTGAGCAGTATACCTGGATAGTGCCAAGAGGTGCTATTTATGTCTCCTCACTATGCTGAAGGCCACCCCAAACAAACATGCTAAGTAAAACTAGTGTGCTTGCTATGGTCTGTAGCTTCAAAACAATTTCTTTGGCCGTTCACTTCCGCTCAGATCACTACCCCTAAATTAAACATTCTGAAACCTCCACAGGTAGTACAGCACACAGAATGAGACTGATTCCTTGTGTGAACATTGAGAAATCAGCAGGTCTGAATATCCATTCTTCTTAAATCTCATCTCCTCCATTATATCCTTGTGTACATTTATTTCTCAAGCTTCCTCTGCAAATTAAATGTGGCAAAGGGGTACAGCTATCCAAGAGGATCAGTTAGTTGAAGTGTGTCCAAATAACTCGGTTGTCTAACAGAGGTGTGGGTTACTTGCAGTTTCTCATGACAGTAGGCCAGAAGGCATTACTGTGACAGTGAGTGTAATTGATTGTCATCACCACAAGAAGCTAGAGGTACTGCTACATAATGAGGGCAGTGAGAAGTAAGTCTGAAAGCCAGGACGTTCATTAGGGATGTTTGTTGCTGTTTCCATGCCTGTTGATAAAGATGTATAGGGAAGTGCAACAACCATAGTCCCACAAGGGCAAGGAAACTAAGGGCTCAGATCTTCTGAAGGCAAATATTTGAGTCATTACCTGGCAAGTACCCCAGCTGAAGTGCTAGCCAAGGGTGAAGGGTATCTAGAATGATTGATGGAAGAGGGATCTATTGAATATCAATTAGAGCCTCAGGACTGGCTGCAGCAGTCTTGTAGCCTGGTTCACTAACCCCCTTGCATTAAGTCTTTGTAGAGAGTATGGTGGCTGTCACTTTGAAGGAGACTGTGTAATTGTTTGGAGTGAGAGAGCAAAAGCATAGCTGAGTGGGTCAAAGGGTAGACTGTATCAGACACATCTTATACACCATCTCAAAGCCTGTTATGTGTTCTTATCTTTACCTCTTATTTTAGCCAATCTGAGATAACTGGTTCCATTCACGCTTCAACCAGCTTTATGCAGGTATAATCTGACAGTGCTTTACCTTGGGCTTCCACTGAATGTCTCCTGCTTTCTGCTCTAAGATTTCTTTCATGGGCTGGCCCCATGGCTTAGCGGTTAAGTGTGCGTGCTTCGCTGCTGGAGGCCCTGGTTCGGATCCCAGGCACCGTGCACCGACACACCACTTCTCTGGCCATGCTGAGGCCGCGTCCCACATACAGCAACTAGAAGGATGTGCAACTATGACATACAACTATCTACTGGGGCTTTGGGGGAAAAAATAAATAAATAAATAAATAGTTAAAAAAAAAAGATTTCTTTCATGCTGTGGTGTGGGATGTCCTTGGGAATCCATTTGGCACTCGCACAGGCATAGTTCATGGGGCAACAGTTGATCCCTAGACAATAGGAGCCAATGGATAAATACTTCCTCCTTCATTCTTCTGGGGTGAATGGACCTGAGAAGCATTTTATCTAGCTTTTTGGCAAGTCCCATGGTATTAAGGATCCAATCTCCGCTAGCAGTTGAAAACTCGATAATGCGTCCTTGTATTTGGTCTCACTCATTCCCTTTGTTTCCCTCTCTATCCAACACTTCCAAATAAGCTACTTGCACGTAAGTCATTTTCTTAGGGGCTCGCTTTTGCGGAAATCTAAAACTAATAAAAATCAAAGCAGATTAAAAAAAATAATTTTTATATGGACAATGAACCTTTTTCTCAATTTTATAGAAATTAAGAATAAAGGTATCTTAGGAATCTCTGCCACTTTTTTTAACTATCACATACAATATTATTGAAAGCATCAAGGGTTCTATGCAGATACAGTATGAAGACAAGAGCTCTTCCAACCAGACTGTAACTCCTATATAGAATTGTAGAGCTGCCACTGAATTGGATGTTCTGACATCTCGGGGAGCAAGCACAAAGTGTTGCGATCATTTTAGTCATTGAGAGTGGGGGTCGGGGAAGGTGGAGTTCATGTGGTTGGATGACAGAGGAAGTTATCATTTTTAAAAGCACATTATAATTTTCCTACTCTTTCTATTTGTCTCATGTTCTCACCATTGCTGTTTCAATTAGGTACTGAAGACAATGACCCTTATGCTTCTTCTAACATCTTCTCACCATGGTCTGAACTTCATTAAAGATACTTCACTAAAGACGTTTCATTAAAAATGTGCTACTTTTTGAGAATGTGTATGTTCCAATTATCTATTTATGTATAATGAACCGCTCCAAATGTAGTGGCTTAAAACAACGTTATTTGGCTCACAAATCTGTAATTCAAGCTGGGAACATTTTGTCTCTGCTTCACCCAGTAGCTGGGGTGGCTGAAAGGCTGGGAGCTGGAGTCCTCAGAAGGCTCCCACGTCTAGAGTTTAATGGTGGGTGTCAGCTGGGGCTGTGGTGAGAGCTGTTGGAGAGCACCTACACATAGCCTCTTCATATGGCCTGGGCTTCCTCATAGCACGGTGGTGGATTCCAAAGGTGAGCGTTTCAAGAGAGAGAGTGCCATGCAGAAGCTCTATTGCCTTTCCTAACATAGCCTTAGAAATCCCACAGCTTCACTTCCATCTCACTCAATTCATTAGAAGCAAATCTCTAAGGTTGGCCTATAGTCAAGAAAAGGTGAATGAGATTCCACATTTTGATAGGTGGTATGTCAAAGAATGTGTGACGTGTTTTAAAACCACCATAGCGTGCATGAGGAATCACAGCTCCCCTGCTCCTCTTTTTGCCAGACACTATTTTTCATATGAATTATTTGTTCCATGATGCTTGAACTTACTTTTTAGAGTAACACTGTCTGATAGATCTTTCCATGGTGTTCTAAATGTTCTATATCTGCTCTGTCCAATATGATAGCCAGTAGCCACATGTGCTATATATCTATAGAGCTCTATATGTGTTCTATATCTGCTCTGTCCAATATGATAGCCATTAGCCACTTGCAATGTTGCTAATAAGACAGAATTTTCAATTTTATTTAATTTTAATTAATTTAAATATAATAGGTGCCTGGGTATAGTGGCTACTATATTGGGTAGCTCAGTTCTAGAACAATAAGTAAATGCATAAAGTTCAAATTCCAGCAGTGATGTAAGTGTTAGGTAGGCTTTCTAGTACAACCTTACAACATTCCAATAACACGCAAAATGCTTCCAGGCCTGACTGTATTCGAAGGTACAAATGGAGATGATTTGGCCTAGAATGTCCTAGAGAGGAGACATTTCCTGACGTGTGGGTGTGAAAAAGCAGAATAATCACTGATGAGAAGAGTCAGGACAACTCCTCAGGTGGGCAAGATGCTGGAATCGTTTAGACTTGCAGATCCTTGCTCAACAATCCATCTCTTCACACAGAGACTCTAGCCAACTTCTTTTGGCACGAAGTGTGAGCACTCTTCAAGGTTGGCTCTCACAGGATGATGACTTCTGAAATTCCTGTGTGCGCCTGTCTCCCGTGCCTGCTCCCCTTAGCCTCTTTGCCCTCCTTACCCTTACCTTCTTGTTCCTTAGTCTTGAAACTTGTGATTTTGGAGCGTGTAGTGACAATGCTGAAAACATCTTGGCTATCCCATCAAAATAATGCGCAATCATCATCCAAAAAGATTTCCTAATCACTTGTTATGTGTAAGGCTCTATACTAGATATGTCAATAAGAATTAATCTCTACCTTTGGAATGCTATCATCTAGTTGGTGAGATTTACTAGAACAGCTAACATTTATAGAGAGCTTACTATATGCCAAATACTATGCTAATGTGATCTATTCATCCTTTTAAACCCCTATGACACAGAAACTTTTTAATCCATGCTTTACAGATGGAGAAACTGATGTTCAGTGTGGTTAAAATAGCTCGCCCAAAGTAAAACATCTATTAAGTGGTTGAGTGGATTTGAACTTAGGCTGAGTGAATGCCAATCTGTGCTCATAATCACTCAACTATGCTTACATCCCATTATTCTGATGGCATTTCCCACTTCTTTGGGGACCTACATTTGACAAAGCCAGTCACACATAGTTGGGAAGATTTAGCAGAGTTCCTGAAGGACACCAAGACATTGGCCTTTGGGGTACACGAAAGAGTGAGGGTAAAATTTTGCTGGACAGCTCCAAAGACATGAAAATAGGTTGGGGACAGAGCTAGCAAGAGACGGTGTGAGAAAATTTTGTTTTTAGTGTTACCAATTGGGAGAAAATATCTTTAGAACAATGAGGTAACTGGGAAGGGATAGGTGGTAAATGAGAGCCTCTTTTGAGACTCACAGACCTTCCATGAACGGTTGAGTCCTGCCAAGTTACTCTACCAGGGAAGGAATGTTACAATAGGCGTGCAAGTTTCAACTTACTTAG
The DNA here is from genome assembly GCF_020826845.1 of Diceros bicornis minor. Classification (NCBI taxonomy): domain Eukaryota; kingdom Metazoa; phylum Chordata; class Mammalia; order Perissodactyla; family Rhinocerotidae; genus Diceros; species Diceros bicornis. The sequence goes on along the minus strand of NC_080741.1, from coordinate 80,702,140 downwards.
CTCATGGGAAAGCCTTGAGGAGTTGCATTCGAATGCCAGCACAAGCCTCACTGAGCCAGTGAACAGATCCATATCACCATGAACTCCAATTTGAAGGACTCTGATTAGCTATAGGGAGGGCAAAATATCTCTGCTGAGGGTGCACAGAAAGATAAAGAATTTAATGGGATGATCATTTGTCTAAAACAAAATATGGGATAGAGATTTTGCTCAAGCCGGGGATTCGGAGACCTGGATTCAAATACCAGCTCTGTTATTTACTAGCTAAATAACCCTGGACAATATACTTAACTTTCTGCATTCCTCATTAGAAAAGTAGGGACAATAGTAAGAATGATCGTGCATGTTTTTTTTTTTTTTTGGTGAGGAAGATCAGCCCTGAGCTAACATCTATTGCCAATCCTCCTCCTTTTTTTCCCCAAAGCCAGTGGATAGTTGTATGTCATAGTTGCACGTCCTTCTAGTTGCTGTATGTGGGACGCGGCCTCAGCATGGCCGGACAAGTGGTGCGTTGGTGCGTGCCCGGGATCCGAACCCGGGCCACGAGTAGTGGAGCACGCGCACCCAACCGCTAAGCCATGGGGCCGGCTCCAGATCTTGCACGTCTGTTGTGAGGATTAGATGAAATAATTCATATAGAATGCTTAGTGAAATGCCTGGCATGTAATCAATGCTTATTAAATGATAGCTCCTCTGAGTTTTAAAAGGTCAGTAGAGAACAGTACGAACTCCACAGCTCCACCACCTGGGTGTGGATCCCAATTCTACTGCCACATAATAAATATGTGACATTTGGCAGGTTATTTTAACCTCTCTGTGCCTCAGTTTCCTCCATGTACAAAATTGAGACAAAAATAACCCCTCACACCTCACACTCTTTAAGATGGTTATTATGAAAAACCAGGCAATAAGTATTGGTGAGGACGTGGAGAAATTGGAACCCTTGTGCACTGTTGGTGGGAATGTAAAATGGTGCAGCCTCTATGGTAAACAGTATGGTGGTTCCTAAAAAAATTGCACATAGAATTATTATATGATCCAACAATTCTGCTTCTGGGTGTATACTCAAAATAATTGAAATCAGGGACTTGAAGAAATATTTTTACACCTATGTTCATAGCAGCATTATTCACAATAGCCAAAAGGTAAAGGCAACACAAGTGTCCCTTGATAGATGAATGGACAAACGAAATGTGGTATGTACGCACAATATAATGTTATTTGGCCTTAAAAAGCAAGGGCATTTTGGCACATGCTACAACATGGATGAACCTTGAGGACATTATACTAAGTGAAGTAAGCCAGTCACAAAGGGACAAATACTGTATGATTCCTCTTACTTGAGGTTCCTGGAGTAGCCAAATTCATAGAGACGGAAAGTAGAACGGTGGTTGCTAGGGAATGGGGGGAGGGAGGAATGGGGAGTTAGTGTTTAATAGGTACAGAGCTTCAGTTTGGGAAGATGAAACCATTCTGGAGATGGATGGTAGTGATGGTGTTACTGAACCAAGTGGGCTCACCTCCTGCTGAGTTAAATAAGACTCTACACCAGCGGAAGTTGTCTCACAAAGTAAAGTGTATTTGCAGCAAATAGGAGGCCATGAGGAATCATTTCCAAAGTCATGGTGTCTCTGAACAAAGGGAAGCAGGAACTTTTATTTGGTTGGGGAATGAAGATTCAAAAGGGAGAGGCAGGTATTTGCTTGCACAGGCTCAGTTGGAAAACATGCTTCCACAAATGAGGCCTAAGCTCCTCCTGGAGAGATCTTTGCATTAAAAATAAGGCAAAGGTCATGGGCATAGCTCTTGTGGTGAGGCTTGCTCAGTTTCAGGATGGCTGGTGGTTGCATCTCCTTAACATACAAAAGGAAAAGAAACAACCTGGAAAAACAGTTAATTGCTTCCAAACCCACTTTTGAGTTTCTCAAGGCACCTAGTCTGTGACAACGGTTGCACAACAATGTGAATGTACTTAATGCCACAGAACTGTACACTTCAAAATAGTTAAGATGGTAAATTTTATGTTACGTGTTTTTTACCACAATAAAAAAGTGTTAATGTGTGTCAAGTGCTTAGAGTGCTGCCTGGCACTTAGTATAAGGCTTTGCTATGATAATGATGACAATGATTATGATGGTTATCGTATTATTATTTACTAACATCTTTCTTTGTGCACCAGCCCTGTGTAATGCTACACAAATTAATATTCATTTTCTATCTCCATGTGACAAGGATAATGATCAGCCAAGATTTAAACAGAAGATTAGCACTCAGCCTAACCTACCTGCCAGATTCTTCAGAACACCAATTTTTTAATGTATAAGAGAAATGAATATTAATGCCTTTTAATCTCTTTTATCTTCACAACCAGCCTTGTAGCATCAAAGTAGAAGGAACAGAGAGGCAGGAAGATTAAACTTAGGGTTTATATTTTTCAATAACAATTTTTAAAATTCAGGTGTCTTACTATTAATAGAATCTAAGAGGAATTTTGAAACAAATAAAATATGTCATCCCATCATTAGTTAAAAGATTAAGAAAAACTTTGGAAACCACAAGGCTGGAAGAAATTGCTCACATGCTAAAACTAATAATGGTAATTTTCAAATGCCAAACTAGTTGAACTGTCAACTTCTGGGAAATTGTGTGTTCTCACTGACAGTAATTCCTAACGTGGAGGAGAAAAAGGAAATTAAGTGACAGGCTTGTTTGCCTTTGCTAATTTCAAAGGCTGAGGCTCGTTTCTGGGATGTGTCTGAGAACCAGGATCACTGTGACCAGAGCTACTGGTGTGACGGCGCACTCAGGAATTGAACTGTAACACTTATTGTTTGTGTTGACCAACATGTGATGGAGTTGAAGGAGTGGGGGTTAAGTGCAAGGCCTCCGGAGACAGGCCTCCTGTCTCTCTCATTCACACTGAATCCCTAGGACTCAAAAAATATTTGTCCGATAAACAAGTGAATGACTTTGAGCCCTCCCACATTAGAAAATATGTGGTTATGTTTTAACGTGGCAGTCGTGTTCTCTGCCCTCAATGTGTTAGGGATTGGTTTGATCCATTTACCTAGTTTGTTTTCCAAGGAGAGAGTTATTCCTCATATTTATTGTGCTTTGTGGGCTCATTCAGCTCTGAATTCACATTCATGACTCAAACCACTGAGAACTTTGTTCCCAAATTGATTGCAAAACATACATCTGGATACAAGAACTCTATTTTCATTGCATATACAGAATTATCCAATCCTTTCTTTACATCCTGCAAGACTTCTCTCATATAAATGCCGGCTAGTTAATTTATTAATTCACCTGTTATCAAATAGTGTTTGAGCATCCACTGTGTCAGGCGAGGTGTGGGGATTGTGGGCGGTTCCTGCTCTAGAAGGACGCACAGTCTAGATGGAGAGACAGACAACAAATAAATAAATTCCAAGTGGTCCTATATGTACGGGCTATGAGATTCATCTTGAGGCTGAGTTTTATTTGTGTGTTTCTTTTGAATGGTAGCTTGTGTAAGGAGGTGGCACCCACAGGGAGCCAGCTCTTTACTGAAGATGCTGATCAAGTTATATGAATTTGGTTAAACAAACCAAGCATCACCTCTTAGGAATGTCCACCACATTTTATTTTTATTTTATTGCTTTGCTAATTGGCTTTGTTTTCCTGGTTAGATACCTACTGACTGCTCGGTATCTAAACATAGGCTATGGAGATGGGGAGAGTGGAATGTTAGGTCTGAAATCCATCTGAGCCCTTGTCAGCACACACAAGTAACAACATTATCAAACTCATGTGATTTAATGTGGGTGACATTCTTCAATTTTTAAAATAAACTTTTTATTTTGGAATAACTTCAGATTTACATAAAAGTTACAACGATAGTACAGAGAGTTTCTGTATATCCTTTACCCAATTTCCCCTAATGTTAATACCTTAGGTAACTGTGGCACATTTGTCAAAACGGGGAAATTAACATTAGTGTATTACTATTAGCTAAACTCCAGACTTTGTTCAGACTTCACCAGTTTTCCCACTAATGTCTTTTTTCCCATTCCAGAACTAAATATTCTATTTAGTGTCATTCATTTTGGGGATAAAGAAATATAAATGAGATAAAAGTGCTTTTTTCTTTTAAAACCTATCAGTACATGAGATTACCTTTTGAAATTGCTTTGTCTCTGTATAAACTTGTAAAAAAACCTGCTAAAATATAGGATCTAATTTAAAATTTGCTTAATGTTCATGAGAACCTGTGCATGTCTTACAATATTTAACATAGAGGCTGACAAAGACAGAAAAATTATTTAGAAGAATTAAAAGCACAAACTTTTTTGTAGTAATCACTAAAATGCCAATAAAATATTCCAGCAGAGAGTAGCGTGTTTGCTTACTAAAATGTGTGTCTAAAATGCAAGAAATGCCCTATGAAGACTATTTTTGAGTGATAGACATTTATTTAGAAAAAACATTCTTCTAACTCTGCTACATGAGCTTCTCTCTTCTGTAAATTCCCAAACATTATGTATAATTAGAATTGCCTGTAAAAACATTTTCCACCTAACAGTCTGAGATTTTTCTCTGCTAGTTTTAGTCAATAATTAATTTTTATGGGCAAATGAAAGAAATGCTGACAGGCTTGTAATTTCTGAATGATGTTTCTCTACTGCATTTAAGGGTAGTAATCCTTTGTGGCCATGTCACATCTGTACACTTCAGCTCCTTTACGTCTGAAAGCTGTTTCTTCATGGAAAGGAAGTTCCCCTTACCTTGCACACACTCCAGTGGTTTAACTGCTTTCAAACCAGACTGAAATATGTTTCTATTCTGCACTTGGCCCTGAAATTGGCAATGAGATTAACATGGAATATTTTAAATGACGAGAATAGGTTCATTGGGTATTTGTAAAGATGCTGGACATCACGCAATAATGTTTTCACTTTAGCCATAGAGTAGCCTGGGTCTATTCAGTGTTTCTCAAAGTATGTTTCTCAAGAATAGACAGGTAGGGTGGAGGGCTGAGAATATGGGCATGGGAGTTAGGCAATGTTTTAAATCTTAGCTCTACCACTTTACCAGCCATGTGGCTATGAACCAAGTTACTAATCTTTCTGAACCTCAGTTTACTACTTTGTAAAGTGAGAATAACGGTAACAATGACCTCCTAAGGCTATTGGGAGAATTAAATGATATTTAGAGCACGTAGCACAATATCTGGATTGTAGTCAGCACTAGGGCCTGTGGAATGTTGATAGATCTTCCTAGTGAAAAGTTTGAGAGCAGTGGGTTTCAAGAATTTAGAAATAGTTCTTTAGTGCAATATTTCTCATGGTATAGTACATGGGATTTCCCAAATGTGTTTGATCAAGACACCTATTTTCTATAAGCTACTTGTATTAGTTTCCCATCACTGCTGTAACAAAAAAATTACCACAAACTTAGTGGCTCAAAACAACACAGATTTATTCTCTTACAGTTCTGGAAGTCAGAAGTCTCTAATGAGTTCTACTAGGCCACAGTCAAGGTGTTTGCAGGGCTCCATTCCTTCTGGAGGCTGTAGGGGAGAACCTGTTCCCTTGCTTCTTCCAGCTTCTACAGACTGCTGCATTCCTTGGCTCATGGTCCCTTTCTCCATCTTCAAAGCCAGTAGCATAGAATCTTCAAATCTCTCTCCCTCTCTCTGACCTCTGCTTTCCTTGTCATATCTCCTTGGATTTTGACCCTCTGGCCTCCCTTTAATAAGGACCCTTATGATTGGATCAGGCCCACCAAAATAGTCCAAATAATCTCTCCACGGCAAGATTCTTAACTTATTCACATCAGCAAAGCCTCTTTTTCCATAATAGGTAACATATTTACAGGTTCTGGGCATTAGGATGTGAACATCTTTACAAGACCATTACTCTGTCTACTACACCACCTAAGAGGTCTAGGGTTCTGAGGAAAAAATTAAGAAAAACCCTGGATTGCATTGGTCAACAATTTAGGGGATGGAAGGCAGGCAGGGAAGGATAAGAGAAAATTATAACTGGGACATTTTATTTATATTGATTATAAATTAATATAGATGGTATGCCGGTCAGAGTCCCAAAGGAAAATGGATGGCACAACAGGATGGTAGGATGAGTGAAGGAAGGCTTAATGAAATGAAAATAAAGGCGTTTCAAAAGCCTGTGCCAGCGATAGGGAAGCCGCTAGAATAGTCCCAATCTTTCAATCTTCCCTCCATTTGGTCTCCTGCTGGAGCTACCCATTAACCAAACCCAACCACAAATCCAAAGAGAGCCTGTGGATGTAGACCAGTGGTTCTCAAACTTGAGCATGCATCAGAAACACATGGAGCCCTTCCTAAAACACAGACTGCTATCCCCAGAGTCTGATTCAGCCTGGGGTGACACTCTGAGAACCACTAAAGTAGACCAAACAGGTCAGCCTCCAGGGGAACAGAGCAGCGTGGAGAAGGATGAAGAATGGATTTGGAGGGACAAACAAAAGATATCTGGCATAGTAGGCAATACAATAACAAATTCTGAACTAAAAAGTGTCGATTGTAAGTGCAATGGGAGTCCTAGGACAGTTGAAAGCCAAATGGGCTGGAGGAGTTGAAGAAGGTTTCATGGAGGAGGTGGCATTTCAATGGAGGGATTATAAAGATTTCAAAAGAAGGGGAGCAGAGGGGAGGGCATGCAGGTGGTTAGAAGTGCATGGACTAGGGCACATTGACACTGTCCCTTTTAAAGGATTTGATTGCTTAAGGAAAGCAAGCTTGCTCAGTGAGAAAGTCAGTTTTTACGAGCATTGCGAAAAACAGTCAGTTGTGTAAGACAGGGGCAGAAAGATAGATAAAAGCATCTGGGATTGATGGGGGTGGCAAAAAGGAGCTGGTGCAGTCTTTGAGTAAGGGAATAATGTTATGAATGACCAGGAGGACTGGAAGTAAAAAGGCAGCTAGCTTGGTGATACCAGTTAAGAAGACTGTTAAAATACCTGCATTGTAGTAAAAAAAAAGTCTCCACTAGGTTTGGGAACAAAAGACTAGGCTAGTTCAGGCTCTGTTGTTAACTAGCTGGGTAAATTTGGTCCAACCATTGAATCACTCTGAAGGGAGTGGTTTTATTTTATTACAAATGAGTGAGGTGACTGCCTGGAGAGAAAAGAGCAAATAGGAGAGACATTTCAAATGCTACCCACATCCACACCTAGAAAATAGTGATGTGTGACAACCAAGGCGGACACTTTTTCAATCTTTGGTAATGACCAACTCATCCTTGCTGGTGGTGACTTGTTGCTGACCGGGCAAGGATTATGGCTCATACTTTGGGTAAATTAAATACATCACTACTTTGGAAAAAAAAAGTCTTACACCACAGAAGTTAATTTACTTTGCTTAAAATTATTTATTTATTAATTTATACATTCATTGATTCAATTATAAATGAATCACTGCTGTAAGTGAGAACACCAAGCTTGAAGACTTTGAGAATATGCCTTAGTGTATAATGTGTATTGTGACGCTTGAAGAAATTTACTGTCTTCAAAGTAATAAACACGGAACGGACATTAGCTATCTGCCCTCACTGCCATGAGGTTTTGTATATGAACTAAGTATGGTGTCTACACTGCCCAAAAGGAAAAAAAGGAGTGTCATTTTCTTGAAACAATTTTTAATTTCTGTTCTATTCAAATACATTTGAATTGTATTCTATTCAAATTCATTTTTTTCCCAGAATTATTTGCTTCTGCTTTGTATTCTATGCTTTTCTTCCTTAGAATGTTTTGGATGCATAGAACTTAAGTTTAAGATAATCCGGTTAAAGAAGTTAATCAAGGTTCTGATATATTTCAGAATTACAAAAAAAAAAAGAAAAACATCAAAATGGTACTTTTTTCCTGAAGAGATTGTCAATACCAGATCTGAAGAGTATGTGATGTTTGCCTTCGATGATATGATCCCTAATAATAATAACTTACACCTATCGAGTGTTTACTATGTTCCAAGTAAGATATTTCATGGGAATTCTGTCTTTTAATCTACACAACAACTGTTTGAAGTAGTTACTATTACTTTGAGAACACAGACACAAGAAAAAGGAAAAGAAGGTTAGAGATGTTAAGCATTTGTCCAAGGTTACATAGCACTGACATAGGTGTGGGTGCTGACTTTCAAATTCATGTCTGATTTATTTTAAAAGTCTACGCTCTTTACCATTATACTATTATTCTCTTCCAACAAACCCCCATACACTGCTTACTCTCTCTCTTTTTGCTGTTTTTTGGAGAGGTGGTTTATACTAACTGCCTCTATTTTTCCTAGAGTATAAGTTATCTTAGGTGGATTAAAACAACAGACATCTTAGGTGGATTAGCAGATTAAAACAACAGACATCTATTCTCTCTCAGTTTCTCTGAGTCAGGAATTCAGGAGTGGCTTAGCTGAGTAATTCTATGCCACGGTCTCTCATGTCAGCTGGGGCGGCAGTCATCTAAAAATTTGACTAGTGCTGGAGGATCCACTTTCAAGATGGCTCACTCTTGTGACTATCGCCAGGAGGGCTTGGTTGCCCACTGGCTGTTGGCAGGAGGCCTCCCTCGCCATGCGGACTTCTCCCTAGGGCTTCCTGAGTGTCCTCAGGTCATGGCAGCTGGCTTTCCCCTGAGTGAGTGATCTGAGAGCAAGACAGAAGCCAGAGTGCCTCTTATGACCTAGCCTTGGAAGTTACACTCATTGTTTCTGCAATATCCTGTCAGTTACACAGGTCAACTCTATTCAACATGGGAGGGAACTCCATGAGGGTATGGGTACCCGAAGGTGAGAATACTTGGAGCCTAGCTACACACCTACCATTTGGAAAGCTGGCTACTACATCTACTGTCCACTTCTTTCCTAACTCTCAGTACTTTGATTTTTCTCCTCCTTGCCTGGGTTTTTAGAGACTTTCTCCTAACAGATTTTATAATTTCCTTCTTAATTATCATATTTCTAAGTTTCTTTGAGGGATTTAATAATCCCTTATCATTTCCTACTTCTTTTCTTTGTTTTCATGCAGATCTAGTGCTCAGCATAGTCCAGGGCACAGACATGGCCACTCGGTAAACACTTGTTACACGAATGAACACAATCAATGAATGAACTCTCAATTTCCTTCCCCTGCTGCTCCCCTGTAGCCCTTGCTCTTCACTAGGGCTTAGTCACAGACAGGGCATATTTGGGCCAACTGATGTGTTTTATTTGGCTCACACAGAATTTTAAAAATTGAGCCAACATTCGAAAATTAGAAGGTTTCACACTAAGATATGAGTTCCTGCTTTTCTGGAAACGTGAGACGATCTGGCATGGATATAGTTGCTGGAGCTAAGCAATGAGGCGCCCCTTAGAGATGGCAGGTGCCCTCCAGTTCACCGTGGTCCTCAGCATTCCTGCTTCTCTCTCCCTGACACTGAGGCTTGCCATTTATTACTGCGCTTACTATGTTATATTCTTAGAGTACAGAAATGTTCCTAAAATCCATGCCTCTATCAAAGTGGGAAAACAAAAGACAACCGAGGTGTTCATGTGATTTTTCTTATACCTGCCTGGCTGAGGTAGGCAATAGAGTTTGTGACCTGTGTTCTCTGCTCCCTAGTTCAGGAAAATGATCTCATCATGCAGTTTCCCCAGCAGGACTCCTGTATCCTTATCTTTGATCTCTTTTCTTTCTTATCACTCCAGGTTTGACATAGAGAGCGACATTGGTGCTCAACTGTAAGAGAGACTAACTTTTCTATTAGTATGTAGCGGATAGAAACCACCACGGAATGCCTACTCTTCTGGTAAAAATACATCTGCACACACTTGAATTATTTTGTTTTGTTCTAGAATCCAGTTGTCCAAAGCTTTGGTTCTCCTGTTGAAAGCTGTTCTTCAGTTTCTACTCATCTCCCTATTAAGACATCCTGGCGTGTTCAGATCAGAGCCCAAGTATCTGTGTGTATGTGTGCAGTGACAGAAGAACGGGAAGATGAGGGTGTCTTATTCAATGAGCAAAGTTGTAGGTAAATGAGGGATGTTCATCTCCCCAAAGGCAAAATGAAGTCTAAGCTGAAAGGAAGGATCAGTTTTTGACCACAGAGGTAGGCGATGGAAGACACCACAGAGGTGGCTGTAAGAGTGTCTGTTGATAGGTTAACATGAAAGTGAACGAAAACTCAGAAAATTTTCAAGTTTAGTTATTTGAGATATTAGTTAGGAATTGCTTTTTGCTCTTAATAACAAAGACCCAACTAACTGGCTGAAATCAATTAGAGATTTGCTTTCTCTCATTTAAAAGAACACTGGTGATAGTAGTACAGGGTTGGTATGGAGGCTCCATAGAATCCTTGTGGATCCAGCTTTCCACTGTCTTTTCGCTCTGCCAGCTTCAATTCATGGCTTCCATCCTAGGTCACAAGATGGCTGCTGGAGTGCCAGCCATCATGTCAGCTTGCTGAGTAGAAGAGAGGAGAAGAGCAAGGGCAAAAGGGCTCTCTCAGATACCCCCTGCCCAACATTTCTACATACATCTCATTGGCCATCCCTATGTGTAAGGGAGGGTGGACATGTAGCTGTTCAACTGGACACATTCCTTAGGGTTCTTGTACTAAGGACCAAAGGATTAATAAATGTAACAAACCATGAAAAATCTATTTAAAAGAAGAGAAGAAAAGTAATTATCATTTACTGACGATTTACTATGTGCTGGCACTCTGCTCTAAATAATCTCATCAGATAGTCAGACAATCATAAGAAATAAGAAATAGTACCTCATTCCTGTGTTACAGATAAGGAATCTGAGGCTCAGAGAGGTTAAGTAACTTGACTAAGTCACATAGCAAGTAGGCCAGCATTTCTAAAATCTGTTGATTTGCCCTTGGAAATTTATAGGAGATGAGATATCCTTTCTTGATAACTTCTTGGAGTTCCTCATTTCCCATAGCATGGTAGAATTCCTGCAGACCAGTATGAACTCCTAACATGAACTCTCTTGCTCTCTATTATTGAGCTTTAAAGCGACAATAAAATAGCAGTTAAAATCTTTTGAGAACTTTAGAAAAGTGATGAACTATCTTTAGATCTTCTCCATTCCTGGACATGTAACTTAACATTTATTGAGGCCATACAATGGACAAGGTGTTCTCCTTGAAGCTGTGTTCCTATACATGTACTTTGCTCATATAAATCAAGATTTAAATAATCCTTGCTCTTGTTTATGCATGTTATCATTTCAAGGTGAGAAGTAAGTTGTACTTATTCTAGTCAAACCAGGTATAAATTTTGCCCTACGAACTAAACATTGGTGAATTGCCTACTATAAAAATAAGAGCCTTTTGTTGTCTTAATATGCCAGTTCTTTCTTATTCATAAAATTAAACTCAGCAATTTATGAGTGAGATTTTCAAAGAAAGCGTATTACTCACAAAGTTGATGATGGGAAATTGGGAAGTCTCGCCAGACTAAGCGTAGTGTCATGGGCTGTTTGCTACGGAGGACAAAAGAGAGGATTTCCTTAAATCCAGGAATGCAACAAGTCACACCTAGGAGACTGAGCTGTGGATCAAGTGTTCAAAGCTTGGATTGCATAACAAAAGTCATTGCCATCTTAACCACACTCCCAGTGCCAAGTTAAAAAAATGTCTTATTGCTAACTCCTCCAGTGTCTTTCTCAGTCTCTTCCAGAAAGGAAATTCAAAACTTGCTGTGTTAGTGTATCTTTTGAGGAGCCTGAATGCCAGTGTGCAGAATATACTAGGACTGAAGCTCTGCAAAGGCAGGGATCATGTTTTTCCTGTTCATTGTGTGTCTGCTGCACCAAGCACATAGTAAGCACTCAAATATTTCCTCAAGGAATGGGGGAAAGAATATCCAATTTCTTAGTTCCTTTTAAGGTCTGAAGATCTAATTAGGATCACGCCTGCAGCTTCTAGACCTAGAAGCCACCTCTGCCTCATCACCTCATTACTTCTTACCTCTTTGATATCTGGCCTCTGTCTACTTTGGTCTAATGAAATGGTCTTCTTGAAAATCACCCTTTGCCTCTGACTCACCAACTCCTCTGACCTTTTCTCAGTCCTTTTTCTACCTGGTCTGACAACAGCGTTGGTCAAGGTTGGCTTGACCTCGTCACAGTCTCCTCTCTTAGTTCCTATGTTGCTACACAATCTTGATTCTCTTTCTCCCTCTGTGACCTCTTCTCTGTCATTCTCTGAATTTTCTTACATGGTTGTATGGAAAGTCACTAATATTTAGTTGGCCACCAAGGTCTCCTCATACCTTTCTAAATCCTCTCCTTGGGGATCGTACTCTACATTTGTCTTCAAATATTCTCTGCAGTTTACTCCTAACCTGATTTCTCTGCCCTGCATCTTCTCTGTTGTCACCTCACACTTCCGTTATCAGCTGCCTGGAAGACTTTGGCACACATGTCTAGAGTGGAAGTGATTATCTTGTCTCCTACACACACACACACACACACACACACACACACACACACACTCTCACAAACACACTCACTGTGATGTTTAATTTTATGTACCCAGATATTTGGGTAACATTATTCTGGGAGTATCTGTAAGAGTGTTTCTGGATGAGATTAACATTTGAATTGGTAGACTGGGTAAAGCACATTGCCCTCCCCAATGTGGCTGGGTATCATTCAATCCATTGAGGGCCTAAATAGAATAAATGAAAAGGAAAGAATTCTTTCTCTCTACCTGTTGGTCTTCAAGCTGGCACATCAGTCTTCTCCTGCGTTTGGACTTGGCCTCAGACTGGAATGTACACCGTTGGCTCACCTGGTTCTCAGGGCTTCAGACTTGGACTGGAATTATACCACCAGATCTCCTGGGCCTGGACTTCTCAGCCTTCTAACCAACTGAGCTAATTCTTTGTAAGCTCTCTCTCTCTTTCTCTTTCTATATATATGTATTCTATGTCATTGTATGGGTTCTGTTTCTCTGGAGAACCTTGACTAATACACTCACACGCTCACATACACTCACACCCCATACACACACACTCACATAAGCAGCTCCTCACTAACGGCTTTTCCCAATTCTGGATCCTGTACCACAATGTCTCAGGGAATAATCTTCAAGGTAGCTTGGACCTCCCAATCCTCCATTCTTTAAAGCCAACCAATCATGATGTACAGTTGATGCCTCCTTTTGTGAGGCCTTTCAAAGACAATTTCTTCTATTTTATTTTTTTAATTGTTTTTAAAAATAGTTTTAGTCTTATAGAAAAGTCGCAAAATAGTACAGAGGATTCCCATACCCATCCATCACTCAGCTTCCCTTAATATTAATATCTTACAAAACTGTTGTACAATTATTAAAGCTAAGAAATTAACATTAGTATAATACCATTAACTAAACTACAGGCTTTATTCAAATTTCACCAGTTTCCCCTTTTCTTCAGTTCCAGGATCCCATGTTGCATTTAGTTGTCATATCTTCTTAGTCTCCTCCAATCTGTGACAATGGCAATGTTCATCTTAATCACTTGGATAATATGATGTCTTCTGGATTTCTCCACGAAGTTACTACTTTCCCCATTGTAATTAATAAACATCTTGGAATCTTGGAGGAGATACTTTGAGACTCTACAGACATGCCATTTCTCTTCAGTGGTTTTTTTTTTTTTGGTGAGGAAGATTGTCTCTGAGCTAACATCTGTGTCAATCCTCTCCATTTTGCATGTGGGATGCTGCCACAGCATGGCTTGAGTGGTGTGTGGGTCCAGGCCCAGGATCCGAACCTGTGAACCCCAGGCCGCCGAAGCGGAGTGTGTGAACTTAACTACTAAGCCGCCGGGCCAGCCCCTCTCCTCAGTTTTTTGCCCACTAATTTTAGCATTCACCATTGGGTCTTGCCTGCAATAATTATTGCTGTGGTGTTCTGATGGTGATTTTCTATTTCTCTCATTCTTCTGAACTTATTAATTCCGTCTATTATATTTGAAATTAAAAATATTAACAATAATCACTAATAGTTTTTTGGTTTTTTTTTTTTTTCCTGTGTCAGGTATTAGGCTAAGCACTTAACATTCACTGTCATTTAATGCCCACAGTAACCTTTTGAATTAGATAATGTTATGTACATTTTACAGATTAGCAAAGGGAGACCCAGAGAGGCCAAGTAATTTGACTATGGCAAATAGGATGGGACCAGGATCTCACGCATGTTCGTCTGTCCTCCCAATCCCTACACAGTCCTGCTATTCCTTTGGTTCACACACTCACTTCGTTAGAACTCCTGTAAGAGAGCTCCCTGCCACCAGAACCTCACCCTCCAGTCTACCAGGGTCTCACTCGCTTCCCTAAAGCGTAATTCTATCATGTTATTCTTTTCCTCAAAATATTTCAATGTCTCTCATTAAAGATAAGATGAGGTCTGAAATTCTTAACCCACCCCGAAGGCATCTGACCACAAACCAAACTTCCATTTTTTCCCTACGTCAGTTTTCCACTCCAACCAAATTTTCTCCTTGTTTCTGCCATTCATTGCGCTTTCTCTCTCTCTGCTTTGCCTTATATTTCATTTATTTTGGAATGCTCTTTCTCTTTCTCTGTCTGCTAATCCTGCCCATCTCTTGAAGCTCATATCCTATGAGAGGTGGAAATCCTATTGGCTCTATCTTCCAAACGTCTCAGAATCTGGCTCCTTCCCACTTCCACTGTTAATGCCCAGGTCCAAGCCTCCATCACCTCGCTCCTCTCATGCAGTAGCCTCCTAACAGCGTTACCTTCCCTACTCTTCCCCCACAGCCTACCCTCCACACAGCAGCCAGAGTGGGCCTTTCAAATGTACATTAGAAGAGGTCGCTCCTCTACCAGACCCTGTGTTGACTTGCATTTCACGAAGGTTATAAGTCAAAGTGCGCACAAAGGCTGGAAAGACCCAACAGGATCTGCTTCCCCTCCCCACTTCCCCATCATCACCTCTCTAACCTGAAATCTTTCTCTTCTCACCTTTACTAGTTCCACTCCAGCTGCACTGACTTCTGTGCTGTTGCTAGAATATTCCAGGCACACTGAGGCTGCAGGGCCTTCGCCTTGGCTGGTCCTTTCCCAGGAATTCTCTTCCCCCAGATAGTCCCACAGCTAATTCTCTCAGCTCCTTCAAGTGTTTACTCAAATGTCATCTTCTTTTTATTTTAAATAAGGTTTTTTATTTATTTTTTTTCCCCCCAAAGCCCCAGTAGATAGTTGTATGTCATAGCTGCACATCCTTCTAGTTGCTGTACGTGGGACTCGGCCTCAGCATGGCCAGAGAAGTGGTGCGTCGGTGCGCACCTGGGATCCGAACCCGGGCCACCAGCACTGGAGTGCGAGCACTTAACTGCTAAGCCACGGGGCCGGCCCACAAATGTCATCTTCTTAATGAGGCCCAACCTAACCTTGGAAAATTTCAAGTCTCTTTTATCTTATCTGCTTTCCCTGTTTCCACGGTACCCATCACCTTCTAATACATTCTATGCCTTATTTGTGTTTATTTCTATGGTTTATTGTCTATCTGGAATGCAAGCACCAGGAAAGCAGGGATCTTTGTCTGTTTTGCTCACTAATGTATCTCAAGCATGGAGGACAGAGACTGGTACATAGAAGGTCCTCAGGAAGTTTTCATTAAATGATTTGAGTGTCTCATTCACAATGACCTCCTCTTTCTATGTCATCCTATGGTATACGTAATGTTGGAACCATTCTTTTGCTATGCATCAGATATGCACTGTCTCATTTCATTTCCTGTACCCCTGACCTGACTGCCCACCTAGATTGTAAGTTTAGAGAGGTGACATCTGTGGTTTTGTCTTGTCAATGATCTTCTTTGGCACAGCACTATAATTTTCCTTTATGGAACCCATCTTTTCCCCAGCTCTCCATCCATGTAATTCTGGTTGGGCTAACGTTACTCCCTGCCCCAGGGATGGATGTGTGACCCAGACCTATCTGAATAGAACATGGTATTACCCTAGCAACAGGGATTGGTTTGGGGATGTCTATTGACTCAAGCCAGACACCACTGGGAAAAAAAGAGCACTTTTTCTGTTGAGATGGCTAGAAGATACTGGTGTTTCTTTTTGCCACTACTTTTTAAGTTCCTGTTTGAAAATGAAGTCTACACAGAGGAAAGCAGAGACCAGAAATGGAGAATGGCAGATTTGTGACAACATTCTCTAAGCATTTAGATCCAGTTGTGCCTGAAGTCCATCACTCGAGTTTCCAGTTACATGTGCCAAAAAGTCCTTTTTTACTAAAGCCAATATTACTCAAGTCAATGGTACAGTGCCCTATCTTAGTTACTTATTCCCAACCTTGTTTCACAAAGGACTTAAAGAGGTTTACAAAGGTACACACAATTGTAAGATTAAAAATAGTTGAGGAAAACAAGACAAAAGAGTGAAAAAAAAAAAGGAAAAAAGGTAGACATACAGGAAGTTAGTCCACAAACATCTATCAGAAAGTCCTGTATACTTTTAGTGGTCCCACATTTAGCTCTGATCTTTGTAGAGCCAAGGTGAAAAGGAAAATGCAGTCGATTACAAAAGTCACAGTGTACGTAAGCTAAAAGACATGAGATTGTGAGAATCCAGAGTAGAGGGACTGGTCTTATTTATCGCCTGTTTCAGGAACTTTGAAAGAATTGAATAAATGAATGCAAACAAGTTGTACAAAGATGCCCAACTGTTCCTGCTGTTAAGGCCACAGGGAGTTACCTGCAATGGTCTAATACTTGGTTTTGTAGAATTATTCAGAATCACAAAAATTATTCATCCAGGCACCTCCTAGGGTCATGAACATTATAAACATACAAATATTTGTGGGTGCTTTTTGGCCTGAAGTGAAAAAACCCTCCAATTTTCATTTAGTTTATGGGTATGTTTTGTTTTGTACAATAAGTGTACTGTTTCTAGAGCAGATTCTGTTTACCCTCACTATTTTTTATTTACTGACATTTTATTTATTTATGCTCCTTGCGGCTAAGAGATTAACTTGATTTGTTTTCCTGTTTTGCACATAACTTCGAAATTGTAGGTGATTAGTGGGTATACATTGATGATAACTTCTCATTACTTTGAATTATTTGCCCTCTACAGCTTCAATCCGTCAGCTCCATGATTTAGCCAATACACTGGCCTCTCTGTTCATTGACCTCATCACTCCCAATAATCCTTTCTCCCATCTCACCTCAGTCAACCCACTCCCAACGCTAGACTTTGTCATCATCGCCAAGAACAATACTTCCTCCTATCCTTCCAATTCATTTCGTGTGCAACAACCCAACCAACCCTTCTAGACTTCTAACTATTGATTCTGCCACTTTGTCTCCCACTGAGAAACCTCTCCTATCCTCCTTTCTTGCTTACCGAGGTGAAAGTTCATGGTCTATTATTATTATTACTCCCTTGAACATATCCTCAAATTCCTTGCCCCTCACCAAGCACATTTCATCCCTGGTTATATCCCAAACCCAGCCCTCTGCATATTCCATGTTTGATCCCCAGCAGGGGAATATGATTTGAGGAAAACATATAACCGCACTGACGGGCTTCATGCTACATTTGTAGCCATGAATTATCAAGGGGGATTAGGCATAGTTCAGCAAGTTGGTTACATTCCCTTAGTTTATTCTTTTGCTCATCTAGGCAACTCTGCTGTACTTGTTAAACTTTCATCTTTCCCACTGTTGAGGTGTAAGAGAACTCTCCTCTCTTCCCACTCACTCCCGCTCATGTACTGCATCTGCGCATGTACTCAGTCTGCCCTCCTGTCTCTGTTTGGGCCAATCCCACTACTTGTGTAGCGGGTCCCTTCCTTTCCCCCTGCTCAAGCACTTTGCTACTGCAGTAGACTCTGCTCTTTCACACATAGTCAATTTCTCCCTCGCTCCTGGATTGTCTCTACCAGGATAAACAATGTCTCTTCTTTGAAAACTCTCCTAAGCCTCCATTTCCATTTTCTGCTACTTTCCCATTTCTCTGCTTCTTTTATAAAAAATGCTCATTAGAACACTTATTTCTACTGATTGTCTTCCCTTTCTCAGGTACCATTCCTTCCTAACCCATTCCAGTTGGATTTTTATCTCCACCACTTCGCTGTAATTGCTCTTGTCAATGGCCTCCATTTTGCCAAATCCAGTGTTCAATTCTCAGTCTTTGTCTTACTTGATCACTTAGCAGCACTGGACACGGTTGACTACCTCTTCCTTCTGGAAACACTTGGCTTCTGGCTCCTACGTCCCTCCCATCCTAAAAATGTTGATGCTCCAAGATTTCAGGCTTTGATCCTCTTTTCTTTTCTCTCTGCATGCATGCCCTAAGTGATCTTGGCTTTGGGGCCATCTCTCCAATGATGATTACCAAATTTGTATTCCAACATGGACTTCTCCTCTAAGCTCCACTTGGATATCTAATGGCAGCTCATAAATTGTCCCAAATAGAACTAGTCATGTCCCATTCTTCCCCAACTCAGCAAATGTCACCCTCGTTCACTTACAAAAAGTGTAAGTATGAGTCATCCTTGATTCTTTCCTTTCTTTCATACCCCATATCCAATCCACCAGCAACTGCAGTTGGATATACTTTCAAAATATGTTTCAAATCTCACCACTTCTTGTCTCATTTACCACCAACATCCTAGTCTAAATTATCATCAATGTGTGTCTGGATTATTACAGCAGCCTCTGCCTGGTCTCCCGCTTCCATTATTTCCTCCAATATGATCTTTAAAATAAAACCACATAAAATTGCTTCCCCAGCCAAAACATTTCATTGTCCTTCCATTAAACTCAGAATAAAATCCAAACTCCCTACCATTGCTTTTTTTTTTGAGGAAGATTAGTCCTGAGCTAACATCTGTTGCCAATCCTTCTCCTTTTTGCTGAGGAAGATTGGCTCTGGGCCAACATCCGTGCCCCGCTTCCTCCACTTTACATGGGACACCGCCACAGCATGGCTTGACAAGCGGTGCTCAGGTCCGTGCCCGGGATCCGAACCTGCAAGCCGCGGGCCGCCAAAGTGGAGCACGCGAACCCAACTGCTACGTTCACCGGGCCAGCCCCCTCCTTGCCATTCCTTTTAAGGGTCTATGTGAGTCTCTGTTACCTCTCTGATCTTAGGTCTACCATGCTTCCTTTAACTCACTTTTCTCTAGCCACTCTGGACCTCTTGCTCTGTCTTGAAAATGCCAAACCTATTCCTGCCCCGGGGCCTTTGCACTTGCTGTTCCCTCCATCTAGTATCTTCCTTCACTAGATCTTCACATGACTTGCTCACATATTTCATTCAACTTTCTACAAATGTCTCCTCCTCAGAGAGGCCTTCCCTGACATCCTGTCTGAAGTTCCTTCCTATTCCCATTGCTCTCTATCCTCTTGTCCTGCTTTAATTTTCTTCATAGCACTTATCACAAACTGAAATTATTTAATAAATGTGTTTCTTCCCTGACTGCCCTACTAGAATAGAAACTCTCTGAGCACAGGACGCTTCTTTGTCTCATTCATTGTGGAATACCTAGTGTCTAGAACCATTTCTAGCACATAGCAGATACTGAATAAATACTAGTTGAATGAACAGATATAGTTAATCATTCATTGGAATATGTATTTTTGCCAGACACAGCACAAGGTGCTATGAACACAGGGATGAGTGAGATAATTCCTGCCCTCAAGAAGCTCACAGTCCTGTACAGTAGTTCTTGATGTGTCCTTGGACCAGAAGCACCAGCATCATCTGGGGGTTTATTAGAAAGGCAAATTCTCAGACCCCACTCAGAGCTACTGAATTAGCAGCGCTGGGGCTGGGGCAGC
Source organism: Diceros bicornis minor (assembly GCF_020826845.1). Classification (NCBI taxonomy): domain Eukaryota; kingdom Metazoa; phylum Chordata; class Mammalia; order Perissodactyla; family Rhinocerotidae; genus Diceros; species Diceros bicornis. The sequence continues at coordinate 80,682,322 of NC_080741.1, read as the reverse complement.
CGTCTATGTTTTAACAAGCCCTCCTGGCAATTCTGATGCACTGTAGAGTTTGAGAACCACTGTTCTAGTGGGGTCTTTGTTTCTAGACCCAAACAAGTGATTATAGTACAGTGGGGGCCAGTGCCACTAGCAAATGCTAGACATTTTAAAGAAATTCTTTATTAAAGGTAAGACTGCTGTGCCAGGACAAATAAATCCCTCCAACCTACTTGTCATTTTCCATTTTCTTATCCTTTCTACTTTTCTAAAGGGAGAGAACTTATATTCCAAACAGAGGGGAAAGAAAAAAATAAAATGTAAACAGCAGGTCCAAGACCAAGGGAGTTGTAGCCTAGTTTAACCAGTTTTCTAAATCCAGTTAAACTAGGCTATAACTCTTGGGGCTGGCCCACGCTCTGTGTTGTTTAAATGACAGAATCTCCAAACGAATTGGAACAACAGGCCCAGTGTTGCCCGGTGTGAGCCGGCAGAACTCCCAGACAATAGAAGTCACTCACAAAACGAGGACTTAATGCAATGCTAAGAACTGAAACCTCAGTGGAAAGTGAGCTTCGGTCCAAGACAGCAGGTCAGCCCCGTCAGCCGCCCTCTGCCTGAGCTGACCACTGTTTGAGTGGCTCTGCTTGAGACCCATCTGTTAATGAGAGCTGTTGTCAGCACAGTTTTTAGTGAACACCAGTGGGCTGTTTCCCCACCACCCTGGCAAACACAAATCAGCCCGGGAGGCCCCCTCTGATTTCAGCTACAGGTGAAAGACAACCTCCTGGACATTGCCACTTCATATCTATCCACTGAGCAACACTTTGTGAGCCAGTTTAATTGGCCTGAATACCTCAGACTTACTATCGGCTGATAAATCAGCACGAGGTGCTTAGAAAATTAGGTCGGCCTTAATCTTATTTTAAAACTTGGAGTCGTAGCAAAAAAAAGTTTGACTTTCTTTTGAAGAAAGAGTTTGACTAGGTTTTAGTGCAGCAAAATTATTGGCTATTTCAGATCTTCTAGGATGTCAGCTGAAGCCCATATGAAAACACTTAAATGCTATTCTAAGAGAATCCAATATGCTAGGAATATGATAGGGGATGTTGAATGGAAAATTCTGTAATTACTATGTTCATATTTCATGGTAAAATATATTCAAGATTAACTGTATTCTAATGGAATGGTGCATGTATCCACGACATTTGGGAGCAGCTTGGTTGGGTGGGAAGGAGGAATAATTTAATTAGGCCATAGATAGAGTTTTCATGGAATTCCTGGTCTTACAGAGCTAGTTTTGAGTTTCTTCTTTCACAACGTTGAGCCGTTGGTCATGAAATCAGCATTGTTAGCGAATAAGTCTGGTCAGTAGCCCGGCCCCTCTGGTTCTGCACGTGGGGCCGTATTCGAGGCCGCGGGAGCGCCGAGGGTCGAGACAGCTGCCCGAGGTATTGCTTGCACACGTCAAGCCCTCTGTGGGTTTCACAGCCATCCACTGACCTTGGAAACCAGTCAGTTTTTCTGAAAATATACACAACGTTAAACCGCAGGCTGAGTTTTCAATATGTTGTAAACATTCTCACAGAGAGAGCAAAAATAGCCCACTTTGATTCATCGCCTGCCAGTGCTTGCTCTTAAGAGTGGCCAAGGGAGCAAAGAAGTCGGGAAAGAAAAAAATAGACAAAGAGAGAGGCAAGAGAGACAGAGGAGGAGGTGGTGCAGGAGAGAGACAAACAGATAGAAATGGGGGGGGGGGGGGAGAGGGAGAGAGAGAGAGAGAGGGGGGAGAGAGAGAGAGAGAGAGAGAGAGAAGACATTTTCAAGTAAACTAGAAGCTCCAAGTACTGGAATGTTGCTGGACTTGCTAAAAACTTGAGTGGAACAATTCAAGGGCAGACCTCACTTGGAAGGTGCCTTGGTTGTGTGAGGGTAACCGGCTTTGGCAGAGCTGCTGGCTGCCTGCCTGCCTAATCCCACGACTTTAGAATTTGGATTTGGGATTCATGCCAATACGAGCGTCAGAGAGGAAACAGTCCCAGCTGACAAGCAGAATGGATTTCCTATCAGGGCTCATCAAGTGCATCATTATTGTGAAGCAATGAGGGGTTTTCTAGGGTTTCCCAATTCTCAACTGATCTTGCACTAAGAGACAAAATGGTAACTGGAGTCCATTTATAGACTGCAGAGAGAGGGAGAAAATACAGAGAGAAGCGGTGTTCAGATTTCATAGTATGCACCTATGAGAGAAAAAGATGTTCAAAAGAAATAAAGCTGATTATGTTAATATTTTAATTTTAAAGTTTTCCTTTGATTTAGTTAACAGTATTTTTGTTTTATTGTTCTCTATATCTTTCATAGCAAATTTGCAGAGTTTACCAGTCACGTTTTTTTTTTAAGGGCATTTTTAACTGAGTTTAGAAAACCTTAAGAACTGTTTAATTCCATTGCCCTCTTCCTTATATTCCATATTTCTTTGAGTTGCTCACATCTTTCAAAGGACTTTGCTCCTGGACCTCACAGACTCAATTTTAGAACTGATCTTCACTGTTTCAGCTTGCCATATTTGCTTGATTTCATGAGATGATTACAGCGACTTTATAGATCACCAAGAAAGCCCAGGTTTTTCTGCTTCAAATCCCAGTTTCATAGCTTGTTAACTGTGTATCTTTGGAAAGTTACCTATTTTCTCTGTAATTCAGTTTCCTCGTTTGTAAAATGGAGATAATAATAATGCATACCACATAGGGTTGTTGAGGAGGTCAAAAGAGTTGGTATAAATTACACACACAGAATAATACCTGGCACATGGTAAGTACCATAGAGATGTTAGTTGTTATTCTGAGTCAATCATTCATTCCTATATACAATTTTTATTGATCAACTACTCTGTACCACAATTCCTCTGACCACAGGGACTTTGCAACTACAGTTCTCTTTGCCTGGAATGTTTTTCTCCTCTTTACTTGATAAAACCACAGATATTTCGGATCTTAGCTTAAATGTTACTTTCTGTTGGAAGCTTCCTCTGAGCCCCTAGAAAAGATCAGATTCTCAATGTCCTCAGTTCCTTTCCTTCATAGCATTCATCAGAGATTTTAATTATGCATTTGGCTTTTGTTGTTTGACTACTGCATGCCTCTCCTTTGACCTGTACCCCATAAAAGCAAGGGCCATGCAGATTTTTGTTCACCACTGTATCCTCAGTGACTAGCAGAGAGGAGAAGTTCAATAAATAATTGCTGCCTGAACCAATGGGTAAGTGTGCCACCACAGGGCTGAGTATTAATGAAGAAAAGGTGAATAGTTCCTGCCCTCAAGGAGCTCACAGTCAACTGTGAGGGCGGAGTCCAGTCTGGAATCTCTTTCAATTGTGCAAGTGAATCATGAGGAAAGCCCAAACTAAGGCAGTGACAATGCATTGGCTTACTTGGCTCATTGGTTTAATTACCTGCCATGGCAGCCTGCAGAGTAACTGAGAGCATGGTCCCAAGAACCATTGAGAATCTCTCTAGTAAGGCAGGATAATGGGCCTAAGCCCCTTCAGGAAGTTGCATTCGGGAATCCTCAATTCATATTTACTCTCTGGCCTAATGTTAGCAGGAAACTCCTAGAAGCTTCTCTCCATTTTTATTCCTGGATAACTTATTCAGACTGTTCCTGACAGTACCCATGCAAAACTTTCTCTCTTTCTGCAAAATAATTTTATATTTAACTTGTGAGTCCAGTGGTATTTGTGATTCTCGGAGGTTTACTCTTTGTGGAATTTGGCCTACGTCTACTGTCCTATGTAAAACATTTGACTGCATCTTCAAACTTTGCTTGGTGTTTCACTGCCAGGCATGCTCAATCTTTCTCTGTGGTGTAGAGGGAAATGGAGATTAGAGGACTTTGCCTCAAACCGTAAATCCAGCTTAGCCTATATCTTTATTCCTATTTCCTTTTAAACTCATAAGAACAATAGCTTTACAGTGATGAACATCATCAATATGAATTTATTAAGTACTTACTATCTTAGTAATTGGGTCCTAGAGTGTAGGACTTGAGTATCCATGCCACTAGCTGGCTACATGAACATGGCTTAATTAATTCCTTAAGGTATTGTGTCCTAGTTTTCACTCTGTACTATGGGATAATTGTAATTCCTGCATCATTGGGTTTCTGGGACGTTTAAGTGCGATAACGCAGGTGAAGCACTTAGAATAATGCACGTGCAGAGTAAGTGGCCAATAATGGTAGGAATAAAGACGAAGCTGATACGCTTCTCAGCTGTGAAGTCCGTTATTATTTCAATCCAGGAATTTACTTTAAAGTTGTCCTGGACTGATGATGCATCTAGGTACCTGGTAGAGACAAACCCAAATTATCTCTGGAGGAAGGCAGCTTCAACTTAAATTACGAGAATCTGCACAAACACTGTTTAAAGACAATGACCAACATACAGTTAAAAATCATCAAGCACATAAGGAAACAAGGCACCAAGAGCGAGAACCAGCAGAAATAACAAAGAGCAATAACAAAATTATAAAGACTTCAGATCATCCATAAAAGGTTATAAAACAACTACTTTAGAATGTTTAAATAAATAAAAGGCAAGCTTGAGAATAGCTACAAGCTATTATCAAACTCTAAAAATGGCAGAGATGAACTCTGAGTATTCCTGTAGCTGAAACTTTTCTTGAGCTTTTCCATTCACCTTGGCCCTCTACTCAGCCTGGTCTGCCAATTTCCAGTTTTAGGTCTAGGCCTGCCTTGAACCCTAATCCTTATAGCTGGGCCCTAAAACATGCTCTTTGGTATTTCCCTTCCCTTGAGGAAGAGGATTGATTCCATTTCCTGCACTTCCTGGGCACAGTTGGAAATCTTCTCACAAATGGACAAATATTCTGGGACCTCAGCTTGTCTTAGGGTAGTAACAAATCTCATTCCCTGCCTTCTGTCCACTTTGGTTCCTATTTCACAGAAAACAGGCCCCCAGGTGGTTAAAACAATAACGACATGTATTATCTCACATAACAAAAAATCAAAAAGTGAGCTGGGTGTATGGTTGGTTAATTAGCAGTTCAGCAACAGACCCAGATTCTTTCTTTCTGCCTTACTGTTCACACCATTGGCTTCATTCTACAGCTGGTTCCACTCATCATCTCAAGATGGCTGTCAGAGGCAATTAGAAGTATGTGGGTCTTTATTCAAGCTCAGTCAGAGAGAAAAAGAGCCTACCCCAAGTCACTGGACAATAGTCTTTCCTTTGGTCTGATTGGGCCAACACAGGTCATGTGACCACTATGGTCTAAAAGTATGTACTGATTGGCTTAAATCTGAATTCTTGAACCAATTACTGGCAAGGAAGAATTCATCTATATAAATTGTTTAGACCAGTGGTTCATGATTCTCCAAGGGGTTGAAACTAGCCCTGTGAGGAAATTTAAGGGTCTCTTGTTGTCATCACAATAATTTAGGGGAACAAGTGGATGAGAAGCTAAATGTCTGGCAAAGCATAAAGAGGACTGTAATATAGCCTCATAGAATAATGAATTGTCCTCTGATCTGCGGGATTTTTTTTTCTTTTTAAATAACAGCTTTATTGAGATATTATGCATATACCACAGAACTCACCTATTGAAAGTATACAATTTAATTTTTTTTAGATTATTCAAAGTTGTGCCACTATGACCACAATCAATTTTAGAACATCTTCATCATCCCTCTACCTGCCAAATAAACCCCCATAGCAATCACCTGCCTCGGCCCAGCCCCCACACGCACCTTAGGCAACCTCATCTACTTTACATCTTTGTAGATTTGCCTCTTCTGGATATTTCATGTAAATGGAATGAAACAATATGTGGCCTTGGGTAACTGACGTCTTTCATTCAGCATAATGTTTTCAAGGTTCTTACATGTTGCAGCATGAGCAATACTTCATTTCTTTTTAGCGCAAATAGCATTCCAATGTATGGATATACCACACTTTATGCATTCATCAGTCGATGAACATTTGGGCTGTTTGCATTTTTGGGCTGTCGTCAATAATGCTACTTTAGGCATTCATGTATAAGTTTTTGCATGGACAGATGTTTACATTTCTCTTGGGTACATACGTAGGAGTGGAATTGCTGGGTCATATGGTAACTCTACGTTTAAACTTTTGAAGAACTGCCAGATTGTTTTCCAAAGCATTTAAATTCTTACCTGATCTTACATTCTTACCTGAATGTCCGTGTTTCTAATTATCCGAGTCCATTACATGACCCTGATTTACATATAAACATAAAGCATCGTTTTGCAAGCTACTTTTACACCCTGAATTTTCCAAGAATGCAGCCATTGTGCGAACTTAGGGAAGACTGACTGTACTTTGGAACTTTACTAGGAGTTGGTCACCATTTCAGAAAAATCACATCACTGACAACCACACCGTTTGTTGTATTTGAGTTACCAAAAAAACACACCGTATATCAGGCTACACCAGTGGTTCTCAACCAGAGGTGAATTTGCCCACCCCACAGGGGGTCATTGGCAATGTCTGGAGACAGTTTTGGTTTTCTGGAAGGTGGAGGGGAGGTGCTACTAGCATCTAATAGGTAGAGCCCCGGGATGCTACTAAATATCCTGCAATGCCCAGGACAGCCCCCACAACCAAGAATTATCCAGCACGAAATGTCAGTAGTGCTGAGGTTGAGAGACCCTGGTGTGAACTCATAGTTCTCAAATTCACACTGCATCTTTACTCAAGTACAATCTTCCCATTATTTATGATGTGCTTTAGTGGAGTCGTGCCTGGGCCTTTTCTGATTGAAATGCATATAATTTTATTATATGAATGGAACTTTTATCTATCCTTTATATGGCAGTTAGGGAATCATATTCATTTTATGAAATATCTATCTCTGAATTTCATTTCATGATAATACAGGAGATGCTACAGATTACATAAACCTGCTAGAATGGGAGTCAGTGGTTTGGACGCCTCAGGTTCAACACTGGGACCTGGGCTGGCTTCTTCTGAGACCATTGGGCCCTGGAGGGGAGGTCTGGACACTGAGGGGAACTGGGGCTCTATGGACGGAGGACAAGGAAAATACTGGGCAGACGGTAACCATGTCTGCTACAATTCCCAGTGCTGGCCAAGATCCTGGTTTTATTTTTATTTATTTATTTATTTTGGTGAGGAAGTTTAGCCCTGAGCTAACATCCGTTGCCAATCCTCCTCTTTTTGCTGAGGAAGAATGGCTCAGAGCTAACATTTGTGCCCATCTTCCTCCATTTTATATGTGGGATGCCTGCCACAGCAGGGCTTGATAAACGGTGCATAGGTCCATGCCCCGGATCCGAACCTGCGAACCCTGGGCCGCCGAAGTGGAGCGTGCGAGCTTAACCACTACGCCACAGGGCTGGCCCCCAAGATCCTGGTTTTAGATCCTTAGGAAGCTTGTTTTCCTACCTTGAGTGCTTCAGATACCCCTGTCACTTGATAACCTCCTTTCTTTTTTTGCTTAAACTCATTTCAGTAGATTTGCAACCAAAAAGAGCAAGCAGTAAAACAAGGGCAGGTGGGAAAATAACCGTAGGTAGGAAAAAACAGTACGGCATTCTCATAAGCTTAAAGAGGGACTGTCACTGATACGATTTAAACCTGTTTTTCCCACTAGGTCTTATCAGCAGCAAATGTTGTGTGGAATTTATCCCTCTAAGAATATGACAATAGATGGAGAAACTGAACGTCCATATTGAGAATGGTACACGGCTCGCATGTGGACAGCAGAGACCCCACAAAAAAGAGCTGTCATGGGACAAGTAAGAGCTGAAAATATTTCCTGCTCCTGGGAAGTCAGCACCATGAAACTTTCTTCTACTCAGCAAGCAAGCAACGCATTTCTTCACTGGTCTGTGATGAATGAGATAGTTCTGGAGTTGACTAGTTAACGTTTTTTTTGCAGTTGAAAACTTCAATGTGCATAAGAATCTCAGCGGGTGTGTGCATGCCCCATGCACATTTCAGGAAAATTCAGATTCCTAGATTCTGCCCTAAAGGATGACTATCTTAGTACATCCAGTGGGTACCTGGGAACCTGTCTGTTAAACAAGATGCTTCTCCCCTCCCTGCCCTGCTCCCTTCACTCCCTTTGACTCGGCTTTGAGAATCCTGCTTTAGACATAATGATTCTTATCTTTTTCCTGACGGAGGAGTTGGAAAAGAAACCACCACCAGATTTCCCTGCTGCGCTGAGCTCACTCAGATCTGTTTGTCAGCTCGGCTTTCTGACTGCTTACAGAGGGCCAGGGAAGTTGGCTCTTCTGGGGCTGGCTGACATTCCCCCTGCAATGGAATTTCCTTTGCTGCAAAACCTGTGGTCTGCATCATGCTGTGCACAGACTTTGTTGCTCTTCAGTAAGATTTCCCTGAAGCGGCCTCAGTCGAGCAATGGTTAGGAATCGGGGGTACGGGACCTGGGAGCACACCAGTCGCGGGACGGACATCATGCACAGTTTGGCAACACAGAGGAAAATGCCCAGTGTCACCCCTCAAGGGTGTCGGGCCACTATCATGTCAGCTGCCTTATGAAATGTGCTTCTCGTGCCCTCGTAAAGGAGTTACTCTTGATAAAGAGCAGGGTTAGAGGAACTGACGGATGTATTTATATACGTATATAACCCCTGACGGGTTGAGCTTTCTGTGTTTCCAGTAGGCTTTGATGTGGAGGAGAAAACACATTTCAGCAAGAGATCCCTGTCGGAGTGGAGGCTTGGGTGCCCTCCCCCACCCTCCAAAGGCTTCTGAACCAGATAGAAAGCAGGTCCCGAGGATAAGAAAAGTTGAAGTGCTGTGGAAAACAGTAATTTCAGCTGGGATCGCTGGTGAGTGTCGAGAGATGACTCAGATTCATGAAGGAGAATCAAAGGGAGGCTGGAAAGGAGAAATGTATTTGGTAGCATATGGTTGTTTTGCCTTTTTCTTTCTGGGAATAGGGTCGGGGCTTCAAGAAGAGGGAACATAGGACATACAGCAGTGTTTGGGAAAACTAGAGAGGTAAGTACCTCCTGCCAAGGCCAGGAGTGTCCTCGGGAAGAATGATAGACCATTTTAGTAACAGAAATGGTACCAGCTCTTCATGAATAGCAAATACCAGGAACCCATGTCCCACTCTCCTTACCCTTGCCCATGACAGACATTGCCACTGGATCACAGCACACTTTTTCACTCTAGGCAGCCATTAGCAATTGATCAGAATTAGCACTCAAGACGAGATAGAAGATACTTAAGTATTCGACCAGGGAAGATCTGAGAGAATCTCTCTCACTGGATGAGATGTAGGAACAAGACTAATGTCACAGAATGGTTCCAAAGCCTCATGAATCTTGGGGTATTCTCTGATTCCTTTCTAGGGACTGTGAGAAACCTGGGATAACGTATATTAATGACAATAAAAGCAACTATTATTTATCAAACCTTTCCAATGTGCACTGAGCTATTTTTGTCTCATTTAATTCTCACATCACTGCTGTGACGGGCTGGCATTCCCATTTTGTAGATGAAGGAACTGAGGCTCAGAGAAGTTAAGAAACTTGCATGAGGCCACACAGCTAGGAAATGGCTGAGCTAATATTCAGGCCCAAGAAGTTTGAGTGCAGAGTACCAACTTTAAGCTGCCACTCAAAATTCGGAAGCCTTGGGCCCAAGACGGTCTTCCTCAGTCTGGGTGAACACAGGGTAACATAAAGGCACAGCCCAAGACAGACTGCTGGCCAGCTCCCTCAGATTTGTTTATCCCCTATATTACCTGTGTAGAGATTTCTGCCATCCACCATCTTCCTTCTCTCTCTAGAGGGTGGGCTCTGTAATAATGAGAAGCATGCAGAAAGTGTAAGCTGACACCTTGCCCCGGTCATTTCCATGACTTATGAGCACACATCAGACACACAGTTGGCAAACACTCTTGCGTGATACTCATTTTCTTCGGGTTCCAGCTGCTCGTGAGTCCAGAAAGCAAGCTGGGGCGGGCTCTAGGGTCAGCTAAACGAACAGATGGGGATGAGCAGAGGCGACACCCGATCACTCCTCAGCATCTGCTGGGCCTGTTGTGGCTGCTTTGGCTGGCTGATGCCTTGACCCAGCTAATCCTGTTGGTCATCCTGGTGCCAGCTGTGTTGTGTCACTCATCCCAGCCTTGGGGTGACTTCTGCTTGCAAACTGTTTCCTTCAGAAAGTCATGCTGATAGTGCTCTGACTGCTTGCTTCAATTTTGACCCTGGGTTGGCCTGGAGCAGACAAACCCTATGCATGGGCTAAAGGAGTATCTAAGATGCCAGATCCGAGGTAGTTCACGGATAACGGTAGTCTATCTCCAGGTGCTTCCCTTTGTGGCATTCATCATCCGACATCGACAGTACTCGTTTAACTGCTACGGTTAGCTGGATTTTTTAGAATATCATGCTGAAAGAATGAAGGACACAGCCTTATTTGGGGGCAGTTCTTTAGGTCCACGGCCACTGATCCCATTCATCATCCATCTACCTCTCGAATAGTCACCGAGCGCCTATTATGTGCCAATCGACCTTGTTAGGGGCACTACCACATCAGTGGTGACAAAATCCAATTTCATTAGTGCCACCATGAAGCTTACTCTCTACTGAAAAAGGTTGAAAAATAAGCGAGTTAGAAACAGATAGGTATAATTATAATTTGAGCAAAGCTATACAGGAAGAGGGGGTTTCAGGGACTAATATATAAAGACGAGACCCAGATTCAGGAAAAAGCTTGGCTCCTTCTAGGCACTTCTAGGCACAGTGACAGGTGGCCACTGGGGCTGGAGTACAGTAGGCAGTGGGGTGAGGCAGGAGATGGGGAGCGAGAGGCAAGCACGGGGAGATCACGGGGTGTCATGCCAGGAAGCTTAGATTTTATTTGAGGTTCACTGGAACACATGGAAGGGTTTTAAGCAGGGAAATGGCCTAATCTGGGCGATGTTTTAAAATAACTTGCTTTCCTGTAGCGTGGAGGACATTTTGGACAGAGCTAGAGTGGAAGAAATCAAGACAATTTAAGAGGCTATCACAATACCTCAGGAAAACCAAGATGGCTGTAATGGGAATGGAGAAAAGTCTGAGACCTCTCAAAATTATTCTTTCTGGTCATGTGGGAACAAAATGACAATAGGATGATGGCCTGGATGACTCAACTTCTCCATCGTGAGTTTAGAAATTCTAAAAAAAAATCTAATTAGAAATTGCATTTCTAGTAATGTATTATGTGGGAATAATCAGACAACTGAGCACAAATATTCTATAAGAATGTTCACTGCACTGTTGTTTTTATAATAGCAAAAAATTATAGTCTGAATGTCCCAAATATCCAACCTAGGAACTTGTCTAACATATAAAAATTCATCTGTATAATGGAATTTTATGAAACAATTATCAAAGATATAAAATCTATTTATTGTCATGGACAGACACTTATAATGTAGAAATTGAGTGAATAAAGCATATTTAAGATCACTATGGACAATATGTCATTTTTTGGGTTACATCTGCAAAGAAAAAAACGTCACTCAAATGACATCCAACCAAATATGAACAACGGTGAACACTAGGTGCTAGAAATCATGGGCAATTACAATCTTTTTTTCCTCGTCTCTATTTTCTGTTTATTCTACTATATACTAGAGTACTATTTTGTATAATTTTAAGAAATAGTGGAGTGGTAGGAATAAACTACACATACAAACTATATATGTACTTTTCTATGTTATTGTTAAACAATTGCTTTACTCACTGGGCCTTGGCCCGTGCTTTATGTCTTCTTTTCCCTTTGATCTTGCTTACAACCTTCATTTACTTTCTTTTAGAATATCCTCCCCACTCTCTCTTCCTTGTATTTAAATTCAGTCTTCCATAAATAGTGTGACCACATAATTTCTTATGCAAACTGGGACATTTTTGAGACTGAAAAGGGCCAATATTAGGCCACAACAGGTATAAACAGGTATTGTCGCAGCCAAATCAGTACATCTGGTCAACCTCTTATAAGCCCTTACTCATTTTGCATCTCCTCTATAATACTCTCCTTGCCACTTTGGACTCTAATCACTTTTATACTTCATCTTTTGGCAACATACATTTTGTTTTATGTTCTCTTCTGTATAGTTATTTGTATATTTGATTGTTACCGACCATTTCACGTGCTTGTATCTTCTTTCTCAACTGCACACCAGGCTGGGGGACAGCACGCACTATATTGTCCACCGACCCTCCCTCATGTCAATGCTCGTACAACGCCTCATACCTAATAAATACTCAATAAATCTTTTCTTTATTTCGTAGTAAAATTGTGACATCATTCCAGGCAAATGAAAAAATGTATATAAATTACTCAGGTCAGAAAGAGAGTTAAGACAAGCCTCTCGGGAAGGTGCAGCTAGCAGAAACATTGCCAAGATCAAGCCAGGTTTCTAGTTTTCCAAGAGTCAGGGAGCCCTGTGGATGTACTCTAACACAAACTGTGGAAATTGGGAACAAATGCTTGTGGAAACCTCACACGTTTGGGGGTGGGGGATCCGTTACAGGCTTGTAGGCCACATGGCAGTTTCCAGTTTTGGTACACAAGGCTTGGGAGCGAAAGTCAGATGTGATTAAAAATACACGTCTTACAGATGTCTGGATGCTGTTCAAATCCCCAAAAGTGTGATAGAAAACCCAGTTGCTTTCCAGATTTTTAGGGCGGAAAAAAAGGCCATCGTGGCCCCTTTGTCTCCTTATTGAATGGGTATGTTCAAGTGACGTTTCAAATTTGTAGTGTCATCTCAACTGCTTGTTTACCTTTTTTAGCAGCTCTGCTCACTGCCCTGAAACCGAAAGCAGGGTAATTGGAGGAACACGTGACATGTCCCAGGAGACGAAAAGTCCTTATTATTTTTAGCATATGCTAAGTAAGCCTAGGTAAGTGAAACACACATATAAATGTAATTTATGGAAATGAAAAAAATATAAAATCTTGGATACCGCTTCCCTGATACTAAAATAGAACAAAATTATTTCCTTTCAACATTTTCCTACGTTCTCATTTTTAAAAAGAGAATTTAAAATGTATTTATTTTACTTAGGTTTTTATAAACACTCTCTAACCATATCCAGCCGTGTCTGGCTTTGTTTATAATAACCTGTTTACTTATCATCAATTTAAACACACAATCTGAACATCTGTCACTCTCTCCCCCAACATATTTGCTTTCAGTCTTCACTTTTGCTTGAACTTGAAGTCAATATCTTTTTCTCTGGGGCTTAACGGAGTTGCCGAGACCCGGGACATGTTTCTTTGCAATGGGCTTGAGAGGTGTGTTTAATTTAAAAATTCACATCCCACTCCCCGAAAATATAGGGGGTCGGAGGTGGGGAATTGGTCTCTGTTACACAGGCAGAGAACAAAATGGGAAAGAAAGGCACTTTGTTTTGCCAGACAAAGACAGGCTATCAATTTTCATAAATCTGCATTCCCAAGACAACTGCTCACGTCTGATAAGAGGTCTACTTCTTTGAACTTACATACCAGAAAGTATTTTTTCCCTTGTCTCGGAAAGCTGAAGAATACAGTTAATAATAGTATATGTACAACCTAAGTAATGTAACACAGATAATTTTATTAATTTCAACAATGCTATTTTATAAGGATTGAGGTTATGGGGGTGGGAAAGTGGTTCAGAGCCACATAGGGAAGTCCTAAACACAACTTATGCAAATACACTCTCTGGTTTTCTAGAAGACATTCTTTGCAAGCATAATATATGTATGTGTATGTATGCATGTATCAGTTTGCTAATTATAAGATGGGCATTTAAATATATTAATTAAACAATGAGAACCTGGCACATCTCAAATGGGACTGACAATCGGTGATTAAAAATATTTTGCATCAAAGAGTCAAAATTACCAACATTTACTGGTTTTTAAGTTTTATAACTTTTCGTCTTTTTCTTTTCCTTCCTCCCCTCCAGTTTTAACCACTGACCAACTAACATTCTTGTACAAATGAAACCCTAGCCATACATACCAACACCAAGCATGCACATGTACAGTATCTGCCGCCCTTGAACCACTTCCTCGTGCAGTTTTATACTTAGGTCTTTGAGACAGACAGGGCTCATGTTACTAAGACTGCCTAATATGCATACAGTTCGTTATATAACGAGGTCCTATAAATCACTGAGCACAAATGGCATAGATAAGTTGAAACAACACAATGAAAGAGGCCAAGACTTGGATTTTAAAAATTGATAGTTGTTCTTGTATCTTCATAGTACTGGAGAGTCCCAGGGTTGTATTTTTAGGGTCGTCTAGACCAGGGATTCCGACCTGGCTGATGATCTGAGTCACTTGTATGCCTGATAGACAGTTAGCTTTCTTGGCCTTTCCCCTAGAGATTTTTGATACTGCAGGATGGAGTGGTTCCTGGGGCTATGCATTTTTCACAGGTGCTTCAGATAGTCCTTGTGATGGGGCAATATGGGAAACAACACTCCAGACCTGTGCTGCTCATAGTGTGGCCCATGGGTCAGCAGCATAGGCATCACCTGGAAGCAGGTGGAAACACAGACTCTCAGGCCCCACCCTAGGTCTATCAAATTAGAATCTGCACTTTAGCAGCATCCCCAGGGTGAGTCGTGTGCATAGTAACATTTGAGAAGCACTGCTCTAGACCAGTGTAATGACTACCACTGTCTTTGTTATAAAAAATACAATTGTATTTATGGAGTTCCAAACTCCATTTTATTTTCTTTCATTTTATTGTACTTTTTGGCAGCTAAATATATCCTATGATTTCATATTTTGAATCTCAGTTGAGGGACTGTGATTTCATGATGCTGAACTTATTAGTTGAAACAATTAGTCTGGTCAAGTGAGTGGTTAATCCCGTGGGGAAAAAAGCGCACTCTCACAAAACTCCCAAACCATCAACTAAGACAATTATCTGTTATAAGGTCGACCAAAATACCTACTTGTGTGATCGAATTATTCCCGTCGTAAAGCCTCCTTCTGATGGGAAGCCGTGTTGACTTGTGGTTGACTGAACAGCAAGATGCACCTTGCAGGTCTTCATTGAAGTCACAGTGCGCTGTTGAAAGCCTGGGTTTTGGAAAGAAAAAGAGCGGGGTTTGAGTCTTGGTTCTTCCACTTACTTCCTGCACGTTCTTGGGCAATTTTCTTTTTAACTCTTTGAGTCTCAGTTTCATCATGTGTTAAATGGGAATAATAAGAGGCCCTGCCTCATGGTGCTCAGTATGTCATCCCCACACTGTGAAGGTTAGTTTTTATCACTGGAATGGCTTTAGGGAGTAGTAGTTTTTGGTTTTGTTTTTAATTGCGATATAATTCACCTACTATAGAATTCACCCTTTTAAAGTATATAGGGAATAGTTTTTGGTTTGAGGCTGGTTTGCATAGGTTTTTGGAATTGTGTTGATGTTTTAAGGGCCAGAAAGCTTTATCAATGGGCAGTTTATGTAAATATAAGCAAATTAAGGAGACGTGAGTGGATCTCATTTAATTTACAGGCCCTGGTGGTCCTGTTGGAGAGACTTAGGGCATTATCAGGGCATCTGTGGTTTGCTTAGAAGGAATCCTCTCTGCTTGAACTCTGAAGCTGGTTCTCATACACCTGTGATTTCATTTAATATTTATTATCAAGCTTGTAAGACCCATAGGACTTTTGAATGCCAATGGTTTTCTCTGAAAACCAGTTATTAAATGGTGTGCCCAAGGAGGATTGCAGTAGGTGACAAATTATGGTGCAGTTGGGTGGCCTTGTGTCCAGCCCAACATTTGAATTCAGTGATTTCATGTCAAAGTGAACTTTCAGGGCAGAGGATGTAATAGTCACCAAAAACAAATCACCTAGCTTGGAGTTTGGCGGTGGGGAGGAGCGAAGATGGTTCCCTTGGTGACTTCATAGGTATGCACACGAGTCTTACATCCTGTGTAGCACCCATCTCAGTTCCTCACCCAGCCCTCCCAGAGGCACTGCTTACTGCTTGGTCTCCTCAGTATTAGGTAAAATCTCGGTGGGTTAGCTCAAGAGCTGATCTGCTAATTATATACAAGTCTATTCACAGAAAATATTTGGAGTTTCAAATTATTTTTCCTCTAATAATAGCTTACATTAGCAATAAAAGAAATACAATTGATAACAGTAACATTTTTTTCACTAACCAAATTAGTTAACATTTTTTTTTTTTGTGAGGAGGACCAGCCCTGTGCTAACATCCGATGCCAATCCTCCCCCCACTATTTTTTTCTTTCTTGAGGAAGATTGGCCCTGAGCCAACATCTGTGCCTATCTTCCTCTACTTTGTATGGGACGCCACCACAGCATGGCTTGACAAGTGGTGCGTCTGTGCG
The DNA here is from genome assembly GCF_020826845.1 of Diceros bicornis minor. Classification (NCBI taxonomy): domain Eukaryota; kingdom Metazoa; phylum Chordata; class Mammalia; order Perissodactyla; family Rhinocerotidae; genus Diceros; species Diceros bicornis. Next base: position 80,665,954 of record NC_080741.1, on the reverse strand, counting down.
CGCCCAGGATCCGAACCTGCGAACCCCGGGCCGCTGAAGCGGAGCGCACGCACTCAACTGCTTGAGCCACTGGGCCGGCCCTGTTAACATTTTTTTTTGAATGACCATATTCAATGATGGGTAAGTTGCTATCAAACATTTACTCTTAACTACTGCTGATGACAATAGAAATATATTTAACAATATATATTGCAAATTTTCAAAAGTTTGTATTTTTTTAAACATTGTATTTGGACTATCAACCCTTAGGTTGAATACAAAAAAAATTATAAACAAATATTTCCCTCTATCTAATATATTTTCTTTTTCCCACAAAGTTATGGGTTAGCAATTTTGAAACTATTTTCTGTGTACACTAGGATTGAGGAAATAAGTAAATAGATTGTGGATAGTAGTGGCCATGTTTCCGATTGATGGAGAAGAGAGTTATAAATATAAAAGGGGCAGAAGGTAGAATAAATTCTATTCTGTTGAATTGGAATTGGAGGTACTCATGGTTTTTAATATATGTAGTTATGGATACAGTTATAGATATGGATATAAATGGAGGGGTGTGTGTGTGTGTTTGTATACACACATGTACGTATGAGTGTATGTGTATACATATTTATACTTTCTAGCTCTGTAGGTTGAGAGGCTCTAGAAGAAATTACACCCTGGTTGCCATAAGCACAATTATCTTGGTTCAAAATACCATTTCCCCCGAAAGGAACTAGGGCTCCTTGGAGAAATAGCTGACTCCAGGGGAGAGACAAAAAACAAACAAACAAAAACAAAAAACAAGATGAACCTGGAACTTCACATTATGCCAGAAAGTAGGAAAAGCTCAAAAAATTATGGATACATGTCTAAAGGACACAGGAGCCAACTTGAAGGAGCCCCACTGTTAAATCTGGGACAATTTGAGCATCAAAACAGTGATAATAACAGATCATGGCCTATTGAATAAAATAAGAAACCATGAGTTTGTATGGATATAAATAAATTAACTAGTCAAGGAAAAGGAAAGTTAGTTCCTCTTTATAGGAAACTGCACCTAACAAATGCAGAAGAAATGATGGAATAAGAAAACCACTACTTGGCAACCATCATTGGAACAATTAATTCAGGCTAAAATAGTCAATAGATACTAAAACCAGTGGGTTAAAGTTTGATGAGTAATGGAATATTTACATAGTTTCACAAAATATGTATTAATACAAACTGGAAAAAGGTATCTTTACAGTGGAGAAACCTGGCAAATACCACCTTAACCAGGTGATAAAAGTTAACATCATGAATAACGGGATAAATAAACCTCAGGGGCCTTATGATTTGATGACCAGGAAGAACACAGTATCACATGTGTGGTATTCCTGCCCAAAAGGAATAACCTGAAACTACTCCTGACGAACTACCTGAGAAGCCCAAAGTGAAGGACATTCTTTTTTAAAGATGTCAATATCATGAAAGACAAAATACAACTGAGGTATTGTTCTAGATTACAGAAAACCAGAGGCATATGACTACTGAAAACAATGTATGATCCAGGATTTTCTTTTGCTATAAATATCATTATCAGGACAATGGGAGGAATCTGCATAAATTCAGTAGGCTAGATAATATGTATTTTCAATGTCAATTTTCTATCTTTATTCTTAGACATGGTTATGTAGGAGAACAACCTGAATGTTAGAAAATATACTGACGTATTTAGGAGTAAAGATGTATCATGTCTGCAAGGTACCCTCAAATGGGAGAGGGAGAGGAAAGGAGGGAAAGAGGGAGGGAGAGAGGAAGAAAGAGAGGCAGGTCTTGAGATAGAGAATCATAAAGCAAATGTGATGAATTGTTAAAATTTGGGAAACTTGGCTGAAGGCATATATGGCAATTCTTTATTTATTTTTATTTATTTATTTATTTTTTGTGTGTGCGGAAGATCAGCCCTGAGCTAACATCCGATGCCAATCCTCCTCTTTTTTGCTGAGGAAGATTGGCCCTGGGCTAACATCTGTGCCCATCTTCCTCTACTTTATATGGGACGCCGCCACAGCATGGCTTGACAAGCAGTCCGTTGGTATGCGCCCAGGATCCGAACCTGCAAACCCCAGCCCGCCACAGTGGAGCTGGTGCACTTAACTGCTGCGCCACTGGGCCAGCCCTGGGAATTCTTTGTACTATCCTTCCAACTTGTCTGTAAGTTTTAAAGCTAGATCAAAACAAAAATTTCACAAAGATGTACTTTTGGCTGGGTAATTTCACTTCTAAGAATATCTCTTAGGGATATAAAAATGCAGATAACTATTTATGTATAAATACATTTATCATAGCATTATTTACAATAATGAAAAATTAGAAACAATGTACCTGTAGGATAAAAGAATGGCTAAATGATTAGACACAAGCATTTAAAAATATTATGTAGCTAGTAAAATGAAGTTTTTCAGATAAATGTAATTAAATGGGAAATGCTATAATAGTAATTAGAAATATGAACTCAGTTATGCAAAAATATATATAAACTAAAGAGGAAGTACATTAATAAGTTGATGGAGCATTTCTTTAAAGAGAAGAAGAACTAAAGATGACTTAAACGTGTTGATTTTCAAATTTGTTCACAATTAATGTATTCCTAATGAGAGAGAAAATATATATACTTTTTTATTTTTATACCTTCTACTTTGAGATTCTCCTTAATTTGAACAAAGGCTAGGTTTTCAACAAAAAGATTTGTTAGTCAAAAAATAGAAAAACTTGGCTGGCCCCGTGGCTTAGCGGTTAAGTGCGCGCGCTCTGCTGCTGGCGGCCCGGGTTCGGATCCCGGGCGCGCACCGACGCGCCACTTCTCCCGCCATGCTGGGGCCGCGTCCCACATGCAGCAGCTGGAAGGATGTGCAACTATGACGTACAACTATCTACTGGGGCTTTGGGGAAAAACAAAAACAAACAAAAAAATAGAAAAACTATTTCAATTACAAGATTACTTCAAATGCTGGGCACTTTAGAGACCTGAATTTGTAAACACTTAGCATGATAATTACAAATTGCAACTTGTCATCACTTTGGTGGTTTAATTAATTTTTTACTGCATGTATTTAAAAGGAATATGATTACACTTATCCTCCCTGGAATGCACATTTCCTCTATTTCAGACTAGCCTTCCTTGTAGTAAATGCAAATTCTATATATTATACATCCTTCCAAAATGTGAGTTCCAAGGATGGGAGGTGACTTCTAGTAAATTGGCAGTTGCTTTCTATAGGGGAGGGAAGACTTCATCATAAGGATTGTAGCAATGATTTCTCTCTCAATTAAAGAGCTTGTAAAATGTTGGCAAGGGAAGAACTTGACTGAAGATCACATAGAGACATTTTAAAGAGTTGCTGGTTGTGGTTAGTGGTATTTTTTTAAATATAAAAATCTCCATAGTTATAGAAGTGACTAGAGAAGATTCACTTGTAGTTTGAAACCTTAACAATGGTAGTTGCGAAGGACTTTGGGGCAATGTTTCCACGGTTGAGAGCCTTTTCTTTGGAATCAGACACACCTGAGATTTATTGAGGCTTTCTTCTTTGGAGGTGGTTGGTTCAGGGACTTGAAAATTTTGAAATAACAGAGATTGTGTAGAATCACTCATCTTACTGAATGAAGATATCAGGAGAAGGATACACAAGGGGAACATTTGTTAAGCAAAATAAAAAATGCCTTGAAGTTGAGGTTTACCAAAATTAAGTTGGTCAATGAAAGCCAATAATAATAATAAGCAATTATTGAACATCTGCTCTTTGCTCAGTGCTTTGCCTTTCTCATCCCCTTTATTGCTAGTTTCTAAACTGGGAAGGCTGGAAAAGCTAAAAATAAAAATTGTCTTGCAATGACTTAGTATCATCTTCCGTGCTTAGCACCCAACGGCTCAAGGAAGACAGCCTGGCTGATTTGTTTATAGGAGATAGGAACTGAGTTCGAGCAAGAAATCCCGGAAGCTGGTCTTCGGGTAAGCTGGAGGGCTTGGCAAAGGAAGTCATGAGGCAATGTTTCCATTAGGGACGACTGGAAAAGAAAGAGGCTGGAAAGGAAATATCCATAGGCTGTTGGATTGCCAAGAAGAACATGACTCATCAACAAGAGATTTGTTATCTGAGCCTCTAAGTCCCTTCTCGAAAAGTGATACTTCTCCTGAGATGGATTGGACTCAGGAAGAATGAGATGCGGGAACCTGGATGGGTTCCATTCTGAGGAGGAGTGATACCAGACTGCACTCCGCGGCCAGTACCTTAGAGGCCAGGTGTCGAGTTTCCCCAGGACCCTATTACAGATGCAGAAGCCTGATGGGCAATGGGAAGCACAGGAGACTGACCATTTCAAGTTAGCAAATCTCGCCCACCGAGCCTTTACTCAGGCCTGCAATCTGTCTTTTCTTCCTTTTCTTCCTCCTCCACATTTTTTCCCACATGTTGAAATCCTGCTTTACTTTAAAGGTTAAGCCACAAATATAGTCTCTACTGAGGAATCTTCCCCAATCCTTTTAAGTAGGAACTAATTGCTCCCTTCTCAGTGGTTTCATAGAACTACTACTTCTTTTTGTCCAATCACGTCCTGCATTGGCATAGCATACCTTCTACTGTGGCAATTGGTATAGATGTTGGTTTTCTCTGCTATTTTGAAAACTCTTTGAGGGCAGGGACCAAGTCTTATCTTGTTGTCTCTAGACCATCATTTAATACCTTGTGCAAATAAAAGATCAATAAGTATGTATGTGGAGTGGAGCTGAAGAGGTCCATGTGATATGCTTTTATATAGTAAGCACTGTGAGAAGGGGGTAAGAGGCGTAGGGGCGGGGGTAGGTGGGTATGGTGCAGTAGATAATAGACCCAGGGTCAGCAGAAAGAAAAGTCAGCTACATCATTTACTCTCTTTCCTCTAAAATGAATTTGTGAATTGATCTTAAATCAGCAATGATACTTAAGGCACTGAAAATTAAAGTGAGGGCAGCATGTTGCTGCTGGAAAAACTCTGGATTAAGACTCTGAATGTCTGCCCATCTGACTTTGAGGCCATTTAACTTCCACGCACCTTAGTATCCTTACCTGCAAAATAGAGATAAAATACTTGCCCTCCCTTTTTCCACTGGTTTGTTGTCAAGATCCATGAGGTCATTGTGAAAATGATCTTTAAGCTCTAAATACTCCTTATGATTGTTGGACCAGCATCACTGGCATCACCCGGGAGCTGGTTAGAAATGCAGCTCAGGCCCCACCCTAGACCTCCTGAATCAGAACTGACAGATTAACAAGGTCTTCATGCAATTTGCACACACATTAGCAGTTTCAAAAGTATTACTGTAAAGTGTTATAGAATATAAGGTGCAATTTTTGTTAAGTTCTGTGTGTGTTGGGGAAAATGAACATGGGCTCAGTCCTGAAGATTCAGCGTTGGAAGGGGAGCCAGACTGGTGAGTGGAAGGAGGCTGGCACCCATAGTCCAACCAGCAAGGTAGGAAACAAGAGTCTTCTCCTGTTGTACATAAATGGTGGGCATGCTGATCCCTCAGACATGGTTTCCCCTGATAATTGCTTAGTACTTTTCCCTCATCAAACTCATCTGTTCTGTGTTCCTCTTTCTCAAGAATTCTTGCCACATGAGAACTAGGTAGTATAAACTACTGACTCAGTGTTAATGGGTGCTAAGGCGCTATCTCAGACATTTGCATTATATTAGAGATTTCCCAAGATAGCACTTTCATCCCCAAAAGTTAAATAGATGGTGGAAAATTTGGAGCATCAAGGAGGACTCAAGGGGCTCATTAAACAACATCATGTAGATAATCCTGGCTACTAATGACCATAACTTTGTGTATCCCAGAGTGGCAGGGCTACAGCAGGACTATAGGGGTTGTATTCATCTTTGGGCAGTAAGATACTTGAGAAGAGGCCAGCGGAAGGTTGGAAATGATAATGAAAGCTACTGTACACTAAGCACTACTGTGTGCTGGGCATCATGCTAGGCACTGTACCTTTACAGATAATATCCTATTTAATCCACACTTTAACTCTATAATCATCCCTATTTTACAAGCACAGCAGCAGAGGTTATGAAACTTGCACAAGGTCACACAGCTAGTGTACAATGAAGCTAAGACTGAAACTTAAGTTGGACTGAGGGCAGCGCTTTCTACCGAAAAGAATGCAAAAAAACCAGGGCTCTCTAAAGAAGTCCCTGTGGATATCTAATTTTTAATGCCATAAAAACAGCTATAGTAAAATTTAGGGGGACTGCCTAGGACACAAAAACCAACTTTCCTCTTCATAATTTATTTCTGCATGAGATAATATTTCATCCAAGAAGTTAAGACTTCGGATAGCAACTAGAATACTCTTTAAACTTTATCCTCGATTTTGCACTTGAAAAATAAAACCAAAAATGCTCACCACTTTCATTATACCTTGGTTTTGTTTGTTGCTGAATTACAAACATTTCTAATATGAAGAGGTGATGAGGGTTAATTGAATTTGACCTGGAAGAAAATTTCCACCTGTTTATATGGAGAGATGAGAAATTTTGTGCCCATAAAAGTTTATCTTAAAGAATAAATTGTATATTCTTCCTTTATATTTTTTAACAATAGATTCTAAAGGACAAATAATTTTAAGAATATTTTTGAGCTTACATAGTTAAGAAAGGATAGAGTACTGGTATATACTTTCTAATAATTTTTTAGGAAAATTACAATTTTGTGCTCTTGTCTAGGTACATACACATTCTACCAGATGTGTAATATGACTGTTTTAATTTCAGAAGACTAGGAATTTGGAACGATATAATATTAACATATTTCATAACGACAGTCCTTGAATTTACTCTATTTCGTTTCTAGTAGTTATAATGTTAGGGCTGAAATACACGTGATGGTGTTCTTCCCAGCCATTTGGGAACACAGATATTTAACTGCCAGCTAATAGGGGTCATTTTAAAAAATGGCTGGGCTGAAACAACAGACAGCCTTTTTGCAAATGTGTAATATTAGTGCATCTGTTGTAAGAATGTCATATAATTCTCTCTAGCTATACGCTAAAACAAAGGCAGAGAAGATTTAAATTCATAGTGGAAGCAGGAGCGTTTCAACGAGTTACGAGTGTGGATTTGATGTCAGCAATGGCTTCAAGTGCAGCCTCTACCACTTTCTGTGGGAATTTGAACAGATTATTTAACTCCTAGTTCAGTTTTCCAATAAAATGGTGACATGAACAGTATCTGTATGATGTACAGTAACCCCCCACCACCCTTATCCACTAGTCCCCCCCATCCATGGGGGATACGTTCCAAGACCCCCAGTGGATGTCTGAAACTGTGGATAGTACCAAATCTTGTATATACTGTGTTTTTTCCTATACATACATACATATGATAAAGTTTAATTTATAAATTAGGTACAGTAAGAGATTAATAGCAATAACTAATAATAAAATAGAACAATTATAACAATATACTGTAATACAAGTTACCGTAGATCTTAGCAACCTCAGCATATGATTTTTTTTCCTTAATAAGTCGAGAACATTCACCTTCTCACTTAAAGGAAGCACTTTACGGCTTCTCTTTAGCATATTCGAATTACCAGCATCACTACTCGTGCACTTTAGGGCCATTATTAAGTAAAATAAAGGTTAATTGAACACAAGCACTGTGGTACCATAACAGCCAATCTGATAACTGAGAGGGCTTCTAAGTGACTAATGGGCGGGTAGCATATACCGCATGGACCCACTGGACAAAGGGATGACTCATGTACCAGTGGGACGGTATGGGACTGAGTGAAATTTCATCACACTACTCAGAATGGTGTGCAATTTAAAACTCATGAATTGTTTATTTATGAAATTTTCCATTTAATGTTTTTGGACCGAGGTTGACTAAGGGTAACTGAAACCATGGACAGCAAAACTGTGGATAAGGGGGGACTACTGTAGATAAGATATCGGGAGAATTGAGTGAGATAATCCATGCTAAGCTTTAGCACAGGACCTGGCATGTTGCAGTTAACAGAAAGCTATTGTTATTGAAACTAACAAATATTGTCTCTGATCATTTACAAAATGGAAAGGAATTCTGACTTCAGTTATACATGGGAACTCTGGATGAAAAGTGAGGTGAATTAGAATTAGAATTGTTGGAATTTGATTTAGAACTTGGCCATCCCCATCGCCTTCCTGGTTTCTGCTCAATTGCCAAGAACTGTGGTTTCACATTGGGTACTGTGAAATCCATAAGTCGCGGAAGGCAATAGTTGGGACTCTTTAAGAAAATGGAGCCCTGGTAGATACGTTTATTTGTGTTTGTGCCAAGCCCTTTAAGATGCCCTAAAATTCTTCCAAGAATTGGGCTTTCAGAGTTCTACCAGCTCGAAGAATTTGAAAACCAATGTCTAGAGCATGATGGGAAATTTGATAACTAGACCAGTGTGCAGTGGATAATGTTCTCCAAAGATCAGCAAAATCTTAGATCAGGCTGTGGTTGACACTTCTGTTCTTAATTGAAATGTTTCTGCTTTAAGGGCTAGTGATGGTCTTCACTAGGGACTGATAGAGTATTATGTGGGAAAATGATACAGTGCACATAAACTTTTTCATCTTTAGATAATTACAGTTTAAATTTTATTGTTTATATGTAACAATATGGATGAAATTGTGTCTTCTCAGCAGCTGGTTTGAGGATTTTTTTAACCGAGGAAATGTGGTCTTTGCTGAGAAGTTACATTCGGCCAGCTGTGGGGTAGGAGAAAGTTGTGGGGCTGGGATGAGATTTCATGCAGAAGAAGGAAGTGATTCTACATTTATAAGAATCAGAAGCCGGAGTCGAGACAAGGGGCGAAGGGAGACTGAGAGGCTACATGGGGAAAGAGATGAGAGAGAGAGGGAAACCTACTGGTTACTTGGAAAGGGCCCTGAAACAGGAGAATGTCTTGTGGGGACCTTTTTGAGATAAATGCTGTGGGCTCTGAGATGAAAGCATTCTCTTTCTCTCACTTAGAAACTTCTATAGAATTTACATTGCTCACCAGTGCTCATGGTTTTGGAGAACGCAGAAAGGTGCTGAACCTGCTTCAAACTAGGCATGAGAGAAAAACAGAGCCTGTGTGGGAGGAGACCAACATATGATATACACAAGTGGCATATGCTAATTATGGAAAAATGAGAAAATATGGGTGAGTTAAAAAAATGAGAAGAAACCATCAGATTTATACCACCCCAAGATAGCTGTTGTTCATGTGTTCATGTGTTCTGGTCCTTGTTCCAGGTTATTGTTCACATTTGTGTTGTTCTTGTACACTTTTCTTAAAAGAAAGCAGGATCCACGCAGTATACACTGCTTTATAATTTTTTTCGTTTGCTAACAAGATGCTGGGGCCACCTCTCTAACTATAGGGTGTCATAGGTAGAGGCTATGGAGAATACTGACACTAGACACATTGATTTACAGGCTTTTGCTATTATGCTTACTGGTCTGCTAAGCAGCCTGATAGCTAAATCTTGCTCACTTCTCTGGTTATTTCCTTCAGATAAATTTTCCCTCCTCCCTTTCGCCCTTTCATTCATCTGTTCATCAACAAATAGTTGCTGTCTTAGTCAGCTTGGGCTGCTATAACAAAATACCATAGACTGTGTGGCTTAAACAACAGACATATTCCACAGTTCTGGAGAATGGGAAGTCCAAAATCAAGGTGAGGGCAGATTCAGTTCCTGGTGAGAGATTTCTTCCAGACTAGCAGATAGCCGCCTTCTCTCTGTGTCCTCACATGGCAGACAGAGGGAGAGCAAGCAAATTCTGGTACCCTATCCTTTTCTTATAAGGACACTAATCCCATCATGGGGGCTACACCCTCATAACCTCATCAAGCCTAATTATCTCCCAAGGGACTTCCTTCAAATACCATCACATTGTGGGGTAGAGTTTCAACATACGAATTTTGGTGGGTACACACAACATTCAGTCCATAACAATTACTGAATGTTTCCTTGGTGTTGCGCCATGGGTGAGGTTCTGGGAATATGGATCTGGAAGACATGGGCACTAATCAAATAGCCACACAGAAAGAAGATTGAAATAACTACTGCAACAAGTGTTATGCCAAGAAGATATACAGTTCCACGGGGACCTAGAGTGGGGATTTGGCTAATTTGGGGAAGTCATGGGAGACTTCACTGAAGAAGTAATACATGAGCTTGGATGTGAAGGATGAACAGGAATTAATTAGGGGAGGAGAGGAAGGGAGAATATTACAAGGAGAAGGAACAGAGGTGCAGTGGCTTGACGGCAGGAAAGAATACGCTAGAACAAAAGACCAACTGAAAATCAGTATTATGAAAGTAGATGTAGCCAGGAGGTTGCAAGGAATTGCTGGTTCAAAAGAATATAGTATTTATAGGCCTTATTTTAAGTAAAATTGCCCTTAAGAAATGTTGTATCACATTTAATTGTACTGCATTTTAAATATTCTGTTGAGTGTTAAACCATTCTAATGAGGGAATTTAAATAAAAAGTTATTGGACTATAGACACAGTGCTGAGAAAGCTGAGTAAACCTGAATGAATCTGCAAAAACATATAAGAAATGCCATTTCAATAGTGTTTGTGACTCCTTTTAACCTAACAGTCCATACCTAAAAGCTCATCTGGGTTGAGCTTAAAAGAGACACATATATCACCAGCTGAGCAAATCAGCAGAGTAACTAGATGTGCTTAGTCACATTTGGTGGCTCCATCAAAGGACCATTTCACCAGCCACTAATCCTGGGCCCTGTCTTTTCTCAGCCAGCAAAAATATGGTATCCACAGGGCAAAACAATATCAACTAAAAGCAAGAATGATATCTATCAGTTGACAGAACTCCATGATATTCTTGGACAAGGTGCAGAATTAGAACATAACTTCATGAAAGTTTCCATGGTTTTTTGATATGGCTATTTGTTGGCAGTACTAGTGAGGCTTTTAAGGAAGATACCATTTACTATTCAAATGTAATATTTGGCAATCACTTTGCTTTGCCTTAGGGCTGCCGCCGCCCCCGAGGCAAATTTGTGTGAATTAGAATATGGTGCCCCCTATGGCAGATGCTTGGCTTGGTGAATTTATGTGATATCTGTGTGAATTAGGAAGAGGTAAACCTCCGCCTGCCCCCATCAGTGTGGCATCATACCAAGGTGTACGGCTTGGTAAGGGGACTGTAGGCTACACTTCAACTTCACTTGCCCCCTTATCTGGGCACCTTTGTGTCAGGCACAATCAACAAGACCATGCCACTGGTTCTGCTTTGCCTTATGCTCATTTTTTTTTTTTTTTTTTTTTTTTTTTTTGTGAGGAGATCAGCCCTGAGCTAACATCCGCCAATCCTCCTCTTTTTTTGCTGAGGAAGACGGCCCTGGGCTAACATCGGTGCCCATCTTCCTCCACTTTATATGGGACGCCGCCACAGCATGGCTCACCAAGCAGTACTTCGGTGCGCGCCCGGGATCCGAACCAGCGAACCCCGGGCCGCCGCAGCGGAGCGCGCGCACTTAACCGCTTGCGCCACCAGGCCGGCCCCAACCTTATGCTCATTTTAATGTGAGACATGGCGATTAGGTTGCTTGCCTCATTTTTATTGTGGTGATTTTTCACAGGAAAAATGAAAAATGAAGAAAACAAAGCAAGGTTGGAAAACTGCCTCTTCTTCTATTGGCTTTCTCAACATTTGATCCAATATGTAACCTGGTCTTATTTTCATAGTGATGACAATTAAATCATATTGCACAACTGATGTCTTATTTCCACAGGGAAACTCAGCAAATGAGATCCATTTTTAGTTATGATTAAGGAGACAGTTCATTTCAAAGTCTGCTCTTTCCTTACAGTGTTCAGTTACACCATATGAGAAGCATAACTTTTCTTTGCAGATGCTTTTCTGGCTTTTACTTTCCCTTTATTAGTGGTCTAGAAGGACTCCAATTTATAGCTCTTTATCTATGCTTTTGGAAAGACCAAGGTGGTAGAAGTCTAGAGTGAACATGCTTAGTTTTTGAAATTGCTTTTTTAAATGATTTGAATTGCTAAAGAACTGAAGGGGAAACAAAATGATTTGCTAGGCAAGCTCTCCCCTTCATCCACTGAGCCCAGGGAAAATTACTAATGGCAATAGAGGAAAATAGTGTGCTCCATTGAATCAATTTTCTTGTGTTCCTGAATTTTCCTCCTCAACTATAGAGTCGATACGCCAACTATTGGCCCTACTTAGGGCTGCCATTAAATAGAGCCTGGCACCTAATTTATGACTATTGTTCAAGAAAACAAAACTAGGGGCCAGCCCGGTGGTGTAGCGTTTAAGTTCACGCGCTCCACTTCAGCAGCCCAGGGTTTGCCCGTTCGGATCCTGGGCACGGACCTACGCACCGCTCATCAAGCCACGCTGAGGCAGCGTCCCACATAGAGCAACTAGAAGGATGTACAACTATGACATACGACTATCTACTGGGGCTATGGGGAGAAAAAAGGAAAAAAGGAAGAAGATTTTGGCAATAGATGTTAGCTCATGGCCAATCTTCCTCAAAAAAAATAGTCCTTTAGTAAAGTTAAAATAAAAAAAAAAAAAAAAGAAACAAAACTAGCTGGTTTAGTATAATTGGAATATATAGATATGATCTCAAAATATTCCAGACATACACAATTCCATGGAAACTTGGTCCACCCAAGGGTTTCTTTTGAGCTCTTAGATGCTACTTGAATCATTCTTTAGCAATTTAAGTTTATATTTCTCCTCTCTTTTTAACATTGTCTTTTCCACTTAGAAGAAACATGATCTTTTTCTCTCAAATCCGTTTTCAAGATAAACAAAACGAGATTTCTCTCTCACAATGTGCCAAGCTTTGTTGGGAATAAAAACAAAGAGAGAAAGAAAGAAAAATAAATACAGCAACAATTATTCAAAGCAGGATGAGCGACGATGTAGAAAGCAAACCGCGAGTGTGTCAGAGGCAGTGGAGGGGTGGCACACCAGGGCAGCTCAGAAGTTTCACATAGAATTAGGCTTCATCAATAATTTCACCCTATAAATATCTGATCTCCTATCTTGTTCTGGAAATTGTGATTACGAGGCCACATCAACAGGATACTCTTCAGCCAAGAGCTGCTTCGTGTAAATGTGTTTTTCTCCTTCTAGTTTAGCGGCAAGTAAAGCGGGCTGGGTTTAGGAAATTCAGAGTTTCATCCCAGCTCTGCCATTAACTTGTGCTTTAGTCAGCTATTGCCTTAATTATGCTGCAAAACAAACCACCCCAAACCTCAGTGGCACGCAAAGATAAGCACTCATTTCTTGCTTGGACTGTGGGTTGGCAGGCGCAGCTCTGCTTCTGGCTGCGAGTCTGTGGGTCAGCCAGGGTGGCCCTGCTCCAGGCTGCCAATCAGTTAGGCCTCCTCCACGGGTCTCTCGTGCTGGGGCCAGGCTGATGGGGCAGCAGCTACCCAGGGCATAGTCTTCTCATGGAGGAGTCAGAAACTCCTGGAGGGCAAACGGAAATGCATGATTCCTCTGAAGGCCTATGCTTGGAACTGGCACACTGGCGCTTCTACCCTCATTGACCTTCCTTCCTTAACTGGCCAGATTAAGTCACCTGGCCAAATCTAAGATCAAAGAGGAGGGTGGAGGTGGGTGAAGAATACTTCTCCGTTGGAGGGGGGTGAGGAGTGAACACTGGCGGAACACTCATAGAATTTGCCACATCTTGATTTCAAGTAACAACTGTATCTCTGTTTTTAAAATTTGTAAAATAAGGCTTTGGATCACATAGGCGGAGAGAGATCTAACTTGCCAAAGATCAAGTCAGGAAACAATGGTGATTAATCACCCCTTTAAAAAGTCAAAATTAAATAAACTTAATGATCTCTATAAAAATCATAATTTAGGGTGAGTACATTATTAAATATCAGAATGTCAATGAGAAAGTTGAATTGGTTTTTATCCTCTTGAATTTTTCTATTCCAGCCTATTGGAGAAGTAGCCACACTGGGGCAAAAGAACAAAACTAGCCAGGTTGCCTACAGCATCTCCCACCACCACCCCAGGGTTTCTGTTATTGCGCTAAACCAGGGGTTACCAAACTACAGCCTGTGGGCCCAATCTGGCCCATTGCCTGTTTTTGTACAGCCTGTGAGTTAAGGATGGTTTGAAAATTTTTAAATGGTTGCAAAAAAACAAAAGAAAATAATATCTTGTAACGTGTGAAAACACATGAAATTCAAATTTCAGTGGCCATAAAAAATCTTCATTGAAATATAGCCATGCCCTTCCATTTATATATTATCTCTGACCGCTTTTGTGCTACAGCAGCAGAGTTGAATAGTTATGACAGAGACCGTAGGGCCTGCCAAGCTGAAAATATTTACTTTCTCTATACTGGCCCCTTACAGGAAACATTTGCCAACCCCTGGACTAAACGATTCACCCAGATATAAAATGCTGTAATTCTATACGGTTCTTGAAAGGTTTGAGGCCTAACAGCTCTGTACTGTGAGACGGAGAGGTGAACACAATATCTGATGGGTCCATTTGCCCCCGGAGTTTACATCACTCTGAGAATGCAGGAAAGCCAGATGTGGCGGTCCCCACGCTCCATTACTACTTTCCACAGACGGCAACTCAGATCCACCATTTTCTGTACTGAAAAAAGAAATACCTCCTTTCTGTTGCCTAGGTAAAATTTCATATTCCTCTCCCTAGGTGTGTCTTAGCACTGGCCAGAGTTACATATCCAGCTATTCAATGGTTTATCGAGCATGTCCCCATGTCACCTGATATATGTTTCATGTTGCATTTTTTTTTTTTTGTGAGGAAGATCAGCCCTGAGCTAACATCCGTGCTAATCCTCCCCTTTTTTTGCTGAGGAAGACCGGCTCTGAGCTAACATCTATTGCCAATCCTCCTCCTTTTTTTCCCCCAAAGCCCCAGTAGATAGTTGTATGTCATAGTTGCACATCCTTCTGGTTGCTGTATGTGGGACGCGGCCTCAGCATGGCCGGAGAAGCGGTGTGTCAGTGTGCGCCCGGGATCCGAACCTAGGCCGCTGGTAGTGGAGCGCATGCACCTAACCGCTAAGCCACGGGGCTGGCCCTCATGTTGCATTTTGAATAATGCCAAAAATAGCTCTTCAAGCCCCTCGTTTGGCATTGATTTACGTCTCATGTTGGTTTATGCTAACCATTTATTTTCTGCCTGTTGTTTTCCACACACTTTTTAACCTTTGTAAGTTTAGAATTTGATTTAATTTTTATTTTATAAAAACAAATGTCATCCCACAAGGGGAGATAGCTCTTGTTATAAACACACATGTGTACCACTGTAAAACTTAATGAAATTCACAACTGAATGTAATAATAAAATGGCCTCGGGACAGAAACAACCTGATCAGCCTCTAGCGAGTCACAGATGACCGGCTGGAATCGCACACAGGTGGCCGAGGGCATGAGGCCACTGGCGTCTTGCCTCACAACACACAGGGGACGTGCGTTTTATGACCCAACTCTGCGCGCCCTGTTGTGCTTTATTGTTTGCATATTTCTGTCCAAACCTGCCCTGGCAATGAAGCCACATAAAAATTACAGTCTGCAAACCACACTCATTAGGAGAAGTTAACAAATATTTCATTGCCCCAGAAAGGACCAATTCCTTTGCAAAGCAGCATCCAGATGAGGTAACTCAAGCTTTGGGGGCCCTGGCTGAGGTTTGCAGCTTTAAAAAGGAGCACAAAGGAATAACTGCCCGCTCCTCCTGATTGTCTTGAAGTCTTCTTTCGGTAATTCTGTGGGGCAATAAAAGTATTTTCCACAATTTGGACTACATGCTTTATTGAGTTGGACAAATGGAAATATCAGAGCAGCTTTGAGGAGTAGCAGAACAGAGACAGCCTCCCGATCTTTCATTCCAAAATTAAATCACGAGCTCTATCACAAATCTTGGTAGGCGTTGCAAGCTCATTGAAATTATCCAGCGGGCTGTCTGCTGTACTTGGTTGTGTACTGATGCTGAGCAAGGCAGGTGAGGAGCACGAGTACATTCTTAGATAATGCAGGCCTTATCACGGCATTGACTGATGCTAACAAGGGGAAATGTATGGGATCGTCAGCTCCATGAGGCTATCGGTGACATGGAAAAATCTATCCAATTTGAAGATAAATGCATCAATATTATTTCATTATTTTGAGAACAAATAAAGCACCCGGGGTTTTGGAATCACACCAGCTACAGCACCACCACTACCAGACACCACTTCCAGAGGCATCTGCAGTCCTTGTCTTGATGGCATTTAGATGGCAGAGTGGTCAAGAGCAGGCTCTGGAACCAGACTACCGGGGATTGCACCCTGGTGTGCCATGGGCAAGCTCTGCGACCTTGGGCAACTTAGCTAATATCTCTGTGCCTCTGGCTCCTCTGCAGAAAGCCAGGGAGAATAACAGTAACTACCTACGGAATTATTGTGCTGCTGCCGTGGGTTAATCCATGAAAAGAGCTGAGCACAGTGCCTGGCACATAGTGAGTGCTTCACTGATATTAGCTATTACTAATGTAATTATTTGGTGCATATGTTTTTACGTTTACCCAGGACTCTACAGTCATAAAGTTATTTAAGAAGAAAGAGGGACGAGAACCAACATTTATTGCATACCATGGGCTAGCTCTTAGCTGATTCTCTCCACTTATTATCTTGTTGAATTCTTCTGATAGTCTTACAGTGGTAGACTCTATCTCCACAGATAAGAAAACAAATTCTAAAAAGGCAATGAACTCAGACAGTGCCCATCAGCTGTGAGTTGGTAGAGCCAGTGTCAGCCACTTACAAATCCACACCTGGTTAAGGAGCTGGGACTTTGGGTTTAATTCCTGCCTCTGTCTCTTACCAACTATGATCTTGGCCAATTTAACCTCTTTAAACTTCATTTTCTCCCTACAAAAGTGGATAATGATAGAAACTACCTCACAGGTATGGCAGAAGTGTTACATGAAATATTAACACCCATGAATGTGTAGCACAGTACTCAGTACCTGAAAGATAGGGATCCATAACCATTAGCCAGTTAACACGAGATCTGTGTGTACCATGGCCTTGTTCCCCCATCACAACATTTATCGTGTTGTTAACCCACCCATCATCGCTATTCGAGTGGGACCTGTGTGGTAGCGGTTACCCAAAGAGTATTGATCACTGTATGTCCTCAGCTTCTGGTGCAGAGGTTTTAGCATACATCACATATTCAATGAATACAATAAATGGTTGTTGAATGGCTAAATAAATCCATTTTTATGTTTAAGTCATCCATTCTTGTATTTTCACTGAAGGTATAAAAAGAAGGCACTGTACTTGCAGTGGAACATTATTCATCCTTAAAAAAGAAGGAAATCCTGCCATATGTCCTACAGGGATGAACCTGGAGGACGTCATGCTAAACAAAGTAAGCCAGTCACATAAGGACAAATGCTACAATGCTTATATGAAGTATTTTAGATATAAATACTGATATGATGTATCTGAAATAGCCAAACTCACAGAAGCAGAGGTTGGAATGCTGGTGTCCAGGGACTAGCGGGAGGAAGAAATGGGGAATTTCTGTTCAATGGGTAGAAGGTTTTAGTTATGCAAGATGGTTAAGTTCTAGAGATCTGCTATACAACCTTGTGCCTATAGTTAAGAATTGTATTACACACAAACATTTGTTAAGAGGGTAGATCTCATGTTAAGTGTTCTTACTACAATATTAAAAAAAAAAAAAAAGATGGTACTAGAACTGAAATTTTTGAAATAGTTCCTAATTTCAAGGGAACCTTGCCCAAGAAAATTATTCTGATGCCTTCCTTAATTCGGTTGAAGAACTGATATCTTATGGATGACCCTAATGGGCCCTTTTTGCTTTTTAAAGAAAGAGGGATAGCGATGGAAACAAGAAGTTATGGCCAGCCTGGCACTTGAAAGACTATGCTTAGTGACATGGCACCAGCCCCATCAAAGTGCTACCACCATTAGCTCTTTCTCGGTGTAGCAGCAAACTATACCAAGACTTTTTAAACAATATCTTATTTAGTTCTCCCATCAAATCTATGAATGAGAATTCTCCTTCCTATTTTCTTGGTGAAAAAAACCCTGATGTTCAGAGAGGTTAAGTGCCTTGCTCAAGGTCACACAGCAGGAAGGTGTCAGAGCGAGGGCTGGAACACCGCTTAGTCTGACCCCAGAGCCACACCCTTACTGTCTCCCTTCATTCACGGATCCTATAAATATTTATTGAGTAACTACCATTAAGTAAGCAATATTTTTAAAGAGGCAGGTACAGTGTCAGGCACAAAATAAGTGCTGTGTGTGTTTGATAAATAAATAAATACGTGAGTTCTTGGCTCGACTGGAACATGTCAATGAACAAAGCACACCACAGTCTCTGCTCTTGTCGGGACAGATGACAAACAATGAACGCAACAAACAAGTAGTAGAGTCTTGTAGAAGGTCACAAATGCTGTGGGAAAACAGAGCAGGCCATGGGAGACGGAGCAGGAATGTCCACTGGGGTGGGGGGTTCCGGGACTCCATGTGGTGGTCAGGGCGGGGCTTATGGAGAGGGTGAACTCTGAGAGCAAAGTTTCTCCTGACAGGGCACAGCTCGAGCAAGAACCCTCAGGTGACTGGGGACCGGCGAGGAGGCCAGTGTTTCTGGACTGGAGTGAGAATGGGCTCCCGTGGCAGGAAATGAAGTCGGAGAGGGTTGGGGCGAGGCTGGTGGGCACTGTGTAGGCTACCCTAGTCCAAGCTGCCTGACTTAAGAGCCCACACCCTGACCCCCACCGGCCGGTCCATTCTTTGCGATTCCTGCCTGGGGACAGTTAGAAGGCCTCAGTAACCCCGTCCAACGTTTGACATCTGGGGCGAGAGAGTTAAGATCGAATGCTCAGGCGCCAGCTGGTCAGCAGGGTCTGCTCAACCCATGAACGTGAGGCCCTGCAAAGGGCAAAGGTTACTGGGTGGCTGCAAACCTGTAACATCTGTCAGCCACGCACAGAGGAGGGACCGAAAATGGCCTGAAAAAAACTGAATGTGCAACTGAGCGGAGGGCTCTCTGGGGAGAAAACAGGCTGAGCAACAACACGTCTAAAGGGGTGTGTGTGTATGTATATATATATATGTGCACGTATATGTATATGTGTATGTGCATGTATATGTACGTATGTGCGTCTACACATTTAATTCAATTCAAACGCTGCAGTAACTGCCTTCTCTGTGCAAGGCACAGTAAGGAACAGCAGAGGACTGTACGACATGGAGTCCATTCTCAGGCATCTTGAGGTACCGGAAGGAGCCCTGGTATTTGGAGTCAAGAGCAGGGGCTGGCGGGCTGTTTCTGTGAAGGGTCAGAGAGGAAACATTTCAGGCTTTGTGGGCCCACTGTCTGTACTGCAACTACTCCACTCTGCGGTTGTGGGGTGAAGGCAGCCACAGACAGGGGAGAAAACGGGCATGGCTGTGTTCCAGTTCCAGTTTATTTACAAAAACAGGCTGCCGTCTGGGTTTGGCCCCGGGGCAGTGATTTGCTGTCCCCTGAGCTAGAGACTTGTATTACTGTTAGTTCTGCGGACGTTGCTATCCACTGAATGTCCCTGCACGCTGCCAGAGCCACGCTAGGTGCTTCTGCTACTAATCCTAACATCACTATTAGAGCATAAATATTATTACTATTACCCCTATTTTACAGATGGAAAAGTAGAGGCTCTGCCCAGAGAGCGTAAGTAAATTTTCTAGGTCACACAGCAGTTAAGTTGCAGTACTGAGAAGCAAATCATGCACCACGATTCCACACGGCATGTTCTCTCTCTCACAACACACTGGACCTCACAAGAGAGACACACAGATAAGAATCAGACGTTTAGCCCTTTGCCCAAAGCACGAAAACCCTAATGGAGTTAAACTGAGATTTTAGTCACTGTGCATTCTTAGGTTTACAATGCCCATTACAGCTTTGGGGAAGGAAAAAAAAAAAAAAGTTTCCACTTTGCCTTCCTTGGCATGAGTGTGAACTTCCCTCCAGAGATTTCAAAGCTGCTTGAGTCTCAGGTTCTGCCTTTCCTTGGCAAACGATCTGCGCCTTTATGAATGACAGAAGGGGCTGTTAGGCTATGGGAGAATGAATTAACTCTCCCTGGTTCTGTGCAATGGACTAGTCAACTTGAGAGTGGAGTGAGATGCAAAAATCCTGCTTGGGTCACGTGAACACAGGTCTTGTACAGAAATGAGGCCACCAGCACACCGCGCTCTCTCCACCTTCCATGCCCTCTCTCACAGCGCTCTAACCAGGCCAGCCTTCTTTCCACCCACACACAGAAATGCCAGCCTCAGTCCTGACCCACGGCACTTGGCCCCTCTGCTGGGAATGTTCTGCCCCGTGATTGTCACGGGGCAGAGATTGACATCTCTTGTTATTCAGATCTTAGTTCAGTCCTCATATCTTTAGAGAAACTTCTGGAGCTCCTAATCTAAATTTCCCAACCTCGGGCCGTTCTCTGTCACATTAATCGCTGTCCATTTCTGCATTGCCCTCATCATTCTCTATCTTGTTCACTTATTCATTTACTTTTTATCTTCTATTTCCTCTGATGAGGTCATAAACTCCACGGAAGCAAAGACCTTGTCTATTTTGTTCATCACTGCCCATGGTGCCCAAGACAGTGCCTAGCTCAGAGAGGAGAACGTTTGTTGAAGGAATACATAATCAACAGCAGCAGTAAAATGCATATATTGAGTGCTTATTATCTGGCAGACACTGTGCTCAGCCTTTGTATGCGTTCCCTCACTAATCTTCTCAACAACTCATCTTCTTCAAGGAATGCTGATTATCCTCCCTTTACAGAGGATACCATGGAGGCTTAGAACGGTTAGCCCCACAGGTGCACAGCTACGCAACTGGTCTGGGGGCAGACCCACAGTTCTCACGCAAGCTTCTCTGACTTTGAAGCCACTAGTTGCAAGATACGGGGAGACGCAAGATTGAATTACACATTTATTACCCTGAAGGATAATGAAAATGCTCTAAGGGGCAAAGGGCCAGGTCAAGAGAGAGAAGAGAGCTGCTGCAGCCTGGCTTCCTCAGAGAGCCCCCGCAGTGGAGAAGGAATTGGCAGCTGTGTCCAGTTCAAAGCAACGTTCAAGAAGGGGCGGCAGGGCAGGCCGACTGCACGTTGTGGCGGAAGTCCACGAGGAAGCACGAGGGCGTGGCTGGTTCTGGCGTCCCCGGGGAAGCGGCGCTTCTGTCCTTTGGCTTTGCCGCATTCTCAAGGTGAGTTAGCAAAGAAAGCGCTTGAGGGGGAGACTGGAGGTCTGGGTGGGGAGCCCTGCTCTCCGCCCGGGCTGGCGTGCCTGAAGTCGGCTTCGGGTGTGGGAGTCGTCACCTCTGCCCGTTTCATGGGCGGTATGAAGAAGTGGCACTTAATCAAGGCGTCCCCAATTCGGCCACTTCCATTTGGGCTCTCGACACGTTGGCTCTGAGTTCCCGGCTTTGATGTGGGGCGGCTCCCGGAGTGGGGTGTGTGAGCCTCCGCCGTGTTCGAGCGGGCTCAGTGATTGATAAACCCTTTCTGCAGCTCCTCCCGTGAAAGAGATGGCCCGGCAAGCAGGCTGCGGATGCCACAGGACGCGGCCACACTTCCTGAGACGCCGACGCCGGGGGCTGTGCTCCCGTCACGGATGGAGTGTGACATGTGGCCGTATCACACGGGAACCCCGGGGAGACCGCTGCCTGGAGTGCCTTTGAGGAGTCTGGGGTGGAGATCTCACTCGCTGAGCAAATTTTAATCTCAGGATGGCCCTGGTCCCCGCATAGCAAACCAACCAATCCAAACAGAAGAGGTAAAAATAAACTCTAAAATAGAGCATGTTTACAACTTACCTTAATTTTTTTGTTTTGTATTTTGGAAACTTCACTGTCAACTCCTGAAGCCTTGAATATGATTGGGTAGAAAGAAGGAAAGAAAAAAAAGGAAAGGAAGGAAAGAAAGACAGAAGGGAGGAAGGAAGAAAACTACAATACTAATTTTAAATAACTGACCTTCTAAAGAAGTTTAGGAAACACAACCCTGTTGCCCCAACCTTCGGTGAGTAAAGCAGTATTTTCATTTCTGGAACACCATTTAATATTTTAAAGCAACAGATAGTTGCTCTTTTTTTCTATTTGTTACGTTATTCCAAACAAACTTATTCCGGGGTAAAGTCAAAATAAGCCAGCTCTATTCTTTTGCTTAAGTGAAAAAAAAGGGAGTGTTTAAAAACATGTTTTTCATTAGACTTCTTTTCTTTTCTTTTCTTTTTTTTTGCTGTTTACTAAACATGCTGCTAGTTCTTTCAAGGAAAAGAGAGTACTGTGTGAAACGTGATTTAGTTCTCTATCCGCACCACCCCTGAGCCCAGCCTTCACAGTTCCTATTTCTGAGAGGGGGAGACTTGGTTACCCACCACTGCAAAGCCAACGTGGAACTTGGGACTGATCGCAGCAGCTGGGCCAAGCTCGTCACACAACCTCGGAACCCAAACCAAAAAACAGAGCACATACACCCTGCTCCGTTTCTTAAGTATGTTTGTAGTGGGAAACTGGATGCCAGTGCACAGAATGGTTCAATATTTATTTGGGCATGTGTTAAAAAGAGCCAGTAAGACAAGGCATCAGTTGTTAACAGTAACTCAAGCTGCGCTGTTTGATCAGAGTACATTCATCCTTGGCTATCAGATATAGGAATTTTAGCCAGCTCATCAGTTCCTCTGATTGATGCCACAGAGAAATTATGTCTACTAGGTCTGGGCAAACTGGCTTTGATGCTGTTAGAATGAGGCCGAACAAGATGGGGACTTAGCTGCCATTCTTCTATCTCTCACCCATGGCAGATGTCACTAATCGATTATAGCTCTCTGTTCCACTGAGTCTATGAAGCCTCAGAATCCTGTCAAAATGAGGTGCCAGATAGTCAGTCCATCGGTGTTGGAACTGTCACCACGTGAACATCTACTGGGGCTGCCTCCAGGTGACACAAAAGTATCCTGCATTTTTGATAGCTTTCTACCGTCATGAGTGTTCCTCCTGTTTGTACCCTTGTGTAATTCCCTCCCCTTGAGTGTGAGCCAGACCTAGCGATTCAATTTTAGTGAACCGAATATGGCAAAAGTGATGATGGGCTGTCACTTCTGAGGTTGTCTTACAAAAGACTGTGACTTACATCTTGCTGGTACGCACTCTTGCCCTCTCACTCTGAGAAAACCAGCTGTTGTATGAGCTGCCCCATGGAGAGGCCCACATGGCAAGGAACTGAGGGAGGCCTCTGGTGAATAGCTCATGGGGAACTAAGGCCCTCAGCCCGAAAGACAGTAAGTGACTGAATTCTGCCAACAACCCTGTGAGTGACCTTGGAAGTGGATCTTTCCCCAGCTGGCCCTTGAGATGACTGCAGCCTTGGCCGATACCTTCATTGCAACTGGAGTACCCAGACTCCTCATTCACAGCAACTATAAGATAATAAATGAAGTTGCTTTAAGGCCACTAAGTACTGGGATAATTTGTTACCCAGCAATAGATAGCTAATGCAGCAAGATTTTAGCAGACTCCCTGAAAGGAAGGTGGCAGAGAGAGAGGAGACTTGTTAGAATAAGGAAACTTAGTCTCTAAAGGAAATTCAAATTCCTTTGGGATGGAAAATACTTAAAGTTAAGGCCAGCTCTGGGCTGGGCTACTTGGATTTGGGATAATTCTATCATTCTTTCAAACATTTATTTCATGTTCAGCCTAAGTATGGCTCCCTGTGAGAATCTTGGAGATAAAAAGAAGCAAGCCCTAGTCTCTATCCTTAGATATTGCAGGCTTAGAACATAGATGCCAAAAGATAAAAACATGAAATAAAATAAACATAGTGGACAATGATTGTTGTCATCTGCTCAGCAACCATCCTTATTCTTTTAGTTTTGACAGGCTGACTTTTCTTAAGGAAACCACCCCAACCTCTCCTAGGCCCATTTGGTCTGGGTGGAACTGACCTCATCTTAGGTTATGCCTGATGCTGAGGTCGCTAACTCGGTAGAATATAAGCTCAGGGAAGTTGGTGACCATTGTTACCCCTGCTTGGGGAGAATCCATTTGAATCAAACCTAATAGAGGAAAACAGAACTGAGAGAAGAAAAGAAGCATATTCCTGACAAAATCTTTCCAGCACCTTTCTTCAACTGCTCTTGAACTGTGGTTTTCAGTTCAATTAGCCGATAAATCCCTTTTTTTCTCTCTTAACCTTAGGCCTGTTTGAATTGGGTTTCTATAACTTGCAGCTGAAATAATCTAGAATCACACAATATGAAAGATGTGAAAACGTAGGGATTGAAAGAGTTAGCACCCTGTAAAGCTGGCCTTGAGACAGGCCTGGATCAGCAGGAGGAGAGGGTCATAAGCAGGTTTCTAGGTTGTTAAGTCCTTTGGAGACAACTCAGATATAAACAGGGGCGTCACTACTGAGATGAATTCTGTGGGTGATTCTTGGTCCACCTGGACTCATGTGAGAAAATGAGCCAAGATATTAACAATGTTCATTCATTCAGCAAATGTTTATTAATTACCGATTATGTGCCAAGAACTATTTGGGGGTGCTGAGGACACGATGACAAAACAAAGTGTCTGTGCTCATGGAGTATACGTGAGTCTAGACGGTTTGGGGGAGTAGATGATCATTAATCTATCAGTGTATGATAAGGCTGGTGGGGACAGGTGCCAGGAGAGACACAGCAAGTAAGAGCTAGAGAGTGATGATGGAGGCTAAAAGTACGGGTGCCATTTGAGATATGGTGCCCGGAAAAGACCTGTGGAGTAGAGTGAAAATGTGAGTAGAGACATGAATGTAATGTGGGATGAACCATGCAGATGTCTGGAGGAAAGTGTTCTAGGCAGAGGGAACGGTAAGTATAAAGGCTTTTGGTTGGGATGGAAGATTTGGTGTGTTTGGGGAGAGCAAGAGGGCTGTTGTGTCAGGGAGAAGTGAGAAAGGAGGAGAGTGAGAGGAGATGGGGTCAGGGAGAGGTCAGATCACTTACAGCCTCGTAGGATCTAAGGATGTTAGCTGTTACCCTGAGAGCAGTGGGCAGCTGCAGGAGTGCCGGGATCTGACTTACTAGACTCACTCTGGCTGCTCTTTTGAGACTAGACTGTTGGGGGACAGGGGTGGAAACAGAAGACAAATGTAGTGGCTATTGCAACTGTCCTGGCAAGAACAGTTGGTGGTTAACAGTTGGGGTTGGATTCTGGATGTTTGAAGCTAGAAGCCATATGATTTGCTGATACGTAGGATATAGCACAAGAGAGAATCTATGGTGTCTAAGAGGAGCAAATGGAAGGGGAGAACTGTCTGGAACCAAGATGAGGAAGACGAGGAGAAGAGTTTGGCTTGGACCTGCTAAGTGTACAATGCCTGTTAGACACTTGAGTGATAGAGCAGGTGGGTGGCTGGATGCATGAGTCCAGATTACAAAGGAGAGGTCTGGGCTGGAGATACACATTTGAGAGACACAGTGGACAGAGGTATTTAAAGCTAAGACTGGATGAGATCACCTAGGAATGAGTGCAGACAGTGGACAGAAGAGGTTCAATGGAATCCTAAGATATGCCATCATTTAGAGGTCAGAAAGAAAAGGAAGTTGCTGGAGAAGAAACTGAGATGGAAAGTGTGAGCCACGGTGCTTTGTAACTAGGTACAAAACAAAATTACAAATCTTAGTGCTTCTATTTTCCTGTTTTACCTAATACCACTTTCCTTTCACTTAGCACAAGACTTTTTCATTAAATAGTAGGAAAGTCAGACTACAAGCATACAGAATCACTGTAGCAGAGTTTTTTTTTGCTCAGTGATAAATTTACATCAAGGCATTAGACACCGGACTTAAAGAAGATATAGTCTCAATAGCAATGAATTGTGAATGCGGGATGAAGGGCAGGTGCTGGCGAAACTGAGGCAAGTTAACAAGGAATCCGGTGGGTATTAGAGCCACGTGTGGAGTCAAAACCATGAGGGCAGGCCAACCCGAAATGAGCAGGCACCCAGCACTGGGTCAGGGGAAACAATGGGCAAGAAGCATATCAGATAAGGGTCTGGCGGGACCAAGCCCCTGAAATAGAAGGTGGGAGGTCCAAATCCAGTTACCCAATTAATACCCAGAACATGAGCAGGAATGCCAGCTGAACAGACGGGATGACCCAGTGACATCAATTAATTCGTTAAATTACTTTTGATATATGAGGCTTCACCTTGCCTTCTCCAGGTGACTTGGCTATCTTTTGTTTGGAGAGAGAAACCAATTACTAAAGCAGAACAAGTCTGGGGGTTTGTAGGTGGAGGGATGTGGAATCCCTTGGCTAGAGAGAAGACTGACAGGACACAGAAAAGTATCCATTGACACCGGC
This sequence comes from Diceros bicornis minor, assembly GCF_020826845.1. Classification (NCBI taxonomy): domain Eukaryota; kingdom Metazoa; phylum Chordata; class Mammalia; order Perissodactyla; family Rhinocerotidae; genus Diceros; species Diceros bicornis. Next base: position 80,639,501 of record NC_080741.1, on the reverse strand, counting down.
ATCCGGTAAACCACGAGACATTGCTGTTATCATTCATGGCTCTCTGCTACACACAGGACTGATACCTGAACCCTTGAAAGCAGCTTTAAGGCAGCATCTGTCTCTCAACCGTCTCTGTACCTTCCTCAGTGCCTAGCAGTGTGTTACTGTGCAAAGATCACGGGCTTTGGAGCCAGCTGATTTTTCAAGGCTCAAACACCTTTCATTCTGCATTTTGGGGCCGCCCTGCCCCCGTGGAACTGGCAAATTTTAAAGCTTGGCTTCATCAGTCACTCACCTCAAATGCCAATTTCCTTATAAACAAGGGCAAAGCCCACTGTGAAAAATAATAATAACAACAATGACAACTAACATGTCAAAGTGCCTTCCATGTGTCAGCTACTGAGCTAAATCCTCATTTTTTACTCATTTTGCACATGGAAAATTGAGACTTTGCAGAGTTAAGTGATGTGCCTAAGTTCCCACAGCTAGTGAGTAGGAAAGCTACAATCCAAACCTCGTGCTTTGTGATGCTGTCCTGACAGTGTCAGAGGCACGCGGGGTGCGGTAAGTAAGTGCTGGTTGAAGTGGGGCCTGATAAACATGGGTTTGAATAAGGGGCTGCTTGGCCACGGGGACCAAAGTAGGTGTTGAGCAAAAGTGATGGCAGTGAAGATTTGGAACACATCCCAGGAATGTGTACCAAGGCCAGCCACCTTGGGGTAGAATATCTGCTTAGCAAAACAGGTGTCCTGATGATTTAGATGGGTCTGGGAATTAGGATACGGTGCTCCTTCTGGGCTCAGGGTCTGTGATCAATGGCCTCGGTCCCCTAGAGAATGAAGGTGGGAAACACATTTATTGAGCATCTGTTAAGCTAAGTGGCCACTGAGCTAGGTACTTTCCCATATGTGATTTTTGTACCTTCTTAGAACAATTCAAAGGGGTAGGGATTGCTCTGCCTGTGTTACAGACGAAGAAACTCAGACTCGGGCGAGCGACCCATACAGGTTGTCCAGTAGGGAAAGGGATGAGGCCAGTTTGCACCAGGCTGTGCTTGATTCTATGCTCTTTCTCATACTCCTGAGGAAAAGGTATTCTTCCTCCTATCTTCAAAACCAGTACAAAGCCAGATGTGTCTTTTCTTGCCACTTTAATCTCTTCTGTAATAGTTTTCCACCTTCCTCCCCAATCCCGCCAAAACAGTTCTGGGGAACATACAAGTAGCGTGAGCCTATATTTCCTTCCGTCCCTCCTGCTCCTTCTCACCTTTTGGTCTCTGAAGCAAGTTTGAAACTTTGTCCTCATTCTCCTCCCCCCAAGTGAGAGTTGCTGTCTTTTGGTTAACTCAGAACTGCAGGGATAAATTCTTGGGGAAGTCATGTGCTTTTTATTATGTTGTTGTTTATTCATGTACTTGAAACACATTTATATTGTTAGGCTATTCATGGAATAAAACACTCGGATGAAAAAACAAACCAGTGAGTTTGGTAGTCGTCTTGAGAAAACAAAGAGGATCCTCCTAGAGAGAAGCACATTTGACTCTTCTTGTCTCATTTCCTAATTCAGGAACCCTGTTGACCACCCCCATGGACTGAAAGGGGTCCCAGTCTCTGCCTGTGAAAGTCTTCATGGCGGGGACTTGGAGTTCACTGTCGGCATTACAAAGAAAACCAGTTGCTCAGAGCTTACTGGAAGCACCTGCAAAGTGAACCGAGTCGTGCCCATAGCTACCTGCCTCCAACTTTCTGTTTCGAACTCCTTGTTAGGGGTGTATGTTTTTATGGAGGGTGAGAGTGGGGAACTAATATCTATTAAGTACTGTGATCAAGCACTCTACAGCCTTGTTACTCAAAGTGTGGTCCGGTGACCAGTAGCATCGGCACACTTGGGAACTTGTTAGAAATGCACAGTCTCAGATCCCACCCCTAACTCAATCAGAATCTACATTTCCACAAGATTTCCAGGAAATTTTTCATATATATTAAAGTTTGAGAAGCACTGCTCTGCTAGGCATTTTATTTAAGCTTTTCATACCTTTAGGGAACAGATATTCATGTCAGTGCTACTTAAATGAGAAAAGAAAAGCTCAGGGTGGTTAAGTAACTTGGCCAAGTTCTCAGCTAGTTAGCATCAGGGCCAGTATTTGCACTCTGTTGGGTCTGACTTCAAAGCTTGTCTATTTTCTGCTCTCCCTCATTGCCTTCAGGTTTTCCTAAAGCTTAGGTTGCAGTGTGCTGCTTTCATTTCAACGAGAGGAAAGGCGAGACCTGAGTTTCCACAAGGGGAGACTCAGTGAAGCAAGAATTGGAGGCCCCGATAATGGTGGACCCAGGGAAGCACTAGACAAGTCAAATGAAGACAGGCTCTCATGGGTAGCGGGCAAGCAGGGCACGGCCTGAGGATCTGGGCTGCTCTTTCCATGTACGCAGGCCGCGGTAGTATGCCCTGGAAACCTATCTGCACTTGCTGGGACATTGCAGCCATGTCTGGCCCTTGCTTTCTTCCCCTGTCTTTGATATTAGTGGTAGAAAAGCCAGTATTTTCTAAATTAAAGCTTATGAAGAGTGGCCTAGAGGCCTTAACTCCGCCCGCAGATGGGCGTTATTTGACCCGCATAATGTTGCCCCAGACAGTGTTTTAAAATTCTCCTAAAATTTGAAGTAGCTGACAGCACATTAAAAAACCTTTCATTAAAGTATAGTATACATACAGAAAAGTGTGTATGTAAGTGCTCAGCTCAATGAGTTTTCACAAGGAGCATGCCTGTGTAATAATTAGCACGAAGATCAAGAAATAGAACATTACCAGCACCCCAAAATTCTACTTATACTTTCTACACAAAGGTAAACAGTACCTTGACTTCTAACTGTACTGATGAGTTTGCCTGCCAACATTAAAAAACTGGAAGGTTTAATTTAACATAAAAATCTGAGATTTCTGGGCTGGCCCGGTGGCATAGCAGTTAAGTGCGCACGCTCTGCTGTGGCGGCCCAGGGTTCGGATCCCGGGCGTGCACTGATGTACCGCTTGTCAAGCCATGCTGTGGCGGCGTCCCATATAAAGTAGAGGAAGATGGGCATGGATTTTAGCCCAGTGCTCATCTTCCTCAGCAAAAAGAGCAGGATTGGCAGATATTAGCTCAAAGCTGATCTTCCTCACACACACAAAAAAATCTGAGATTTCTGGCTTTTCTTGAAAAACTGAAGCATCTAGCAACATTGGGCTCAGGTTCTCACAAGGTGACAATCAGCTGGAGGTGAGGAGGGACTGCCGTCCTTAATAAGGCATTCCCTCTTCTGTTTGCTGCAGTCCCCACCACTCCCTATTACTCCAACACTCAGAGCTAGTGGCAACTGTCTTTAATCAAGGCACTTGAAGTTAACAATAGAATTAAGAATTAAAATAGAATTAAGTAAAAACATTCCTTATTTTCTCTTGCCTTCCTCATTTACATTATATGCGTAGCCCCAATAGGCATTTGAATTTGAGATCCCTGCTTCAAGCCTGAGGATTCTCCATATAATAGTCAACCTGAGAGAGTCTCAAATATTTCTTAAGAATAGCAGTTAGGACAATCCTTTTTTCAACCCTCACCATTTGGCTTTGGGGGTGCTAGATAAGTGGTTAAATATACTTATCAAAGTTAGTGCAAAGGGAAGCAGATTCAACTTCTTAACAGATCTTTTTCTTTCCCTCTGTTTGGCACAGCTAGGTGTTTTTATAGGGGGTGTGGGCGTGGTGCAGCCAAACACGGGGAGAAAGCTGAGCGCACAGCCTGGGCGGGGATGCAGGAACCACCACATCCAGACCTCAGTTCTGAGGGTGGCTCTGGTGCTCTACTAAAATAGCCATCTCCTCTTGCTTAATTTGCCCCCAGTGTATAAATTCGAGGAAAAGATATTCTCATGGGATCAGTGTTGCTCTGGAAAACTCCAAGAGAAAGGAAAGCAAACCAGGAAGAGGAAAGGAGCTTTCTATATGAGGAAGTACAAAAACAACAACAACAGTAACTGTATCATTTCCACATTGGAATGGTGGGGTCTAAGGACAGAAAGCCAAAACCAGGGTTAATGTGCAATCTCTTTCTCAACACCCTACATCCTCCGTTGAGGGCAGCACCATCACACCTTAGGAAAACACCACTTTGATTCCAATGAAAGGAAGGGCTGCTGGATACCACAGGTATGGAAGGATCCCCTGAGGTGATACAGGTTGAAAACAAGTTTAATAAAGGTTTTGATGAATGACCCTAGGCTTATAAGGGAAGTTACAGGCCAAAATTTCAGCCTTGAGGTTGATGTCAGTGAGGACAGACTTGCCCTCCCTTCAAGTCCCAGGTACTGAAAGATTCAATTTGGGGCTGGATATCTTCAACAAATGGTGCTGGGAAAACTGGATATCTATATGCAACAGAATGAAATTGGACTCTTGTCTTACACCACACACAAAACTCAACTCAAAATGGATTAAAGACTTAAACATAAGACTTGAAACTGTAAAACTACTAGAGAAAAACATAGGGGAAAAGCTTTCTGACATCAATCTTGGCAATGATTTCTTGGATATGACACCAAAAGCACAGGCCACAAAAGCAAAAATAGACAAGTGGGACTACATCAAATGAAAAAGCTTGATGGAAACAATTAACAAAGTAAAAAGGCAGCGGAAACAATTAACAAAGTAAAAAATTCCATTTCTCCTATGGAATGGGAGAAAATATTGGCAAACCATATATCTGATAAGGAGTTAATATCCAAAGTGTATAAGGAACTCAAACAACCCATTAGTGAAAAAACCCAAATAACCTAATTAAAAAATGGGCAAAGGACTTGAGGAGACCCTTCTCCAAAGAAGACATACAAATGGCTAACACATATATGAAAAAGTGCTCAATATCACTAATCATCAGGAAAATGCAAATTGAAGCCATAATGAGGTATCACCTCACACCTGTTAGCATGGCTATTATATATAAAAAACAAACCCAAAAGATAACAAGTGTTGGTGAGAATATGGGGAGATTAGAACTCTTCTACACTGTTGGTAGGAATGTAAAATGGTGTAGCCAATACGGAAAATAATATGGAGGTTCCTCAAAAAATTAAAGATAAAACTACCATATGATCCAGTAATCCCACTTCTGGGTATTTATCCAAAAGAATTGAAATCAGCATCTTGAATAGATATCTGCACTCCCATGCCCACCACAGCATTAGTCACCATAGCCAAGATGTGGAAACAACCTAAACCTTCATTCATGGATGAATAGAAAAAGAAAATGTGGTATATATATCTATAATGGAATATTATTTAGCCTTAAAAAAGAAGGATATGCTTCCATATGCAACATCATGGCTGAAGCTTGAGGACGTTGTGCTAAGTGAAATAAGACAATAACGGAAGGACAAATACTGCATGATACCACTTATAGGAAGTATATAAAATAGTCAAACGCAGAGAGCAGAATGATGGTTTCCAGGGGCCAGGGAGATGGGGAAATGGGGAGTTGCTATTCAACTGGTATAAAGTTTCAGTTATGCAAGATTATTAAGTTATAGAGATCTGCATTGTGCCTACAGTTAACAATACTGTATTGTACACTTTAAAATTTGTTAAGAATGTAGATCTCATGTTAAGGGTTCTTTCCACAATGAAAAAAAAAAGGGGTACACTATTTGTTCATAAGGAAATTGAAAATAAATCCCTTGGTGAGAGGAGAGTAACCATCCCTTCAGGCTCTGCAACATACTAATCAGTTTACTGTGACATCATAATGATAAAAGCCACAGCTAACAGTAATCAAACACTTCCGGTGTGTGTCAAGCTCTTTGCTAGGCCCCCAGCTGACATAGCTTTCATAATTTCAAAATTGACCCTGGCAGGTAAACGGGATGAGATTTCACATTTTACAGATGAAGAAGTTGAGGCTAAGAGGAGTCGAGTAATGTGTCCGAGTTGCCAAGCTAGGGCTCTACAGCGAGTTGTCTAATGCCAAGGCTCTCTGCTTGTAAACAGCGTGCCTGTGGCCTCATCCCCATTAGAGCAAGGGTTTGGAGTTGACCCCTGGTGCCAGCGCCCCTCCCCCACTGTCTAATTGGCGTGATAGAGAGAGGGAGATGGAGTGTCAAGCTGGTGAGCATTTAGCCTGGCTTGGGTTCTCCTTTGTCAAGTGGCATCACATGGAAATTATGAGGTGTTGTCACAGGAATAATTGGCCACCCACCTGGGAGGGAAAAGGAGAGCTGTTTGCTTGTTGGAACCTAGGACGGGGTTTTCTGGATTCTCTTGGTAACTCTTACCAGGAAGTATCTTTGGTACATTTTCTGTTTGAGAAAGATTGCTGCTAAAATTATCTGGGTTAGGAATGTGACAGAATGCTGGCCCCCAAGCATTTGGTATAGAAATAAACAGCCGAGCTGATTATCTCTATTCAAGCTTAAATAAAACCGCATGAAGAGCTCAGCCAGGCCCTCCCCCACCATCCCCACCTCATCTCTTGTGAAAGAACGGCGAGTTTGGGAACATCTATTACAACAGAACTTTTCTTTCCCTTTTCTTTCTCTCCCTCCCCTGAAGCGAGGCCCTTGACTCCCAGCTGTGTGCTGCGAATCAGCATGACATCCAACTTTTTCCCAAATGTCTAGAGGCTAGAGAAACCCCAAACATATTTCCGCCAAACCTCCTTCTTCTGAAATTTCAAAAGTATGTACATTTTCAGAAAGGTAATCGGGATGATTAGGATTCATTTGTGCTTTGCTCATCAAAGTTCTATTTTGCAAGAGCCATTTGATGTCACATAAGTGTTTTTAGTCTTCTCCTCCCACCCCCAGTCTTTTATCTTAGAACCGGAAGTCACATTTTGCCAGCTGACTATGAACTGTAACCACAAAAAGTTGGAGATTGGTTCAAAGCTGAGGACTCATGAGGCTTGAATGTTTTAACCTTGGCAGAAGGCATTCCTCACTCCTGTGGAGCGCATGCGCGTCCACCGGGGGCGGTGGGGGCAGCTGTGTTTTGGTGACATGGTTGGTGGGTTGTTCTCAAGTCTGAGGTATGTGTGACCAGAGCAGCCTTGTGCTGGGAGGTACTGTACGGGGCTGGAAAAGGACTGAGTTTCATTTTCCACTCGGATGCAGTTGTGGAAAGAATCAGTCAGGAATCTCTCTTTCTTTGCTCCCTCTCCCTGAGCTCACGTGTAAAAAGAAGGGTCACGATCGGTTCTCTTCTACTGGGAAAAGAAAAGCTAAGCCACACTGAGTGTTCACTATAAACACTCAAAATCTAGTGGGTGATTCTCTCTCCTTCGTTTCATCTCCTTCCATCTAACCTTCCTTGCCCCTCAGTCTTATCCTTCCACGATATAGAACAGCTCAAATTCATTGCGCATACCTGGTGGGTTTTTTTTGTCTTCCTTAAAGCCTTTGTACATGATGTGCCTCTTTGTGGACCTTCCCTTCTCCCCTCAAGTCTTCCTGAAAGCACCTTGATAGTCAGACTACTCCTTGTGTATCACCTTTTGTGAAAGGCTTCCATTAAAATGATCTCTCTGTCTCATTAAATCTTCTTTGACATCACCAGAAAGAGTTCATCACTCTCCTCTTTGTTTCACCTCCATGTTTTGTGTATTGGTCTCTGATAGTGCTTTTCAAACTGATTATAAACCTCTATGAGTCTGTTTAGCCTTCCAGACCAGTGCTGTCCAATGGAACTTTCCGCAGTGATGGAAATGCTCTAGACGTGCATTATCTGGTATGGTAACTACTAGTCATATACGGCGATCAAGCACTTGGAATGTGGCCAGTGCACTCGAGGAACTAAAGTTTTAATTTTACTTAATTTAAATTGAAATAGCCGCACATGACTAGTGGACACTTTATTGGACAGCACAGTTATAGACTGTGACTTTCTTGAGGATAAAGCCAATGCGTTACTTATTCCCTGTGCTTGGCAGAATATCTGGTGCATAGTAGGGGCTCAGGCAACATTTACTGAATTCAATTATTGTCTCTACTTACGACAATAATCCTACCAGGCAGATCTTACTAACTCTAGTAGTTTCAACTTTATATACAACAAAAACAAAACCAATGACAAAATGTGGCTCAGTGAAGTTAAATGATGGAGCCAGGATCTGAACCACAATCTGTTTAAAATAAATTCCCCATCCTTTCTCTTTCCTCTGGTTGTGCTTTGGTACTTGGTGAGTAAATTTGTATGTAAATGGTTGGACACAAGATAGAAGGAAGCAACATTTTATAGAACAGCTAATTGTCTCCACACAATTAGACATGCAAAGACTTGCTCATGTAAAAGCCAAGAGAAAGATAGGAAAAAAAACCAAGTTGGCACACTTGCCTCTTTAGTACTGTGCACATATTTAAAGGATATATTGGCTAAATGAATCTCTTCTAAAAGAGGAGTGTATCATAAAAGAAAGATTACAACAGCCAACAAATTGGGCAGCTGGTAAGCAATTTGTGACTGTTAACTTTCAAATGTTGCTAGCCTCAGAGTTTGGCAGAGAAAGATCAAAATGGTGGAGGTAATGCTGCCATCTACTGGTAACCATTCACAGTTAACTGGTGTTTCAAGATCTTAAAAAAAATTCCAGATGCAGTGGGTAATCACAGTGACCGATTTTTTAAATTTGTTATTACTTAGCCTTAACACATTAAAAATAATTTCAAAATTATTCTCAATTTGAATAAAAAAATTACCATGCTTCAAAATTTCCCATTTTTGCAAATAAATATAACCATCTGGAGTTTTTCAACTCCCTTTCCAACTCTTCCACTCCCTCCTCCTCCTCATTTAGCTGAATTGCCTGCTAAAACAATCTGATAATAGTTTTAGTTGGCTTTTCTGTGATTCACATTCTGTCTCCTGACAAGTGATTGCATCAGGCTGTGTTCTGACGGGACTACACATAATCATGGACCCCAGTCAGGTCTTACAGAGTTTCTTCCTCTCTGGATCAAGCCTGTTTCTAGATCAGCATTGAAGTTTCCACCTGAAGATATGTGGTTGGGCCAAACTTTGGGATTTGGTGATAGCACTGATTCAGATACTTCCAATCTAAAGAAATCTTAAAGAAAGTTCTAGTTATAACCAATTGGGGCAGATTAACCAAAACTATCTGCTGGAAATCAGAATTCATGCTGCCATCTTGATCAGCCATAAGTGCCCAAAGACAATATGGGACATGGGATTTTGATATTCTATGAGTCGGGCTCTCTGCAGAGGGATCTAGACTGTATCTGGTGATTTTATAGTTGGGAATCCAACTGCGTATCTCTCTGTCCCTACATGTTTAGGCAGTTGGGAGTAAGGGAAGCAATATGAGCCTTGAGAAGTAGATGAAGAGGGGAAAAGAAGCATTTCTACTGTCTTTGGTTCATAGACAGATTGTATACACAGATATGAGCTTCAATGGACTTTTGGTGACTGATGGTAAGGAATGGATCATCTGACCTCTCCCCTCCAGGACCTAGCTGCCTCACTGGATCATTGTTTAACCTTCAAGCACCTAATCAGTTTTTGCTTTAAGCAGCTCCTCGGATATACCCTGCTAGAGATGAATTACATACGTTGATACATATTCATTAATTCATTGATTTAATTATTCATTCAACAAACATTATTGAACACATACTATCTGATGTATTGTTAGGGACACAAAACAGAATGAGAAATGATCCCTGTCTTCAAAGATCCATTGCTTCACCTTATATTTTTAAAAAACCATTACCCTGTGCCAGGTACTATGTTAAACATTTTATAATTATTATATTTGTTATTCATTTGTTCAACAATATTTACTCAGGGCCTACTCTGTGTCAGGCACTGTGCTGAGTGCAAAGATGAAATGGTACACCAGCTGGATATGGGTTCTGGCCTCATAGATATTGCTGCCTTTTGGGGAAGGCAGACAACTTAACAAAGAAACATGGTATGATTAACTTCTGCAATTCATTCTGGCCACTCAGCATTTGATTTGCTTTCTACATCACGATATTCCTTATCAGTCTTAGGTGGAGCCAAGACCTCTTCCAACTATAAAAGCTAAAAACACTGGATGTTGTTTCCTAGCTTCCCGTGCAGCTATGTCACAGGCATGTGAGTTGGTTTTGCCAATCAGATAACACCTTGCTAGACTTTGAACAGGGTTCTAGTACCTCAGGGACGAGACAAGGCACTTTATTTCACTGATGGCGGCTGTGATGGGAGTAGCATTTTTCTCATCAAAATCTCTCAGAAGCATGGTTTTAGCTATTTTTTCTTGCTGCTCGCTATAAGCCTAATTCTCCAGCCTTCCCAGTGATGCTGAAGGCCTTTTATTTCTCTCTCTCTTTTTTTTTTTGTGAGGAAGTTCAGCCCTGAGCTAACATCCATGCCAATTCTCCTCTTTTTGCTGAGGAAGACCAGCTCTGAGCTAACATCTATTGCGAATCCTCCTCCTTTTTTTTTCCTTTTTCTCCCCAAAGTCCCAGTAGATAGTTGTCATAGTTGCACATCTTTCTTAGTTGCTGTACGTGGGACGCTGCCTCAGCATGGCCGGACAAGCAGTGCGTTGGTGCGCACCTGGGATCTGAACCCGGGCTGCCAGTAGTGGAGCGCGTGCACTTAACCGCTAAGCCACGGGCCCAGCCCCCCTTTTATTTCTCTTTTAATTAACTCTTTTTCTTTTTGGTCAGCCTGAGTCCCACTGTGACAAGGAAAGGACAGGGGTGTGGTATCATCCGTGCACAGCAATCACTGCCCTCCTAGAGCAAGTGACAGCAACACTTGTATCTGAAAGACAGGTAGGAATTACCCAGAGTAAAGGTGTTGGGATGAGGGGCCAGAAAAAGGAAAACAGGCAGAGGCAACAGCACATTTGAAAGCCCAGGGCAATCCTCTGACGTAGGAATTTTTAGGCCTATTTTTACATATGAGGAAACTGAGGCTAACAAGCAACAAATCCAGTTCTGACTAGAGTTCAGCCACTGTGGCTCTTCCAACTGAGGCCTGGGATATATTGATTCCAGTGGTCTCCAGTACTATTTTTAAAAGACTTTTCATTTTGAAATATCCATATACAGAAATGTTCCAAGCCATAAATATACAGCTTAATAAATTATCTTAGAGCACTTACTTAACTACCACTGAGATCAAGGACTTAGAACCCTGGGTACCCCAGAAAATTGCCCTCTGGTCCCTTCCAATTAATACTCTTCCTTCTTCCCTGAAGGTAACCATCATCCTGACTTCTAACACCATAGAGGTTGTACCTAGCTTTAAACTTTTTATTCTTTTCTGTCTGGTCTCCTTAAATCAACATTAAGTTTCACATATGTCACTTGTAGCTTGTTCATTTGCATTGTTGTATAGTATTGATTGCATAGATTTATTTATCTTTTATAGTTGATGGGCATTTGATTATTTTCAGTTTACGGCAATTATAACTCATGTTGCCAAAGACGTTCTCATACATGTTTCTTGTTATATGTGTGAATAAATTTCTTGGACATAGACCTAAGAGTGGAATTGTGGGTCACAGCTTGTGTGTAGATTGAATTTAAGTGAATAATACCAAACAGTTTTCCAAAATTGTTAAACCAATTTAAGTTCCCACCTGCAGTTTATGCAAGTTCCAGTTTCTCTATACTCTGCAATATATGGTCTGGTTCATCTTTTCAACTTTAGCCGTTCTAGTGGGTGTAGTGCTATCCCATTGTGATTTTAATTTGCATTTCCCTGATGACTAATGATGTTGAGCAACTTTTCTTATATTTATTGGCCATTTCCCCAGTACTATTTATCAGATGGCCATTTCTTGGCATGTATTTCAGGGTTAAGCGCCTTAAGGATGAATGCATATGATTTCCAAAGATAGTTCAGTCTTTCTTCGGTTCTCCAAGTTCATGGTTTTCATTATTTCTCTTCAGATAGACACCCTCTGGGTTTGTGGGGCTCTGTTTTTTCTCAGGAAGTGGCTCTCTTGGGGCAAACTTTCTATTTGTAGAGTTGGTTCAATAAATGTAGAAAGTCAAGGACAGACTGAGAGGAAAGCCACTGAAGGCCCTTGGCTGGGTCACTAATGGTCTCCTGGATGTTGTTTAGCAAACGTTGGCCTAGACGGTATTTGTATTTTCCCACACATTCTCTGGGTAAAAGTCTCAGTGGACATGTTACTGTGAATTTACGATGCTCTTTGAGGGGTTTGGGTTAGTTCTGTAATAAAAATTCTGGCATATGGAGACACACGTCTGGTTCCCACACATTTAAGGCTAGAGAGAGCGTAGTTACATTTTCTTAAGGTCAGCTTACTGATGTCTCCAAAGATAAAAGGCACCTTCTGGTGGAAGGCTTGCTCTGAAAATATTTTTGGCACAGGATTTCCAAGTTACGTTCTCCTGGGATGATCAAATTGAGTTCTGTTTTGTCTGTTGTTTTGACAAACTCACTTTGGCAGGAGAAAGTGTTTATTGCAGGCCTTTCTGCTTGAATTTCAAGATTTTATAATCAGAGGCAAGAAGACAATTGTAATCAATGAAAACCATACACTCAGAATATAGAGTAGGGTACAAATGTACAATAGAAACCAATGACAGAAATTGTAGCCTTGCTTTTGGGTTTTCCCAAAGGTTCCTTAAACTAAGAGGTTTTTGGCCAGGTTAAGTCCATAACCGCTACTATTTTTAGCTTTAAGCTATAATAGACTGATAAGATTCTAGCCTATTGTACCAATGTCATATTGTCCCCAGGCCCCCAAAGATATGGATGTCAACTATCCATAACCTTTTGAACAAAACCGCTTTGTATTAGCCAGGATTTTGGGTGTAAGCAACAGGCACTGACTACATGTAGTTATCCTAAGGAAAGGGGAATTTATCTGAAGAATATCAGAGGCTTACAGACTCAGTGGAAGGCTGGGGACTAGACCTGGAAAATGGGCCAGAATCCAGAGAGCTGCAGAGGGCTGGGCATCAAGGACCACAGCATGGTCACGTGGCAGGAAGGTCAGCCTGTCATGGTGCTGGACCCATTAAAGTCTCTCTCGTGGAAAGTTCACCTGGAGCAGAGACACATGAAAATGAGTCTTGGAGTTGATTCATCTCACGGCAGCACCTGTATGAATAAACGCTCCTTGATTACTACCATCCAAAGGCTGGAACTGTCCTGATTCCTGTCTTTCCCTGTGCATCACTGTACATCTCTTCCATGGAGTTGGTGAATTACCCAGTATTTTTCCAATAAATGATTTCTATGTCTGTTGGCCAGAGTTTTCTCTTACTTGTCACCTAAGAACTCTAACAGAGACACTAATGATGGTAGTTGTGGTCCAGGCTTGTGTACTGCTATAAGAAGGATGAGGGAGGAAATGGTTTTATGCTTTTAGTAAAGCCAGAAGGCTCATGAAGTCCAAGAAGAGGTCATGCAATCGGCCTACATCATATCTCCATCATATGAATCACTGCTTGTGTTCACAGATGAAGACCCTGGAGAGCAGAGTGCTTTGAGAATGGTGGGCCCTCAAAAGGTATTATTGGTTTTGAAATTAGGGTCTCAGCAGTTCTAAGGATTCCCAGGAAGTGTTTAAGTGGTTATGGGGAGACAGTGAGGAAGGGGTTTCCTCTACCACCACCTTTATTCAGAGCCAGTCTGCTGTTATAATTTTATATACTGCGTTTCAAAAGCCTTGCTCTAAATCACCATTGCCCATTAACACTTCATTTAAATTCGTTTGTTATTTTATTTAGAGAAGAGAAATTGATACTTATTGGGTTCCTACTGAGTTGCAGGCACTGGACCACCTTTTCACTTATGTAATCCCATTTCATCCTTCTAATTGCCCAAGTCATCACCTGTTGGTGATCACCCATTCATCACATTTATCAATGCTCTTTTCCCTTTTCTTCCTCATAAATTTTGCCATAAGTTTATGTATTTTATTAGCTTCTCAAAGGGCCAGAGTTAGGTTGGGTTGATCCTCATTACTGTTTGTTTGTTGAAAAATTGCCTTAAGTTTTGCTCTTGTCTTTATTATTTCCTTCCTGCTGCTTGCTTGAGTTTCCTGTTATTCTTTTTCCAGTTTCCTGAGCTGCACACTGAGCTCACTGGCTTTCAATTTTTCTTCTCTTTGATTCTTGTTTTTAAGGTGATACATTCCCCTTCACACAGAGCTTTTACTCTCTTATACATATGGGGTTTTTGATCAGTTATTTCTAAATAATTTTCTTTTGCTCTCGACTTTCACTAATTATAAATAGGAGAATGCTTTAAAATTTCTCCATGTATGTGTTTGGGGGGATGACTGTCCTCTTGTACTGAGTTCTAATTTTGTTGTGCTCTCGTCAGAGAACACAGTCTGTATGATCTAGATTCTTTGATATTTGTTGCTTCATATATGTTGAAATTTCAAAAATCTATGTTGCATGTACTTTTAAAAAGAATTAAAAGTCTTATCTGGTTGGGTGCAGGGTTCTAAACAGGACTTAGAGCAAGCTTGTTAATTGTGTTCATAGCCTTTATATCTTGGTTAATGTTAGCTCTTGTTAGAGTACTTTCTGAGGTAGATGTGCTAAATCTCCCGAACCATTGCAGATTGGATAATTTCTCATTTTAGTTCTATCAATTTTTGACGTATATTCTGAAATTCTGTAGGTGCGTACAGGTTCACAACAGTTATATCTTCCTTTGACCATTACATAACTTCCTTGTTTATACTTAGTCATTCTGTTAGCCTTGTCTATATTGTGTAATATTCATATGTTCTACAGAGCTTTCTTTTGATTAGTGTTGGCCTTGTATGTATTTTTATATTGCTTTAGTTTCAACTTTTCTGTCATTGTCTTACATGTGTCTCTTGTAAACTATGGATTTAAATAATCAATTTTATCTAAATCTGATAACCTGTGCCTTTTGACTGGCAAATTTTATTCATCTATATTATTATGATTACTAATATATTTGGGTTTATTTCTATCACCTTTGAGCTTTCTCTTTACTATGATTTTTTATTATTTTCTTCTTTCTAACTTCTTTTAGACTGGTTGAGAGTATATATAGGTTTATAGCAGAAGTGGGATTTGTTCTTCATGGTCCTGGAGTGAGAGGTCCCCTAACTTGAGTGTGTGCCAATCCATATGAGGGAAAGTGGCTTCTCCCCAGTGGCACTCATACCTTCTCTGTATAACCCTTTCAAACTGCCACAGGGGGGTTATTTTGTTTAGTTGTTTCTTCATTCATTCATTCATCCATTCACTCATTCATTCATTCATTCATTCAACTAACACTGACTAATGGCCTACTATGTACTAGGCTCTGTACTGGGTGCTGGAAGATCTATGTTGAATAAAATAGATGTGGTTTCTGCCTCCTGGGGCTTATGGTCTAGTAGAGGAGACACTTAATGCATATATATTTACACAATTACAAAATTTTGAATGAGCTATAAAGGAAATAATTTGGGTGCAGTGAGAGAAAACAATGGAATGGGGTTTACTCTGACCTGGTGGCTGGGCTTTTCGAGAGGGGTAAATATAAGTTAAAGCATATGCAGGGTAGGGGATGTAGGAGAGTCAGATAATTGTCCCCCAATATATCTTCTTTCCTTCTTCCTTAGCAATATGATCCCAAATTTCAGCTGGGCAGAGAGACCACCCAGGATAAACAGTGTATATGACAGCCTTCCTTGAAGCTGGGTGTGACCATGTGACCAGATTCTGGTCAAAAGGATGTAAATGGAAGTGGTGTGGGCAACTTGAAAGTGTTTTAAAGGAAAGGTCATGATCTTTTCATTTTCTCCTTCCAGTTGCCTAGAATGAAGCAATAACAGCTAGAATCAGAGTAGATATCTTGGATCATGATGTGAACTTGAGGACGGAGGCCAAGACTGGTGGAACGACAAGATAGTAGGAGTCTGAGTTGCTGGAAAAGTAGAAACCCATTCCAGCCCTTGATTACCCACCCAGACTTTTCCAGGAAAAAGAAATATATTTCTACATTTTAAACCATTGTTACTTTGATTTTTGCTAAATTTGCAGCTGAACTCACAGAGGATTTCAGGCCCAGGGAATGGAATTCTCTCGAGTAGTGACTCAGATTTTAGCACTCAAAAAGAAAATCACCTGGAGAACTTGTTAAAACACAAACTTCTGGATCCCACCCTCAGAAATTCTGATTTGGTAGGTCAGGAGTAGAACCTGAGAATTTGCATTTTCTATAACCTCCCAGATGATACAGAAGACCCTTAGGCCATACTTGAAGAAGCAGTGTTCTTGGGCTCTGAGGCAGGAAAGAGTTTGGCACATTTGAAGAACTGAAGCAAGGCTAGTTTTAGAGGATATTGGGAGGCATGGAATAAGGATGGAGAGGTAGGCAGAGGGCTAGATCATGCAGAACTTTGTAGGCTAGAAAAAGGAATGATTTTCGTCTAAGTGCAGTGGGAAACCATTGATGAAAATTGAGCAGGGGTGTGACAAGATCTGATTTAAGTTTCATAAGGTCATTCTCTACTACATGAAGAGTGGACCACAGGGACTAGGATGCTATATCTGTGGTCAAGGCCAGAGACGCTGGTGGCTTGGTCCAGGGTGGTAGCAGTGGATATGGATTCAAGATATATTTTGGAAGTTAAAAATAAGTACTTTGCTGATGGATTCAATGTGTGGAATAAAGGAGGAAGAAGAATCAAAGATGATTGCCAGGTTTTTGTCTTGAGCAAATGGGTGGAACCTTCACAAGATACACTAAGCAGATTCTTATGTGACTGACCACAAGCCAGAATTTCTAGGGATGGTAGTCCACCACTCCCATTGTGGTACTTTCGGAAGATGCCAACCTTTCAGATTATCCCACCACCCCAAGCTATTCACTGCAATTGCCCAATAAGCCTCTGGGTGGGTCAACCCCACCCACTTGACTTCTCTTCATAAGCACTTGTGCCTTAGATGTGGTTTGGAATTATTCTGTCTGTTTTCCAGCGATGATCTCTAGGGTTTTGTTTGTGTGTATATGTCTGTCTGTCTTCCCTTTGGCAAGATATTCTGTGATTCTTCAATCTCAAGCACAAAGAGTTCTCAGAATCCTACAGTTCTGGAGGTTTCTGGCTATCTTGGCCAATCTGTACAAATGGCTTGTTTTCCTGCACAGTTCTATTAAAATTTACCTCATTATGAAAAGACTTTCACAAGAAGAGTCATTAAACTTTCTTTGGTCTCACCTCCTATAAATTCCTGATGCTCATAGAATAATGTCCTAAATCCTTAACAAGGCCCTGTATGATCTGACTCCTACCTACTTCTCCAGGCTTATCTTGGCTATTGTTTCTCCAATTTCTTTCCACTTTAACTACACTGAACTTCTCTCAGTTTACACACTCAACTTGCTTTCTCCTGCCTTGGGGCCTTTGCACAAGCTATTTACTATTTGTAGAAAGCCTTTCCCCATTGGTAATCTGGCCAACTCTCAATTATTCAGGATTAAGCTTGAATAAATGACCCTTCCTCGGGGTTACTGTTCTGTGTCTCCTCCATCCCTTTTCCATGCCTCTAGATTGGATAGATCTTATTAAATGTTCCTGAGGCTTGCTGGACAGTTATTTTGCTACTTTACCACAATTTAATTAATTATCTCTAGGTACTTGTCTTATTACTTGTCTTCTCTTGTGGACTATAAACACTATGAGGGCAGGGATTGCATCTGCCTGGTCCCCGCCCCCCGGCCCCGGAATATCCCCAGTGCCTGGCATACAGGAGGTTCTCACTAGATATTTGCTGATTCACTGATTGATGTCAACAGTTGGGATACACTTATTCTTTAACTCGAGGAAGAACCATCATAGCCTTTTAACAGCTGCGATCATTTGCAGCTCCGAAATCACGCAGCACTGATCTTATTTGTAGTCCAGTGCATTTGGTGGGCAATGTAACACAGCTTCCCAAATTTTCATAATGCTGTTTTTGTCTTTTATTTCCAACAACTTCAAACTTAGATTTCCCTTTTTAAAAAATCTATGTGCAGACAAATTATTTCTCTGTTCTGTTTCATAATCAATTTCAACACAGGATTCTCTTCTGTTCAAAATTTCTTTCCCTCATTCCTATTTCTCCTTCCTTTTACCATAAGTACTTTTTGGACCTTATTTCGGATTTTCCTTTACAGTCAAAATACTGTCAATTCTCAAATACCGTCCCCTACTTCAAAACAAGGAGGAACATTCTCTACAAGATACCCACGCATTCTGTGGTTATTTTTCAGCTCCCTAGATTAAGGTTAACTGCCGCTATCTTCAGATTGTAAAATTTCTCTAGCTGGGAGGTTTTCTGCTCTGTGTGCTTTTAAGACATTTTGCAAGCATTAATGCTATGCTGCAGCATTTTGTAGAGCACTGTGACAGAGAGTTATATATCAGAGAAAAATTAAAGCCATCAAGCCTGTAATTAGGCTTTAGGAGAAATGTGTTTCTCAAATGCGTTTTGGATTTCTGTGAAGTTTGGCTTGGCGTTTATATGGGGTTCCAAACAGTTTTTCTCTCTCTCATCTTAATGCTCACCCCAACTCATGTGCTCTGGTCTTCCATTTTGCAGGAGAAATCAGCAAAAAGAAATTTAGAGATCAAGTCAGAACTGGTAAAACGAAGAACAGACTTTTTGCTTTCTCAGTCTGTTTTTTTTTGTGTGTGTGTGTGAGGAAGATCAGCCCTGAGCTAACATCCATGCTAATCCTCCTTTTTTGCTGAGGAAGACCGGCTCTGAGCTAACATCTATTGCCAATCCTCCTCCTTTTTTCCTCCCCCCAAAGCCCCAGGAGATAGTTGTATGTCATAGTTGCACATCCTTCTAGTTGCTGTATGTGGGACGCCGCCTCATGGCCGGAGAAGCAGTGCCTCGGTGCGCGCCCTAGATCCGAACACTGGCCGCCAGTAGCGGAGCGCGCGCACGTAACCGCTAAGCCACGGGCCGGCCCTTTCTCAGTCTATTTTTAAAGTGAAGAGAAATACCTTTAGTTATCCAATCTTCCAAAAACGGTTGACGTGATTAAAGTGTCAACTAATATCCTAAACTCAAAACGAAGAAAGAGCTAAAAGAAGTTAATCTGTTAAAAAGCCAGTAAGTGACACGTCCTCCGATTGGGCCTTTATAGGTGTTTTTATTCAATGCTCACAACATTCCTGAAGAAGAGAGATTATCCCCACGTGGAAGGTGAGAGAAACAGGTTCAGTAATCAGGTAACTTGCTTCAGATTTTCTAATTGGAAAACTGTGAGTCTGAGATAGAAACCTAGATCTGCATGTTTCATCCTTTGTGCTCTTACTAAGACGTGAATAATTCAGACCAAGTGTCTGCCCTCATGGAGCTTACATTCTGGTGGGGATGGGGAGGAAAACCAATACGTTGACAAGATGATTTGAGAGACTTGGTGCTGGGAAAAATATCAAATGGGACAAAGCAAAGAAGAGTGACCTGGTGTGGGTAGTGGGGCTGAGGAGGACTATTTTATATTCATTTAAAAAATTATTTAAAATTTTGTCTGCTATGGAAAAATTCAAATATACAAAGTCGAGAGAATAGTAAAAGAAACCCCCATGCAATCATAGCCCCCTTCAACAATGTCAGCTCATGGTCACTCTCATTTCTTCTCTATCTCCACCAACTCAGCCAGGTTATTTCATTTATAAGTATTTCATGATGTATTTCCGAAAGACAAAAAACATTTTTTTCTTTTTATGCAAAACCATACCACCATTATCACACCTGAAGAGAAGTTAATAAATTGTGGTACGATTTTCGAGTTTAGGTTTGAGGGAAGGCCTAGTGGAGGAGGTATATTTTGATAAGAATCAAGCAAATGAAGGATCCAGTCCTGAGAAGACATGGGGACGGTATCGTATTTTTATTTATTTTTTGTTTTTATTTCTTTAAACAAATTTAAAAGCTTATTAGCCAGAGGGTAGAAAATTGATTCCTCCAAATCAATCCTTCTTTTTACACACAAAGCTTACAGAAAATTTCCTACAAAGGAACAGAAAATCTATGTTTTTGGTGTAAGATACGTTGGGGTTTTTTTCCTTCCTCTTCAGATGACAGGTGGATGTGGCTGAATCAATGAAGGAGGATACTTGCCCCAAATGTGCAACATAAATACAGAAACCAGGAACAGAAGACTCACAACCAATGGTGGAAGAGAGCCCTTGTTGAGCCCCAGTGAAGCTTCTGTGTAGAACCCTACATCTGAGAGACCAATAAGGTATTGTGGCTGCCTCCTTGTTCCATAGCTGGCCAGACTTTAAATCCTGCCGCCTGGCTTTTTCATTATTTGTTTTTTTTTTTTTTTTTTGAGTTTTAATTATTTTATTGAGGTCACATTAGTTTATAACTGTGTAAATTTCAGGTGTACATCGTTATATTTTGGCTTCTGTAAAGACTGCATCGTGTTCACCACTATGGCACCATACACATGTGCCCCCTTACCCCTCTTGCCATTCCCCCACCCCCTTCCACTCTGGTCATTGTTTCTCTTTTGAAGATCTGCTTAATCAAACCTCCTGGAACCAAGAGACCAAAATACTCTTGAAAAACCGTTGGATTACTTCATACTACTTTGAAAAGCATCTCTGTGCTTACTTGTTTCTTCCTTGGATGAAGATCAGCCACACACAGAAGCAGCATTAGTGTTCCTTTGCTGGCAGTTCTGTCCAACGTCCCCAGGCAGGCGATTTGCCAAGCCCTCCTCTGCCGGTTTGAAATTCAAATCCCTTGAATAAGTCTCAGTGCCACCTTTGTCCAAAAACCTCAAAAGTCCCAGTCCATGTCGGTCTGCCTTGAAAGTATAAAGGGACATATTACTGTGTAGGAAGATAAACTGTGTTGAAATAACATCCAGGGTGGTTGTTAAATATATTCAGGAAAACCAAGACATTCGCTGTTAACCCGAGGCTCTGTCCTCAACTCACCTCCCAGGCAAGAAGTGGGCAGAGAGGCCCATGCTGGAGCAGACCCTCTTAGCTACTGACTCAGCTTCTAGGATCTTCAAGGGCTATTTTACTTAAAAATAATGTAGCCCACCAACTTTTAGGTGCCTTTCAGCTATTGTTCCAGGAATCTACAGAGGTGAACTTAAAGCTTTAGTTTACGCAACTTTTAGTTAAGATGGGAGAACATTGGGTCTGTTTCCTAGTTTAGCGATTCTATTGCCATATGGCCTTGGCAAATCATGGTACCATCCTGAACTCTATTTTCCACATCCGCAAAATGGGAATATTCAGATTTAGATGTAGGGGTTGTTCTGAGGATGAAATGAGAGGCATGGGAAGATGCTTTGAGAACTAAAAGGCCCAATGTGGTTTAAGCTTTAAAAATCAGAAATACTCCGAGGAGCGATGCAGCTGCACTTTGGAAATGAAGAGGGATTTGTTTGAAGCTTGTGGCCTGATTTGGTTTAAAAGAAGATTACCAGGCACCTATTAGTACGCTTTCCCTGGTGCCAAAGACCTTGGGGTGGGGGTGGGGGTGGGGGGGTGGGGAGACAAGAAACACACGAACAAAATGATCAAACAGCCATGCATTGCACCATGCGTCCTTGAGTAAGGTTAACCTCTCTACGCCTGGGTTTCCTTATTCATAAAATGGGGACTCTAATAAGACCCACCTCATAGAATTCCTGTGTAGATCAAGAGAGAGAGAATGCGCATTTAGCACAGTGTCTAGCACACAGAAAGCTCCAAAAATTTTATCTACTTTTTAGAAGACTATTTAAATTTCTGTCCTCAAAAAAAGCAGTGAAGTCCTGATATTTTTTCCTCTCTTCAGCTTTAAGAAGGGTGGAATTGTTTTTTCTGTCTATGATAGAAGCCATGAAGGTTTCTGAACAGGAGCAGCTGTGCAAGGTCAACCTGGCAGCAGTTTGGGGAGGGAATGGAACAAGGCAAGGCAGTAGTTAAGAGGCCTATTAAGACGTTATTTTAATGATCCCTGAGAAGGAGGCGTGGAAAATGTGACTGAGAAAAATGATAAAGGATGAAGTCAGGGCTCAGAGGGGGCAAGAGGGGCCAGGACCAAGACCTCAGGACTCGGTGGGACACATCTACCACCCTTTCTGTCCATCACCTTTCTGTGGACCAGAGCACACGGCACCCTGCGGTCATGGCAGTCTTTGCCACTGAGCAAGCACAGTAGGGGACACTGCCATCAGCTCACACTTGGTACACTCCATGCGCTCTCTTTAGAGATGGAGGGGTTAGTCTGAGAAGGGAACAGCATGACTTTTTAGAAGTAGGAACTAAGGAAGAGAGGGAGGATAAAAACACCGAGCAATCTCAAGACGGAAATGGCTGGATCATCTCCACTGCTTGTTCCGTATAGGAACCTGGCTTATGATTTGAGCTCGCAGGATAGCAATAGGGTCGGGGCAGTGGGGGTGAGGAGAAAAGAGAAGATTTAGACCAGTCTCTGCAGAATAAAGATGACAAATATTCTTTTTAACAATTATTATGAGCTAGGCACTGTTAGGTGTTTTGCATGTCTTTTTTGATTTAATCCTTCCAATAACTTTATGAAGTTAGTCGTATTATTACCTCCATTTTGTAGATGAGGAAACTGAGGTTAAGTCACCCCAAATTACTTAGCTAGTAAGAGGCGAAACCAAGATTTGAAACCTGGCAATATGACTCCGGAGCCCAAGCACTGTGCTGAACAGAGCATTTTGAACATATTAAGGAGAGAAGAAGCAGCAGATAAAACCCAATGAAGGAGAAAGTGCAGGGGATTTTGCATTCATACCCAGGACTTAATATTTGTTTATTTAGTCTCAAAAATGTTTTTATGGCAATCGATACTGAGGGAAACTGGAATCGCTTCTTGTTCACCAACTAGGGACAAAAAGCTTTAAGGCTGTCCTTGTATGATAAGGACAAAGAATACTTCCGTGTGTGTCTGAGGGAGAACTGACTGTGAATGCTACAAGGAAAAGTTGTCTTTCAATAATATCTTTTTAAAAGTTACCTGTTGATTGTCGACACGTGGTAAGAACAGCAGGGTCCATTTGTTTATATGTTTATGGAGACCTCTCTGCCTCTATTATGTTATTTAGCCATTCTGCTAAAAACAGCTGGAAATTACATGAAGAATCTTCTAACCAGAAAGCAGCTCGGCAATTCCTTGGAATGGTTTGGTTGTCCTATCAGATTCCTGTGATTCATTCTTATCTTTTGCTTTCAGGTTTCATTCTAATGAACCATTTAGTGGTGCTTGATAGTGAAGCTTATTTATGTCTCACAAAATAGGAGGACTTTGTAATCAGATGTGATTTTTTAATGTATAAATGTGTCAGATGTCCAAAAAAAAAAAACACTCTACTAGGGCAGGATCCTTCTACACCACACCACTATTAAATAAGACTATTTACTGATAGATGGTGGCTTTCAAAAACATTCCCCTTTCCCTTCAGCAGTGCATAACGTTCATGCACTCAAATGTTTATTATATAATTCATGCGTTTGAGGATTCATTTTTTTGTTTCACGTTTCTTATCTGTGTCAATTGTAATCAATTACTTGTATAAAATGATGGAAGACCTAATTTATGACACGATGACACACAGTAGATAACAGCATTTCTATTTAGAATTGAACAAAACCCCTGTATTAGTTTTCCGCCAGTGCCAAGAAAAGGCTCTGGGGATAGAACCAAGATGAAAAAAGCATATTTTCTTTCTCTTAGCCCTCTTTCCTAAATAGTTCAACTTTTAGAAATAACACTGGCTAGCCAATGAAAACACTTCTTTGATAAAGGCTAAGAATTTAAGATAAAAAACAGCTGGGCAGGTTTTTTAAATACAAAAGGAAACAACTTTGAACTACATAGACAATGTCATTTAAACCCAAACAGATGTGGTTTAATCTTGTTTTTGATCCTCTTGTAGATTTTTCTCAAAACGCCTACATATGCATGGAAATGATGACTTGCAGATGTTTGAACATAATTTGTCTCTGTTAGAATATCACCTTGGTACATAGATCATGTACACCAAATACTCCCAGCCTTTGAACACGGGCAGCAGGGTACCAGGGAGAATTTATGTTGGTCTTTTGGTTTTGCCCACCAATTCCGTAAGAAACTGAAAGGAGAGAATAAAAAGCAATGGTGTCCACATACTGTCATTTTCAAAACAAGAGTCACATGTGTTCTTCATGACTTCAGTAAATCATGGTGATGGTTTCAGATCCTAGCACTTAGAAATGCTTTTAACATGAATCATATCGTGTGAATGCTCTAAAAATAACACACAGTGTTGATTTGTGCACCATTCCGTGTCCCCACTGATTATTATCCACTTATCATACGATAGCCTCATGTGTTAAGGTTTTCCCATCCCATTGCCAGGAGAAGAAGCCACTGGAGCAAAACTATTTTAAAACATGAAATATCTCAGTCAGACTGTAAAGGCACCTACTAAAATATACTTGAATCCACTTTCAACTTCAAAGGCCTTTAGAGTTGTTACCTCAGGCATTAGCCAAAAGATTGAGCGAAGGGTTGTACAGATAGAAATTTTATATAGTTTTTCGCTTTTCTTCTCCCCTCCTCCCCCAACTTGAATGCCTACCACGGGAAAGGGAGGGGAGAGAGTCTGTGAAACATGTGGAGAGACTTAAGGTCACTAGGAGGAATCAAAATGAAAGAGAACTCTGGGGGCAGAGGGCACTGGGTAATTAACATCCAGCGCCATCAAATGACCTTGGGGAAGTACATGGACAGCATTGCTCCAATTTATCCTTTGCTTCAAGGCGCCTCCTCCTTGGTTTCTATAATTTTCTCCACAGTCATAGCCCTTGAGAGTATTTAAAAGACCACATCTGGAGAAGGAGGAAATGAGATGCATATATTTGTTGGCAAAATTTTGAAAAGAGCATTAAGAGTGTTTGTGTGTGTGTGTGGTGCGTGTGTATCTTATGGAGGAGTGAATAGAGGGAGAGACAGGGGTGAGATGGACTGACGGCACTAGTGGGTTTGTGCTTGATCATTAGGAAATTAGCCCAATGGCTCCATCAAAACACAAAAGAAGGCTTCAATTTACAAGTGGTCAAACATTTTCTAGAACTCTGTTGGCTGTCTGGCAATAAACTGTTGTTCCGCGCAATATCTCACCCCATCAAAACCTTCCTCGGGGCATAAGTGCAATGTGAGGTCATTCCGAGCCGCAATCTCATCTACAACAATAATCTGGCATTATAGGCAAATGCTTATTATTTAAAAAATGCAGTTCTGTTTATACTGTTGGAGTCTCTCAGTCCTCTTCATTATCCATTCTTGCTGTCTGTCTGGAAGTGTTTCCTGATCTTTGTGTAAGGAAGTTGCCCTTGTTCAACATGACTCAAAAAGAAAATATTAAGACTCCGATGCCCTGTGTGTTGTCATGATTCCCATGCCAAGGGTTTCATGAATGATGTTTCCCACCAAGAATTACAGTAGCTGCCAAGGGATGGAGGAGGAGGGCACTGGCCTGATTACAGAGCAGTGAGTCAGAGTTGCAGAGGCTTCGTGGAAATCCAACTGACTCCTGGGGGAGTGGGCGAGAGACTGAAGGAGGAAGGCGGGGAAGGAGCACACTTGGATCCTGAGCCAAGAGGGGGAGGAACTAAAGA
This sequence comes from Diceros bicornis minor, assembly GCF_020826845.1. Taxonomy (NCBI): domain Eukaryota; kingdom Metazoa; phylum Chordata; class Mammalia; order Perissodactyla; family Rhinocerotidae; genus Diceros; species Diceros bicornis. The sequence goes on along the minus strand of NC_080741.1, from coordinate 80,613,892 downwards.
CCACTGCAATTCCCTGCCGTGAATGGTCTTAGGAGCAGGAAAGGGAGAAAGGAGAAGAAAAGTGTTGCATGTGACACCCTAGAAGGCAGTTGAATTAAATGGAGAAAAGTTGTTGGATTTGGGAGACACAGAACTGGGTTCTAGCACTGGCATTCATTAACTGACATCAGACAAATTATTTTCATTTTTCTTATATACCTTGTGTAAAATAAAAAAGGTTGGATGTCTTCTAAAGATCCTCCCAACTAGAAAATGTTCTGAGCATAACCATTTTTTGTCACCGCTTGTAATTCTACAAATGCACACATTTAACTCATACTATTTCAGCTACATGCGTGGTAGAAAAGAAAAGGGGTTGAGGGGACAGAAAGGTAGAGAGAGAGAAAGACCAAGAGAGAACAAACACGTAAAGGAAGCATTCTGGCCCACCTTCAAGTCTCTGGGGTCCTGCCCAGAGTGACTTAGAAGAGACATGATGCTTCATCTCCTGCATTTGGTCTCAGACCCTAGGAGCCTCCCACCCTATGAGCATCTCACACTGCTGAGAAACATTCTGGCATTTAAACAGACTAATGTTAAACATTATAATGGTTTACATTTTTTTGGTGAGGAAGATTGGCCCTGAGCTAACATCTGTGCCCATCTTCCTCTTTTTTTTTTTTTTTTTTTTTTTTTTTTGTATGTGGGTCACTGCCACAGCATGGCTTGATGAGTGGTGCAGGTCTGCGCCTGGGATCTGAACCTGTAAACCCCAGGCTGCTGAAATGGAACACGCGAACCCAACCACTATGCCACAGGGCCAGCTCCATGGTTTACATTTTTATCATTGTTTTTGGTAGAACACAGGCTCTATCACAAGCCAAGTACTCCATCTGATACTCAACCAAAGAATCGTTAATTTATTGTGATGCTGGAGGAAAACCTGGCTGGGTTAGGCTTGCAGAAAATGTCTTCCTAAAGAATCTTCCAGGGTAATTTAAACTATGTGTGATTTTTCATCTCATGTGCTGACTTTGGGAATGTGGAACTGCTATACCTACTGCCTATGCCTCTTGGTGTTATGGGAATCTCTGCTGTAACTTGGGGAGCATATTAAAGGGATCCTATGAGAAGTGAAAAAATGGCTGAGATCATTAAGTCAATCATCATCTTAGAGTCTGTGTGGAAGGTGATGACAACAATACAAATAACTAATTTGTTTTGAGTCCCTTCCATGTGCCAGGTACCATGTGGAACGTTTTACACGTATTCTTTTCGTTTTCACAACAATCTCATGATTCATTCAACAGCTAACTCATTTTATTGCCCACCTACTAAATGCCAAAAACTCTTCTGGACTCCAGGGAGACGGCAGCAAACAAAACAAAATAAAGTTTCTGCCCTCCTGAGGTTAAATCCTGGAGGGTGTGGGAGATGATAAACAGATAAATATATATGATGTCAGGTGGTGATAAGCACATTGAAGAAAAAGAAAGCAGGGCAAGGGAGTAGAGAATGCCAGAAAGAAAGGTGGGTGCTACTTAAATAGGACAATCAGGGAGCCCTCTCCGGTGAAGTCGAAGAAGCAAGAGAGAGAGCCTGGTGCCCAAGCAGAGAAAGCTGCCATATTCCCTTTTCAAGAGATGGGGAGACAGCTTCCAAGGTCTCGTTTAATAAGCTGTAATGATCCCACTAGATCCCAGCACAGCATCTGCTTCACGTTACAAAGCATACAGGTCAGAAGAGAGCTGTGGCTACAAGAGGCCAGCAGGTCTGGCACTAAAAACTTCACAAGTCTCTTAACAACACACCACTGCTTTGTCCATGCGATGCCTGATCTGGCTGGTTTCTCCCTACTCTATGAATTAGCAGAATTGGCAAGTCACATTGGTACTCCACAGAAGAGGCCTACATTTTCCTGGATGTTTATCCCCTACTCCTGAACCGCAGGCCATGAACAGAGAGTCTATGAAGCGTGGTTTTCAGACAATGTTCACAGAGTGACGAGAGGCTCCTTAAAGAGGCTTCAAGCACTTCTGTGGGAGATGACAGGGATGTCCAGTGGTTAGAGCTCCAGGCCACCCACCCCTGCTTTAACCACAGCAGCAGTGAATTTATCTGTCTTATGTACTGGGGCTCTGAAAGTGAGATTTCTGGGACTAGCACAAAGGTGAAAAAAACATGAAAGCTATGGCTCCTGGTGAAGAGTAAATAAAGACGTTCTTGAGGCCATCTTAAAAATTTGGCTTTAAATGCAAAGTTTCTTAAAAAGTTTTCAGTGGAATTAAAACCCTAGGGAACAGCTTTAACATTCTGAGAGATAATTGGTGTGTGTAAGTATTCTATTTGATGAGAATACCACCTGATCCAAGGAACTGTTAGGCAACTCTGATCCAAGATTTGGAGAACCCATGGGGGGAGGTCACTGTGTGTCTATCTTTTCTCTCTCTTCTTTACTAATGGATATGGTATACTCTGTTCACACACACACGTCTGGATGGCATGAGGTTTAGTTTTTTTTTGGACAATTTTTTTTTTTTTTTAAATATAAAAATCACGGGAGGAGGAAATTCTTCCACTCTAAGCATTTCAGAAAATGCATAATTTCCATGCTAATAAAATTAAAAGTCTCACCCATCAGGTGACTAAACAGAAGGAAGAACTGGAAAGAGATTTTGAAAGCCAGAATTTGGGGTCTAATCCGTAGTTGTCACGAAGACCATTTCCTCATGATTTCACTATTGGTTGCTGGTTGGTTCAAAAAAATAAGGAATCTCCAGGGCTTACAGATAGATGCCTTTGTCCGTGGTGGTCTTGGTAGGTGTGTTTGTAAGTGTGTTTGCATGTGTCTGTGGTCTCTGAGAAGGAAGGCCTTTCTGTCTCCCAATTTCTTCTGAAAGGCCTATTAGAGCAGGGAATAGTAATTGTTTTCCAGTGTGCATTCACTCTCGCCTCCTTTTAGTAACAGCACCTCACTGATTCTGGGCAGGGCACATGGCTGCCAATTAGAAATACTAGAAATGCTTCCTGGCAGCTAGGGGAGGCCTTGTGACTAAGCTATTGCCAGTGGAATAAGCGCAGAAGGAGTGGGTGGGCCTTCGGAGACGCCTCCTTAAAAGCCATTTGACTCTTCTACGCTTTCTCTTTGTCCCCTTCCCGTGAGCTGGACCTTGGACATGTAGTGTGAGCCACCTTTAACCAGCTGGGTGAGAAACCACACTAGAAGATGACAGAGCCACACGAGAGAAGGAGGAAGGAACCCAGGTGCTTGGATGATTTCTTGGAGAGGAGCTACCTGCAACCTGGACCACGTGCCTGCCTCTGAAACACTTCAAGAAGGAGAAATAAACCTCTGCTTTGTTTGAGCTACTGTATTTTTGTTGTTGTTACTGCTTTGTTTGTTCCTTTGTTTTACCAGTTTATCTTATACTCCAAACAATAACCTATTGGATATAAGAAAAGATTAAATGTTGACTTGGATCCAGATTACTGAATTTTTGAATCCTGTCGTCAACTGGCCACCCACTATCCTTTTAGTTCCACAAGGGAATTACATATGTAGATGAAGGTTTGGCCTCAAACTTTAGTCCTCTACTGAGCTCAGCTGGGTCACACAGAACAGATGTTACAAACTCCGTCAACAATATGGGCAGGCAGGTAAATGCAAAGAAGCAAAGCTTACTGGGTAGAGACGGGCACAGTGGAGAATGTGTCCTGAAAGGACGGTCATTCCGAAACATGGGTCTCAGTATTTTTTTGGTGTTTTTATCTGTTTAAAAGAAAATGGAAACCTCGATTTCTAAAAAGTGAAATCCATAGATTTTTAGGCTAATTTAAAAAAAATTTTTAAAGAGAAAATACGGTGTGCACCAAAGAAAGTATTTCTGTAGGACAGGGCCCTGGGGCCTGAGAGAAATTCCCTGTTGCCTGGGTTAAAAGTTAGTTTGGGATCTAGAACCAAATCTATGAGGTTTGGTGGACTTTTTTGAGTCATTGCCTGAAGTCCCATGCCAAAACTCTGGAAATCTAAGCAGATAACTATTGGTAAAATAAGCGTGTTCCAGGCCAAACGTATATGGGCAGCAAAAAGTTGCAAGCCCCAAAGCAAGAGAGGTAGCTTAGTGTCTTGAGTGGACATGGTGTGGACCATTTGATCAAACGTTTGGGGGCCAAGCTGGTAGTTCTGGAACATATTTTCTTTGCCAGGGGAATCAGTGAAATTTCCTGAGTTCCAAGCAAAAGAACTATTGCTAATCAGCAAAATCAATAACTTACTGGAATATCGTAATTAAACAATTGAGAGTGTGGAAAGAACAGGAACCAGTGAAACTCCTGGAATCTCGGTTTTGCCAACCGGTAGACATGACATCAAGTATCTTTTGATTCTGTCTTTGATCTCTTAGCTGGAGCTCCATGCCCACAAGCAACAACTGCTAAATGGCTCTGAATAAGGGACCAGTTAACTATATTATGATACCCACAATGACTGCAGCCATTAGAGAGAGTGTGGGAGATCTGTTTGCCAGACAGGGAAGTGGGGCTCCATGGTCAATAGCCACAGAATGAGCCAGGGAAGTTCCACAAACACACACCAGGATGCTGCTTCTAAAAGAAGGGAAAACATTCCTGGTTAGGCCAAAACAATATAGATAGCCATTGTCATAACAGTTTCCCTGTGGAGATTTCCTCCAGGCATTTCTTGGGAAAGTTATTTTTTTCTGAATCTCATGTCCTGAGAGAAAGGAGTTTTAGAAAATGGGAAAAAGTATTATAATTCTCTCTGAGAATAAAAGATTATTGTTCGATGCAAAGACATTGCTCTTCAAAGGCATCCAGTGACGTCAAGAAGAAAGCAAGAGCAAGAAAAGCCGACGTGCAGAGTTGAAGGTCAAAGTCAACATTCCGGTAACAGGGACGGGCAAGGAGAGCAGTGACAATGTAATCAGTTTTGCTTGTGGCCATGTGATAAATATCCATTCACGACCCTGTCTGCTGCTAATGGTGAACTCTTCCTACAAATAAAGTGAACACTAAGGTCAGTCGCACGGTATCCTCTATACTAAACCTATGAGTAACTTTCCAAAAATGTTTTGAAAGAAAAATAAGTTCTTAAATTGGCGATTTCTACACATGCTTCTGTGCAGAGCTGTTAATCTTACTAGAACATTAGAATGATACATTATTTAAAAACCACCCAATAATGTCCCCATTTTCCAGTGCTTGTGTATTCAATCTAGACTATAGTCCTTTATGAATATTACTAAACTTATGTATCTTTCTTCTTAATTTTTTGGATATCCCTAATAATGAGTTAAGTATATGAAGAATGTTGGAGGTATTTTAATAACAATTTATGATTTGGAATATTTCTGAGAATTCCAATCTTTTTTCCAGTTCTCTAATATTGATATCTGTCGGGAGTTTGGAAATTAATTCTACCTGCCACACGGAAGAGGGATTGTCCAAAGAGAGAGCAATGGAGGAAAGCAAAGAGAAGAAATGCTGGCTGAGTCTTTTAAGAGGGAAAGCTGAGGCTGGTCTTGGACCGTCACAGCTCCAAGAGGCAAAGAAAGACTCGCGAGAGGGAAAACCAAAGAAGAGGCAGATCAGGCTCCTCCTTTATAGAGAACTGGGAGAGGGACGTGGTCTGAGAGTGTGTGTGTGTGTGTGCGTGTGTGAGATGGGAGAGGGTGGGGGGAAGGAAGAGAGCAGAAATGAGCTTTCTCTAGGGACCAAGAAAATCCATTAGAATTCTAACTTTTTTGGAGTAAGATTGGAGAATTGTCCAAATGTGGCTCTGGGAGCTCCATCTGGGCTGACCAGACAAGGACCCTCCTTTCCGCCTTGGGAGGGGGTGCACCTGCACACGGTTTCTCATGGGGCCAGCAGATCCTTTCTGTCAGGGAGAGGCTTAAGGCCTCAAGGTCTCTAGGAGTACACGGCTGGTGCTCCCAGACCACTGTTGCAAACAGTGGGAATATGTTGTGGACTCTATCCTCCAAACTCCCGTGGAGACCCAAAAGAACTCACCTGGTGGGATGAGCAGCAGAGGGATGAGATCTGCACTTAGAAAGAGATCTGTTTTATCAATGACTTAGATGACCATTCAGAAGACACACTTAATGAATCTGCGAGTAGCATAAGGCTGGGAGGTAGAGTGAATATGTGGCTATAATCTAGAATGTAGATGGAATTTGACAGGCCGAAACAATGAACAAAATCTAGCAATGTCGAATCTCTTATGGATAAATGTCAAGTCCTGACCTTGGGTCAAAACACTGACTGTGCAAGTACAAGACGTGAAGAGACTTCAGAATTTACATGTACAGGAAACTCAGTCTGAATGAATAGTAGACAAGGCTGTTAAAAACCTAATATTACATGCAATGAATCAACAACAGCATCTCTTGTGAAAATTAAATAAGATATCACATGCAGTACCAGGAATATATTAAGTGCTCAATAAATGTTAGTTGTTATTATTGCTATGGCTACCGTTTGCTATTGTTGACAGGAGGACGAAAAGAAGAGGGGAGAGGGTTGATTACTGCAAGGTTTCTGGGTTTGCTCTTGTCCTCCTGTTTCCTCTCTTTTCTTTTCTTCCCTGTTCCTCCTTAAATTTACTTCAATGTTGCTGGGCTTGATTGAAGTGGAGTTAGGGACTGAGTGGAGAGGGGGGCTCGGATCAGGAGGCAACTTTAAATGCTTCCTACCTTCTGGGCCCATGTCAGACCTTTATATGGATCACATGATTGAATCCTCCCAACAACCCCCAAAGTTAGAAATTATAGTTTCCCCATATTCCAGATAACAGACTGAGGCTCAGAAAGGGACTTCACTGATGCTGTATTATAGAGCTAATAGGAGGCAGAACTGGGATTTCAACCTCCATCTTTACATTCATCTACACGGCTTTCTCTGTGTGACTATAGACCCCACTGTAGCAGCTATGCTATCTGGTCTACAGCAGGGATGGTGGGGGTAGGAGTGGAAATGAGGGTCATGGAAGGATTCTGGGGGTTTCTGAGTGGGGAGAGGAGAGGAAGGGGATTAAACAAGCCACTTTTATGTCTATGTCATATTTACACACAATTCCAAATGTTTGTTCCCTTAGGGGTGGCCCAACAATAGTATCTTTGCCTTTAGTTCCAGAAAAGTGGTTGAGTTTCAGACTTATCAATGTGCCCACAGCCTCTGATGGGTCAGAGGAAGCACTTCGAATTTTTAAGTGCCTCTACAAGGAAAACTGAGTTGTGAGATCAGTTGGTAAGTTTTAATTTTCCCTTCTCTTCAACCCAGACAAAACTATCATACTCAATTAAAGAAAAAAAAAAGTTTACAGGAAGAAAAAGCTCTTTCTTTGAGATAAAAATAGCATCTGCTTCTTCTGGGAGCAAGTCAGCAGCTGGAGGAAATTATATCTTATCTCTGACCCTTTTCTAAGTTCATTGGTCACCTTTTTGTTTAATTACTTTTGCCATTATGATTTAAAACTATCACAATTTTAGTCTCCATTACTTCAGTCACACCTGCATGTACAGATTTTTTTGCTCAGCTTTCAAGTTTAGCCAAGTCATACCAAATAGCAATTTTAGGAGCTCTTCACCCCCTTCTAAACCCTTTCCCCTGAAAACAATAGATATAATTTTAGAAGAAAAAAATTTCCCAATAGTGAATGACTTCACTTATATTGCAAAATTTCAACAAATTCTCTGGGTTTGAATTAAGCTATCAGTTTCCAAAACCATGTAGGAAAAACAATCAAGTCTGGGGGGCTATCTTTGTTTTATCTTCAAATATGATATTTTAAAGTAAATTATATTTTGGGGGGCATGGAGGAAGAACATATACTTAAAATGTGATGTTTTTTTCATTTACAGAAAAACTTTCTGGTGCCCAGTGGACTCGGGGTAGGCAGAAACCTTAGTATTAACTAAAACTTGAGAACTCTGTAGCATGGTAACTTTCAAGTGGCTCTTTGTTGTGGTTTGAATTCTAGGATGGGAGCAAAAGCTGTCATGAACTTTGGGGAATTACTCAACTTTTCCTGCATTTGTTCCTCATCAATATAAGAAACCACTCTCTTCAGCATAGGGAGTAGTGAAGCATCCTCTAAAAGTAAGGACAGGATAGTTTTTCTCTGCCCTTAAATTCTCTTTATCCTTGAGAAGAAGGAACGAGCTTTTAAACAGAACTTTGCCTCTTGATCCTTGGTGACCAAAAAGTGTTGATGCTGGGAGAAAACAGGCAAGGAGGGATGACAAGCAGAAAGAGAAATTGGGAAAAGTCTACTTCCCATCATCAGCACACTCGGATCAGAAGACTAACAATTATTTATGAGGTGGCCAACTTGTGAATTATTAACCACAAGGTAGTGACTCGGCGAGTGATAGGATTTTATTAGTGCTATGTTTATGTTAGCAAAGATTTGCTTCTCACACTACATTAAGAGTGAATATTTCACAGAACTCTACCAAAGTATTTTTGTCGGTGTGTTTGTCATTTAGATTTAAGAAGAAAAAGAGCATTGTCCTCATGCAACGAAAACTCTCACTTGCAGCCCAGAGGAAGCCAAAGAGGTGGGGATGACCCATATCAGTGCTTGTGTGGGCAAGATGGGTAGGTCTCTGCCTCCCAGGCCCAGCAGCCCTGTGAGAACCTGATTGCTAGGAACAAGTCAGAACAGAGCGTGTTCGCACCTTTCTGGGCTGTTTAAGTTCAAATTTCCTTGGGGATGTTGGAAGCCAGTCTGACCGACTGGAGAGTGGAATCATTCAGACAGAATGAATCTCACAAGCTCAACTTGGCTAGTCTTCTGCCTTTGGGAAGGATGTACATAAAGTACACAGGAAAGGGAAAGCCCTACAGCAGACTCTTCTCCATTGAAAAGGCAGCATTTAACTAATAAAATAATGGTCTGGGGCTGAACTTACATTTAAATTAACAAATGTAATTTTGAATCTCTCATTAATGTTGTCTAATTTTTGAGTTAGGGCTAAAACAAAAAGAATTCTATAATTCCAAACTTTCAGTTTATAATGTAAAAACTAAAAATTATAAAATTTTGAATTACATTTTACCTCTTAGATACAAAATTCATTGACATAGTTCCATAATACACATTTTAAAATTTTCTTCCTTTCCTTCTCAAGTGACCAACTAAGAGCAAAAATTATCCTTTTGAGGCTAAAAGTAGTCCACGTTTGGCATGTCTAATGACTTCTTTCAACCTTGTGGTTTTAATTAATTTTCAAAATACTTGATCATTAGAATCAATACTCTTGCGTTCCATTTTGCACTTATTTAAAATAAAAGCTTAATATCTGAATTCAATAAAGCATTTAAAGTATTCCATAAGCTCTACTTTATAGGCAAAGTTGGTGATGCTACGGTTCAATGAGCCAGTCAAAAGAGCAAACAGAATATTGTGCAACATTCATTCAGTCAACATATCAAAGTATATATTTGGCTCTGGAGTGCTTTAACGTTATCAATGTGTGAAGGTGTTGGTTGTACAATGTTTGGGGACCACTTGCATGCAATAATACCCTGCCTTTATGTAATTTACTTTTTTGAAACATTTCAGAAAGACTCTTATGAAAGTACTGCATCTCTGTGAGAATATGCATTTGAAAGAACACATATCTATCAAGGGACAAAATGAGGCTAGTGAAATGGCTTTGATAACTGCGTTGACTGTGGCATCAGAAGTGGAGGATTGGGTTTCTGTTTTGAACATGGAGAAAATTAATTTTCTTCTGAATGCAACGTCTGCCCAATTCAGACGACAGTGTCTTCATTTCCATCTTTGCTACTTTTTTTTTTCTTTATAAAACTACTTAATAACCTGGGGACAACTCTTGGACTTAAAAGTACTTGCAAGATAATTTCTTCTCTTTTAAATTTTACATACAAGGACAAAATAGGCCACACACAATAGAAAAAACACTAGAAGAAGTGCTCTGTTGTGGTTATGAGTGGGGCCTCTGAGGTTGGGCAGGCCTGAGTTGTGCCCTAGCTCTGTCACTCACCAGCAGTGAGACTATGGGCAAGCCACAAAAACATTGTGCCTCAGTTTCTTCTTCTGTAAAACGAGAAATAGCAGTATTTGTGCATAGTTGTTGGGAGAATTAAATGATAAGATGCATGTCAATATTTTGGAACAGGGCCTGGCTCAGAAAATTTGTTACTATTTTGTTGAATTCACACATATTAGTAATTAATTAGTCATTCTTTTACTAAGCAGAATTTTTACTAAAATTTATCTACCCCAAATTTTTATTTTATATATACCCTAACTACTTTAAGAATAATTTCAGTCAGTATAAAACAACAGATATAAGACCAATCAATAAATATAAAAGACAAAAATATGAAAGAGAAATGGATAAATTCTAAGGAGAATTAGAATGGTTGAAGAAACACATAGCAATGAACACAAAACTTAGCTCTGAGGTTCCTAGCAGCCAGGGAAGAGAGGAAACACAATGGATGAAACAACTGATTACTTTGCCAACTTGAAGAAAGTATGCTGGTTTGTTTCAGTTACCAATAGCTGCATAAAATACCACCCCAAAACTTGTGGCTTAAACCACGTAATTTATAATTTTTCAGGATTCTGTGGGTTGGTTGGTTGATCCTTTGGCTGATCTTGCTTGGAGTCACACGTGTGGCTACTCACAGCTAGAAGATCACTAAAGGTTGAGATTGACGGGGGCTGCTCATCGGGATTTCTTGGTTTATCTCCGCATGGCCCACTTGAGCTTCCTTATGGTGTGGCAGTCTCAAAGGTGCAAGTCAACAGGACAAGCCTCAACATGCAAATGCTTATCAAGTCTCTGCTCACTCCTGCTTGCTAATGTCCCATGGATGAAGCAAGTCATATAACCGAGCCCAGAGGAATATAAGGTTGGAATGTCAGGAGGCACAATTCATGGGGTCCACAGTCCACCAGGTTTCTTAGGACGGGCCACAGTAGAAATCTGGGACTCATTGTCACCTGTTTATTTTTTTTTTAAACAGCTCTCTTTATGTTTCACATCCTCTTTACTATTAAATCTTGCTTCCATGTGTTACATTTTTGTTTCCCTATAAGTGAGACCACCAGTCCAGGCCGTATCAGCTCCTATCAGCTGGACTACAAAGCCTTTGTTAGCCTTCTGCCTCTGGCAGCTCTGGAATCATTTTCTCTGCCCTTTTGTTAAAACAAAAGTTTAGCAATAGTTCTGCACATGTTGTCCATGGATTCAAATGCTTCAGCGGATCGCCTGTGAGCTGTAAGGAAGTACTGGCAAAACTTTTATATAGTTGTAGGAGGTGTGAATCAGATGAACTGGAGGGAACATCCGAAATGCAGACTCCTGGCCTATGAAAACAATCTACAGAGAGCTGAGAGCAGATGGGGCATTTTATGAGCACAAATAGAAACTGCCCTCTGAACTATACGCTCCTGCTCTTCTTCTGCCCTCTGACACTTATTTTTCTTTCAATATTTTAATGACTTATCCTTGGCCTATTTTATCTCTGTGAGTATGAGATGGGTAGGAGAGTGGGAGCTACAATCAGACAGCCTTGGGTTCAATTCTCCTGTCATCTCTTTTGACAACTGTGTGATTTGGATAAATCACTTCACCTCTCTGAGCCTCTGTTTGTACATGGGTTAAATGGAGATGGTATTTCCTGCTTCATATTATCATCGTAAAGACTAAATGAGGCAATCTAGGTAAAACGCAGTGCCTGAAATATAGTAAGAATTCTGTTATTACTCTTACTACTACTGCTACTATTACTTCCTGTCGTGCTTTAGGCTGTGCTTAAGAATAAAGCCAATGCAGAGGAAAACAAGAGTTGACAGACGGGAGAGCTACTCAATCCCTGATGACATTGCTTGAGCACTTGGATCCAGCTGTGCCCGAAGCCATCTCCCTGTTGGACTTCTTAGTTCCTTGAGTCAACTAGTTCCCTTTTTGCTGTAAGCCAACTGGAATTAGATGTCCGTCACTTGCAACAGAGAGGTCCTGACTTATGTAGGACCCAGACCTGGTCTGTTTTAGTTTCATCTGATGAATGTGGTTAAAAGATTCTTGCTTCAATCCCCAGAGATTCTGATTTTGTTGGCTTTGGAATATGTGTTTTTATAGCACCCTAAATGACTCAGATGTCACCAGCCTATACGTCAAGCTCAGGGAACTACTTCTTTAAATTGTGCTGCTTTATTTGGCCATCCCTACAGGACCTTGCAAGGGGTCTTGTACATAGAAGGCCTTAAATATTAAAAAGCTTAGCCCATTAAATATTTGTTGAATTGAATGCACATTCCAAGAACATGAGTAATGAGATAGGACGGATTGTCATGATAGGCTGATTATATGAAATTGGAAAGATAGTTAAAAAGAATCAAATTACTTTCATACATTTCTAGCATTTTGGGGTAGCTACCTTGCTTGAATTAATTTAACACAAATTAAAAATGCTATTTAGTTTTCTTTTTCTAGCTTTAATGTTTTGGTTGTGACCAATTCATCATATGGCCTTGGACCTGTTTCCCGACATAATTTAATACTGCATTTTGGTTTTTTTGTTTCAAATTAAGACATCTGTGCTACATATAAAGATTTCATGTTAGAGTTTCCCTTTATGATAAATTTTATTTCAGCTGAATGATTGTCTAATAGAAGTTTCAGGCTCATTCCAACCACATCAAGAGGTTCCCAGAGAGAACAGTTTCATACACTCAGGATCCTGATAAACGGGGGGAGGAACCCTCCCTTATTAAAGGCAGGCAGTAAAAGGTGCTACTGATGAAAGCATTAACAGCACCCGCTATCAAAATGGGAAAGAAATCAGAGCCCACCTGGAACAGAATTTTGCTTCATGTATTTTAAGCACACTTTGGTGATTTCACGCTCTTGGCCCCAAAATATTACAATGGCTCCTTTGGAAAAATGCATCTGAAGACCTGTCTGGATGGGTTTTTAAGAGTTATAGACTGGAGCTGACAACATGACCACAGAAAAAGATTTATTCCCAAGACTGTCGATGGGAACCACCCATCATCAGCGCTGAGAGGGAGGCAGTTTGGATGTGAGTCCTGAAAGATTATGTTTAAAAGCAGCATCACATTGATGGTTTGGATTATAAAGCTGAAGGAAGCCAAAGATAACTAAATTCAAACCAGGGGAATTAAATTAGAACTTAGAAATTCACAAGCCAGAAAAAAAATTCATGCGTTCATACATGAGGTCTCGCTGATAAGATACTCCATAACGTATCAGGGTGAGAGGGTTCATCCCATTTTAAACATCACGACAAAATCCAAACCCCCGTAGATAGCATTCTACGTGATCACCATCAATACTCCATCAGGGCTGTGGGTTCCCTAAGCGGAGGAAAACAGGCTGAGGATCTCCAGTAGGGAGGAGAACACTCCATTCCTCCAGCTAAAATGACACATCTTTTTAGATGGAAACTTTGTTATCATATAACCCAGAAATCCTTAACTTTGATTTCAAGAATCTGTTGCATGGAGGAAGGGGTCAGTGGTTCAGATTTACAGCATTTTTGGAAACCATGAAACACATAAATAAGGTTTTGTGTCTGTGTGTGCATGAGATTTTATTGGGCAGAAGTACCTGAGAAAGATTAGGAATCACCAATTTTCTCCCACTTGACCCATTTTACAGAACGCTGACATGCCCAATGTCACATGACAAGTGACTCAAAGAACCAAGTCTAAACCTTCGGGTTACGGCTGATAGATGGGACCTGTCTGTGAGCTTGAGGCAGACGGAACGGGGGTTGCAAAGTGAAAACCCCAGAGTGAACTTAGCCCACAGTCCAGCTCTGTTTCACCTGCACAGTTTTAATCCATTAGGAAAAGTCACAAATATCCAGCTTCTTCTGAAAATTGCAAGGTTTTGCAAGAGGAAGCCAAACAGTTCTTGAGCATGTGCCCTCCAGTTTCATCTAGTCCTTTCCCCCATCATATGCTCAGCTGCTTTGCTTATTTACCCTGTCCTGCCTGGTCCCCATAGCATCTGAGTTCATGATTCTAGGAGCAGAGGGTCCTGACACCTGCTGGGCCCCTTGGGTGGTTTATTTACAAAGCTCCTTTGGGTCTGGTTCTTCTGTATCAGTCAGGATGATTGTGGTTGATTAAACAAAACAAAACAAAAAACAACCAAATTGCAATGGCTTAGACGTGTTGATTTCTTGCTCACGGTACACGTCCATCGGGGTGGGGACAGAAGCTCTGCTATTATAGTCATTCAAGGATCTAAACTGATGGAGTAGCTACCACTGCAAACGTCACCCACGAGAGTTCTGAATGGTCTCCCGCTGACAACTAAATGCTTTTGCCTGAAAGTGACACATGTGACATCTACTGAAGCTCATTGGTCAGCACTAGTCACATGGCCTCATCCAGCCTCAAGGGGGCCTGGGGCTGGAATCCTACAGTGTGTGCAGGAGGCAGAGGCTGCCAAATATTTAGTGAACACCACTGGTTCCTTCCGTGGGTCTAGTTGTGGAAACCTGCCCTGGGTCGTGAGCAGTGGTGTGTAATTCCTGGAAGTGCGAGTTTGCTTTGGGTTTTTCATGGACATCTCTTCTACAGTGACGGAGCACTCTGTGTGTGAGGAGCACGTAAGCAGCAAAGTCTCTGTGAGCGTCATAATGTCCTAGGGACACAGTTGTCAGGCTTTTGCCATGGATTCAGTTCGTAGATTTTTTACTGTGTGATATTGGGTAAGTGTGCTATCTATCTGTGCCTCAGTTTCCTCCTCTATAACTTGGAGTTCGAATACCTTTGTGGAGATAATTGTGTTAAGTGAACTTAGATGGTATGTGTCAAGTCCAATGTCTCCATCAACAGTAGCTGCCATTTTTGGAGGTGGTACATCTTAGTGGTTATAAGAACGGTCTTGCAAGGAGCTGTGTGACTTTGGGAAAGTGACCAAACCTCTCTGAGCCTCAATTTCCTCATCTTAAAAATGGGAATTCACTGTGCCTGCTCCTTAAAGTTGCTATGATGATTCAATGAGGTTATGTATGAAAACCACTCACACTAATTAAGCACTCAAGAAATGCGGTATCTCAGTATTTTAAAAATATGTTTGTGTGGGTTAGTATGTAGATTCCCAAATTCATTTCTTTAAAAAAATGAAAAAAATAATATTACTAATAATTCTTGCCCTGCTGACCAATATCAGTATCACTTGATTTGAGCCTGTTTTTGGCATAGAATGTTCTTACTTTACGACCTGCTTGGATTTAAGCTGCTCTCCAGGCCTCCCAGGTGTTTCCTGATGAGGATGAACTCCGTTCCGAGAATTTGGCAGCTCTGATGATCTTTGATCCACATGTGCATTTGTGCAGCAGTTAGAAATGTACAACATGGTCCAGGGAGCCGCTGCCAGTGCTGATCAGAGTCGAGCTCCTCAGGCAGAGTTATGGGGAAGCTTTAGCCTAATCTACCCAAATCCTCCCCCCAGAACCAGTGAACAAACTGACCCCAGGAAATCAAGCAGATTACTTTTGCCACAGATCTTGTGAGTATTCCCAGGCAAGTAGATGGGGAATATAAGACACTTGACACAGGCAAAGAAAAAAAAAAAAAAATCAGGAAATCCAGAGAGGGTTGTCTATACCCAAAACTTGAACCCTGGTTCCCCAAATGTCTTCAATGAAGACACCAAAGGATGAGAAAGCACATCTTTTGGGGGACTACTAAGTGCTTTATTATTTTATTTAATTCTCTAGACACTGCTCTGTGAGGTGGTTCTACTTGTTTCCATTTTATAGATGAAGAAACTGAGGCCCAGAGAGGTTAAGCAATTGTCCCAGGTCCTACATGGCAGATCTCCAATTTAAACCACGCCTGACTCTTTCTCTTTCTATGATAGCATGCAACTTCTGCCAGGAAAAAGTTAGCTCCAAAATGTCAGCTTTAGAGACCCTTCGAAATGTGGCCTATTGAGGTTAATACGTTTCCCAGAGAGATCAAATAATTTGCTGACAGTCCCACAGCTGGTTAACGGGAAGAATTGGCTCCAAATCCAGTGTTCTCTCCCTGATTCCATGCAGCCTCCCAAACCAGGCAGATGCTCCATCCAAATGTTGACTCCTTAGGCTCCTTCAGGTTTCCCTATTCACCAGGAACTTTAGGGACTCATTCAGCCATCTTCCCAACTCGCTTTAGAACTAAAAGACTTATTTCAGATAAATGCGAAGCCTGGCCAGTTTCTGCTGGCTTTGAAATAAAGAATCGTCGTTGAGACTCACACTATCATCTCTCACGTGGGGACCACATAGCCCTGCTCCCAAGCTGCCAAGTGGATCTGCATTTTGAAACCATCTGCCAGCCAAAGATCACTTTAATTTTTTCATCTGCCTTTTTCAGGCAACTTCCCCCTCGCTAGCTCTGATTGATACAAGGTCTGACACCAATCCTGCCCAGGCAAGCTGCTTCAAGTGGACAGAAGTGAGCAACCCTGGATTCTGAGCCAGCGGGGGAGAGACGAGGTCAGAACATCAGGTTTCAGCCCCCGGATGTCTTGACAGAGGAGGGACGGGTGTCCCACAGACCCTGGCTCTCCCCCTACTCTGGGCATGTCAGAGTCCTTCAGCACCAAGCTGGCAGAGGCTCTGAAAGCTTTTATGGAGGGACAGAGCAGTTTTCCCACGTGATGGGGAATTTGTTTCAGAGGTGTCAAGAGATCCAAACCAGGCCTGACACTTTAAACCCCAGCTGGTTCTCAACTGAAGCCCTTGGCGGTGGAGACATGAATTGGTGGTTCCTAGTGCAGAGGAAATAAGCAGTTGGTAGAATATAGGATTGCATAGGGCCCTAGATATGTCTTGGGCAGAGTTTCCCTAGGTTTTGTAAGCCTTCATACTGAAGATTCCAGAGCTTCAATTTCATAGACCTTTTTTTTTTTTTTTTTTTTGCTGAAGAAGAGTGGCCCTGAGCTAACATCTGTTTTGTGTGTGGGTCGTGACCACAGCATGGCCGCCAATGAGTGGTGTAGGTCCACACCTGGGAACTGAACCTGAGCCGCTGAAGTGGAGTGCGCCGAACGTAACTACTAGGCCATGAGGCCGTCCCCCCATAGACCGAATTTTTAAGGACTCAAATAGGAAGTATAAACAGCACTGTTCCATCAGTAAGAAAAATGCTGGTGGCGGTGAGCAGAGAAGGATGTTGGGAAGTGAGATGATTCTTGACTCCTGATAGTTCCTTCCTGTGCAGGGCATGCAATGGACAGAAATTTGTGCTGTGCTAGCTTCTCTGCCTCTTGACTGCCTCTACTCCAACGAGGTGCAGGGACTTATCTGATTGGAAAATTTGGGGAGAAAAAACTAGATCTTGCTTTTTGTCCTTCCAGGTGTGAACCTGTCAGCAGAAATACGAGTTCTTCCCAGCAACTCCATGCTGTACATCATACCTGGCAGCACTGCCTGGGCTGGTTGTGTTAGTCTCCCTGGTAGAGGGTGGCGGGTTGGGGGTCCCCAATACCACTGCACCCACTTACCTGCAAATATAAACCACATCTTCCATCCTAGCTTTTGCCTGTCATACAAGTCACAGTTGGATTTTTCCAACCTGCAAATCTTTTGTCTTATTTCTCTATTTGTTCAGAATCCAAGTGGGGAAGGGGGCAATATTTATTGAGTCCCTGTGGTGCTAATTTTATGTGTCAACTTGGCTAGGCTATGGTGCCCAGTTGTTTGGTCAAACATGAGTCTAGAAGTTACTGTGAAGGTATTTTTTAGATGTGATTAACATTAAAATCAATTGACATTAAGTAAAGCAGATTAGCCTCCAAAATGTGGGTGGGCCTCATCTAATCAGTTGAAGGCCCTAAGAGCAAAGATTGAGTTTTCTAGAGGAAAAAGCAATTCTGCCTCAAGACTGCCACATCAATTCTTACTTGAATCTCTAGCCTGCCAGCTTGCCCTACAGATTTTGTACTTGCTAGCCCCCACAATTGCATTACCCAATTCCTTAAAATAATACTCTCTCTCTCTGTCTCTATTCTCTGTCTCTGTCTCTGTTTCTCTCTGTTTGTCTATATCTTTCTCTCTATATATGTCCTATTGGTTCTGTTTCTCCGGAGAACTCTAATACAGTCCCCTTAAGACACCAACAACAAAGAATAACTAAGAACAGTGGCTGACATCGCTGAGTCTTCACTTAATCCTCACAGTTACTTACAAAGTCAGCAACTGCCTTCTTCCTATTCTTAGGGCAGTTAAGTAACTTGCTCAAGGCCATGCAAGTAGTAAGTGGAGACGCAGCATTGGAATTCAAATTTTCTCGAAACAAGAGCTGATATTCTTAACTGTTATACCACACTGCCTCCAGACAAGGAAAGAAAGGCATACTCAGAGTTATGATGTGGTCTATAATTAAGGTTAAGTTGAATACAGCCGTTTGTGTTCAAGTGAGGAAAATCTTTATCCATTAATCGTCTTGGGCTGAATGTTTATATTTCGAGGCTTTCTCTGCTCAGGGCTTGATGAAATGATCACACGCTAAAGCTGATACTAATAGCCCTGTGGCTGTTCCTCTGGCCTGCCTTCTTGGTGCTGGCAGGTTTGGCAAGTGACCTGTGGTTCTGAGTGTCCCTTTTATATCTGTTACTCTAATCTTCACCAGAATCAACAACTCCCAAGGCTGGCTATATAGAGCACACAGTCTCTTTTTTTAGTTAGGTCTAAAATTTTGCTGTTATAAAAACTTGCAATATTAGCAAGAACAACAGCTTGAAGAAATAAAGGAATCTTTCTAGATAAAATTCACCTTTGAGGATTTATTCACACATTCATCTACTTATATATCAATAGTCAAGAAAGATTTACTGAGAATTTATTCTGTGCATGTATTTTACTTCATTTGTTGATTTATTCAAAATAATTATGGAACTCATACTACACGCTTTCTCTTCCTAGATGGACTCTCCCAAATTTCTCCCTCTTTTTCACAAGAACTAGTGTCGTCACAGCGTGCCCAAGTAATAAAGGACCCCGTTCTGCTCTGACTTTTCCATACCCACCTCTCGAAAATGTACCCAACTTGTTTCTACTCCCTCAGAACCTTGCTCTCCACTTTCCATGATAATACTTAGTTTGATAAACTAATACAGAGAAATGGATTAATGAATCTTGAATGGCGTAACGGTTACTCCTTCCAGGTAATGTATATTCATTTCAAGAAAGATCTTTTAGAAGTACACCATCTTGATGCAGAAGGACTGGCTTTCATGGTGGATATTTCAGGAAATATATTTTGGGTGGTTTTGGTCAGATTGAGATAGGCAGGAAGCTAGATAGCAGCTGAGAGCAAGGTCACTCCACCAGGCGCAGCGTCCTAATTACCGGGCAATGGCTCTTCGGGCGTGCAGCACTCCCCCCGACCCTCCCCCAGACCCTGACGGAGAGTAGCCCCAAGCCTCATTATACCCTCATTTGCATTGTGGTTTTGACCCTCCTTGTGGAGGATTACCGCCATGACAGTTCTGGAGATGCTTATGTAAGGAAAAATCTCCCTTTCCTGACGTGGGGTTGGAGACAATGCCCCAATTGGTCCACACTCCAAAACCCTCACCCGCCCCCGGGACCCCACCTTCCAAAGCCACCAACCACCACAACTTCAGGGCAGTTACTCACCTGGAGCCTGGCCACCCCTCCCCTTGGGGGTGTACTTTGCTTTGCTAATAAATCCTCCTCTGTCAAAACTTCCGCTGTGTGTCCACTCTCAAATTCCTTTCTGTCTGTGGACCAAGAACCTGGGACCTCACGGCACCGATCTGACCAGTGCCAGTGACAAGATGAGCTTTCTCGGTGTCCTCTCAAATCTCACTACTTGTGTTGAGGGTAGAAGTACCATGTGATGAGATATCAGCAATATGTCATCTTGCATGGCATCATTCTACTTGTTAATTGGATGATTTTATCATAAAATAAAAGAACCAAATAAGTATGTATTTGCATTAAAAAAATCACGTGTGA
Source organism: Diceros bicornis minor (assembly GCF_020826845.1). Taxonomy (NCBI): domain Eukaryota; kingdom Metazoa; phylum Chordata; class Mammalia; order Perissodactyla; family Rhinocerotidae; genus Diceros; species Diceros bicornis. The sequence goes on along the minus strand of NC_080741.1, from coordinate 80,593,903 downwards.
AATATTTACATAAGGTATAAGATAATGGTTAAAAGAGACCAAGAGGCTTCAAAGTGTCTCCTCTCCAGTTTCATGAAAATTTTACTTTACCCATTTAATGGACTGAAGCTACCTAATCAATATCCACTCTCCATGTATTTTTTAGTAAGTTAACCATCATTTTGGTTAGGACAGCAAAAATGTGTCTAGCTAAAAGACTGCATTTCCCAGCCTCCGTGCATCTAGCAAGTAGTAGTGTTACTGGTTACTGTTAACCAGTAAACAGTAGTGTGTTTCTTCTAGGAAGGTTCCTCAAGTAGAGCTGACTCAACTAATAGGTGTTTGCCTTTTGTTTCCCCTCTTCCTCCCGCCTGGAAAGCAGACATAAAGGCCATAACTCCAGCAGCCATTTTGGAACATGAAGCAATATTAAGACTCGAAGCCATGTGATAATATTGTAGAGCATAAAAATAGAAAAAGCTTGGGGGAGTAGGGAATTATTCTGTCAATATTGGACTACTTACCTCCAGAATTCTTTTATGTAAGATATAAATTTCCACCTGATTTGAATTACTCTAATTTTTGTTTTTTTTGGGGGAGTGTGTGTATTCTATGTACCTGAACCTAATTGTAACTAAAGCATCCCTCAGGTTTATTATTAAAGCCTATAAACATTATTCCAATAATGTTTCATTAATGAGCTACCCTGGGATCTTGAGTTTATTCACAGCTTACTGTTTCAGCCAGTTAGTGTGAGCAGAAACCGTGTTCCTAAACATTTGGGTCCTGCACCCTGGTCTTGTTTTGAACATAGACCTTCAATTTTCTTTGCTGCATTACTATTGCTGTTCATGGATTATCCAACGTATTTTTAAAGAAGTCATTGTCCAGAGAATGTAACTTTCACTTTAAGTGAAAAGCTGCTTCCTCTTCCTCATCCTTCCTTTTGTTCCCTCTGTGTTTGAGTAAAATTATGTCTAGTGTCCTTTCTTGTAATCTTCCCCTGACCCCCACCTTTTCCTAAACCATAGCTGTCTTGGAGAATTTAACACCTGTAAAATGTTTGTGACTCTCACTTGTCCTAATCAGGAATTGAATAAAAAGACATTTTGAAATCTTGGAAAGATTGAAAGTTTCTGAACTTAAGCTGATCTGTTAAACCAGTTAGTTGAGCAAGGCCGGATGAGCCCTCAGGAAAAATCATGAAAACTACATTAAACTGAACACAAAAAGCAATTTGCCAGCAGTGGATCTAATTCACAATTTGCCTCCTCTGGAGAAGAGTATTCGGCCTTGGCCACGTGCCAATGAGAGCTCCATGCGATAATCTATAGGATTGCACAATTCCTCTTAGGACGGTTATGAAAGGAAAAATAACATTTGTTCTGCCAAAGTATGTGGACTTGCTGACATTTGCTGAAATACAGATATCATCTGAGTGAAAAGTGAACAGGATGTTCTCCTTAAGGTGCTTTAGAGAGCAAGTATGTTACACATCTTTTCCACACATACATAAGGCAGCTTGAATTTCTAGTAATTGTGAGGGCTTGACTCTTGCAACTATTTCCAACAGACCCCTGGTGGCTTTGGGGCTTTGTGAAGATCATCCCATGATATACTCAACCTGGTGAGAAATTGTTCTTCGTGATTTTCTGTAACGTTTGTCTATTTCTCCCCTCGTTGGCATGGTGATTTAAGGGGGATAGAATCTGGAATTGTTGGTGGGGAGGGGAGTCAGCACACTTTAAATCAAGTGTGCCTGTCATCCGAATTGCCTGAAATCTGGACTGAACAAAAGAAACATGCTGGGAAAGGATGGGGAAGAGATGCTGTATATTATATCCTCTGATGGAGAAAATGGGGGGAGATTTTTAAATGATGGAGTTTATCACCAATTATATTGGATGCTTTCACGGCAGAAGGCTCTGGGCATGGATTTGTGGAGGGCAAAATATAAGAAATTTGACAGCTAATGGAGAATCTGAATAGTCTTGCTTAGACGATATGTTGTATTTCACTTATTCCTAGGCATTTCACTGTTGAAAGCTAGGCTTGGAGGTATGAAAAGGAACTGGTTTCAGGCTAAGAATACAGTAGAAATTGAATATAATCAAAGTTAAATATAGATGAGTGGTACTACACATATGGTAAAAGCATCTCAGGGTGAAATCTGGTGAATAGCTCAGAAGCAGAAAATATGAGCAGTAATGGACAAATCATTTAGTAAGAGAGTCAAAAAGGACTTGGCCAACAGTCGTCAAACTATTAGAGGGTCAAAAATTAATCCACAGGAATTAGGAGATGTATTTCAGTAATATCTATCCCCATATATTTTAAGGATGACAGATACACGGGTGTGTGTGTGAATTCCATATATATATATATACACACACACACGGAAACTTATGATTGAAACTATAACTGCAGAAGATTTCATGTAGACATAGATTAGACATGACAGCCTCCAATTCATTACTAAAATTCTTTTATTCACTAGTAAATAAAAGAACCTAGTTTAGACTGCTGATCTGCAGTGTTGCAAGAAAAACAGTAGCCTTCTCTAATCTGGCAACTAGGGTTTGAAGACCATTTATAGCTGGGAGTGGGATCGGTTGGAGGCTAAGAAACTATTAGAAAGTGAAAGTGTCCTGTTAGAAAGAGTCTTTGATATCACAGTGATGTAAAATCCTATAGTTAGCGGGAATGTTGCAGTTACATCGCACATTTTGGGTAAGTGGAGTGGTTAATGAGATGAAAAGTATAGCTGTCATTGAATCAAATCCAATTTAATTCACATCAATAAATACATATATGGTGCCCACTGTATGCCAGGTACTGTGCTAGTTGCTGTGAAACCAAAAATAAATAAGTAACAGCACCTGTCTATAAAAAATTTACAGTCCACTGAAAGACACAAAGAAGACATGGAAAATATAAGAAACAAGCTGGAAAGTGAGGTGATAGAATGCACGTAAATGAGACACATACGATTCCAGGACATATACAAGGTACAGACATAAAACGATAAGGGAACTAGTAGCCTTGTCTTGTGGGCGTCTTGACTTTTTCTTGGGGTGAAGGAGGTGCAGAAAGTGAAAGTTTAAGGGAGACATTTCCACCAGAGCTTTTTAAAGATGAAGAAGAGCCAGTCAGAGACATTCCAGGATGGGGAACAGGAAAATAATGTGGGAGCATCAATGTAAATGTTTGCTTTTGTGAAGGAAGGGAGATAGAGCCAGATTATTCATTAGTATCTCTCTTAGACCCAGTAGTAAAATCTAGAATTTCATGGCTCCGATTAAAGTTTTGGGTTTGCATATTCATCTCATTCATTTTTTACTTTTGTTTGATATAATTGAACTGAAAAATTCATCTCATGTTTAAAGTTTAAAGGATTTGTGATATCATCTTTTATTTCCCCATATCATTAATTATTTAATGCAACAAATATTTATTGAGAATTTACTCTGTGCCAGGCTGTCAGGCACTATTGTAGATACTTAGAATACATTAATAAGTAAAAGAGACTAATATCCTTGCCCTCATGAAGCTTACGTTCTAAGAGGGAGAAATAGACAATAACTAACACATGTGATAAATATGTAAACAGTATAGTCTGCCAAAGGGCAATAAATGCTAAGGCAGAAAAGCCTGAGCAGGTTAGGGGTGGGTGAGTATATGTCTCTGTTTGCCCAAGGCAGGCTCAGTTTATTCCTATTGTCCCAGCATCATCATTAATAGCACCCCCTTTAACTCTCAATGATGTCCCAGTTTGGGTCAGACACTGTATAAATTAGTAACCATAGTTACTAATGTGTGTGCATGTGTGTGTGCACGTGCAGGGCCACGTTACAATATTTAACATGGTAACCCAGGTAAGTGTCATTGAGAAGGGGACTTCTGAGCAAAGACCTGAAGGAATTGAGAGAGTGAGCCACCCAGATGTCTCAGTGAGGATTGTTCCAGGCAGAGAAATAGTCAGGGCAAAGCCCTAAGAGTTCCAAGGAATACAAAGGAGCCAGTGTAGCTGAAGTGGAAGGAACGGTGGGGAGAGCAATAGCTGATGAGGTCAGGGAGGAAAGGAGCAGAGAGCCACATAGGGTAGGGCCCTAGCCATCATACTGGAGTTAAGTTTTCTTCTAAGTCTGGTGAGAAGCTATATATGTAGGAATACACTGGTTTGACGAGCATTGTGTAGGTCCACACCCGGTATCCAGGCCTGCGAACCCTGGGCCACCGAAGCGGAGCCCACCAAATTAACCACTATGCCACCAGGCCGGCCCCTGGCTTATATTTTAAATCATCATGTTGGCAATTCTTTGTGGAGTCTATTCTTTGTGAAAAATATACTCTAGGGGGTATAAGTAAAGGCAGGCTGCCTAGATAGGAGGTGAACTAAGCAAGAGACAGTTATGGCTTGGAACAGGGTGGTGGCAGTGGAGGTGAGACACGATCAGATTCTGGATGTGTTATAAACCAACAGGATATCCTGATGGACAGGAGATGAGGGGATGAGGTTCTCATATCTTGCAGTAGTAACCAACGATTCCTTACAGAACTAGTTCAACAACTCTTGGGTTTTGGTTCTAACTGAGCTCTTAAAAAAAGAATCACTTCTCCCACTTTGCTTCAAAGCCCTGCTTTCCCTTTCAAAGCATTTGCAAAATGGTTATGTTCCACTGAAGTTTAGTTGCACAAATAGCAGCTTCTGTCTTGTAAATATTAAGGATGGTTCTAATATGGATAGTTCTGATTAATTGCAACGTGTGTGTGCACTACACTGAAAGAAAGAATTTTGTCAAACATGAGGCTTCTAAACCGTATCAAATAGGTAATCAATATTTTGAATGGTGAGTTTACATTTTGAAATGGTGAATATTGTTGATGGTAGGACACCAAGTGGTGACATATTATTGTGAGTGGTAGAGCAAAGAGAGTCAGAAACTCTGGCTGTGTCACTAACCATCCCTTAACCATCTAACCATCCCTTAACCTCTCTGAGATAAATGTCCTCGGTTGTAAAGGGAGCATTTTACTGTGACTGCAGCTCTGTGGTTTGGTGTCCACTGTGTTTTCAGCTCTGACATTCTGTGACTCTAAGGAAAAGCAGGTGAGGGGAACAAGACTATAAATAGACAGTTAGGATCCTGAGCTCTCATAGCACTTTTTACTGTTGTCATGGTTATCTCAGTCCTCTTATTTGTGTATGTGTGCAACTTGAGGTCAAGAACTGATATCTTTTCTAACAATGCGTTATTCCCACAGGCCGTAATCCAGAGATGCTCTTACCATGATGATTAAGAACACAGGTACGGAAAAAATTGGAAAAAACAGTAACTACATCCTAGGGGTGTCAAGCTATTATATAAAAATAAGAGAGATAACAATTAATTATTATAACCAATGTTGATTAAAAGTTTACTATGAGTAAGGCACTATATTAAATGTTTTATAAGAAATATTTCATTTAATTCTAAATAAAAAAACAAATAAGACTCCATGGGTAGTTACTCTTTTCATACTCATTTTAGAGAGAGGGAAGCACAGCCACAGAGAATGGAATAAATTGCTCAAAGTTATTCTAACCCAGGCAGTTGGCCTCCAGACCCTGCACCGTCTTAACCACAATACCCCCCTCTCTCCCCGGTGCACACGAGTGTTAGCACAGCGTCTGGCAATAGTGAGAACTCAAGAAATGGAAGCTATAATGATGATGGTTATCATAGCACTGGGAATTCAATACCTGCTGGGTAACTGAATGACTCCTGAGTCGTCTATACTGAGGCATTGAGGTGATAACTGAAATCAGGAAGAAATGAGCTCATCCAGGAGAAGAGGGGAGAGAAGAGTTGAGGACTAAAACTTGGAGGATGGATAACCGTACGCCCTAATGCATACTTGGATGGTGTTCAACTTGGAAGCAACTGTTCTCATAACCTGTAGCTGAAACAAATGTTTCCTCCAGGACTGGATGAGAGACTTTTGGATTTTGGTTCTAACTCTTTAAAACTGATTCTCCCACTTTGCTTCAAAGCCTTGTCTTCCCTTTCAAAACATTTGTAAAATGGCAAATCCTACCTCCAAAGGGTCCATTGAAGTTTAGTTGCAAACATAACTGCTTCTGTCTGGTAAAGATTAATGATGTTTCTGATACGGATAGTTCTGATTAATTGCTGTTGAAACTCTTGAGCTGAACGTCAAAGCTGGAAAATGAACTCTTAAATGTACTCAAAAGACAAGAGGCCCGTGTATCCTTGAACATAATCCAATCAAAGAGATTGCACAGGAAAACACAAGAGACGGTATTAAATTCATGGTGACATGAAAAATCCTTGTTCCGTTTGTGAAAAAACCATCAGGTCATCATTTTCTAAGAGAATGTCCTTTGATACTGACCTGCCTGAAATGTAAAAAAAAAAGAAGTCTAAAACACAACTCCTGACTTCACTCAACTTGTTAAAAATAAATCAGTTCTTACAATTCTGGTTTGCAAGTCCTGATGCTCAAAGTTATATCAAAAGAACCAAATAAAAGGAAAACTCAGTCAAAAAAATTGGAGCATTTAATTGCCTATAATGTGGATTGGTAGGTAAGAGGAGTAATAGTTTGTAACATCTGTTGGCAAACTGTCCTCCTATTGAGGCTAAGAATGTCGTCTTATTAAAGTTGTCCCAAAGGAACAACAGGGTCTTATCCCATGAGTATTATTGGATGGTAATATCATAATCAGGAAAAATTAACCTATATCAGTTGTTCACAAAGCTTGAATTAAATTAAGTTGAATGATGTTATGAGCACGTTACTTTTAAAAAATCCAGCAATAATCATTGGTTCTTTCATCCTAACTAACTCCCACACCAGTTAACGTTACCAGTGATATCAGTGCAGGGAGTAGGCTAAGTTTTTTCTCAATGGGCTAGTGGTGAATATTCAATTTTAAGTGCTGCCCGCAGATTCTTCCTGCCCCCTTCACCCTCCCCAATGTTAGGTAAAAAGGGGTTTATCCTGTGCCAGAATCACCTAGGAATCTGGTGAAAAATGTAACTTTCAGGACTCCATACCAGAAATATCGAATTAGAATCTGTGGGAGGTAGGGACAAGAATCTGTGTTTCAAACAAAATCTTCTGTTGATTCCCAGGCACACAAAGTTTGAAAATCATTGGGCAGGGCACAAAGACATGTATTCAGCTTCAAGCTCTGCCTCTAACTAGCTGTGTGACCTTGCACAAATCACTTAACGTTTCAGACTCTCATGTCACTCTTGTATAAAGTGGGGATATTAACACCAGTCCTGTTTATAACAAAGTGGTGTGGAGGCTGAAATGAGGTTACAGAGGTGAAACTGCTTTGTAAACTACAAAGCACGGTGTATGTGTAGGATACTGTTGTTGTCATGGTTGTTGTGTAGCCATTCCCCTTCTCCTCATCCATTCGGTTGGCTTGTGATATTATGGGTAGCAATTACATGTGAAACATGGGCAGAGAGTTGCAGAGGTGTTTGATATCTTGACTCTAGAAGTCTGTTTTAAGCTTGTAATTGTAAATTACTAAAAGGGATGCATCTGTCTTCAACCCTTTCTATAAGCATTGGCTTGTGAAATTGTCCTTTATGGTGTAGTCCATGTTTTGAATCTGCTCTATTTATTCATCTACTATGTGGAAAATAAGATATAAGATCTCAGATGAAAACTCATGTGCACTCACCCAACCATGATGAATTATAGTCAGTAGCAATAGCTCTTTTAAAAACAGGAAAATATGTCTTGGTGTACACATAGCTTAGAACTGATAAATAAAATGAATATTCCTTGATTTTAAATAATATTGATTGCTAAACACATTTGTTTCAATAAAATCTCTTGGAGAAAAATATAGACATGGAAAACTATATAGATATTTTATATAGATTTATATATTTTATATATATAGAGAGAGATATATATATCTTGATCTTTAAAACTCTCAACAAAATGTGTATAGAGGGAACATACCTCAACATACTACAGGCCATCGATGACACGCCCACAGCTAACATCATGCTCAATAGTGAAAAACTACAAGCTTTTCCTCTAAGAGCAGGAATAAGACAAGGATTCTCACTGGCACCACTTTTATTTTACATAGTACTGGAAGTCCTAGCCAGAGCACTTAGGCAAGAAAAAGAAATAAATGGTATCCAAATCAGAACAGAAGAAGTAAAACTGTCTCTACTTGTCGATGACATGATATTATATATAGAAAACCTGAGGGATTCACAAAAAAACTGCTAGAACTAATAAACAAATTCAGTAAAGTGGCAGGATACAAAATCAGTTGCATTTCTATAAACTAATAACAAAGCATCAGAAAGAAATTAAGAAACAATCTCATTTATAATTGCATCATAAAGAATAAAACATTTATGAGTAAATTTAACTAAAAAGATGCGAGACCTGTACGCTGAAAACTATAAGGCATTCATGACAGAAATTGAAGAAGACAGAAATAAAAAGAAAGATATTTCATGCTCATGGTTCGGAAGAATTAATATTGTTAAAATGTCCATACTATCCAAAGCAATCTACAGATTTAATGCAATCCCTATCAAAATTCCAAAGGCATTTTTCACAGAAATAGAAAAAACAATCCTAAAATTTGTATGGAACCATAAAAGACCCTGAATAGCTAAAGCAATCTTGAGAAAGAAGAACAAAGCTGGAGGCATCACACTCCCTGATTTCAAGCTATATTAGAAAACTATAGTAACCAAAACAGTATGCTATTGGCAGAAAAACAGACATCTAGATCAATGGAACAGAATAGAGAGCCCAGAAACAAACCCAGACATATATGGTCAATTAATTTATGATAAAAGAGCCAAGAATATACCATGGGGAAAGGATCGTCTCTTCAATAAGTGGTGTTGTGAAAACTGGATATGCGTATGCAAAAGAATGAAACTGGACCATTGTCTTATACTATACACAAAATCAACAAAATGGATTAAAGACTTGAATGTAATACCTGAAACCATACAACTCCTAGAAGAAAACACATAGGGTACACTTGTTGACATTGGTCTCGGCAATGATTTTTTGGATTTGACACCAAAAGCAAAAATGAACAAATAGACTACATCAAACTAAAAAGCTTCTGTACAGCAAAGAAAACCATCAACAAAATGAAAAGGCATCCTATGGAATGGGAGAAAATATTTGCAAATCGTATATCTGATAAGCGGTTAGTATCTAAAATATACTAAAAAAACTCATACAACAGGAAAAAACCCAAAAAATCAAAATAGAAAATGAGCAGAGGATCTAAATAGACATTTCTCCAAAGAAGACATACAGGTGGCCAACAGGTGTATGAAAAAATGCTCAACATCACTAATCATCAGGGAAATGCAAATCAAAACCACACGAGATATCATTTCACACCTGTTAGAATGGCTATTATCAAAAAGACAAGAGACAAGTGTTGGTGAGGATGGGGAGAAAGGTGCACTGTTGGTGAATGTAAATTGGTGCAGCCACTATGGAAAACAGTACGGAGGTTCCACAAAAAATTAAAAGTAGAACTACCATATGATCAAGCTATTCCACTTTTGGGTATTTATCCTAAGGAAACAAAATCACTATCATGAAAAGATATCTGAAGCCCATGTTCATTGCAGCATTATTTACAATAGTTAAGACATGGAAACAATCTGTGTCCATCAATGGATGAATGGATAAGGAAATGTGATATATATACACACACACACATATGTGTGTATACATATATGTATACATATATGTGTGTATACATATGTGTGTGTATATATATAATATTATATATACGGAATATTATTCAGCCATAAAGAAGAAGGAAATATATATGGAATATTATATGAATGGAATATTATTCAGCCATAAAGAAGGAAATCCTGCCATTTGCAACAACATGTATGAACTTTGAGGGCATTATTCTAAGTGAAATAAGTTGGACAGAGAAAGGCAAATACCGTGTGATATCACTTATATGTGGGATCTTAAAAAGAAATCAAACTCATAGATACAGAGAACAGATTAGTAGTTGCCAGAGGTGGGGATTGGGGGTTGGGCAAACTATGTGAAGGTAGTCAAAAGGTACAAACTTCCAGTTATAAGATAAATAAGACCTGGGATGTAATAGTATCGCATGGTGACTATAGTTAATAACACTGTACCATATATTTGGAAGTTGCTAGGAGAGTAAATCTTTTTTTTTTTTTTTTTGTGAGGGAGATCAGCCCTGAGCTAACATCCATGCTAATCGTCCTCTTTTTGCTGAGGAAGACCGGCTCTGAGCTAACATCTATTGCCAATCCTCCTCCTTTTTTTTCTTCCCCAAAGCCCCAGTAGATAGTTGTATGTCATAGCTGCACATCCTTCTAGTTGCTGTATGTGGGACGCAGCCTCAGCATGGCCGGAGAAGCGGTGCGTCTGTGCAGGCCTGGGATCCGAACCTGGGCCACCAGCAGCGGAGAGCGTGCACCCAACCACTAAGCCGGCGGGCCGGCCCAGGAGAGTAAATCTTAAAAGTTCTCATCACAAGAAAAAAAATCTGTAACTACATGGTGATGTATGGTAACTAAACTTATTATGGTGATCATTTCACAATATATACATATCTCAAATCATTACGTTGTACTCCTAAAACTAACTCAATGTTACATGTTTATATCTCAAAAACATAAAGAAGGAAAGAAAAAAAATGATTTAACTAAAAAAAAAAAAAAAAAGAAAAGAGGAGGAAATGTGACATAGTAGATACAACCAGATTATAATCTAGAAAGAAAAAAAGGAATAGGAAACAGTATCAAGTTATTCTCAGTCTTAGAGAAGAAGCAATTTAATCAGAGAATCTCACATAAATTGAGATAATTTCCAAATAGCAGTTGGAAGTTGCTATAACAAATATATATTGGTTAGGAAATATCATGTGTATGGTAGATTGTAGTATTTGTTTAAAACATTCACTGTTCCTCCTTCTAGACCCATTCCTCACAGGCCACTCGCTATGGCCTGTCCCTGCTGGAAGATACTTGTGACCCTGTTGATATCAGCCTTGGCCATGGGACTTGCTTTGGCCAAAGAAATGTGAGTTGAAGTGATCTGTGCTATTTTGGAGCAGCAGCTTTAAGATTTATCGTCTTGCTCTGAAGTCACTCTTATCCTACTGCCACGAGAGGGGACCAGCCTCAGATCAGGGATATTCCTTCACCTGGGATCACAAATGAAGACAACATGGAGGAGAGCTGATGTTGACCGCCATTGCCATCTCACGTGAGTGAGAAATAAGCCTTTATTTTTCTGAACCATTAAGATTTTGCTGTCATTATTGCAGCAGAACCTAGTCAGACCTAGCTCATGCAGTGTGCGTATTCTATTCTCCTCTCTCTCGTTTTGTCTACAATCCACACTTATACATAAATACTGACAGGAAAGTTTGGCCAAAAGATTAGCTAATCTTGATGTCTCTGACCGTGACATTTATAGCTGAGTGGCTGGGACAGAATAACCGGCTTTCACATGTTCAACATAAAAACATTTATCTACCAAGCTGCAATACATGGAACCCATCAGGCGGATGCAGGCCTGTGAATTCATACTTTTGCAGAAAGGAATGAAAGTTTACATGAGCTATGGTAGGCTTCGTGGTCTATTTATGGTTGGATCCTGATATTTTCTGGTGGCTCTGTTTGTTTGCTGGCATATTGAAATATATTTTCTTTTTCTTTTTCTTGGCTTTTAATTATACATTATTATATAATTCTTTCGGTGGTTATATTTCAATATGCATCCTTGCTTTATGACAATCTACCTTAAATTAGTACTCTTATCACTTCCCAAATTATGTAAGAAATTTAAGAGTTTAGTTCCTTTTAGCCTCCTCCTACATTTTGTGTTCTTGATGCCATGTATTTTACATCATTCCTTATAAACCACACAAGATACTGTTAGTATTAATATGATAACAGTCAATGTTTTTTTGACGTTTATCCCTCTTTTCCCTGTGTGGTGTGCTTCTTTCCTCTTGCAGTTCTGTGCTTTCATCTGGAAGAATTCTCTTCAGCCAAAGAATTTCCTTTATAATTTCTTGAAGTGGAAGTCTGCTGGTGACAAATTCTCAAGGTTTTGTCTGAAAATATTTTGATTTCATATTAGTATTTGAAGTATTTCTTGGATATAAAGTTCTGGGTTTACTTTTCTTTCAGCGCTTGAAAGATGCCATTCTATTTTCTTCTAGATTCCTTGGTTTCTGTTGAAAATTCAGCTCTTAGACTTATTTCTTCTCCTTTGAAAATAGAGAGTCTTTCTTCTCTAGGTGCTTTTAAGATTTTCTCTTTTCCTTTGGTTTTCAAAAGTTTTATGTCGATATGTCCTGATGTGATTTTATTTATCCTGCACGGGAATCACTGGGCTTACAGAATCTGTGAATTGATGTCTTTAGTATAAGGTCAGTATAAACACTTTGAAATGTCTCTGAGACTAATGCTCCCATGAAAACCATAAGAAAATCTCAAAAATTGAGAATTATAAAAGAAAAAAACTGATAAACTGAGATTTAATCAAAAGTTGAAAACTTCTACTCTTCAAAGAACGCTTGAAAACACGAAAAGGGAAAGAACAGACTGGGGTAAAATATCCCCAATACATATATCTGATGAAAGATTCATATCCAGGATGTATAAAGAACTCCTACAACTCAATAGTAAGAAGACAACCCAACTTAAAAAAATGGGGAGAGGTTTTGAACAGATATATAAATGATCAATAAGCACATTAAAAAATGCTTTATATCATTATTCACCATTGGAAATGCAAATTAAAACCACAATAAGATACTACAACATGTTCATTAGAATGAATAAAATTAAAAGTCTACCACCACCAAATGTTGGCGATGATATGGAGACTCTTGGACTCTCGTACATAGTTGGTGGGAGTATAAATCAGTACCCCCACCTCAGAAAAAGTTTTGGTAGTTTCTCAGAGGTAAACTAAGTACTCGAGGATGTTATGTGATTTATTGATAAAGGTATATCAAAAATCTAACACATAATTTTAAAAATGGTATATCTCATTTATTCATTCCCATGTACATGGATGTGTGTGTTGCTTCCATTTGGGGGCCATTATGTATAAAGCTGCTGTGAACATTCATGTACAAGTTTTCCGTCAACATATGATGAGGATGTTGAGAAATGGAAACTCTCATAGATTGCAGGTGGGAATGTAATTGTACAATCACATTGATGAGCAGTCTGAGGTTTGAGACAGGCTTGGAGAAAAACCCAGAAAGCAGCTCCTCCCTTCTCTTTGCAAATGCCACCTTCTAGAGAGAATCAAGATATTCAACAACTGGTGCGGCCTGGGCACTGACCAGTGAGAACTGCTGCCTGGCCTGGAGTCCCTCTACTGTTCCAGGTGTTGGCCCTGAGATTACTGGATCAGAAGGGGTGCAAGTACTCCAAGAGGTGCTGAGAAAGGGGCCAACGGCAGTGGTTCAACTAAGCACTATGCAAGTAATTTTGTATTTTAACAAGTGGTACAATACAACAATGCAACTGGTATTTAACAAGCGGTACCAGTACTTCTTGGTGTAATATCAGCCCCGGTCACCTCCTTCTAGTATGTTTGGGGGTATGAGGAAAAAGCATTTGTCCGAGATTTATCCTGAGCTTTACTCACAATTCTTCCTGGGTCTCTGTGCTTTTTATTCTCATTGGATACTACTGACTCAAGACCGTTTATAGCAGATATTACTGGTCCTTCGGTGACATTAGGTGACCTTTCATCATTCACAGCTAGGAAATAACCTAAAAATTGACCACTAGATACTTCTGTCTTTTAAGGGGCTTCAACTACCATCATGGCCTCCATTACATTCCCACACCAGCTGCCGTGTTGTCCATCCACCATCTTGACCCATTACCTGGGCAGCAGGCCCTACATGCTGTTCTGCTTGTATTAACTCCCAAATTCTTACTTTTTTGAGTAGAAAAGTTTAGTTCTCTTTGTCTCACCCTTCCACCTTCCCAGCCATGCCATTCAATCAATAATACGTTTATTCACTCAAATGAGTCCCTTCTAAGAACCTGACACTATGGAAAAATGAGCAAAACTGTGCTGGGTCCCTACTCTGATGGAGTTTATAGACTTATTAGGGAAACAAATGTTAAAGAGACAATTACACTAGAAATGCTAAATTGAAACTATGTGAAGTACGGGGGAGAGAGAGGAAGGAGAGAATATAATAGGGAGATGGGAACTGCTGGGGGTAGGGAGGGGCAGAGGGGCTTCCCAGAGGAAGTGTTGATCATGCTGAGATCTGAAGAATGAGTAGGAAGTGGTCTTAGCTGAAACCCAAGATTACTGACACTCCCTTAGTAGGCATAGGAGGCTGCAGTTAGAATAAATGGAAATCTTTCTTTATATACATAGCTAAAATACCTTAATATATGAAACCATTGTCTAAGATGAGCCAGCCTTATTTTGGACTCCACACTATAGTGAGGTTCTCCTGGATTGATGATGATCGCTATTTCTGGCTTCATTGTTCCCCTGTGGGAGTTAAAGCCTTGTTGAGGAGACACAGACGCTCATAAATGAACAAAGCAATTTAGCTCTATAGCCTGGGGATGTTATTGTGAAAATGCACTTAAAAAAAGTTTAAGAGCAATTCTCTTCCATATTCCATTGTATGATTGGTGCTCCATTCTCCCTACCCCCCAACACTCTATATCACTCAACCCTCTATACCACTCAACCCTCTGAAACATCTTAGTTCCTTTGGGCTTAAAATAAAAGAAGTGGAGGCAAAAAAAAAAAAAAAAAGGAGTTGAAGATTCCTTAGTAGGCTAAAATAGTCTATTTATTAAGGAATATCTTGGTATATCTTTACATTATTCTTTTTAAGGTAGTGTATTATAGGTTGGGGAAAAAATAGTCAACAAAAATTATTGCTGAAAGGTTGGGAATTCCTAACACATTTGGGGTTTCTGGGTAATACGAAAACAGAAGAAATGAGTTGAGCATTTGTGATGATGTCCCT
Organism: Diceros bicornis minor; assembly: GCF_020826845.1. NCBI lineage: Eukaryota > Metazoa > Chordata > Mammalia > Perissodactyla > Rhinocerotidae > Diceros > Diceros bicornis. Next base: position 80,578,863 of record NC_080741.1, on the reverse strand, counting down.
GGGTCAATGGTTCATCTGACTGTGTAATTAATCTTAAGGTGACACTTCTAACTGCCTTACAGATCAACCAGGTCATCCTCTCAGAGTTGACCTGGATTGATAGGGCAGAGTGGGCCCTCATTCACTTTTAGAGGTTCTTGAATCTTTAATTGCTTCCTGTCACATACTCTGGACCTTGACTTATTTCTCCCTGTGCCATGTTTTACTTTGGGTGCTTGTGAGATGCCAGAGGTTAAGCCTCTGTGGTACCCCACAGCGAGACTGGCCATTATGCATGATGCTGTATAGCCATAGCTTAATATGTGATTTCATTAAGGTAAAATGGAAACAAGATTTTGTACTTAAATATTGTGGAAATAAATAAAGACCACCCAAATGAGAATAAACAAATTCAGAGCTTGCTGAAGCAAGGGAGTCAGCCTCCACCAGCTGTGTTTTGGCAGACTCAAAGGCAGGCAGAGAGGAGGGAAAGTTTAATAGTGGGGGAAAAAAGGCTTCAGGTGTACCCTGATTGGAGGCTGTTGGCATGGGGATGCTGTAGGGGAGCTAACTAGAAGCAGGGCATCCTAAGTGATTGGTTACGGTGTACATTTGGCTTTTTCTGGTTTTTCCTAAGTTGGAAGCAGGGATAAAAATTAGGGAAACTGTCAGTAATAACAAGTAATAATAATAATCAAGTCTTGATCATTTTAGGCCAACGTTATGGAGGTTATTATTTGGCTTCCTGGATTGTTCCGGGAGATAGCAGTCTGACTTATAGAGAGCCAGCTGATTTCCTGGGCTGGTTGCTGATTGTGAGTTTAGAATTTTATTATTATACATGGCCTGGCCATTTTATGTTTGTATATGCAGTATCTCAGTATACTTACTGTGCTCTGTTGGTTTTATGAGTTTTGCATCTCAGATACTCTAAGTGTTTGTGTGTTTTCTTTACACAATCTGAACACTGGGATTTGCTATACCTCTAGATTTTGCAAGTTTCCTGATACCTTATCACACGATGTAGGGCATTTTAGGGTATTTTTAGAGGCAGTATAAAAATGTTTGCACTATGAAAGCCAATTACTTAATCATTTCTGGGCACTGGCAGGCAAAGCTAATTAAACCACAGCAGGATACAGTAGAGTGGGAACAACTGAAACCCTGAAACTAAACTGGGTACTGGGTGGACCAGGCACTCCCAGGGGTGAGAAGGAAGAGAAAGAGCTTCAGGAATCCAACTTTGATAAAGATCTGGTGTGAAATCTAGTCTTAGAGGCAGAAAAAATAAAGTCAATGCTTACATTTATTTACTATTACTAAATATGCTTTTACTTTATGCTAGGTGCTGTGTTAAGCACTTTTCTTTCACTATTTCATGTGTTCCTTATCAGAATTCTATCAAGTCAGTTTTTGGACTATTCCTTTCTACAGATGGGAAAATTAAGACTCGGAAAAATTAAGTGTTTTGCCCAAGTGCCTATAGCCAGTGAGGAGCAGAGCAGTACCGGAGACCAGCACGCTGACTCCAGATCAGATTCAGGTCCCACCCCCTTCCCCTGCCTCCTCAGCTCCTACTCCCCGTGGCCCATCCCACAGCCTAGAGCTGCGCGAGTCTCTTGGCTGGCAGGCAGCTGTCGTGGGTGACTCAACAGCAAAGTGGCTCAAATTGTGAGGATTAAACGATCATGCCATCTTTCCCCAAATTTCTTCTCCCTAGAGCAGACAGAACAGAATGAAATTTCAAGTACATTGCCTATACAAATATCCAACCAGAGTAAGACATTCCAGTCTCCCCCTCATTTCATGCATTCCTTCTCTCTCTGAGTGGATGTGTCAGAATCTTCTTTCTCACTTGCATGGGAGTAGGGTGTGAAGAAGTTCCTAGGGAGAAGAATGCAGGAAGGGATTGGATTATTGGAGAGTCTTTGGCATCTGAATTTGGCTTTCTCTCCACCCCCTTCCTGTTATGATTTTGTTAAATTAACATACGTTAAGTGGAGCACAGGGTGCCGGATGGTGAGCCATGGTTCAACAAAAGATTACAAGAGAAATTGAAATAGAGAAGTTATTACTCACAGGTCCTGGAGGAAGTGCACAGCATGCCTCGAAGGGCTACATGAAGAGGTCAAGGCAGAGTAGAGAGAGAGAGAAAGAGGCAGGACCTGGGGCACATGCCATTATTAGGACCCATGGGTGGAGTGCTCTGGGGCTCCCAGGCTAGGGCTGGATTGGTCAATTCAAACCAAAACAGTAGGGTTTTGGTAAGCCCCACGAGGTTCTTATCTAAGGGGTGCATAAGGCATACAGGCACTGGGAGGCAGGGGAGACTGTTGAGGGCTGGTGGAGAACTCATATCAGGAACTTACGTTTGCTTGTTACTCTGCAGGCTGCTAACTAGGACATGCGCTTGCACAAGGGGCTAGTGTCAGTTTAAGGTCTCTGCAGGCCATTTGGCCAACAAAATGCATGCTGAGAGGCAGCAATACCACGGACTAGTTTAGCTAAACTTGACACTTCCTCTCTTTAGTAATCAGTTTATGTAAATGGGGAATAGCTGGGGGAGTTGGATGATCGTGGTAGGGACTTTTCAGGCAACTATTGGAAAGTCTGAGCTGCAAGTTGTTGGCTCCAACTGTTGATAGCTTTCTTTAGATTGTGGAGTACTTGGCGTCTGTTTTCAACTCTTGGATTTTTTTTGTTTGTTTTTGTTTATTGCAGTAACATTGGTTTATAACACTGTATAAATTTCAAACTGTTGGATTTTAATAGAATGATGTAATGAAGTTGAGCACTTGTAGGTATGTAGAGGTGGGCAGAGAGGACTGCTACCCTTCTTAATTTGGGAGCCTTATTAATGAGATGATACCTGCACCAAGTCTTATGAAATGTAGTTAAGCAGCAAAAGAAGATTGGAGAAAAACATGGGCAGTGTAAAGAAGGGAATGAACAAAACATGGAGGACTGAATAAACGGAGGGATCACCCAGATGAGAGGATTATAAGCAATCTGGTGTATTGGAGTCAAAAAGCACGAGGTGGGTGGTACTATAGGACTAGGGGTCCTTAAATGCCCTATATTTAAATTCAAGATTATTTGTAAGGAAGAAGGGATGTTGGGAATGCAAAGAAAATCAAATGATCCCAAGTAATGTCAAAGGAAGCTGCAGAGATGAGCATTAAAACTCCAAGCGTCTCAGTGGCCATCAGCACTCTACCTCAACTAGCAAACATTCCTCTAAGCAAACTTCTTAAGTGAAGGGCAAATTCTTAAATAAAAACTTATTTCCAGGTGCTTCATCAAGATCAATGATCACTATCTTCCAAGCTGTTTCTTGACTCACAAATATAAAGATTCCATGCAGATTTTTTTTGTCTTTGCAAACTCAGATTTTTTTTTTTGTCATTTGATTATAAGTGAAGACAGTAACCATGCCTGGTCTGTTCACCATTGTATATCTAACTAGTACCAAGGACAATGAGTGGAACATTTGAGACTGGAAAAAATTAAAAAAAATTTGAACGAGTAAATAATAACTCTTTTTTTACTTCTCCAAAGGAAAAATTCTTGATGATGTTGTTTGATTAATAATAAAATTACTTAAAAAAATCTATCATGTAGTTCTTTTAAAAAGGGTATAGCCCATTTATGCAGTCACCTATTGGTGGCACTTGTGTTGTTTCCAGTTTGAGGCTATATAGGAATAAACCTTCTATGAACCTTCATGTACAATTTCGTGTGGAACATAAGTTTTCATCTCTCTTGGGTAAATACCTAAGAGTAGAATTGTTCAATCATAGGATAACCTTATGTTTACTTTCCCAAAGTGGTTGTACCATTTTACACTCCCACCAACTATGTATGAGTTCAAGTGGCTCATATTATCACCCAATTTGGTGGTGGAAGTCTTTTAATTTAGCCATTCTGGTGGACGTGTAGTGGTAACTCACTGTAGTTTTTATTTGCATTTCCATGATGAATAATTATGTTGAACACTTTTTCATGTGCTTATTGGTCATTCAAATATCTGTTCAAAACTTTTCCATATTAAAAAAGTTGTTGGGGTTGTTTGTCTTCTTAAATTGAATATAAATCCTGGATATGAATCTTCTGTTAGATATATTTATTGGGAATATTTTATCCCAGTCTGTGGCCTCTCTTCATTTTTTTCAAAGATCTTTTGAAGAGCAGAAGTTTTAAAATTTTTATGATAACCCAATTTATCAACATTTTTCTTTTATAATTCTCAAATTTTGAGATTGACTTATGGTTTTGAAGGTGGAGGGTAGTCTCAGAGACAGTTGCAAAATGTTTACCCTAAACTTCTAGCCCCTCAAATTTTAGGCAATGAAGTGAATGCTTTTACTTTCAGGCAGGATGTAGTAACTCAAAGCAGGCCAACACTCCCACCACAAGAACTAGAAAAGCCAGGGAAGTTACCAAAGACACATGTTTGAAGATATTGGGGAGCTATAGAAGTAACAAGGACTAGGTAAGCTGGAACTCAGAGCGGGGTCAAGGAAACTTCAAATGTGAGCTGAGAATCACCAGTCCTTTTTCCTCTTGGGATTTTCTCTGATTCAGCCTGTAGTCAAGCTAATGCTTTAGCCCAACAGAGAAACTCTACTCGAGGAAAGAGCAAACTTGAAGACTGAGTACTTGTGGGTACTTGATCCTGACTGATGGATTGGAAATTTGAGGAGGTCCAAATGGAATTTGTTTTCCCTACAAGACAGATTCTGAGTTCTGGGTGTACATGGGAAGCAGGGAGACTGCGCAAAAGGATTCTCAAATTAGAGTGAACTTTACAGTAATCTTGACATGCTTACAAGACAAATAGGAGAAGCACATAACCACTTTTTAAAAACATTTACCAAGTTTTGAATCTTTAGAGATGGAATGTTAAAGAGCTAAGCTCAAAAACCCCAAAGAGCAGCATTGAATCTCCTACCATTTTTTAGGCCTAAAAAGTTAGGCTTGCAAACAAATGTCAGAAGGGCCATGCCCTAGGAACAAGGATGAAGCAGAAGAGGATCAGATCTTACTGAGAATGCATTTACAGTAGTGAAGTCATGGAAGCAACCTAAGCGTCCACCGATGGATAAATGGATAAAGAAGTTGTGGCATATATAGTCAATGGAATATTATTCAGCCATAAAAAATGAGGACATTCTTCCATTTGTGACAACATGGATGGAATTTGAAGGCATTATGCTAGGTGAAATAAGTCAGAGAAAAACAAATACTGTATGATCTCACTTGTATGTGAAATCTAAAGGAAAAAAAAACTCGTAGAAAACAAGATCAGACTTGTGGTTACCAGAGGCAGAGGATAGGAGGAGGGAGAATTGAAGGAAGATGATCAAAAGGTACAAACTTGCAGTTATAAAATAAATAAGTATTAGGGATGCAACGTATAACATGATGACTATAGCTAACACTGCTGTATAGTATATAGAAAAGTTGTTAAGACAGTAAATCTTACGAGTTCTTATTACAAGGAAAATTTTTTTCCTTTTTCTTTTTATTGCATCTATATGAGAAGATGGGTGTTAGCTGAACCTATTGTAGTAATCATTTCACAATATATGTAGATCAAATCATCATGCTGTAAACTTATACAGTGATGCATGTCAATTATTTCTCAATAAAACTGGAAAAAAATGTAAATTGTAACATATTTGCCAAAGTACAAAAATTAAGTTAATATTTTCAGTATATTTCTACTTATGTCACCACATCCTATTTCCCTCTTCCTTTTATGTAAGTTGATGGATAGTTTGTATATGAGAAATCAATCTTAAAGTAAAAAATAAAATATCAGAATAGTTTGTAATGTAAACAATATAAAATATTTAGTAAAATTGTAAAAGCATATGTGGATCAGAGAGGAATTCACAGGGAGGACTTAATTATATCTTGTTTAATTCTTTAAAATAATGAATAAATGAAATAACTTGACAATGTTGACTGGTGGATACATTGGCATTCTTTATAATTTTATTTATTCTTACCTGTATGTTTGAAATATCTCACAATATCATTTAAAAATACTCAAGAATCTTTAGGACTTGGAGGAAATTAAACGTGTTTCCAGGGATTTTTTTTTTTCTGTTAATTTCTGATGGTGGAAGGGAAAAGTGTGATTTAGGGCTTTTCCAGTTATTTCCAATGCCTCCTAAGTTCAGAATACTGCCTGTTCAGTGGAGCTATCCATACAAGTGGATTTGTCTGCAAAAGTGGAAAATAGTATTTCTGTTTCCACTTGATCTAGAAAGTCAGCAGAACTTGTGAAATGCTCAGCCGACAAGAAAAAAAAAAAATCTACCCAAAGAGGGTCCTTGAAAACTTAGAGTTTTATTTATTTATTTATATACATCATTCCTAAATCGAGTTGCTTTTTCCTTTGGCACCTTTGTTCTGGAAAGAAATTGCTTCTCTTAGTACTGGGTGACATTTCTGCAAAGCTTATTGGCCAATGCCCTCTTTGCTCAGAAACTTTTAGGTATGACAGGAAAAGAAAGCTGCTTGCTGGGTGTCATCATAAAACCTATTTTCAGATGTGCTCTTTCCAGATGCCTAAGCTTAATCTGACTGCACGGGATTGTTCCGCATGATGGATGGCCCCCTCTAACAGCTGCAGGCTGCAATGATTATCTGAAGTTACGGTCAAAGCCAAACCCCACACAGAAAAATGAGTAACTTGTATTCATGAAAGTGGTTTTACTTCCTGCACAAATGGCCAACAAGCTGTTATGTTAAAGGGTGTTGTGTATAAACTCATCAAGGGGAAAAGGTCACTTAAAAGAAAAAAAAAGTCACCAACTTGGAAATATAAGTATGATGGAGAAGAAAGAATTGAAATACATTAGTATAAATCAAGTAGCTTTTAAATTTACATTCCATGCTAAATGCTCCTTTTATTAACAGGGTTTCCCAAATTTAAATGATTACTTTTCAAAGTTTTAAGTAAAAGCGTAGTTACAATACCTGTTTTAAATGGGCAGAGAGAAATTTTATTACTCATTTGTGATTACTCAGTGACTGAGATTAGATAAAGATTTTAATGATCTAAAGAGGAAATCCGATTTGATTATGCTGCATTTATCACACTTCTCAGCAAAAACAGATTGAGGCCCTTACTTTTTCTTTCCTCATCTTTTACTCTGCCTGGCGAGAACATTTGATAGCAAAAATTTATGGGTAAAGACATAAAGCTGCAACCTAAGCAGATGGTGTGGTAGTTTGACCTTAACTTTCATTTTAAATCAACTTCAGATCACTTGAATTCCAAAAAACAGTAAATTGCAATTTTTTTTCCTGCTCCTTACACTAGTCACACATTCATCTCTGAATATTCTCATTTCCTTGGGACACAAGGACAATTATGTATTATTTCCTTCTTGACTTTGGATCGAAATGGATGGCGTTCTTTGTTATTATGGAAAGATCAACACAGAATGTCATCAAAATCCATTAGAGAGGCACTCTTTATCTCATGGGCCCAGCCAAACTCTTCTTCCCACTAACGAATAACTGATTGGACAGTAAACACAGGGAAAAGAACCAGTGGAGTTTATGAAACCAAAGGTAGACAATATCAAAAGCAACAATGGGCCCTTTAAATGATGCCTTCAATTGATGATACCACATGGAGCAAAGATGAAGGAAAATGACCCATCTCAATCACTGATAAAAGATACAAAGTTACAAATTTAAAAATTTGTTATAGGAACTTGAAAGGTGCCTGTGTAAGTGAGGGGCCCTGAAGTTTAAGCTTCACAGTACATCAGCCTCTGCTCAAAAGCCTTAAAATGTGGATACCCTGTGACCTAGCAACCTAATGCTCTATTGTATTAAAAATAACTGGTTTAATAAATGTGCAAAGCTATACATTCAAAGATCACTTTCACAGCATTGACTATGATACTGAAAGATTTGGACCAACCCAAATATCTACCAATAGAAGATGGACTAAATAAATTGTTACACAGCCATTCCAATAGAATATCATAGTTATAAATAATGCAGATCTATATTTTAATAAGTTCCATTATAAACTGCTAAGTGCATAAAAACTAGGTTACAAAATATAAAATATGACAATACTTAAATGTGATTCCATTTTTGTAAATATTTATCCTCTGTGCAAGATGATGGGTAGAATGGATTTTGACTTAAATAGTTCAGAGGAGCAATAGTCTAACTAGAATGAAATCTGTGTAGTATTAGAAATCCATGAAGGAATCTCAACCAGCGCTTCACACCAAACATAAAAATAAGTTTAGAGTGATTTTGGATGTAAATGTGAAAGATAAAACAAATTAAGGTTTTAGAAAAAAAAATAGGAGAAGATCTCCCTGACCTCCCTGACATTCTGGTGCTGGGAATGTTTTCTTTCTTGATCTGTGTGCTGGCCACATGGGTATATCTATTTTGTTAAAAAAAAATTGAGCCCTACTCAATTTTTTGAGTGCTGTGTGCACTTTTCTGGTATATAGAGTATACCTCTATAAAATGTTTATTTAAAAAAGTGGATATAAGGCCTTGAAATGCTACATCGAAATACTGTTTCCACCAACTCAAGTATTGTTAGTCTTGAAATAGTAGATGATATAGCTTACGTGTTAAGATAAATTAACTCAAAGAAAGTAAATGCAGCTCTTAAAAAAACAGAAAAATGTTTCAAACTACTCAGTTCTTCCTATTGAGAGGTTTGTCTACAATGAGATCTATGTTCTCATTCTTGCTTTTGCCAACTGGAAACTCATTTGAATGTTTTCCAGCTTTCTATCTTATTTTTTTCCCTATAGATCTTTATCTTTAAGGAAATATCTGATTACATTTAAGATGACTTCATAAATTGGAGAATATTAGAGGACAAAGAATGACCAAAGAAACAGAGATTGATGGATCTCACCACATCCTGAATTTCTACATTTCTAGGTTTCTTTGCAGTTTTTAAGGGTGATGTCTTATATCACAGAGGCAGTGCCTGAAACCAGATACTCTATTCAACGATTAGGTGCATTAATTATTGGCTTGTGTCAATATACCAGTGGGCACCAGAGGAGCCATTATGGTCCATCACATCAGGGATCCAAGTGCTGAGGAGTCTGAGAATGCAATTGTGCAGCAGATAATTTTATCCAGCGGAGAGGGCCAAAGACCTCGAATGTAACATATAAAAACAAAACTGCAGACAGGGATCTGTGGTTTGCCAAAATGAATAAATATTATATCTCCAAAAATGACCAGTCAAATTTAGCCTTGTGGAGAAAGTGATGGAGCTGATGCATAGACATTTCAAGTCATCTATTCTTTCTGCAACGTCTTCGGCTGTGAGCCATCAGGAAGGAGGCTGGTCATTCACACTAACGTGTTTTTGGTGTAGCCGATTAGAAATATCTAGCTGGGTTAATGGTCCATAAGGAGCAAATTGATAGTTCAGGAGTCTGCTGGTCTGGCAAAGATTTTAAAGCAAAGACTTCTTTTTTGACAGGAATTAATTATTATATTATAGGAAAAAGAAAAAACCTTCAAGTAAACACAGACTCATGATCAAGTTGTTGTTTTTTTAAGGGTCAGCAAATAATTCCTTCACTTAGCCAGTATCTCATGTTCTTCTGATACACAATATTGTAACATATATAGCGATGTCTTCCGAGTCGTCAAGGTCCGGATATATGGCCACGCCATGAGGGTAATTACCATAGCTATTTTTAAAAGCATCTGCTATGGTCTAGGTTCCTTATATAGAGATTTCATTTAATTCTCAAACAACCCTGAAACTAACGACAGTAAGAGGAGCAGCTTTAAAATGATCACTCCCCATTAGAGTGCTTTAGAACATGCCAAGCGCTGACTGGGATGTGATTTAATACACTCTCAAGGTGCCATATCTATTCTTCAGAGGAGAATATTTTGTAATACCATCATTAATGTATTTAACTGCCATGAATTAAACCCCAGTCCCCTGGCAAAGTAGAGAGGAAGAAAGTGAAGCCAAGGGAAGGAGGGGGGGGGGTGGAAATGACTCTCCAAAGTGGGTGACTCATCTCTACGTTCTACAGAAGGATCTTCTATCTGGGAGTTGGTGTGAAGAGGAAGATGTAGACTTGCCATTCTCCCCCCAGTCTATTTCTTTGTTCCTCTCAATGGGTGGGAATCACACGGGGGTGAGGACAAGTCAGGTGTTTAAAGATGCCTTTTTTTTTCACACATAACCACTGAAAGAAAAAGTGTTAATTTACAACTGAAGAAGCAGACATCTTTCAGTGATGGGCACTTGAAATGATGTTCATTTTCAAGAGTAATTTTAAATACCATTGATTTTTGTGTTATGTTCTTACTTCAAAACTTCCCCTTTATGGTCATCCCACCCCCAATCCACCCCTAGTCTCCCAGCATGAAGACACTACTCGGCTCACTGTACTGAGTTTAAATGCCCAAGTTTAGAAAGTCACTAAGTTGTGGCATTGAGACTTGAACTGAAATTCATTGACTTCAAACCCTGCATGTACTACACACAGCATCCCCAAGATGAGGTCCTCCTTTGGTGGCACCATAGCTGTGGGCATCCTGAGGGCAGTGGTTCTCCACCTCATTGCACACCCAGGGCCTTATTAAAGAGGCATATACCTGATTCAGGTCTGGGGGCAGGGCTTGGAGGTGAGGGGCTCAGATGAAGCTGGTACATGTGATAAAATGGCTGTACTTTGAGGAACATGGAATTGAAGACTTCAGAAGAAAATTTCTTAAACTGAAAAAAACTATCTCACCATCTAAGCAATACAAAATTATGATTTTTCTTCCCCACTTCCTGGAGGCAATATTTGAACAGAACCTCTGTCTTGCAGTCTGTTTTTCCTAGCAGACTTAAAGCAAATTTTCTTCTCATTCGTCTAGCGATACTATAATTTTATGACACTGTCATTAAAGCACTGATGCTAAGGAAGAATTACTCATGAATTTGTTAAACTCTCTTTCATTAAAAAGACGCGCACCCAGGCGTTAACAAAGGAGGCATGTCTGTTTTTCACCTTTTATTCACTGGGATACACTGAGAGGTATTTAAAGATGGCAGATAGGTTGAAGTTTGGAGTCAGGCAGTGTGAATTGGAGTCTCTGAACTGCCTTCTAGTAGGTGTGTGACTCGGAGAATTATCCGCCTCTTTCTACAGCTTTCGGCTGCATCACTCCAGTCTCTGCCTCTGTCTTAAAACGGCCTTCTCCTCTTCTCCCTGTGTATCTCTAGTGAGGATATTCACCGCTGGATTTAGGGGCTGCTGGGATAATCCAGGATGATCTCATCTTAAGATCCTTAACTTAATTATATCCGCAAAGATCTTTTTTCCAAATAAGGCCATATTCACGGGTTCTGGATATTAGGACGTGAACACGTTTTGGGGGGACTACCTTTCAACTCATTACACAGCATATTTTCTAATAGGGTCTTGTTTTTTAAAAGACAAATAATTTTCATATGCATTGTCTCATTTAAAATTTTAATTATCACAACATCCCTGTGAATGAGGACTATGAGTACACAAATGCCAGGATCCAATGAAGACTATGAAACCATTGTGAGAGAGGTGGAGAGGAGGAAGGAGAGAGTTTATATATAGGGATACTGAGAAAAGCTTTCTTAGAACAAGTAAAAGCCTAAAACGAACTTAAGGGATGGGTAGTATTTTGAACTTTAGATTTCTTTTTCTATTTAAGAGTGATAATTCACATTATAGGCTTACTCTGAGCATTAAGAGACATAATCCATGTAAAGCAATTAATACATAGCTTGTTATATAGTGTTTAATACCTATTTATAATAATTATTATTAAATGTTGCTTTTTCAAGACCTGCCAAATAAATTATCCAAATTGCTAATTCCTTTTCCTGTGCAGACTTTTGTACCCATTATACTTTAAAACGTTTTCCTCTCTTTACTTAACACACAAACTGATTTTGATAAATTCTTCTGAAAGGTGTCAACTGTTTCACAAGATAAACAGAGATGACATTTATCCTAGAATATTCTGCCACCTGCAGGTAATCAGGGGCTACTACAATTCCACAAAAACTAGCTGCATCTGTTAAGATTAATTAAATGGCTTTTGATGCGGAGGCCTTCGCTCAGAATCTAGAAGGGCTCAAAAAATACCTGTTACCTTCTTGCTAATGTTATTTTTAGCAGATGTTAGTCAAAAACACTCCTTTAGATAAGATATTAAAAGATATTTGTGCTTTAGTCCCATGCTCCTGATTTTTGAATTTCAGAAAAGGCACACAAATTCAGCTCTGAACAATTACTGGATCATCTAAGTCAATGGTCTCTAAAGTGTTATTCCTGGATCAGCAGCAGTACCTGGGACCTTGTTAGAAATTCAAAAACTTGGGCTCCACCCCAGACTTAGGAAGCAGCAACTCTGGGGTTGGGGTTTAGGGGGATGCGGATGGGGATTAGGATGGGGATGTAATCGGCTTGCCAGGTGGTTCCGATGCACGCTAAAGTTTGAGCACCAGGGATCTGGATGTTTGGAAGTGGGGTTTCTATACGGTGGGTGGAATGGGGCACGAGGTAAAGCCGGGGTGCTTATAGAAGGAAAGGGAGAATGAGGAGTGAGAAGAGCCTGACTCAACTACATGGCTTCATAAACGGGCAAACAGGAAATAGTTATTTCTGATAAAAATAGATCTCAGGGATTGGCAACATTATGACTTCAGTACTTTTCTAGCTAGGGAGTTATTTTTTTCTATCAAGACTTCAAAATAAAGGAAATGTTGGCTTAGATTGTTTTCTATTTTCTCTTACTTTAGAATCACTTATGAGATTAAACTAAATCCCTTAAATAACTAAAACTTTATTCATACACATAGCTAAAACCCAAACTGCAAATCCTTTAGAGTTAAAAAGACAAATTATTCCACCTTGCCTCATTTAAAATCAGTGAAAAATAATAAAAAGTAGGTCATTATCCAATATCCTAATGTACACTAGGACGGGAGATATTCTTATCTGCAGATGTGGATTTGAAATCAAGTCGTGTCCTTTAATTATGTCAGGATCCCAGGATTTTTTCATACTACAAAGTAATATATTTGAATTTTAAGTCTCTTTAGCTAAAAGGCATCCCAGAGAGGGTAAAAATGCTGTGAGCATATGTGGAGAGCTAGTGAAAGAAACATGAATTGGTAGATAGAGAAAACGGAGCATCACAAGAACATTTCTCCAACCTGGTAACAGCTCCTGTGGGGTTAAGGACGACAGAACTCAATCCAGTAACACTTACCTGGTTCCTCCTAAAGAAGGCAGGAGAGGGCTGTGGACGGGGAAGCTGGGGCTCTGTGGTCAGATTGCTCAGGCTGGAGCCCCAACTTCACCACCGACTGCTGCCTGAGGGACTCAAGCACGCTTAACGTCTCCTAACCTCTGCTTCCTCGCCTGTAAAACGTGGATAACTGCAAACCTACCTCCCGAGGAGGAGGTAGCGAAGCTTCTCAAACTGGTGCGGGAACAGGTGCTGGTTCTCTAATTTGGCTGCACATTGGAATCAACCTGGAGACCTCTAAAAACGACTACAGTAAGGTGTTACAAGGAAATGCTTAGCATAACGCGTGCCCTGTAATAAGAGTGTGAGCCTATTAGCAATTATTACTGCTGCCTGTAAGGTATTGTGGTGATTGGTGGCTGCAAGCCCGGGTGCACATTAAAATCACCTGGAAAGCATTGACACCTAGGCCTTGTTTGAAGCATTCTGATGTACTGGATCTGGATTGGGGACGTGAACATTTTTCCAGCTCCCTCAGTGACTCTAACATGGAGCCAAGGTGGAGAAGAGAATTGCGGTGCTAGCTATTGAAAGATGAATAAATTAGGAGTCTTCCTCTTAATATGCCCACAATCTCATAAAGGAGACAGAAAAAACCGGAATGGACCATGATAACAATAGCCTAAGACTTGAGCGCTTAACTATGTGCTAGATATCACATCTCTGTATGATATTATATTCTAGATATCACTTCTCTGTATATCACATTTTAGATATCTCATCTCTTTATGATATCATATTTTAGATATCAGATCTCTTTATGATATCATATTCTAGATGTCACATCTCTTTATGATAACACCATAAGATGGGCACTATTGTTATCACCAATACAAAAACAAGGATAATTTATTCTTTACTTTCTAAGAAGCCAAAGAGTCCCTTGTTTCATGGAAATGGGAGATGAGTTAGGGACTGAGCAGATGGATGTCGGATCGCAGACAAAGCTTCTCTGCATAACTGGGCTGAGGTGTTTAACATGTCTGAAGAGGCCGGGAGCGAGAAAATCAGAAATGCCGGGGTCGAAGTGCTGAATGAGGGAGTGAGAGGGGAGGCAGGGGGAGTGGGGAAGAAGGCTTCGGCAAGGTAGGCGAATTTCGAAGAAGGCATGTTCAAGTAAAATAGGTGTTCAACAAAAAGTATAAATGTATAAGACGCATGGTGTGACTGGATTTCTTGCAGAAACCAGTCTGTAAACTAGTTGATGTGGAGCTTAAATAGTCAACTCCTATGGACAAGGGGACAGCTGACACTTGGGTGACAGACTGGTTAGAGAGGTGAGGAAGCTGAGGTTTAACAGGTTAAATAAATTGCCCAAAGTTAAGAGCTGGTGAATGGTGGAACTGAGTCCCAGGCCTGAATTCTTATCCATTTCACCCCATCAGGTAGCCAGTGGCCGAGGCTGTGTTCAAGTGTTGTGGATAAACATCTCCCCCACCCCACTCCCCAGGGGGACTCAAGAGGGACTGAAAAAGAAGACATTTAAGAGAGGAGGATGATTGGCTTTGGACAAGATGGAGTAGGAGAGCAGGCTGCATGGAGGTAGTGGTGGGCAAAGATGAAGGCCTGGGGAGCAAAAAGCGTGTTTGGGCAACATGAAGCAATCTGATGGGGCTGGAAGCTGGAACCAGCGTCAGTGGATGCTGGGAAATCAGGGGGAGGAGGGAGGCCTGAGTCAAATTGCAGAGTTCTGCATTTTTTGAGGCTTGGACTTAATTTGCAGAACAGTAGGGAGGGACTGTGGATTTTTGTGCAGAGAAATGACACATTAAGGGAAATGACCACATTTTAAGAACGTATCTAGCAATGGTGAGTTTTCCTACTAAAAGTCCAACCATAGAACTTGTGAACTGAAAGAAACTTCAGAGTTTATTTGTCCATCAGTTTCAAGTTAGTGGCCTGTGTGCCAGACACAGCCCAAAGGTATATTTTGTTTGGTTTGGTCCCCATGGTATGTCTTATCTTTACGTTTTTCTTTTAGCGTTTAGCCTCTGATTTGTAGTTTCCTGTCTTGGTGTGACAACTGAGCTTTCTGGAACAGCCAGGTGGACTTGGGAGACAAGCAGAATCCTTGGTCAAATAATCTTAAAGCAAAGTTCTGACCAAAGGAAAAGTGTTATTGGGTGTGTTTCATTCCATCCCAAGCCATATTTCAAAGGCAGGTTTTTATTTTTTTAAACAGCCATGAATCTTGTGTAGCTGTGGTCAGCGAGAACTCCCACTCGAAGAACATGCATACCAACCCAGAACCATCTTGAAAAACAGAGGGTTTGAGTCTTGGAAATTCACAATGTGTCTTTGCTTTGGCTATTTATAACCCGCCATCCTTTGCAGATGATGGACTTGGAACAACAAATGCGTAGATTCCCCATGCCGCTTTGTAATTATGCCAACTGATTAACACCAGCAAGTTCCCATTCTCCCAAAAGGGGCTGGTTTTACCACAAGAATTTCCTATGTTTATAAAGATGTAAAGCATAGAAGAATCGGCATAAATATAACGAAATACCTTTTTCTGGTTGTCTCCTTTCCTGAGTCCTTGCCACACCTTGTCCTCTTCCTGTTCTTCAGTAAGCGGCAGACTAATTGGCCAGAATTTGCATATAACCCTTCATTTCGGAGCACAAGTGCTTTGAAGGGGGAAAAATAATCGTCCACATTTTTAAATGGAAAGCATCGTCTTAATGATTTTTCCATGGTCAGAGATTGAAAACCCACAATTTAGTAATTCATGTGGAGAATAGTGAAAAAAAAAGCTTTGTGTCAGGTTTCTCAGCCTTGGCGCTATTGTCATTTTGGGCCAGATAACTCTGCCGTGGGGACTGTCCTGGGCACTGTAGGATGTTTAGTGGCATATTGCTGCCTAGCCACTGGATGCCAGCAGCAGCAACACCCTCAGTTGTGACAACCAGGATGTCTCCAGTCATGGCCAAAAGTCCCTCGGGGGCAAAATCTCCCCAGATGGAGAACCACTACTTTATATCAACCTTAATTTTGCTTTCCTGTTTTTCAACCCAAACTTGCTAAGCACCATAGTTGGTAAAAATATAAAATTTGGCAATAGGCAGATTAAAAGAATAAAAGCAAACACATTTTAATCTTTTTAAATTAAAAGTTTAAGAGCATTAAAATGAACTTTCCAAAAGTTGTAAATAGATGAAAAAATTTATTAAAAAGCTCCCTAAGTATTCAGAGGAGCTGAAAGGAAAAAGGAAAGGTGAAGAAAATATTTTAAAACTTAAAAACGATGTCTCTCTCTAAAGGAATTAATGGCTATTTTTAATGTTACTTTGGTGTTAATATAGTATGGAGTGTGTGAGTAATCAAATATCTTTTCTTCTTTGCTTAGAGTAATTACAGTGGAATATCTAAATGTTAAATCTAGAAAAGGTTTCTAAGCTGTATATAGGAACTGGTAACTAATAAGATGCAAAAAGGAAACATAAAAGTGATAAAGGCTATGTATATTTTTTCTTTTACAATGATTATTTTTAGAATAAGCAAGATGAAATTCATCTCCAAGTTCTCTCATGGCTATCACAGAGAAGGCACAGAGAGAAATAGTTTAGATTCTTGTTTGCTGTGGTTATCATGTTTTAATGTGTAGTAGTTGTATTTTGAACATATAATTTTGATATAGTAGTTGTCTACACATTTAGGCTAGAGTGGTGTAAAAGTTAATGATTTCAGAATCAGGGCATGTCACACTGATAGAACCTTAGAGAATACTTTGTCCAGAAGTTCTTAACCCTGGTTTTGGATTTCAAATACTTGAAGAATTTTTTAAAAAAATATAGGTGCCCAGGCCCTATGGACAGCTATTCTGATTTAATTGGTAAGGGAGGAGGCTTCACTATTATTTTTAAATACTCCCCGGGTGATGCTAACGTTAAGAACCACTGGTCTAATCCACGAGTTGCAAACCTAAATGGCTACAGGGCCCAGGAAATCAATGCAAAGTAATTGGGTGGTCCCAGTGTAAGACAACAGGGCATGGTAGGGACTGTGGTGAACCAGAGAGTGGATGACCTGCCTAAAACATTCTGCTGCTCACTTATAGCCGTCTGGAAATGCTGCCCTGATTTTTATTGGAAAGCAGACATCTAGGTGTTTTAGGGAAATTTATCCAATTTTTTGGAACACTGTTAAGGGGCCAAACGAACCATATCTGTAGGCTGCCAGTTTGCAACCCTAAATCCAGTCCAATTTGTTTACTGCACCAATGAGGAAACTGAGAATCAGAAATTACACAACTGCCCACGATGACATAATCAGTGGCAGAACAGAGATTGGACCCAGAGCCTGACTCTGAATACCGTGTTTACTTGTTAGATTTTTCCAATTATCCCACAGCTATGCTATGCTACAACTGTCCATGATAATGAGAATATTTATTAGGTGCCTACAGCCTGCTAGACACTGTGCTAAGTGAAGAACATGTACCATCTCTTTTAAACATCTTAGGGAATCCAGGGACTAGGGATTAATATTATCCTCATTTTACAGATGAGGAAAGTAAGCCTGAGAGACACTCACCCACAGAGGTCCAGTAGAGCCTTGTGTTGAACTCAAGTTCACCTGATCGCAAAGCTTGTGCTGTTAACCCTTTGCACCCTGCTTTCCTGGGCATTTCTTTCCACGTTGTATAAGGAGTCTCTCTTGATTCCATTTGGAAGATACGCACATAGCTCTAGACCTTGGAGCACAAATCAAGGTCCAGCCCAGCGATGCTCTCCTGTGCTGTGCCCATCATTGGTGTTTATTATTGAAGTTGACCCTACTTGAGGTATGAGGGCAGCTTTTTACCAGGTCTGCGGGAAGCCCAGGAAAAATGACAGCCCTAATGAAATGCACTCCAAGTGCATTTTTTTGAAAGTCAGGTTAGAGTTCAAATTGATGTATATCGGAGACATTTTGGGAGCAAAAAGGAGAGAAATCTTGGCTTACTACAATGGTAGGTCCCACTGGAATGGTCTTGAAGGTCTCTGCTTCTGAAGGAAATCTAGCATATGTAAAACTCTCTGAATTAGGCACAGGTTACATACCTTGACAAGGAATTAGAGAGAGTAGTTGGGAATTGTATATGCAGTCAGTCTTACTACAGAGTCTGTGCTCTCAATACGAGTTGATTGAACGACTGATGTGCTAAGTATTTTAAATACATTATTGTATTTATTATTGATGGGGTGGCAGTATTTTTAGATTTGTAGATGAGAAAACTAAGACTTAAAGAGATTAATTACCCAAGGATATAAGGCAGGTAAGAGAAAGACCCAGGATTCAGATGTAAATCTGAATTTATGTATTATTTCAATTTTCATCTGAGAGCTTTCAGATATGGTTTGTAGAAATAAAATATTAGCTATTGTTTAAGATTTATCATTTAATCTTCACCACTGCCCAAGTTTTTATTTCCTTTTGCTGGGGAAGATTTGCCCAGAGCTAACATCCATGCCAATCTTCCTCTGTTTTGTATGTGGGTTGCTGCCACAGCATGGCTGCTGACGAGTGGTGTATGTCCATGCCCCAGGAACCGAACCCGGGCCGCCAAAGTGGAATGTGCTGAACTTAACCACTAAGCCATGGGGTCGGCCCCTATTTCCATTTTAAAGTTAAAGAAACTGATGGTTGGAGACATTGAGAAGCCAATGGTCTCACAGGCAGCAAAGAGGAAAGCAAATGTGTATCCAGATATGTCTGACCTTGTTATGCAGATATGCCCAAACTCTTAATCTCCACATTTTTGCTGCTTTTCTTTTGTGTTCTGCTTGCTTCTCCACAGAGCTTGGGGCTTATACTCTAATTCTTAAGTATCAAGGAGACAGCTGTTGCACCAAGAAAGTAAATAAAAGGTGCAACTCAGCTGCCACTGCTTATAAGCATCTCTTGTAAGCATCTAGAGTTTAAATTAGGACAGAACCTTATAAAATCTTCAACAGATCTGGTTCTTTTTTTTCTTTAAGCTTTTTCATCTGCGCACTTTTTTCATAAATGCAACTTTAGGTGGGGATGTTTGCCAAGAGCCTTAGTTGGAAATAAGAGAAATTAAGGTTCTTTGAAAGTGGTACAGTGAAGCCTGGCAACAGAATTTTTATGAGTCATATACAAGGGATAACCCAGAGAAGCTGGAATATGGCAGCCTACATCAAATGAAATAATGACATCTTGACTGTCAATATCTCATAGACCTTTGGAATAGACTGTTGATCAAGCAAAGCTATGTGTATTAGACTTACTGCCATCAAGGGAGACGCCACTAGGGCAGAGTCTAGTAGTGAGAATTTCAGAATGGGGAAGTTAGGGAAGGGTATTTATAAGGTTTTAAGGCCCAGGCTGAATGCTTTTAAGGTGGCTCTTGCAAGGTGGGGAATATATGGGATTGGGCATATTTTATGACATATTAGCTGACATCAGTAGGCACAGAAACGAGAAAGTCTTGAATTAAATCTTAATGAGCAAGCTGTAAGTCTTGATAAATAAGCTATTTTAATTGGTAGGCAGTCCTATCTTCCATGAGGAAGTATTTCCTTCCAGGAACAGGTAGTTACTTATTTTTGCTTGTTCTCAGTATTGTTTAACATATGCATGGGGAAATACGCCCAGGCCCAGAATTGTTTCACCAGGGACAAGAAATCAGGCTGGTTTCAGTTCTCAGAAAAAAGTATCAGCAACCATCAAAGGTAGGCCAAGGCTATATTAACCTGTATTAGTTAGCCACAGTCCTCTTTATAGAACCATCACAAAAGCCAAGAGACCTTCCTTCAATAATTACTGGATGATCAGGCGAATCTCAAACTGCCTTTTCTTTTCCCAAAAGCTCTGATGAGACACAATGTTCCTCTGGATCTTCAAAAGTGGTTTTTCTTCTCTTGTAATGTAAGCACTTCTAAGTTAAAGAGGTAACAAGGCTGAAAGTGATCCTCTTCTCCTCCTATAGGCATATATTCTTAAATTTTGGTTACATAAGAATTAGTCAGGGAACCTCTTTAACATGCAAATCTTGGACCCCACCCAGGAATGGCTGTGGAGTAAGGCCCCAAGACTCTGAATTTTCAAGGAGCATCTCCTCCCCTGCCCCCATCCATTACCACCACCTCCACCATTATCAAATTAGGCTTGTGTAGAGGTCTCAGGACCACGCTTTGAGAAACACTGGAAACTTTGAGTTGTCCTGGGGACTGTAGCATCTGGAATTGCCACCTGCAATTGGTGGGTGATCTCTGTTCTCTCTGGAGTTTCTTGTGGGTCCATTGACATCTCTGGGCATTACAGCATGGCCATGTGATGAGGAATTAATTGGGTTTACTTTAGTTCTCTGGTAGATTATATAAGAGATTGGTGTCCCCGAATCTACAGGGTATTTGTTTAGAAAAGCAATTCATTCTGTTCATTATGTTAATTATCTTACTCCTTGTCAACTCTGATGCTTCACTGGAAGATTATCACACTGAGGGTGATCTTCAATGGGAAGTTTTTGCGTGTACATATTTGAGGGAATACATTCTCTCCTCTTTTTTAAAGATAAATTTATTTGTTTACAGATTATTTTTAAAAAGATGATACTACAGAGAAGCATAAAGAAGCACATAAGAAACACCTAAAATTCTACCTTTTGGGTATCCTAACATTTGTGCTAAGACTTTGAGACTTTTTTCTCTGCAAATACAACACTTTCATAAAACACAGGTTATACTATAATACCTTTTTTTTTGCTTCTTTAAAAGAAACATTGGGTCATGAACATTGTTTATGTTAATAAGTTTAGCTGAATGCTCAGATAGTTTTCCTTTTTTAATTATGAGGAATATGCCCCAGGGAACATTCTTATGCATATATTTTGGCACAACTGTTTTAATAATTGCTTATGTTAAATTACTACGGGTAGAATTACTGGGTCACACAAGATTTAAATACATACTATCAAATTGTCCTTAGGGAAAGCTTACAATTTTCTGTTTTCCACACTGTCAAATGTTGCCTACTCAGAAGAGCCTTCCATGATGATATCATTCTAAACAAAATAAATAAGATTCTAAATAAAATAAAAAACCTCTACCCCAATGCTCTTTATCCTATGACCTTGTTCATCGCACTTATCATCACTCGATAGTGATATTTAGATATTTTTTTGTTTGTTTATATTCTCTCTCCTCCAGCAGACTAAATGCCCCATGAGTGCATTTGTTTCTTGTGTTCACTATTGTATCTCCAGCTCTTAGAACAGTGCCTGGCAGATAGTAGGTGGTCAGAAAATATTTGTTGACTGAATTAGTGATCTGTTTCTAACACAAGATATTATCTTTTTTATTCTCCTTTGTCAAGACCCATATTCCAGTTGAATAGAGATGTAAAGTACAGTTACGTGAGGGCAGCCCAGCCAGTTAGCGGTTTCTGCTGTACCAGCTCCCCATCTGTTCAGCCAGCTCTTCTTCAAAAGTCCCAGATTTGCTTACTTCAACTATGAAAACGCTACTACTGTCAGGATGACAACATTTTTATTCCACTCATGTAGTGGTCAGACCTTTAGATCTGAGGTTGGCAAACTTTTTCTGTGAAGAGGCAGATGATAAATATTTTACGCTTTGCTGGTCATACAGTCTTTGTCACAATGCTCAACTCTGTGGTTGTAGCATGAAAACAGCCATAGACAATAGGCAAACAAATGAATGTGACTGTGTTCCAATAAAACTTGATTAACAAAAACAGGTGGTGGGCTGGGTTGGGCTCACAGGTTACAGTTTGTTGACCCCTGCTTTAGAATCAAACTCTTAGTTTTCACTGATTCAATGTTATATAGAATTTAGAACAGCTCTGTCCAATGAAAATGTAATGTGAGCCACAGATGTGAGCCAAATATGTAATTTTAAAGGCTCTAGTAGCCACATTACAAAAATTAAAAAGAAATAGGTGAAATTAATTTTAATAAAACATTTTATTTAGCCAAATATATTTAAAATATTGTTTCAATATGTAAATATCACTAATGAGATAGTTTACAGTTTTATATGAAGTTTTGGGAATCTGGTGTATATTTTGCACTTACAGCACATCTCAATTCATTCTAGCCACATTTCACGAGCTCAGTAGCCATATGGGGCTGGTGGCCGCTGTACTGGACCGTGCAGATCTGGAGCAGGGTTTCTTAACCTTGGCACTGTTGACGTTTTGAACAGGAACATACCCGGTTGTGAGGGGCTGCAACAATTCATGACAGGATGTTTAGCAGACATCCTTTGCCTCTACCCACTAGATTCCAGCAGTGCTTTCTTAATTGTGACAATCAAAAATGTCTCCAGACATCACTAAAAGTCTCCTGAAAGGCAAAATTGCTCCACTGAACATGAGAACTACTGATCTAGAATAAGCATTCTAAAACCAGGTCAATGAGTCCCCTGGAACTGAATATGACATGTAGGGCCTATGTGCTTAGGTGCTATGTTTGAGAGGGTGGTGAAGGGGGAAGGAGAGGGTCTATAGCTTTCCATAGTTTCTCAAAGGTGTCTGTGACCTAAAACAGGTTAAAAATCACTGATTTAGTGGAAAGTGATATTAAATTAAGCAGTTAGATGTATACTGCTGATGAATTCACACCACAAATCCAAACTTCTGTTTGTGTCCTTTCAAAATAAAATCAGTTCCCATGATGAAGCTAAACGCTTCAGTCTTCTTAAACTGTGCCATTGCTTTGCCATCTTGATCCTTCAGAGTTGGGAAACTGATTTTGAATGTTTCGTTTCTAGCATTACTTTGCAAGAAAATCCATGCAGGAATAGAATCTGATCAAAATATTACAGCAATAAAGAGAGACTGTATGTAACATTTTAGCAACAGGAGAACCATTATCATGGAAACTTCAAGTTAGCAAAATGGAAAGGTCATGAGACCGGGACTTAAGAGACTTTCCTCTGACAGCTATGTGACCTTAGATGAGGGAGACGGGCCCACATGCTTTCTCAGATTGCAGAAGAAGGAAAGGAGATGACTGATGTAGAGAGGATGAAGGTTTTGACTCCTTAAACGGGAGTTTTGATTTCCACTCAAAACTCTGCTTTACTGCTTATATCTATCTGCAAATACAGACTGGAGAAGGTTGATGACAAGGACAATAAAAGTAAACTATAATTAGCTTTTCCTATTTTCTCTAGATGCTGTGAAACATTAGAAAGAGTTGATAAAATCATTAGAATATGAACTATCTCTAGTGGATGTGGCATTTAAAAAGAGAGCTCCTCAACCCTCAGTTTCCATTTTGAGATGATTATGATCCCAGTAATGATGCACCCCCTCCCCAGTCTGTGGTGCAGGGGTGGGGGGCCCCACCTGCTTTCCACGCAGTTAAAATTCATCTGCTTGGAATCTGAATTGACTGAGGATTGTGTGGGTGGGTGTTACTGAGAGATTGTCTAACTCTCTCCCTAGTTGCAAGACTTTCCTCAATTCCGACCTGTTTTTGTGCACGAACTCACTTCCTTGTTTAGTTGCATAGAAACGCTGTACTTCTCACTCACTCTCTTGGAGAAGCGTGAGCTGGGATTTGGTCCACATTTCACATTCAGGAAGGGCTGAGACTTTTGATGTTATATAACTTTAGACTTTTGATGCTATTGTATCATTTCTCAATGAATTTTTACTTTCTGTTAGAGAGATGTACTGACAGGATTGAAGAAGGTTGGTGTTCTTCCTACGCCTTTACATTTGTGAGTTTATACTAGATCACTCTTTCCATAAAGTACACTAGGAGTCATATTTTTAAAAGTCCCACCAGGAATCATCTTACGAACAATACAATTATATTGTGTGTTAAAATTATTAACAGGAAAATATATTCCAATTTTGGAAGCTTTAAAATACACTACAATTCTGCTAAATCTATTGTGGCATTTCTTTATGTTATACTAAGAAACTCAAGAATATTAGGTGCCTTAGGCCTCTCTTGATAACTTACAGGCTTTTCCACTTCCTCAGATCCAAAGAGAAGTGACGACATGGACACTTGCTGAAAGGAAGACCCTGGAGGAAATGGGAGCAGCCTGTGGGAGATCAGAAAAGTGACAGACAGCAGCCAGAGACAGCCTGAGGAGGTCGAGCAAAGACTTTAAAATAAGAAAGGAAATAAATGACCCAGAGTGTGACTAGGAAACCCAAAGGTAGACATTTGTCAGGTGAACACGTGGCCATCAGCTTCCTCATGGAACACCCACATCACCAGGCAGGATGGTTGGTGACTGTAACAAGACGCAAAGCGTTTGTACCCCCACGTGAGGACCTGCTCTTTCCAGGATGTGTGAATTCCTTCAAGCTAAAGGGGGTGTCATAAAGAAATGTGATGAGAAGGGGGATCCTTCAGCCTGAGGATTCTTAAATGCCTTCCCAACATCTCCCGGAGTCAATTGAAATCGAGCACCTGTGGCTTTCAGCCTTTTGTCAGCAAGTGAGTCAACTTTACTTTAAAGGCAAACAAACAACCTCCTTCGCTGGCATCTTATGACCGTACAATGTAAAACCAAGTCCAATCTAAAGCTTTGTGGTTTTATTCTTAACTATTGGGCTCTCAAAAGGTTTGGGCTCATTCGTTCAAAAAACCTGAGATGTGAAATAGAAGATGCTTTGAATTTTCCTTGACTATAAACTCCCTTGTGTTTTGCCACTGGAGGGCACCAGTTGACAATATTACTCTCCCACCATTATTTCATTTTTTTTTCTCACTAACTTGCCAAGGACTAAATAAAGTCTTGTTTCACAGATTAAATTGGAGCTGCTTTATCCTTCCATAATTCAGAATTTCAAAGACCAATTTCTTAGAATAATTGGAAATCACAACATTTCATACTCATTTCTGGAATCAATATTTTTAGCCCAGTTCACATTAACCTAGGAGGGTCGCTCTCAAAAGAAATGACAGGGAAATATTTACTCATAATCATTCAGCAATTATTGTTTATCATAAGAGTAGATCTGCATCATCTGACCACTGACAATGTTCAGTTTAGTAACATTTAAAGAACAACCAAATCCAATCTAAATACTTAAGTTCATTTAAAAAATGTTATTTTCAGCTTGTTTCAGAAATACTTTGAGACCATGAACTAAATATTTGAATAGAAATTTTTCCCCTCAATTTGAGCACCCTAGCTGTATCATTCATGTGCATTAATGTCCTTACAGGAATATCAACAATCAATAATCTGTCTCTACAGCACACCCCATGGTTCTCTCTTAACATCAAATGCTACTGAGGCTAAAGTGAGTGAACTGAGGAAAAATAACTTCTGTGGGGAAAGCCGTTTTTCAGAGAAGAATCTATTCTCTTGAGACGGTCTGCTGTGGAGAAGGTAGCCTTACTAACCTCCTTTTGAAGTTCAACTTACATAGATTTGGCTTTTTTCCTTATTTTATTCTGCACCCCCAGCCCATTTCTCAGACGCCTATCTGCTTGTCTGCTTTTATTATAATCATCATTGTTCTGCTTATTATTTCTGCTCACCAGTCTTCTTGGCTGCTGCCAGTTTTCACTATTCACCCAGTCTGAACTCATATAAAACTTGGGCAGACTAAAATTGCACACTGGGATATTTTCATTCGCCTGAGTTTGCCAACATTTGGGTATTAACTGGGAAAGGTGGCTGAAGACGGGGATTTGGGTATTAATCAGTGGAGGCGTCCGCATGTTGCTGTTTGCAAAGCTTTTCTGATAACATTGGCTCTCATATAACTCAATTTCCTCCTATATGAGACATTTCATTGGGTCTACACTCAAGAACTTTGTCTTCAAAGAAAAAATTTTATCATCTCTCAAATACCTCACAGGGATGTTTTGACATTAAATGAGTTACGTTAAATAATCAGTGCCAGCATAGTGCCAGTCACAGAAAAGCTTAATAAATATGAGTTTCTTCTCTACCTTCCTACTTCCATTTCCTTTTCTCTTACAGCCTAGAGCCAGATTTTATATCAATCAGAGCAACTGTACTGACCAATTTGGTAACTTATTTACTTTACTCCTCTTTTCTCAAGCGTGCTATTTTACTAATGCTTTTTTTTTTTTTTTTTTAATGAGATGGGCCTAAATTTAAAAAAAGACATGTACATGATTTGGGGCAGAAATGAGTATCTGAAGAAGGAATGCAGTAGGTCCTCCTGGGATATGACATTCCTGAACAACCTTCAACATTAGACACGTTTAATCAGAGATTGGGTTACCACTTGTTAATTTTCTTTTAGAGGAATCTATGCATTTGAATAATGGTAGAGACAGCACATAGTGGTCGAAAATGTATGAGCTCATGGTAGCAGAGACCTGAGTTCAAATCCTTATTCTAGCGTTTACAAGTTGGTGAACTTGGGTAGGAGAGAATCAAGAATTTTGGAACTCCTTTCTCTCAGCTATAAAATGGAGAATAATAACCCTTAGCCAGTGGTATCAGGATTAAATAAGATAATACAAATAAATATGTTTGATATCATTATTTTTGTTGCTGTTGTTACTCAACTAGATGCTTTCCAAAGGATCTTCGGATTCTGGAGATGTTATGAATTGGATTGCCTTAAGTGATAGGTTTCTGCCTGTGATGCCTTACACTGTCCCTCTGCTTCCCCCAACTGCTCATCTCCCTGGCATTCCACACACTGTACATTCTTCTACACTTGCACTTCAATTCACAGCAGTCCTTTGCATTGAAATCTGCTCCACCATTCGCCCCACTCTTACCTATCCTTTAAGGTCCAACTCACATCACACTTCTATGAAGCATCGGTGGCCCAGAGCAAGAGGACCTGATCTCTCCCTCCTCCAAATGCTTATCATTCTTACTATTTCTTCTTGCTGGGTGCGGATTCCCTGGTTCCCTAAAAGCCAGATTGGTTACTCCACTGGTTGTGGTACGTGACTCCAGCGAAGTGCTTCTCACAAGACTGAACTCCTTGAGGGTTGAGTCTCTGTATCCCAAATGCCTAGTTCAATGTCTAGCACAGAGTAGTCCCTCAACAAATACTGCAGGAATTAGTGAGGAAACCACTTATTTGATATTGCTGTTATATTTTCCTATATGTGTATTTTCTGCCTTCATTAGAGACTTAAAATTCTTTGAAGTCAAAGACCTACATAGAATGTTGATGTTAAAAAACAAATTTAGGGGAGAGAAAACAACACATTACGTGCTTCCAGATGGAGGAATACACCACCACCTATGAAGTAGGCTTGTGAGAGGAATTAATCCAGAATCAAGTCTTTAGATCCAACCACAATGTATAGGAAATACAAACCATAGAGGAACATGTTAATGACGCCATGCAATTAGCAAAATCCAGACTGTGAGATATTCTACCATAGATATCAGCAAACTATAACTGGTTCCTTGCCCATGTCTGTACACTCTGAAGCTAAGAATGGTTTTACATTTTTAAAGGGTTGAGAAAAAATAAAAGAAAGATGAAAATGTGACACAGATGCCTGCTCTAGAGGACTAATAACCCAGTGTTTTTTCCTAACAAAAAAACTGCAAATGAAAAGAGCAACTAAAAGAGACTGAAGTCATAGAGGAACTGATCACAATGAATTGACTATATTTGATTCTGATTCAAACTATAAAAATAGAAAAAAAATATTCATAACTATTATGATACAATTGATATTTAGTGATATTAAGATATTGACAATATTTTAAGGTGTGATAATTGCTTGGGAGTTATATTTTTTAAAAACAGTCCTTATCTTTTAGATACACATCCTGAAATATTTATGGATGATGCTGTGTGGGATTTGCTTCACAGTAATAAATGGAGGAGGAAGTGGGTTGGGTTATGGATGAAACAAGATTGTCCACGAGTTGGTAATTGTTGTAACTGGATTATTGATTCATGAGGGTTATTATATTATCTCTTCTATTTTTAATATGTCTGAAATTTTTTATAATAAAAAATTAAAGAAAAATAAACAGATTTTGGGGTTCTATCTGGGGCTGAATCTGGTCAAAAGACCTCTCTCAAAGTAGTTAGCTTTTCTGATTTGTTTCTTTATGTGTAAAATGGAGGTTAAAATAATGGTTGCTTCATAGGGTTATGGTGAAAACCATGTGAGCTAATGCATATGTAGAGCTTAATTAATGCCTTGCACATAATGAAGCATTCAATTATTGCTAGATAGTGCTGCTGCTATTGCTGTTGTTCTTATGTTTACCTCTCAGTATGTGTTGATATTTGTGGGCATTTGTTGATGAGATGGTAAAGGATGACATGACAATAGACTACTGTATTGGTAAAGGGACTGGATGGGCATGGAGCAGTGGGGGACTGTGGGGACTACAGAGTCCCCAGTAACCTGTAGGTTGCAATGGCTACTACCGACTGAGTTGTGTTAGACTTTGTAGTGGTGTAATGTGGGACAGGCTGTCTGGCTGGGCACTGAGTTTTTTCACTCGGGAACATTGTCTTAGAACGTGAAGCTCAGGGAGTGAGCAATACAGTCCAACACTTAGACCAAACCTTAGAGATGTTTATGAAGCTCTGCTTTACAACAATTTTCTGTCACTAAGAGGAGTTTTGCCAAAATAAAGACTAACTAACACAGGCTGAAGAGAAAAAACAACTTTACAGAAGAGGAAAAACAACTTTACAAGTATTGATTTATCAAATTCTCCTTGAGTATCACCATTTCACGGAGGCAATATACCATAGTGATTAGAGCAACCCTATCCATAGTGTTGGTCTTTGATGAGATAAAGAGCTTGCCCCAGGGCCGGCCCCGTGGCTTGGTGGTTAAGTGCTCGCGCTCTGATGCTGGTGGCCCGGGTTCGGATCCCGGGCGCGCAACGAGGCACCGCTTCTCCGTCCATCCTGAGGCCGAGTCCCACATACAGCAACTAGAAGGATGTGCAGCTGTGACATACAACTATCTACTGGGGCTTTGGGGGGAAAAAATAAATAAATAAAATCTTTAAAAAAAAAAAAAAAAGAGCTTGCCCCAGAATGAAAATCCACACACTGCTTCCTTCACTGAAAAAGTCTTGCTATTGAGAAAGTCATTCAAAGTAAACAGTATGCTTAGTGATGTAGTTGATTTGCACTCTGGAACAAGCTTCTTATGTTTGTAGTCTGGTAACACGTGCATGGTCTACATTTTTGAGTAACACTAGCTTAGAGCACTGGTTCTTAATTGGGGGCAATTTTGCCCCCCAGGGGTCCTTTGGCAATGTCTGGAGACAATTTTGGTTGTCACAGCTGAGTAGGGGGGTGCTACCGGCAGCTAGCGGGTGGAAACCAGGGATGCTGCTAAATATTCTACAGTGTACAAGACAGCCCCCCCAACAAAGCATTATTTGGCCCAAAATGACAGTGCTGAGGCTGAGAAACTCTTTTAGAGTGTGGCTTTAGAGTCAGACAGAGGTGGGGATGAAACTCCTGCTCTACCATGCACTAAAAGTATGACCTTGAGTAAAATGTTTAACTTCTGTAAGCCCCAGTTTCCTCCACTGCAAGGCATCCAGCTGGCAATGTTGCTGTGCAAATGAAGTGAGCAAATGCAGACTCTAGCATAGACCCAGAAGAAAGCAAGTGCTCAATGTAAAGCAGGTATTTATTATTATACTTTTTAGATATGGCTCTTATCCCGGTGACCCACATGGGTCAAGCCATAGTTTTGCAATCTTTCATTTTGAGGACCTAAAATGTAAATGCATTTCATTTCTTGTTGAAGACAAATGCAAAACAAAATAAAACAAAACCCTGAGTTTGATTCCTTAGAAGATAAACTTCATTGTCCGAAAGAGCCACTCCATAGACAGAACTGGGAAATTCATTTGAAATTCCTCTTTTGTCCCTTAGGATGAAGTAAGATGCATGCCTGGGAGCTTAATGGTTTACAAATTGGGACTCCCACTGTGTTCTATTTTTGCTGGTGATTTTATGATTTTCCTGAACACAACATGATGGATTCTTGAGTATCCCGAGCTTTGAATCTGTACCTCTTTTTTTTTTTTTGTGGCTTGAGTGAAACCCTTCAGGCAGAGCTGTGAAGATGTGGTTCTTAAATAAAATATTTTTCTACTGTGCTAATAATTCACACATTCTCCACATTTCTCTTCTATATTCAGGGTCAGTGGGATATATCCCTTTTTCTTAATTCTATCTTGCCTGTTTTTCTCTGGCTTCCAACAGGTTTTTATGAAAGCACAGCATGGCTTATTCCAGGTGCTGCTATTTGGGGAGGGCTGAGGGCTGTGGAGGGGGAGGGGACACTGATTCTTTCCCATCACTCTATTATCAATAGCCTTTTAATGATTTGAAAACTCTTTGTAAGTGACCTAATGTGAAATATTGCATTACAAATCCACGTAGGAGACACAATTCAAACAATAGAAGCAATAACACACTATCCTTCTGCTTCTAAGTTTTAATGGAGTGTATTTTATTGAAAGCCAGTATACTTTTTTTTTCACCAGAGAAGTCATGCACTTGCTGGACTGCTAAATCTCTATAGAGTTGACATTCTTCTTATGTTTGGATTTCTGGGTTGGAGGAAGATTGCGGTGTCAGAAGTGAAGATGTTACAAGTTTCAAGTGTGAGCATGTGACCTCATTTATGTACATATGCCATCATAGTCTCCTGCGACCTGCTGGGCAGTCAGTAAACAGGGAGCCTATTTAAGCATCCTGCTTTCTGTAAGATCTTTGGACAATATGATGTAGCCCAGCTAACATTATTATTTAATTAAAGAGCAAAAATTGTACTTGAGTAAATGAGTAACTAAACAGTACAAAACTGGTATGTTTAAAAAAATTTACTTTGGAGACTCCAGGCGTACAAGATTCTCCAAACATGATCTAAAGCCTATTTTTCTTAGCATACATATTGTTTCTTAAAAATCTGACATTAAAACCACAAAAATTGGAAGAGTTGTGTGTTCTTTCTTCTGCACTCTCATCTATCATGGTTAAGTGATTTAGTTTAGTTCTTATGGCCTATGCTTTCGAGCATCTTTTATAGGGAGCACCCTTCTCTTTTTCTTTCTGCGTTTCATCCTGGTCCTCCCAAACAGGAAGTACTTCTTTCTAATCCTTGTTCTTTTCTTGTTTCATTGGTGAGTCTGGATGAAGGTCACTGCTCGTGTCTTGCCTGGAGCCTGATTTGCTCTCTCTCAAGATTCTCCCAAGTTTTGCATGCTCAGCTCTCCAGTCTGGCCACTGTATTATAAGCTCACCGGGGCCAGGCTCTCCACTCTGCCAGGGAGGCCTCAGCACCTCCAGCTGCTGTGTCTGTGTTGGGCATGATCAATTCCAGAAGCCTCTTGTAGGAAGCCGCATTTTGGCCTTGGATCCAAATTACCTTTCCCAGTCCAGTTTTACCACTAATAAAGATGATCACTTAAACTCCATTTCTGGGTCAATTTCTCAACTGAATCAGAATTTGGAAGAGTGCAGTGACGAGTAGTTAGTTTTCCTACAAATCGGAACATCTTTTAAAAAATCTTAGTGCAGTTTATTTCTTGTGCGATATATTGCCAAGTCTTGTCATACAGTTAAAAATCAATACTCTTCATTCATCATCATTCATTACAATTATCTACAAGGACTCACTAAGGCCAAGGAATCTGTTAAGTCAACCAGAATAAGATACATAAGTCATGGATCAAGTCACCAAAAAGTTTCAATCTACTAAGGGGTTGAAAATATATATGTTGATAAAAAGAACACAAAATAAAAAATAAAAAGTAAATTAAGAGAAGTATACACAAAATGCCACAGGGAGATCAGAGAAGAGGCCATAATTCCAGCTGGGAAGGGCCTTTAGAAAGAAATATGAGATTTATGTTGGACTCTGAATGATGGGTAAAATTTAGACATGAGGTAAAGGAATGATGATAAAAAAAAAGGCATTGTAGGTAGAAAGAACAGTGAGCATGCATGTGTGAAGGAAGAAAACACGGAGTTATTAGAGAATATTCATATACTATAACTTGAGATGTGACAGGAAAGTTCGACATAAAGCATGGAGTAGGAGGTGTAAGCTGATAAGAAGCTCTATTCAAGGATGTGGAGTGGGCAGTGGAATAGTTATGGAAGCTAGAGAGCAGAAATAAGGTTCCCTCAGTGTTGGGTCTTTCAGCAAGTTCCAGTTCTGGTATCAGTGCCATTTCTCATTAAAGAGAAAACACCCAGGATTTTATTAATTCATACATTAAAAAAATTTGTAGTCCACTTAGTTAAAAAAATAACTCAAGGGTGGGGAGGAAGGTTGGATAGTTCTCTGGGCACATGGTTATCCATCCCTAACAGTCAGAATAGGCTGCGTTGTGCTGCGGTAATAATAACAACTCCCAAATCTCCGTGGTTTAGGAAAACAAAGATTTATTTCTTACTCACACTAGGTGTCCACTGAAGGTGGACAGAGAGGTTCTGTCTGGCAAGGGAATTTCAGAGAACTGAGTATTGGCAATTAAATGTTTCCCTGTAGAAGTAAGAGGTCATCTTGGCTCATATTTCAATGGCCAAAGCAAACTTCTCGGATGTGCCTAACTTCAAGAGGACAGGAAAATACAATCCTTCTGTGGGTTTAAACAACGGAGAATGGTTTTAATGTCTTGGGTGATTACCACAAGAATCCATCCTCATTTTAGTAGTACAACTCATACCCCTGTAAAATATCCCCCAAAATTATTTAATTTATTGAGTGTTTAATCTGTGGCGGGTACTGGGCTGACATTTTTATATGAACTTTCTCTTTGAATTCCTACAAGAGTTCTCTGACGTTGGTTTTAGCATCCTCCTGGCTGGTCAATTCAAGGCATTTGTGTTCTTCCTCACAGGATGCATAAGATTGTCTGGGAATGGTTCATCATTAGTTGCAGTCTTACACGAGCTTCTGAAAGACCGCTGGATGAGTAAGGGAGGATGGAGA
This sequence comes from Diceros bicornis minor, assembly GCF_020826845.1. NCBI lineage: Eukaryota > Metazoa > Chordata > Mammalia > Perissodactyla > Rhinocerotidae > Diceros > Diceros bicornis. Next base: position 80,545,664 of record NC_080741.1, on the reverse strand, counting down.
CTGCACCTCTAGTGCTGTTGCTGCCACCACCATGGCCACCACCTGCACACTCATGAATCCTCATGTTTACTGAAGACGCTTTACATGCCGGATACTGTGCTCTGCACCTGTGAGACAGGTACTATTATTTCTCCTATTTTACAAATGAGGAAGTGAGGTTCAGAGAGATTACATTACTTGCCCAAGATCACACAACTAATAAGAAGCAGAGATAGGGTTCAACTTGAGTCTACCTCCATGAAAGAACTGATATTCTTAACAGCTATGCTATACTACTAGAGGGGCTGGATAAGAAGGGAGAAGAGATGAGAATTTGGGTCATGATTATGAAGCTTAGAATGGATGGAAATGAATGTGGAAAAGACTAGAGAAATGAACACCCATCTAGAGTATGAGAATTGAGATTAGGAAAAAAAGAAAGATTTGCAGTGTTTTATATGTGTGGAATTCAGAGGACTGTGGAATCTGACAGAGTATAAGAGAAAGAGAGGAGATGAAATTGTCCCAAGTATTGGCATGACATTTATGGCTGGGGAAAAAATTGAAAGGAAGATCTGGCTTGTAGGTAAAGGTGGGGAAATAAATTGTGCTGAATTTATTGAATTTTTCTATGCAAATAGGACATTTGTATAAAAGTAGGTATTCACTCATTTAGCATGTAAAGAACACAGATCTATGCCAGGCATTAGACATACATAATAAATAACACCTAGTTCCATATATGTTTAGAAATGCGTGGATCTGAAAGATACAGATTTGAGCTTCATTCATTTATTCATTAAAACATGTATTTAGGACCTTCTAAAGTATGTGATAGATAGAGCAGAGGGGATAGAGGAATTCATGAAAATAAATGTGATCATCAGGGGAAGTAGTAAAAGAAGAGACAGTGAAAGATGAGACTTGAGAGAGTGCCTAGATTAAGGGATATGGGAGAGAGGAAGAGAAATTTAAAAAGGAGTGGTTGTTGAGGAGGGAAGGGATCAGAACAACACAAAGTCCAGAATTTGATGTATGAGAAAGATTTTAGGAAGAAAATCACGAGGACTCACCAGGGCCAATACCACAGAGATGTCAAGAATGATAAGAAGCACTTACAGATGTGTTTTGGAGGGATGAGAGACGGGGCGAATGTAGAGAAAGCTTGCGTGTTTATTCTTTTATGAAGCTTGGCAGGAGGGAGAGAGAAAGAAAGGTGGTCCTTTAGGGGTAATAGGGCCATAGGGAGGGTTTTTTTTTTTTTTCGGATAAGCAATTTTACACAAACGGGCTAGTGAAGAGGGAACGGTTTTAGATGTGAGGATTGGGAATGGAGCAGATGGGTATTTTTCTAGAGTAAGATGGTGTAGCAGGTGGAAGAAAATGGCATAGAGGCCAAGGATGGTGCTCGTGTGTGACTTTTTCTAGTGAGATTTTCAGCTAAAGAGAACCAGCAGCAAAAATTGGAAAGGACTCAAGATTGGGGATGGGGATCCTGACTGTTGTTAGAGGACAAAGTGGTGAGGGATTCAAGGACTAGTGTATTTGTTTCCTAGGGTTGCCTTAACAAAATACCACAAACAGGCGGTGTAAAACAGAAATTTATTCTCTTACAGTGCTGGAGGATGAGTCTGTAATCAAGGTGTTGGCAGGGCCATGCTCCCTCCAAAGACTCTAGGGGAGGGTCCTTCCTTGCCTCTTCCTAGCTTCTGGTGGTTGCCAGCAATCCTTGCTATTCCTTGGTTTGTGGCAGTGTAACTCCAATCTCTGCCTTCGTGTTCACATGGCCTTCTTCTCTGCATGTCTATTTGTGTCTCTGGATCTCTCTCGTCTTCTAAGGACATCAGTCATTGGATTTACAGTTCACCCTAATCCAATATGGCCTTATCTTAACTTGATTACATCTGTAAAGACTCTATTTTCAAATAAGGTCACATTCAGAGATTCCAAGAGGACATGAATTTTAGGGGGACATTATTCAACCCTACACAGCTAGTAAGCGTGTCTTTGAAATGATGGTTGAAGAGTACAGACTGAGTGGTCAAGAAGTGACAAAGGTGATGATGAATAATAATAACCCAGTGGGGTTAAAGGACCAAAGAGGAGTCTGAGGTTAAAAGTGAGAGAAGTAGGAGGATGAGGGTTTTATTCATTGAAGGAAATGTCAGAATTGGGGACTTTGGGAGTTAAGCACTCAGTCAAAGGTAGAGAGTACAAGGATTAAGTTCTTCATGGATTCCTGTATCTTTTATCTTACTCAATAGAAAGAAAACATGTAAAGACCAAAACCCCATGAAGAAGAAACAAAAGAGGTCAGAATGTTCACTTTTGTGCTAACCCCTACACTCATACAGCACATACCCATTTATTCATTCATTCAACAAATATTTCTTGAGTGCCTCCCATGCATCATAAACTGTTCTAGGTTCTTGGTTACAGCAGTAAAACAAACAAAATCAATCACCTTTGTCCCTGCTCTTATAAAGATTGCAATTTGTGGGGAAAGAGACAATAAATAAACGTATAAACATACAAATACAGAATGTGTCTTATGTCTTCTCAAAGAGGAAACAAACCACTTCCCTAAGGCTTAACATCCTCCTTAATCTTGTATATAGAAATACACGCTTGTCTTTGTAAAGCAGTAGATTTTGAGAAATCTTTCTGTAATTCTTCTCTGTGTCCAGAGAGAGTTAAAATATGGCTGGTACCACAATGAATAAATTGATCAGGAAATCATTCAGAAATATGCATGCATATAGAAGTGAGAGAGTGAGAGAAAGTGAGCCCAGATCTTGGAAATGTTCTTGGTATGGTATGGTACACTTTAATTCTTTGCACCTTAGGTCAACTTTCTTTGGACGGAATCAGAGCATTAAAATAGCAACAGGTGCATTTGAGCATACTGAATACAGTAGTCCCCCTTTATCTGTGGGGGATACGTTCCAAGACCCCCAGTGGATGTCTGAAACTGTGGACGGTACTGAACTCTGTATATACTATGTGTTTTTCTATACAAACATACCTATGATAAAGTTCAACTTATAAATTAGGCACAGTAAGAGATTAACAACCATAACTAATAATAAAGTAGAACAATTATAACAATATGCTGTAATAAAAGCTACTTTAGATCTTAGCAACCTCAGCATATGATTTTTTTTCTTTCCTTATTAAGTGGAGGACTTTCACCTTTTCACTTAAAAGAATCACTTTACATCTTCTCTTTGGCATGTCTGAATTGCCAGCATCACTACTCTTGCACTTTGGGGCCATTACAAGTAAAATAAGGGTTACTTGAACATAAGCACTGCCGTATCACAACAGTCGATCTGATCACCGGAGATGACTACTATATGACTAAGGGGTGGGCAGGTATACAGTGCCAATCTGCTGGAAAAAGGGATGATTCACGTCCCCGGCAAGATGGAGCAAGACGGCCTGAGATTTCATCACGCTACTCAGAAGGGGCATGTAATTTAAAACTTATGAATTGTTTATTTCTGGAATTCTTTGTTTAATATTTTTGGACAGCAGTTGACTGCAGGTAACTGAAACTGCAGAAAGTGAAACTGCGGATGAGGGGGGACTACTGTAATTGTCTTCCTTTTTGGCCAATTGATATTGGCCAATTGACTCTTCCTGTGTTGATTGGGGAACTTCGCTTCTATGAATCCTACGGGACAGCAGATACTGAATCCCACCACAGATACTGAACACTCCCTTGCAGCTAGGGCACTGACACATGACATAGCGTAATTAGAAGTAATCATGCATGGTTTGATGGTTGTTTCAAGATCAAGTTCTGAGAGAAGTGGCCGCCATACAAAGGTAGCGTCATAGACAGTGGTGGTACCAGTTCTCCCTTTGACCAATTTCCAGTATGGATCTGGGTGCTGCCCTGGTTACTCGGCCTCAGGCCTAGTTCTTTCCTGCTCTCAATAGTTTTGTGACTTCCCATATGTTAACCTTTTAAGATAAATTCTTTTTCTTCTTTAATTTGTCCACTGTCAACTTCAGTTGCTTATATCTAAGAAAACTAACTGATACTTTGAGTTTCTAGGGATATTTTTATGTTATTTTTAATTTAGTTTTCCATATATTCAGATACTTATTGAACACTTACTGTATGCTAGGTACTCTGATTAAAATTGGAGATATAATGGTAAATAAGGCATACCTAGTCCCAGGCCTTGGAAAATTCATAGTTTGGTGCAGGAGGCAGACAAGTAAGCAAGCAACTGCAATAAGATGAACTACATGACATGATAGGTCATGAGAGCACAGACATAGTCTGCAGTAGGTTTTATCCTAATCCAGACTCCATGGTCAAGAGGGAGAGGCACCAATTTGATGCTTGGGGTTAGAGAAAGCAGGGTCCTACTGTGAAAAAAAGAAACTGTCAAGAACTGGGTGGGGTGGGGGTGGGGAAGTGTCTAACCTAGCAAAGAATTCAAGTGGGACTCTGACCCATATTGGAAACCCAAGCAGGCAGGTACCTCACATAGATTCCAGACCAGTGGACGTTGAGATGTGGACTAATTCCAGATCCCTTTTCTGGTGGGGCAGGAAGTCCTTATATCCTGTCAGAAGCGGGTCTTATTAGTGCTAGGACTAAGTGAAACTGAGTCTGCTGGTAATCTGTTTTACTCTAACATTTGAGTTGACGAGTTAGTACTACCACTAGTAATGTGTGTTTGCATGTATTGAATGTTAACCGTGTGCCAGGCACAATCATGTGTGATTTCATTTAATCTTCCGAGAATTTTGAGATAGGTTCTATTACCTATGTGGTGGAACTTGTAACTGTCCACCTTAATCTGTTTCCATATTCCTGGGCCCATGTAAGACTACATTTCCCAGCCTCCCTTGCAGTCAGATGTGGTCATGTGACTAAGTCCCCTCTAATGGAATATGGGTGGAAGTAACATGTGCTATGCCAAGGCTGGTGCTATAAGACCATCGGCAAACTTCCTTGATGTTCTGTATCCCTTTCAGCAAGCCAGAACCCCTGGAAACTCAGCCTGGACCCTACAGATAAAAACAAAATTCTAGGGAATATCAGACAACATGAATGAAGACCTCTGAGTGATTTTGTGGATTAGGGCCACCCACCAATCTGGAATGTTCTCTTCAGACTCTGGTGTGTAGAAGATATAAACTTCAGTGATATTTAAGACACTGGGTTAATGTTAGGTCCCTTTGCTATGGAAGCCTAGCCCCAGCCTAAATTAATATCCTGTCCACATTCTATATATGACAGGTGTCATCATTGCTCTTGTAGATGAGGACACTGGGCTCAAGAAGAGATGGAGTTTCCCCTTTCAGGTCACACACATAACAAACAAGAGTCAGATCTGCTTGACTGCAGATTTCCTGCTCTTGAACATTCTGTTTTCATTGCCTTAGGACTGGCTGGCTCACCCAGGCTACAGGACAACCGGACAGACTAAATGTTGTAGTGCTGCTATCGAGAGAAATGCCAGGGAGGCCAGAGACAAACATTCCCCCCGGTATTGCCTCACCTGGAGAAAACAGTTGTGCCGTTAGGCTCTGGTCAAGAGGCTAAGGAAAAGGAAAAAATGTTTGAAAGCGTTCCTGTGAAAAATGGAAGAGGGCTCATTAACAAGAACATGTACCATTTGTTGAGCAGAACAAACAAACAGATTTTTGGCAGAGATTTACTTGAGAGAAGAAAAGAAGTGCCTGCAGTGGTGGGATGTCGGGGGCAGACTGCTGACACAGATGTGAGAACAAGATGCTTGCACCGGCTGTGCACCAAAGAAAGTTATCGCAACTATCAATTTTCTATTTTTGTTTTAGTAATTTATCAGTTAGACTTATCACACTGAGAGAACCTCATAAGGACTGCAGTTTTGAAAATGCAAGAACAGGAGTTAGCAAATGTTCTTAATACACACACAGGCTCACACGCAATATGTGGAGAAACCATACAAAGACAAAAGTCAGCTCGGAGTGTTCTGTGCCTCCGTGGGCCCCCATTTCCTTGGCTTCAAATTATGCCTGTTCATGAAGAACAGGTGTTTGAAATAAAATCAAGGGGAAAACCACTATGAATTCAGCCCCTCTAAAGTCATTGCAAGAATTTCTAAAATTTCTTTTCTTAGACAAATTGCTCCCACAAGCCCAGGTGATTTTTTATCTTGAAGGTGCATAAGGATACTAAATCTTTCTGTCAACACAAACTTGTTTTCAGATGGGCCGGAGATTCCATTCTCCATGCATGCAGGGCTCAGGATGCTCACGCCACATTAAAGGTTAAAGCTGAGAAAGTCGAGGAGACATTGCCCTGGCCTAGCTCGCGGAGGCCATGACCACAGACGCCAGGGTTGCTTTTCCGCTTAGCAACATACAAGGGTGAGTAAGCTCATTCTTGGCTTAAATAAAAAGGCCCAGAATTCAAGTGAAAACATTTAAGCTCATTTGTGTAAACAGAGTCTTTCAAAATAAAGAGATTAAAGGTTTAAGGGTTAGTGAGCTCCAAGGGAATGTGTGTATATATACATAGATATATATTTTTAAGTGAAAGACACACAAGTGATTTAGGTGACTTAAAATTGTAGAAATACTTTTCAATGGCTTCTGAACCAAAAATATCATTTAACAAATATATATCTTAGTGCCAGTGGTTGGTATCTGCTTAGGCTGATGTCAAGTTTACTTTGCATACTACAGTTTTCTTTGGAGCCAAAGGAACTCTCTCTAAAAGAAAATCTTTCCCAGTTCTTCATAAATATGCCAACAGTGTTTTCTGCTGGACCAAGGAAAGCAGAGTAAGGCAGACCTGAAGGAAGAAAGCCAATTTCACTCATTAGCAACTTCATAAACACTTTGTTTAACTAGCAAATTTATAGCTAATGTTTTGTCACAAAAGATTTTAGAAGTGTGTTCTTTTGCTACAATTAGAGGCTGTGTCATTGGTCTTAGCCTTCAGCTGATCAGATTGAGAGAATGTAATCAACTGCTCAAGCCTGGCTTTAGTCAAATATAGACAAAATAAATTATGGGATAAAGACATCATCTTAGATTATCTTTCAAAAATTGACAATCAAGACAGGAAAGATTAGAATTTTATCTACCAAATTAGTTGCATTTATCTCCTGAACTGAAGCTGCCAAAGTGTCAGAAATCAAACTGATCACAGCCAAGAAATATTGAAAGAAGTAAAACCCAAGGGGAAATGAAAATGCATTCAGCCAAAGGGAGGAAATACAAATAATAATGGAAACAGACATCTTTTAGTTAATTCCTAGTATGGAATTGCTTCTTGGCTGGGGTGCGAGGTACGAGCACATTTGTGTCAAGTCTGAACAGCTTAAAGAGTCTGAATTCAGAACTACTAAATCCTCAGTCCATTTGGTGAGGACAAAATGGAATTTTAGTGCAGGGTCAGAATCTTTAAGCAATGATTCATCTCTTACTTCCACTCAAGGAAGTCACTGGAGATGGTTACAATTTTTATCTGTATACCAAGAAGTACAGAGGAAAGGGATTTAGAAGTCAAGAAAATGGATGAGAGAATGGTTTACCACTTGGTTCCTACAATCAAGCCAGCCAAATCCAGGAGAATGCAAACTATTCTTCAATTCTTAATTTTAATTCCTATACATGAAGCTAATTTTAAAAGAATCAGGCACTATACCACTGTAAGTTATTAATTATATCAAGTTATTAATTACATGAGTTATTAATTAATTATCACAATAAAATTGTGTTAAACTTTTGGCTTATTTGTAGCTACGAGGACCAATGATGTTATTATTCTTACCTGAATTGGGGTCACTTCATGGGCTAGAGATAGAGAGGGCTTGGCCACAAAAAGTGATAATCTTGGGGAATTCTATTGGCCACAATTCAGGGAGGAGTAGCTCAAGGTTTTGGTCCCTTTGGCCCATTTCCTAGAGGACGCTCATAAATGTGACAAACAGAAAGTGTTGGGAGTACAAGGAAGGGAACTGACTTGATAAAAGAGTGAGACTAAAAGTGAACGTGTGGGAAATAAACCAATTTTATTGTATTAGTCTGCTAGGGCTTCTATAACAAAGTACCATACACTGGGTGGCTTAAACAACACAAATTTATTGTCTCACAGTTCTAGAGTCTAGAAGTCCACCATCAAGGTGTTGTCAGAGTTTGTTCCTTCAGAGGGCTGTGAGGGAAGGATCTGTTCCAGGCCTCTCTCCTGGCTTGTACATGGCCGTCTTCTCCCTGTGTCTCTTCACATTGTCTTCCTTCTACGTGAATCTCTGTGTCCAAATTTCCCATTTTTTAAGAACACTAGTCATATTGGTTTAGTACCCCTCTCCCAATGACCTCGTGTTAACTTGATTACCTCTGTAAAGATTCTGTTTCCAAATAAGGCCACATTCTGAGGAAGTGGGGTTAGAACTTCCACATATGAGTTTTGAGGGGATGCAATTCATCCCATAAACCTATTTATACATGTCTAGTTTTGGGTTTTTTTTCCCTCACACATAATCTCAAGTCCTCAGAACAATTCTGCAAAGCTAGTACTATTACCTTCATTTTAGGCTTCCTTTAAGGCTCAGAGAGCAGAAGGAAATTCCTCCAAGTCACTGAATTGATAAGTGAAGGAGTAAGAATTTGAAGTCAGGTGTTCATCATTCTAAGACCATAGTCTTTCCACATTGAGTACCATTGAGTGTCAGACACTAAAACGGACACTAAGCAATTCAGAGATCATAAAAATTCTTACCTTTGAGGACCATTCATTCTCACTAGGAAACATTTTATTCCATGAAATCTCTAGGAGTAATGCAATTCTTCCCCATACATAAAGTATGTAATCATAAAGCATGCACGTATGTAACACAGGGCATTTTTGGTGGACCAAGATGTTTGATGTTATTGGTATCTCCCCATGGCTAAGAAATGATTAAAAAGAGTGGAAACCCACAGGAACAAATAGAAATTCCAGTGCAGATTACATGGTTGGCAAAAATGGAAGGCTTATGTTTATGAGACTTTAAAAGAGGAATACTAGAGCAAAGGTAAACATTTAGTTTTGATGAACTTATCCAAAATTTTATGATTAGAAAATCTAGAATTAATCTATTTTTAATTTCAGTATATAGGAATGTTTTGTGTTTATGGCGTAGTATTTTTTAATGTATTGCTTTATTATGGCCTCAAACTTTCAATCAAAAGCTCTAGGGAACTTCTCTCCTTCCATTTTTATTTCCAAATGCCAAAGTCGTGCAGGTTGAGTGGGGATTGTTTTTATGACTAGGTGCGATGAATTAGAAACAATGAATTGAGAACAATGACTTACATCTAGTGACTTTTTCATCTGCTTCTTTCATGAAATAAACCACTGTGTATAGTATCACACTTATTCTTTTGTGTTATTAAATTTCTTGTCAAAATCTTCTTTAAACCACAGAGACAAAGATGAATTCTCCCTCTGTGAGTCTGAGCAGTTAAATTTACTTCTCTGACACAGTGCAAGTTGATTTAGGGCTAATCTGTCTGCTTTTTCTTGGCTTCGTGTAAAACATTGCTTTCCTTGGTTTCTTTTCTTTCACTCTACACTGTCTTTTAGAAATATGTAATTTCAATTTATACTGTAAGAAATTAGTCTCTATGAGAAAAATCCAGGAAGACCTTTATAACATAAGAAAAACATACATTACTCATATGCTTTCGGGTTTCCCCCATGTAACAACAAGCTGGAATGTTGACAATCTGAGGGGAGAGAGGGGTGATAATCAATACTTGGAAAGTAACACTAACGAAAAGTAAAAACCATGATCCGACACAGTTAGCAACATGACAAACTGCTGCATTGACTATTTATCTGTGCTAGTCTGGCCTTCCCTCCCACCAAGAATATTTGACTCAGATCCATGATACCACATTCGATTCCTCTATTTATTTTATTAATGAACAGATATGTTGTGGACATTCAGGAATAAAATGAAAGAAAAGGATCAGTAATCATGGAAAACCAATATATGTTTACTAAGAACTAAGTCCCAGAAATGAATTTCTTTTTCTGATATTTGCTAAGTTTGAAATGTGGGCAAATAATAGCGTATATCAGTGAAAATTCAGTCTTAAGCTTTCAGGATATCCTTTGGCAGAAATTTGGATTGGGTGATAGTATAGTTAGGTGGACTCCCACGTATTTAAACAATTATATTTAAAGTTGATGGATTAATTAATGTCAATTTGTAAGAATTCTAGTGGTGTGAACACAGAAGCCAAATGTAGTTTTTTCTGATTCAACATTTTTTCACTCAAATATTTATTGATAGCCTAGTCTGTGCCAGGTGCTTGGACTAGGCATTAGGAGTGTCACTGGTATCAAGACATGGTCTCACCTTCAAGGAACTTGCAGTTTTGTGGGGAAACCCAAGGAAGAAGAGAACACTAACATCAGGGAGTGATATCTACTGTATTCTACAATACTCTACTATACAATACTCTACTATACCATACCATACCATACTATGCTCTATAATACTATACAATACAATACTATGCTATACTATACTGTACTTACTATGACAGGATTATGGTTCTATACAGTGCTATAGGGGCACCAAAGAAAGAGAGAATGTAATAGGAGCTGAAGGAAGGTGTTATGGAGAAAATGTCATCTTGAATGAGAGCTGAAAGATAACTAAAACAGAACCAGACAAAATGTAAAGGTGAGTGTGGGAGAACATCCTCAGGGAAAGATGTTCCAGGGAGAAAGAAAAGCATATACAAAAGTCTTGAGTACTCATCAATGACTTGGATAAAGATTGAAGAGAACAGTATAGTGGACGCTGGTGCTGTCTCCCTAATATTCAATGTATTCTAACTCCATTGTGAAAGACTAAGCGGTTTGTACGCTGACCACATTTCTAGGAGTTGGACTTGATTAGTTTGATCAATCCTAGCCATCCCATATTTTTTGTCAATGATTGGTTTGGAGTCCAGGCTTAAGCCATTCAGTTCATGGCACTTCTCTGAAATGAGGGTTTGGGAGGAAGTGGGCCAGTGGGGTACAATGGGGCATTTTCTGGGGGTTTCCAGGAAATTGTCTGGGATAGAAAGCATATCTTGTCTTATATGTGATTATGAAAGCATGTAGCCCCAATTGCTCTAGCAGGTATCCTATGACTATATGAAGGAACAGCCTTACGATGAAGCTGACACCACTGCTGAATGAAGAGTGGAAAGCCCTTGAGTTCTTGATAATGTAACACGGCTGAAACATCCAACTCCAAAGCATGGTCTACCTCTGTACTTCTGTTAAATGAGCCAGTAATCTCCTTTGTTGTTTAAACAAGTTTGACTTAGACTTCTGTTTTTTGCAGCTGAAACAGCTTAAATGATAACGTTTGATAATCATATTTACAGATGATTTAAAAGTAGGAAAGATAGCAAATAACTTTTAGATCAAAATGATAGGATTCAAAGGGATTTTAATGGGCAAGGTGATGGGTTTGAACAAACGAAGAGAGATTTAACAAAGATAAGTATAAGGCTTTTTGATTACATATACATATTTTAAATCATTACAAAAAGTGGCATGGAGGAAACTCAAGCTATCTGTAGTTTGTGTGAAGAGTACTCAGGGATATAGTGACACTACAAGTTTCATACGAATTAACTATGTGACATGGATACCAAAATATGCAACTGAGCTTGAATACTGCACAAATAAAAACACCTAAAGTATTTTGAAACAAATCAGGCTTTAAATAGAAATTAGTTAAAAGATGTATTTCAAAATTGACAGTGATGCAGTTTGGGCTTTTAGGGTCTTCACAACTAATGATAGTAAAACTACAAACAATGATGTACTTTTACATTTTTGCAAATCATTTCTAAAAAAATGTTCAAGTTCAAATTTCTGCTCATGTTCAAATTCCATCCATTAAGGATATATTTATACTAGTCTTCTATTAAGGACATTTACATTGACAAGGCAATTTTTCTCCATATTTAGGTTTCAAATGAATCTATAAATGGTTTGCTCTATTTGTGGTTTGCTCTAAAATCTCTGGTCTTCTTCAATGAAGTTCAGAGACACTTCTCTGGACCCTGGCTGCACTTCAGACTCAGAGAAAATTTTAGATGTTTAAAACTTACCCCTAGAAATTCTGATTTAACTGGCCATTAATATTTTTGAAAAGCCCCCTAAGTTATTCTAATGTATAGCCCAGTGGGAAACAGTGGTCTATAGCATCAAGTTCAATCTTCTTAGCTTGGTATTCATTGCTTTTCAAAATAGCTTCAAGCCTGTCTAGCTTCAGAACCCACTACACTCCACCAATCTTACCCTATGTATCTTATGCTCAGTTATTATTTTTAAAATCCCTTTGTCTTTCTTAACAATATCTTGAGTAATCTCTCGTGATTTCCTTTTAGAACCTGAAATAGGAATAAACTAGAAATACAGCGGATCTATTACTCCAAAGTCATTCACAGTGCTATTCATCTTTGTTTGCTGTCACTATACAGACAAGCACACCAAAATATTTGATTTCCTGACTCTAATGAAGTTTTGAGTTGGCTGTGTTATATCACTTTTGCTAATGAGGTCAAAGTTCCTGGGAAGATTTTCTTTCTTGAAATAAAGGCAAAGTCTCCCTAAGGACAAAAGAATAACCTATGTCTCTTTGCACTCCCCATCCCTTCCTGCCTGGAATACAGACATGAAGCCTAGTAGTACAGCAGCTATCCTGTAATTATGAGCTAAACAACATGAAGATGAAGGCCCACAGATTAAAGTTAGAAAGATAGAAGAGCTTGTGTACCTGTTGATATCACTGAACTGGTATGTCACTCCTGAACCACCAACCCACCATCATACCAAAATAGGTTTTTAAGCCATTGTAGTAGGTTTTTCTGTGATTTGCAGCAAAATGTATTTCTAAATAAAATTATTACGATTATATTTTGAACTCTTTGATTCATCAGATTATTGAAAAAGAAATCCAATCACTTTTGAAACTAGGGACAATCCATGCAATTTTGGTGTCAGAATTAAAGGAAAACAATATAGTACACATAATGATTAATTTTGTAATGAACAGAAGTTATGCTTATCAGCTGGGTAGGGGAAACATTGGGATAACAATTTGGGGATGTCCAGAAAAATTTTGTTTGTTTTTTTAAAAATGGCTTTACAAATGTGTTTTTGCTTTAGTGCTTGTATTTTTTAAATTTTTGCCACAGCTCTAGCAGTCCTTTCATTTGTTCATTCATTTATGAAATCAATGTGGCACCTCAGACTAACAAAATGGCTGGTGTCTGTTTCTAAATAATTCATTCAAGACTAATAAGGCTTTTAAGTAAACATGATTTTGGTTATTCATGGGTTACATACATTCATAGTTGGGTACAAGTTCTTTCTTGCAAAGGATGCACAATGTTTTTGTCATTCAGAAATATTCCTTTGATGAATTCAACTAAAATCTACTCAATTGTCAGGGCTTACTGAATAAAGAGAAAGTTGACCGCAGAAAATTTAGATATTTGGTGTGGAATACTGTATATTTAAAATGTATCCTTTATTATGCATATCCACTTTAAAATCAGATGGCTGGCTTCTATAATCAAATGGATTTTGGAGCCCAAGTATGGGGTTTTTTTTTGATAATGAAAATGGTTCTATAAAGCATTTATGACAAAGTTCAAAATCTAAGGTTAATACAAAAGGGTTGGAAAGCAATCACCAGGTAAGTAGAAATTTAGCATGGGAAATGAAAGGCAAAGATGGGGAAATAAAATGAAGAGAAGCACCGGGCATAAAGGGATTTGAAAGGAACATTAATACCTTGCATAATGAAAAAGAATATAGGTAGATGATAGTGACTATGGAAATGGTGAAGAATAACTGATGGTGTTACTTCAGTCTACACTAGAGAAAAGTGATAATAAATAAAAGTCAGTTAGCAGATCTGTGGGTGTTCTGGACTTTTAAAAGACCGATAAATCAATTGCTTGTAATGTAAGTTTCAGGATGAGAAAAGCATGTGGGGCCTGCATCTAATTTCCCAGGCTTCAGGAAAATGCATGTCATGTCCATTGCAAAACAAAAACAAATCCAGGAGAGCTATTTAACATACACCAGTGAAAATAAAGATCAACAGAAATTGCCTTCTAAAAATATTTTTGGAGGAATTTAAAAGCGATGAAGCCCTCGTTATTTCCATTTCTCTACAGATTGCCAATGTGCCTCTATTATTTTATGCTCTTTTCCTTTCAGTAAATGCTAATGAGAAAACGATATGCATATGCATAATCTGGGCAGAGCTACATATGTGAGATGAGGCTCAATGCATTAACTTGCCAGCTTCGTTTCTGTCAGCCTCACATATTTGAAGAGCTGGAAGAAAGTTCTGGAGGAGGAGATTTTACCCAATCATGGTGAGTACTCAAGAAGTCAGGTCATTTTTCCTGATAATTACTACCACAAAATGATGGGACTGGCCGAAACTCTGAAAATCTGTTCATTCTTCTCTTACTAATCACTCCACTCTCAAAAACCAACTTTGTTTTTGGTCAAGTCTTTGTATGACAGCGGGATTGCCTGTTCTCGTATTATTACCACTAAGACTTATGCTTGTTCATTGCACACATGATAAACAAACAGTTTGAGTAACAATTTCCAATGTATCAATGTAACAAAAATCCATAGCTGAGACATCACTGAACAAAGTTTGGGCAAACAAATCTGGCCATAGTTCTATGGAATATACCATAGCAACATAGTTCTATGGAATACACCAATTCAAATGTAATTGAATTTCATTTTTGAAGAGCTACCCAGTGTTGATAAAATCCTATACCAATTAATTTTTTAAATTACTTGTGTGCATCATCTTTCCAAGTGGTTAAATCGTTGAATAACCTGGGTTCAAATCCCAGGTCCACCACTTACTAGACGTCTGACCTTGGGCAAGTGAATTAACCAAGTATTCTCTTTTGTGAAATGAAGGTAATAACAATACTTGGTTCAAAGCATTGCTGCAAGATTTGAATGAGATAATGAATGTGCAATACTTGTACTCTGATGTTTTCCCAGTATACCAGGTCACTTGCTTTTAGGCCATGAACTACCGATTAGGTGATTGGTAAGGAAAGACAGCCTGTACCTGTTAATGATAGGATAGAGTATATTGAGTTTCTTGTAAAATATTTAGCCTCATTGACTTGTATAAGATTGGAATCAGGTATGAGTGGATATCCCTTATCACATGTGTCTGGTAGTGACTAGTTCATGAGGAGAGAATCTAGGAGATCCTGAAGGGGAAAGAGCACAGGATCTTAAGAGCTTAGGGTAGGACCTAAGTCCACGGGCACTCAAGAGTGTTTCATTGTTTAGGTAATTTCAGTTTTAATGTTTCACATGGTTTCTCTACTTTTCCAGAGTATTGAGAGTGATAAAGACAGTGAAGTTTTTGGGTTCAAGGCAAGGCCTCACATAATTCACAAATATCTGTACCAGTAAAATGTGTTTTTCTATCACTTGACAGGTAAGTTGGAATGTCCTACATAGGGAACACCATTCCCTGGCTTCAGCTCTAGACAGGCATTGAGGAAATTTAGACAGAGTTTTAGAAAAATCAATCTAGACTCTTATAGGTTCTGCTCTAGTTATTTTTGCCAAAGTATAAAGAGTCCTTTGCCCATAGAGTTTCTGGAACCATAGCTAACACCATAGGTGTTTTTGAGTCACAAACAGTGTAGGTATATTATTATCCACATCAGTTATAATTTCATTGTGCATAGGAGAATTTTCTGCAACTTCTAAAAATAATCCTTCTGTAGCATGTGTTATCTGGCAGTTTCATTTGCTGAGTAGATTCTTACGTACTAAACTTGCAGAAACTGTGTCAGAGATAAGAAAGAAGTGTTTTTCTAATAATAGTCCCAAAGTGACAATTTTAAGTTGGGACATTGGAAAGGATTTAGGATTGTTAGAAATTCCTACTATTTGAGTGGTTTTAGTGCTCTGAGGGATCTGATCCGCTATGGCAGTGGATTGAAGGTATGTAGAGTGGCATTGTATCAACAAGCAAAGCGTACCATTGTTCATTTATATTTGCAAACAATTTACCTCAGGAGTTTAAGGAAAAGAGAGGCATTATTGGGTTTTAATATTTCCCTTGGAGCAGCATCATCTCCTTTTGTTTTTCAACCAATAAATGATAATGGCTCTTCCAATGACTCTTTTTTGCTATATCTACAAGTGTTTTATTTATAGATTCTTGGTTCTTAGAGAATAAGGACTCTTTGTTCTTGTTTTTATTTTGGAGGAACAGTTGTTTTATTTGTAGAGCCAGATGTTTGTTTTCCTTTTTAGCTTGTTTACTTTCCATGACTTTTTGAAAATATTTAGCCACATGTTGGAGGTCTTCTAAATTGGTAATTTTCCATTCCAGTTATTTTCTGACTATGCCCCCATTTCAGGCTTGAGTCCATTACAAAAGAGAGAACAATTTTCCTTTGACTTCTACTGTTGAATCTACCCCAGAATATTGGTTGAAAGTTATCTAAAGTCTATTTTTAAAGCTTCCTATTTACTCACCTTTATTTTTATTTATAATTTTGAATCTTTGACCAATCTACTCTTAAGAGAAAGGTTTTTGGACCTTATGTAGTGCATTTTCTATTTTTCTTGCTGT
The DNA here is from genome assembly GCF_020826845.1 of Diceros bicornis minor. Classification (NCBI taxonomy): domain Eukaryota; kingdom Metazoa; phylum Chordata; class Mammalia; order Perissodactyla; family Rhinocerotidae; genus Diceros; species Diceros bicornis. Next base: position 80,529,015 of record NC_080741.1, on the reverse strand, counting down.
TTTAAGGCCAATTTTCAAATTGTGTTCAGTTGGAGTATTTAAATATTCTCCTGGTCTCTTGTCTCCAGTTGTTTTCAACCATTTTCCCTTTGTTAGGAGTTTATAATTTAGTGAACTACTTTATTCAGAATAGTAGACCAGAATACCAAATATCTTATAAAATCTGGAATTCTATAACAATTTTTTTGGTCTATCTTGCTAAGGTATAGTAACTGTAGCCCTTAGCTCTAAACTGGGGTTTAAATTCAACTTGTATGGATCTGCCTTCTGGTTTAGCAATTTTAAGGGAATATTGTGCAATGCGATTGTTTTTAAGGGTCAGATTCCTTCTTCTATCATGGGCTGTTTAATTGGTATTTCTTCTAGATCCTCAGTAGAATTTAGTTACAATCTTGCCGTGGTGAGTTAGTGTCTAGGACGTGAGGAATATTGATGTTTTCCCCAAAGTACATCCTTATTTCTTCGAACATTCTTAAGTTTTCTATCTCTTGGCATATTTGAATTACCCCAAATTCTGTCAGTTTGAGAAGATAAAAAGGATCTGTTAATGAACTGAATTACCTTTTCTAATTTAAGAATTTTGCACCCAACCACCATCCCTTATTCAAGAGGCATTCTCTATTTCTGTTCCTGGAGTAAAACAGTGTAAGTGGTTGAGGACAAACCAATTTTCTTCCCTATTTATCTCAACTGATGATCCCTTTTCTGAAGAGATTTCTAGGCTAATATTGAGGACTGGCATCAGGAATGGAAAAAAAATCCTTTAAAAAAATCTGTAAACTGTAAATCTTTGTGAAAATCAATGAAAGTAATCTAAAGTATATGTCAAGGTTCTAAATAATTTTTAAAATATACAATCCTAAAAGTGGTCAAATCTGCTGGTCACTCTCCCCTCCTTGTTACCTTCTATCAAGAGGTGGAAAGGGAAAGAGTTGACTTGAGCTAAATCACCTCAAGTCTTCAAGTTTGAAAGCCTTTGACTTGTGATTATAGGGCTCTAATTTTCTATAACAGTTTTTTGGAAACTGGGTTTTACCCATAGGTTCCTTCTAGGGAATAATGACTCCTGAAATTCACAATAGTGTGTGCCTATCTGTTCAGCTTCATTTCTCCTCTCCTCTCTCTCTCTCTCTTTCCGTCATATAGCCATTCAGAATTTGGAATTCTTCAGACACAGTTCCCTCCATCTAAGACTTCAAGTGTGTTGTTCCCCTTTTTGGAATATATTCTCCTCCCCTTCCCCATCTTTCACCCCATTGTCCTGGTTAATGTAATTCAACTGTCAGGTTTCATCTCAAACTGTTACTCTCTCTGTTTAATCCTTTCCTTCCCTATTAAAACGCTAAGACCCTCGTTGGGCTTGTTCTCTGCTATCTTTGCAGTGATAACTCAGCATCCAGTGCATAATGAATGCTCAAAAAATACGTGTTGAATAAATAACTAATACTATATGTAATGGGTTCTAAGGTAATAAAGGGAAATTGAAAGGTTATCTATGGATAGTGCCACATGGAAGTTTTGTCAACTGCAAAATACCACTCAAATAGCTTTGAAAGAAAAAAATGTCACCCAATATTATCACCAAATTTAATAGTGTATTACAAAATAGATTTAATATGGAACATGTGTATTCGAGGGAATGAGTTGATGCATAGGTTAAACGATGTTTATAGGAACTAGTTTCTACACATTTATAACACCAGAGGGATAACTTTTAAATTTACCTGTAATTATTTATGGAGCACAATTTGTTTATATAATGCCACAGTAAATGAACTAGAATAACTCAACAAATATTTAAAAATATTTGAATGTTTGTTATATGCCAGACATTATGTAAGGACTGGGGATAGAATGGTAAAGGGATGAATGCAAATGCAATGAATAATCCAGCAACTAGTTATCATTAAAACATTTTTAACTCTACCACCCACAATTGCTTTGGGTAGCAAGTACAAGTCACAGATTACAAACCAAGAAACATGAAATATTTTTTAGTTTTTAGAACTTTAGTGTTTTAGGACCTAATGTCTATTACAAGGAATACCCCCTTTTCCCTCCCTTTCTCTCTGGGATCGCATCTAAATTCCAGAGGGTTTATGTAATGTCAGAGCACATTAACTTAGAGTGGGGGTGGGCACAAGCTTGTTTGGGTCATTACTCTATCCACATTGGCACTTGCTCGTAAGTTCTCATTCCTATCTGGACTTTGGCCATCAATCCATGTGGCTACTGAGATTCTCCCTTGTTTCCAACTGTCAGACATTTTCAAATCCTTCTGGTCTCTGCCATTTAGGGGCACGTGGCAAACCATCTCCCATTCCTGCACTACGCTAAGTGGTGAGAATCTCAACTCCCATCCTCCCTGGCCCTCTCAAACTCTGCCGTAGCCATAGAAACTCTCTGAGGAGATCTCAGTCTCATCTGCTTAGACATATCTTGCATTTAAGAAGAAGTACACGCAAATGAATCTACATTAGTATTCAAGGAAATGCAAATTAAAACCACCGTGATTTGGAGACTGAAGATTACTGCTATAGTCTAAATGTGTGCCCCCCAAAATTCATATGTTGCACACATAACCCCCACTGTGATGATATTAGGCAGTGGAGTGCTTGAACAGTGATTAGGTCGAGGCAGCAGAGCCCTCTTGAATGAGATTAATGCCTTCATAAAAGGGATCTGAAAGAGCTCCCTTGCCCCTTCTACCATGTTAGGATACAAGAAGGTTACCTTCTTGTAACTTACCTGGCCACACTAGAACCCTGATCTCAAACTTCCAGCCTCTAGAACTGTGAGAAATAATTTTCTGTTGTTCATAAGCCACCCAGATATTTTGTTATAGCAGATATTTGATATCTATCTTGCAGAAATTTCTTCTATACCCACATAGTGTTGGGTAGGGAAAATCAATATCTGGCCATCTTTTTGGCTTTACCTAGTATATTGGGATAGTAGTTGAGCTTTTTTATCAGACATCAAAATAAGATCACTTGAATAAGATAGAAGTTCATTTCTCCCTCATTTAAAAATATGGGAAGGTGATTCTGTGATGGTGTGATGGTTGAGGGCTGATACAATGCTTTAAATTATCCAGGCGTCTTTTACCTTGTTGCTCTGCTATCCTTAACCTGTGGTTTCCATCTTGTGGTCCAGTTTTCACCATTCTTTCTCATTATAGTCAAGAAAAAGAAGGGGAAAGGCCATACCTAGTCACCTGATCAAACCTAGCTGCACAGAAGGCCCGGAAAAATAGTCTTTTGCCTGCGAGACCATGTGGCAATTAAACTTGCAATTTCTATACTAAAGAAAAGAGGAAATGGACACGGTGTATGTGTGAGGTAACCAGGAGAATCTGCTCATTGGGGACAGAGGCCCCATCACCCTGTTCTAGGTTTTCCATGTCCCCACTTTGGGACTCAATCTAAGGGCTCAGGGCTCCTTCTTGAAGCCCACTCACATCCAAGATCTATTTTCCCCCTAGTTCTCCTTTCTTTTTAGCAACCCATAGAATTATTATTATGATGAGAGTTAGGAAAAGGGATAGAAGGGTCAGGAAGCCTTCTCTCATGAAGCATTCACATTTTACTGTAACAATGACCATGCTTCTCGAAAGTCAAAAGCCAAAAATCTATCATTTTCTGTTCTTCTGCGTTATCCTTTTTCTGGGGTCTTGAGCATAAACCACTTAAGCTAGAGCCTTAATGGGGGAGGGCCATGAAGTAACAATAAATACTGGAAACTGAAAACAAATTGGTCAAGATATCAAAACATCTGATTACATATGAATAACCCGAACTTTAATTTTTTTTTTTTTGATGAGGAAGATTAGCCCTGAGCTAACATCTGTTGCCAATCCTCCTCTACTTTATATGTGGGACACCTGCCACAGCATGGCTTGATAAGCAGTGCGTATGTCTGCACCCAGGGTCTGAACCTGCGAACCCCAGGCCGCCAAAGCGGAGCGCACGAACTTAACCACTACGCCACCAGGCCGGCCCCATGAACTCTAATTTTTTTTTTTTGTGGTGAGGAAGACCAGCCCTGAGCTAACATCTGATGCCAATCCTCCTCTTTTTTTTTTGCTGAGGAAGACTGGCCCTGGGCTAACATCCGTGCCCATTTTCCTCTACTTTATATGGGACGCCGCCATAGCATTGCTTGACAAGCGGTGCGTTGGTGTGCGCCTGGGATCTCAATGTGCGAACCCTGGACCACTGCAGTGGAGAGCGGGCACTTAACTGCTATGCCACCAGCCCGCCCCAAACTCTAATTTTTAATAACCTGAATTCTAAATTTTGGTTCTGTTGCTCTCAATTAACTTTGACAACTTTCTGAGGTTCAATATTTTCTTAGATAATTGTCTATGTAAACAGAGAACATAGGGACTATAAAAAAATGGCTAAGCATGCTTTATGAGAGCAAAACAAATAATGATCAAAAAAGAAATTTCTTACAAAGAGTTTAACTGGGAGAGGTTATAGCCACCCCATAAACTGACAGTCTTCTCTTCAAAATATAGACAATGCTGAAACCTAGATTAAACTTTCAGAATAGGCATACAATCCAGTGCACTTGTATTGGTTTATGTATCAATATGCCCCAGAGAAATTTATTTTGTGGCATACTTGACTTTTTAGCAAGTATCTTATTAGAGTAGCAGAATACATATAACTAAAGATTGGCTTCCTCATTTCACTATGAGCCTGGCAGGGTTAAATTCCCAGTGTTTCTAGAGAATAATCAGAAATCACACTTTATTTTTATATTCCTCTTGTATTTATTATAAATGGAATTTCTAATGTGCCCAATATATTCTTCAAATGTATAAAACTGTTGTAAATAGTTATTTTTCTAACACGTCTTCAAATTAAACCTTTGGCCGTAAATGGTAGCTGGTTTTTTAATCAAAAATGATTATAAAGGGTAATCTCACAGACAACAGGCTTTTGACTCAAGGGTAATTTAATAAAGGTATTTCTCTATTTGCCGACTGTGCAGTGAATTGTGCCTGAGATGTTAGTCCTATCTTTTTATTTAAGAATTGCTATCAAGGGACAAGTCATAAAAATAGAATCTCATTAGTATTAATTTTAATAATTCACTCAGCAAGCTCATATACCCAATTCTGTCTGACTATTCTCCGTGTCACAAAAATGGCTTCCTAGCTGCAATTTTCATAACAAAGCTTTAACCAAATCATCTCCCAGTTAGATTATTCTCCAAACAGAATGAAATTTAATGTAACCGGAATAAAAATGATACTACTGGAAGGGGCATTAGTGATCAAAAAGTCCCATCTGTTGGTTTTACAGATGAGGAAACAGAATTCATATGATTAGTTCAAGGTTATACAGCTATGATATGTGTGCTTCAAATTCAATTATAATGAAAATAAGAAAGCATGTGTTAGTAAGTACAAATCTTCAAAGTTTAGATTTAGAATTATATCATAAATATGATGGTGTGGCATCTCTCTTGGGTGTTATACTCTAAAGACATTAGGTAAGGTGAAAATCATATATAATCATATATAATGGTCAAATTACCATTATTTTGCACCTGAATTCTCAACATTGCACTCAGTAGACTGCTTGATACCATGGCTTGATAATTTCTGTTCTATAAATTCATCGTAGCATGGATGCAAGGTATGCTGTGGCCACATTTATGCACTACATTGGAAACTGATATGGAATTCCTTAACAAGTCCAGCACAGCCAGTTTTCCTCCATTGAAATAGACCTTGATTTCTTCAGTTGAGCAACAGATGATGAAGTTGACTCATATTGAGGGATCATAGCATATGAATGATGCATACAGTGAGTCCCCAGATTCACACTCAGCATGGTGTAATTATTATGATATGAGTTCCCATAGGGACTAAAACATACTGCAGGCGGAGCAATCTTACATCTCTCTCTTGAGCTCACTCATTCTAAGACATGTGCTTGTTGGACAGAATTGTCTGTATTATTTAAATTATTTCTTTCTTTTGACTTATTTAAATTATTTCTCTCTTTTGCTTCATTTTTCTCCTATGGGAGAAATGAAAATATTAAAGTTAATAAAATTAAATGAGAGGGAGGAACTCCAGTGTATATCTGTATAATCATAGTATTATTTGGCCATGTTCTATTCAGTTTAATAAACATTTATTAGGGGCCTACTATACGTTTGCAGGCATGAGCATTTATATAAAATCTTATGACCAGTCAGGCGATATCAGTGGGAAAGTACTGCATCAGATGTAAGTCCTTATCTCTCTGCCTCTGATTTTCATACCTAACTCTTCCATCCTTTGGGTTAAGTAAAAGAGTGATGTTTTGTTTGAGGGACAGTGATGGTGACTGTGAGGGCAGAGAGGTAGAGCTCCTCTTGGTGAAGGGGTAGAAGAGGACCAAAGGGATTTACAGTCTGCCTTGCATGTTTTATACTTGATTATATTTAGTCACGTGTATTTTGTCACTGTTGTGATATAGATCCTTCTCCTGGTCATTTTCTAACAGGACATGTTGAGTAAGCCTGTGCTGGGACTCAGACTCTACAAGTAGACAGAGATGTGTTACTTCTCTTTTAACATATCCCTGGGAATATGAAGCTTGGATATTGCTGCCTAGAGTTGGCTGAAGATTCCACAATATTACAGAGGAGCAGGGAGGCCTTTTGCGGTGGGAGATGACCAAGTGTTTTTCAAGACTTCACAGTAAAGGATTAGATCAATTGGGGTGGTTCTGTCCATGGCTAACCAGTAGGAAAGTGAAAAGAGGCTCATGAAAAATAATTCCACATTAAGATAGAAGGAGATGGGATTAGTGAACTCACTTCCCCCAAAACTATCCAATACGAAAGTAAATGCCAGTGCTTCATCAGAGAGATTGCTTCTTAACCCTGTCATCCTACAGAAAAGGCTATGTCAATGATTATAAAAAGTTGTATCATTGGGCGTTACAACATTCGGCAATGAGCATCCTTTACTGAGTATAATTTCAACTATGTGTGATGTTAAGAGGTGGAGAAGCAGTAATAGTAGCAACAGCATCCAGTTTCTGAGATTACAAACATTGACAGTGATTGTCTTTCAGTCTCAAGGGGTTATATCTTAGCAACATGATAATAGTATGGGACTTCACTACCACACTTTCAACAATGGACAGATCATCCTGACAGAAAATCAGTAAGAAAACAAGTGGACTTGAATGACACTGTAGACCAAATGGACCTAACAGACTTATACAAAACATTCCATCCAACAGTAGCAGAATACACATCCTTTTCAAGCAGACACAGAACATTCTCCAGGCTAGATCATATGTTAGGCCACAAAACAAGTCTTAACAAATTTAAGAAGACTGAAGTAATATCAAGTATCTTTTCTGATCATAATGGTGTGAAACTAGAAATCAATAACAGGAGGAAAATTGGAAAGTTCACAAATATGTGGAAAGCAAACAACACACTCCTGAACAACCAGTGGATCAAAGAAGAAATCAAAAGGAAAAGCAAAAAATATCTTGAGACAAATGAAAATGGAAACACAATCTACCAAAACTTATGGCATACTGCAAAAGCAGTTCTAAGAGAGAAGATTATAGGGATAAATGCCTGCATTAAGAAACAGGAAAGGTCTCAAATAAACAACCTAACTTTATACCTCAAGGAATTAGAAAAATAACAAAGTTAGCAGAAGGAAGAAAATAATAAAGATCAGGGCAGAACTAAATGAATTAGAGACTAGAAAAACAATAGAAAAGATTAATGAAACTAAGAGTTAGTTTGTTGAAAAGATAAACAAAATCGACTAACCGTTAGCTAGACTAAGAAAAAAAGAGAGCAGACTCAAATAAATAAAATTATAAATGAAAAAGAAAACATCACAACTGATATCACAGAAATACAAGGATCATAAGAGACTACTACAAACAGTTATATGCCAACAAATTGGGTAACCTAGAATAAATGGATAAATTCTTAGAAACATACAATCTACCAAGACAGAATCATGAAGAAATAGAAAATCTGAACAGACCAAGTACTAGTAAGAAGATTGAATCAATAATTAAAAAAACCTCCCAACAAAGAAAAGCCCAGGACCTGAGGGCTTCACTGGTGAATTCTACCAAACATTCAAAGAAGAATTAATGCCAATCCATCTCAAATTCTTTCAAAAAATTGAAGAGGAGAGAACACTTCTAAACTCATTTTATGAGGCCAGCATTACCCTAATACCAAAGGCATATGAGGACACTATAAGAAAAAATAAATAAATAAAGGCCAGTGTCTCTGATAAATATAGATGCAAAAAACCTCAGCAGAATACCAGCATATGGGATTCAACATCACATTGAAAGGATTGTACACCGTGAGCAAGTGGGATTTATCCCTCGCGTGTAAGGATGTTTCAACATACACAAACCAATAAATGTGATACAGCACATTAAGAGAATAAAGGATAAAAATCATAGGATCATCTCAATAGATGCAGAAAAAGGATTCGACAAAATTCAACATCCTTTCATGATAAAAACTCCCCACAAATTATGTATATAAGGAACATACTTCAACAGAATAAAGGCCGTATATGACAAGCCCACAGTTAGCATCATACTCAATGGTGAAAAGCTAAAATCTTTTCCTCTAAGATCAGGAAACATATCCTGTGTTCATCAACTGAATTAATATTGTTAAAATGTTCATACTACCCCAAGTGATCTACAGATTCAATGCAATCCCTATCAAAATTCCAATGTCATTTTTCACAGAAATAGAAATAAAACCAATCCTATAATTCATATGGAAACACTAAAGACCTTAAATAGCGAAAGCAATTTTGAGAAAGAAGAACAAAGCCGGAGGCATCACACTACCTGATTTAAAATATACTACAGGGCCGGCCCCGTGGCTTAGCGGTTAAGTGCGCGCACTCCGATGCTGGCGGCCCGGGGTTTGGATCCCGGGCGTGCACTGACACACCGCTTCTCCGACCATGCTGAGGCCGCGTCCCACATACAGCAACTAGAAGGATGTGCAACTATGACGTACAACTATCTACTGGGGCTTTGGGGGAAAAATAAATAAATAAATAAAATTATTTAAAAAAATAAATAAATAAAATAAAATATACTACAAAGCTTCAGTAATCAAGACAATATGGTCCTGGCATAAAAACACCATATAGGCCAATGGAACAGAATAGAGAACCCAGAAATAAATCCATGCATTTACAGTCAATTGATTTTCTACAAAGGTGCCAAGAACACACAATGGGGAAAGGACAGTCTCTTCAATAAATGGTGTTGGGAAAACTGGACAGCCAGATGCTGAGGAATGAAATTGGACCCTTATCTTAGACCATATACAAAAATCAACTCAAAATGTATTAAAATGTAAACATAGATCTGAAACTATAAAACTGCTAGAAGAAAACATAGAGAAAAAGCTTCTTTTCTTTTTTTGTGAGGAAGATCAGCCCTGAGCTAACATCCACACTAATCCTCCTCTTTTTGCTGAGGAAGACCGGTTCTGAGCTAACATCTGTGCCCATCTTCCTCCACTTTACATGTGATGCTGCCACAGCATGGCCTGACAAGTGGTGCATTGGTGCACACCCAGGATCTGAACTCGGGCCGCCAGCAGCGGAGCACACGCACTTAACTGCTGCTCCATGGGGCCGGCCCAGAAAAAGCTTCTTGACATTGGTCTGGGCAATGATTTTTTGGATATGACCCCAAAAGCACAGGCAACAAAAGAAAAAAATAGACAAGTGGGACTGCAGCTGCATAGTAAATGAAACCATCAACAGAGTGATAAGACAACCCATGGAATAACATTGTGGTGGCGTCCCATATAAAGTGGAGGAAGATGGGCACAGATGTTAGCCCAGGGCCAGTCTTCCTCAGCAAAAAAAGAGGAGGATTGACACGGATGTTAGCTCAGGGCTGATCTTCCTCACAAAAAAAAAGTAAAAAAAAAAAGATAAAAAAAAAAAGTAAAAAGAAAATATTTGCAAACCATAATCTCATAAGTGGTTAATATCTAAAATATATAAGGAGCTCAAACAACTCAATAGCAAGAAAACAAATAACCTGATTAAAAAATGGGCAAAAGACTTGAATAGACATTTCTCAAAAGAAGACATACAAATGCCTAAGAGATATATGAAAACAAGCTCAATGTCACTAATCATCAGAGAAATTCAAATCAAAGCCACGATGAGATATCACCTCATACCTGTTAGAATGACTATTAGCAAAAATACAAAAGATAAGTATTGACAAGGATGTGGAGAAAAGAGAACGCTTGTACATTGTTGGTGGGAGAGTAATTGACATAAGCATTACAGAAAATAGTATGGATGTTTCTCAAAAAATTAAAAATAGAACTATCATGTGATCCAGCAATTTCACTTCTGAGTATATATCCAAAGGAAATGAAATCAGTATCTCAAAGAGATGTCTGCACTCCCATGTTCATTGCAGCATTATTCACAATAGCCAAGATATGGAAACAACCTAAGTGTCTATCAATGGATGAATGCATAAAGAAAATGTGATATATATATATGTGATATATGTATATGACATATATGTGATATGTGTGATATAAAATATATATGTGATATGTAATACATATATATTTAATACACAATGGAATATTATTCAGCCTTGAAAAAGAAGGGAATCCTGTCATTTGCGACAACATGAATGAACTTGGAGGACTTTATGCTAACTAAAATAAGCAAGGCACAAAAAGACAAATACTGTGTGACCTCACTTATATGTGGAATCTAAATAATTCAAACTCATAGAAGCAGAGAGTAGAATGGTGGTTGCCAATGGCTGAGGGGTAGGGGAAATGGGGAGATATTGGTCAAAGGGTGCAAAGTTTCAGTTATGTAGGATGGATAGGTTCTGCAGATCTAATGTACAGCATAGTGACTACAGTTAATTATACGGTACTGTATTCTTGAAATTTGCTAAGAGAGTGGATCTTAAATGTGCTCACCACACACAAAAATAGGTAATGTGAAGTGATGAATATGCTCATTAGTTTGTTTGTGGCAATCATTTCACAATGTATATCAAAACATCACATTGTACACCTTAGATATATATAATTTTTGTCAATAAACCTGGTAAAAATGTCAAAAAAATGGATTGTGTCTCAATTTCTGATATACTTGGTGAAAGGACATAGCAGCTAGGACTGCTCAACACTTATATTCTTTGATATGACCCATGGGAAAGAAAGTTACAGGAAAAGAATGAATCCTGCTCCTCTAATCATGTGGGAGATGTCAATGTGGGATATCCCAAGCTATTAAAATGGGATATGTGGTTTATGTTTTTTATTGAGAAGATATTTATAGTGCTCGTCCATCTCCTTAGACTGAAAGCTATGTGAGGGCGGGAGTTGTGTCTTTCCAATTCCACAGGACTCATTCTAGTTCCTGGTAGATAGTACATAGGCATTCAATAACCTTTTGAGAAATGCGTAAATGACAGAATGGCTGTATGCTTGATTGCACCATTAGACTGTGAAGTCTTACATTCAGAGACAATGGCCGATGCTTCTTTTCTGTGATGTATTATTTCCTTTAGCACTTGGCATAAAGTTGGGCACATAGTTAACACTCAATAAAGGCACCTTGGATGGGTTAGTGGAGGTAGCACAACCCCCGTTTGGAGTTTCAACTGTTTTTTTCTTCCTCCTTTTTGCTCTATAATATCTTTAGGTCAATAAGGATTTCTCTTCTACTTTTCTTTTTTTTTCCGAGCTGACCTCCAAATATTTCTGGCCTCATCTCTTGACTTCTCATCCCCTAGGGTCGCTCAGAAAACATCTCATCTTCTAGTTCTATTAGCAACTTAATGAGCCAGGCCACTTCTCACTCAGTCCCCACAATTCAAGTAGTGGATTTATGTATCTTTTGTTTGGAAAGAGAAGCAACTTATAAAAAGGAATGTTCAAATGTAATGTTTTTCTGTTGTTAAAGCATCCTATTAAACCTCCAGCTTTGCAATTCCTTAGCACTAACATAAGGTCTGAAAAAAGGTGATAATTTTACAGCAAAAGGGATAGTTCATCTCTCTAGAGAATGAAACTGTCATTGATCTTCATGACAAATTGAATCTCAGGGTCTGAAAATATAGACCTTGTTTTCCTTTTTTTGTCATTATAAGTATGACCTCGCCTATGTTATAAATCAAAAGTAACTAGGGCTTTGTGGCTTTTATAAAGTTACAAGGAACAAAAAAGGGCCCATGGCACTGGTCCATTACTATGCACCCTGTCTGAGGAGACTTCATAGGTGTTTCTATGTGTGGACATTTGCTCTTCAGTCTCCTGCTTAATGAGAGCGAATACACAAACTAAATTTCTCCATTGTAAGGGGACAATTCTTTCAGGAAAATTTCATGGCTGTAAAAGACAAAAACAAAAAGTAGTACTTACAGCTCAATCAAAAGTCAAGTCTTCTTTTATTTTAATGTAAGGAGGATCTCAAAAGACAAGGTCAAAATACCAGATTTAATTTCCATTTGCTAATTTAAACAAGGTGAATAATAAATTAAAAATTACTTCCTCACATTTAACTGTATTTTTCCATTTTAAGGGTAGAAATTAAAGGTAGAAGGAGAATAGATATGCATTCAATTCTACTCAAGAGATATTTATTGGCCAGTGTGCTTTCAAGAAGCTTACATGACTTGGGACCAGCCTGGCAGCATAGTGGTTAAGTTTGCTCCCTCTGCTTTGGTGGCCTGGGGTTCGCAGGTTCAGATCCTGGGTGCGGACCTACACTCCATTTATCAAGCCATGCTGTGGCAGGCATCCCGCATATAAAGCAGAGGAAGATGGGCACAGATGTTAGCCCAGAGCCAATCTTCCTCAGCAAAAGGAGGAGGATTGGCAACAGATGTTAGCTCAGAGCTAATCTTCCTCACCAAAAAAAAAAAAAAAGAAGAAGAAGAAGCTTACATGACAAATCTACCTGTAAGTCAAACTATGGATGTTGCAAGAGAAAAAGTGCTATTTGAAAATGGAAGAGGAGGAGCTTAATTTTAATTAAAAAATCACAGAAAAACTAATACGTGTGATGTTATCCAAAAGATGTGGGTGGTTTGAACAGGCATAAAGGGGAAATGACATTAGAAGTGAGGGAATAGCATGAGGAAAACATGGAAGTAGTAAACTACACGGCATGTCACAGACCACGGGATGTACAGCTCTGTATTGTAGGAGATGGAACTGCTAAGATAGCATCCAGTCCTAGAGTGGAGAGACTAGATGACAGATTACGAGGCTTATTATCAATTCTGCAGGCAATAAAGCACAAGGGCTACAGGTGTGAGAGACTGAAATCTGGCAAAATTGAGTTCAAGATCCAGTGCCAACATTTAACAGCTGTGTAGCCTTAAGTAGTTTACTAGGTCTCTTTGAGACTCACTGGTAATGTGGTATGATGGTAGTTCCTACCTCATTTGAATGCTGTGAGGGGCAAATGACCTAATGCATGTAGACACTAGCACTGTGCCAGTAATAAATCAGTGTGGGTAAAGTGTTGCCTGTTACTATTCTAGGTAATGGAGAAGTATCAAACGTTTCTGAACTGGAGGATATTGACATATGTATTGGGTAAGAAAGTTGAAAGCAGTGTGAAGTGTGGATTTGGTGTATGTTAACATTAAAGACACGAAGATCATTTTAGGGATGATTGCAAGAGACTGTGAAAGTCTAGAGCAATAAGGAGCAAGTTCAGTTGCTGGAGAGAAAGTCTGGAGGAGGACTATGAATTGGGCTAGGCTCGAGACAAACTGGAACGTTTTCAGCTATTCACAGTTAGGACATACAAAAGGGCATCAGCCAAGAATACACAAAATTATGTGCCAGTAACCCAAACAATATTTAGCCTTTTAAAAACCAGCATAGCAGATTGAGAGTGCAACTCTTCCAGAGATGAAATTAATGATCATATTCTGAGGTGTTGCAATTAAAACGGTGTTGAGTTACGTTAGACTGATTTCTTTCTGTGCCCAAGAAAATGCCAACCAAGTTTCAACGAAGATACCAAAATCTCTTAATCTTCTAAGTTTGATAACAAAGGGATAGCAAACGAAATACATATTTATAGTAAAACTAATAAGAGTTGATCATTCTGAGAGCTCCCATTAATTCAAGTGAGTCTTTGTCCAGTGAGAGTTAAAGCAACATTTTGAGATAGCCTCATTTCCAATCAGCCTGCTTACATAAAGATGGTAGCTTAAAATCAATGGGTTAGACTGAAAATCTTTAGGAAAACCACAGAATTCATAGTATACTTGGGGCAATTGGGATTTTCTAGGTAGATGCTGAATGGCCTGTGACATCAAGGTTGACGTGAATAAAACCGAGTCAGCTGATCCAGGATGAGATCATTGGCCACTCTTTGGGTTGAGAAATGTTTGCCTGTTGGAACTAGTTTAACTTTCAGTATAAATTAGTATTTTTTAATTAGACAATTAAAACATTAAATAAAATTCTAGAGGTTTTTTTTTTTTTTTGTGAGGAAGATCAGCCCTGAGCTAACATCCATGCTAATCCTCCTCTTTTTGCTGAGGAAGACCAGCTCTGAGCTATCTATTGCCAATCCTCCTCCTTTTTTTCCCCAAAGCCCCAGTAGATAGTTGTATGTCATAGTTGCACATCCTTCTAGTTGCTGTATGTGGGACACGGCCTCAGCATGGCCGGAGAAGCGGTGCGTCAATGTGCCCCCGGGGTCTGAACCTGGGCCGCAAGTAGCAGAGCACGCGCACTTAACCATTAAGCTACGGGGCTGGCCCTCAAGAGTTTTTTAAATTAAAAATTCCAGCTACTGTAGGCACTGGCCCAGTGGCATAGTGGTTGAGTTCACGTGCTCCGCTTTGGCAGTCCAGGGTTCACGGGTTTGGATTCCAGGTGCGGACCTACACACTGCTCATCAAGCCATGCTGGGGCAGTGTCCCACATACAAAATAGAGGAAGATTGGCACAGATGTTAGCTTAAGGACAATCTTGCTCAAGCAAAAAGAGGAAGATTGGCCACAGATGTTAGCTCAGGGCCAATCCTCCCCACCAAAAAAAAAGAAAAAAAAATCCAACTACTGTAACAACACTTTTCATGTTATTTTCTGTATTTAGAAATATTGTTTTATGCATTTGAGATCATCAGTATGCATAGTTTGGATTCCTGAAAAAAGTCAGAAATTGAATTAATAAATAACTTTAGATGTGATAGAACATGAAAATAAACAAATAAATAAATAAATAAATAAGTAAAACCAGTGGGTTATGAAAGCTCATGGACCAGGTCTGAACGTCTCAAGTCAGCATGAGCAATGCTTTTTGGTTGCATCATTGATCATAGTTGGGTAAAATAAAACTAAACTAGCATTGCAATAATCAGTCTGTGATCCAAAAAAGCTTGGAGTGATATACACGGCTTTATGAGGATTGGCTACTCTCGGGTCAAAGAGAGCTGACTTTGTTAATTGAGAGAGAGAAGGGGAGAAAGAGGAGAGAGAGAAAGACTTCAAAAGCAAGGCCTGAAATCAATCACTCCCTCAAAAACATCTTGTTTCTCTGAAAAGCTTTTCCTGTCAAGGCGACTGAAGGAAAAAGGAAAGTCCTTTTAGAACAAAAGGAAAGAGAGGACAATAGACACACAAAATTTGCTCAGGGAAAATAGCACTTTTAGAAGAAAGCAACTTTACTAATAGTAAATTTTTATTGAATGCTAGGTCTAATTTTTGCTGAGAGTTATGTTTCTCATTTACACTATCTTATTTATCTTCATGGTGCCCTTAAGAGGCAGGAATTACTAACCTTATGCTCTAGAGAAGAAGCCAGTGATAAGAGAGGGGAAGTAAGTGGGCCAAGGCCGCAAAGCCAGTCCGTCGTGGAGTAGAGAATTAAAACCCTGTCAGTTGGTTTCCCCCTACCACTACTCTATACTTCCTTCTCCCTTAAATATCTGTGCAGCATTTACTTAATTTTCAGGAATGAAACTCTTCCCCAATTTATTAAGAACAAGTATTTTGATTTTGAAGAATTTCTTCATAGGGCTTTAAATTGAAGAACGCTGCTTTATGTTCTATTACATAAACTGAATCTGGCTGAAATCTTGGATTTTCTTGAAACTGTACTTTTTGTGTAAATTTCTTAAGTAAAATGGGAAACTGAAAGCTAAGGGGTTCAACAAGATTAAATCATGACAATTTATAATTTCTAAACTCATTAGTGTCTCCTTTTCTCTCTAGGAGAAAATAACAAATGATAGATTGTTAAGGAGGCTAATTATGGAAGGTTTCTTTGGGGGAGAAAACTAAAAAACAAAAAATAATTTTAAAAAATTTAAGTTATGCTTCAGTGGAAGTGAGTCAGACTCCCATACAGCAGGGAGAACTTTATTTTCAGGCACAACTTTTGTCAATTAGATGGTATGTCCACTGAAAATGATCCATCTCTGCAATTGGTATGAAGTCTGACTTAAAATGAAAGACACTGGCACGTAGAGGTAAAGAGTAAATATTTTAGAACCAAACAGAATGGTGTTTGAGACTCAGGTCCACCACTTACCAGGTATAAGTTCTTGTTATATAAAATTAGAATAGAGTGGTATCTACCAAAAAAGAGTAATTGTGAGTATTTAATAGGATAATGCATGTGAAGTGCTTAGCACAGTTTCTGGCATTGTTTATATTCAATAAATAACAGGAGATAGTGGTGGTGGTGATGGTACTGGTGAAAAGCATTGGACATATGTTTTAGAGCAGCCCTTCACAAACTTGGACATGTTTACAAATCACCCGGAGATCTTGTTAAAATAGATTCTAACTCAGTCGATCTGGAGGGGGAGCTCAAGATTTTTCACCTCTAACAAACTCCAAGGGTGATGCTGATGTGTTGGTCTGAGGATCACCCTGGGAGCAGAGCTCTAGACTGAGGACACTGTAGATCATACATGTGAAAAATAATAGAAAATACCATGAAGGTCATTCCTCAAATCAAATACAGAGAGTGTAGAGACTTTTGCAGTAATCATGTTCTTTGGAAATGATTTTTGCTTTCTAATCCTGTGGTTTGACCATTGGACTATTACATTTAGTTCTGTAATTTCTGTTGAGCAGTTACTTCCTGACCTCCACAGTGGCAGACAGGTATGCAGATATGAGTACTTCTTGAGGGGAATTTACAATTTACCAAGAATGACAAGACTCGCATGAATAAAACATTTAGATGGCAATACAAGGATGAAAAAAATAAAACGCAAAAATGTACAGAATGAGAAATCGATGCTTCTACATGGTGGGAAGGGGAGCGAAGCTGCTGTCTTTTAGTCACCCAAAGTGGTTACGGCAGAGGCTTTCTTTCTTCTCACAGATAGGCCACTATACAGATAATAACCCATCTCAAGGAGCCAGAACAAGCAACTCTTCCTAACAATGGTGGGCATTAGGAGACCCCCAAGACATGCAGACTTGAAATTCTATAGGAAAAATCACCAGAGATCTCTGGTGAAAACGAGAACTAAGTTGTGGATAGAGGCAAATACCGCCCTTAGTGGTGGTCTAGACACTCCAAACTCAGCATCTCTCATTAGGGCGGGAAAGTTGCTCTCGGCAGTGTTCAAAATGTGAACTGGGTTCTACAGTACTTCAAAGCTTGGAGTTGCAGGCCTATCCAAGCACAAAACCGTGAGCTATTCTTAATACTTTTGGGATGGAGCAATGGTGAGAGAGGTTACCTTATATGTTTTATAAATCCTTAACCCTCAAATGCTTAGTGCTTCAAGAAAAGTAACATTGAAAACTGTGCTAAAGACACACCTCAAAACAGACAATGAAAACCAGATACAGTGAAAATATGTATATAATGTACAACATATATTTTTTGCTTCTCTTTTCAAGACTTATTGGGCAAAGTCAGTGGAATAGCAGCGCTTAAGACGCACGCATGGCTCTGGGTATATACACACAAACTCGCACACAAACTTTGACAAAGACCCAAAGGCAAAAATGCTGTATCATTTCACAAAAATTAATTAAAACAAGTGAAGAATGGAATCAATTAGAGGTAAAGTGCTGTGTAATATAAAATACTTTCTAATCATTGCATCTAATTAAAAGGAAAAGACGATCATGGCTTTTAAAGGGCCTTAATTATTATAGAAGAAGAAAATTAATTAGCAGAAATTCTCAGCTGGACATTCAGGGCTGTCTTTGGACAAAAGGGATGTCCAACTAAGAAGACTTGGCAGGCCAAAAAGATCAAAGGAATTTCTGAGAATAGAAGCTGTTGAGAACTCTGGATAATACAAGTTTGTTTGCTGACCAGTAGAATGTTTATGGTACATACTAAGACCCCAGAAGAAGATACACTATATTCTGTGACTTGGTGGGATAGGCTATGGGGACTTCCGGTAAATCAGCCAGCCTTGGGTTTATCTTGGGTATGAGAATTGGACTGATTTCAAAGAATTCACTTTGTGAATTGATCTACGTTCAATGATCTAACGGTATTTCTTTTTTTTTTTTTAAATTTTATTTATTTTATTTTTTTCCCCCAAAGCCCCTGTAGACAGTTGTATGTTATAGCTGCACATCCTTCTAGTTGCTGCATGTGGGACGCAGCCTCAGCATGGCCGGAGAAGCGGTGCGTCAGTGCGCGCCCGGGGTCTGAACCCGGGCCGCCAGCAGCGGAGCACGTGCACTTAACTGCTAAGCCACGGGGCCGGCCCACTAACAGTATTTCAAGATCTTCCAGTGGCCTCAGGGTTTTCAATATAAACGTGAACTATTTCTTCCAATGATGGAGTAAAATCTGTTGGTCATTATTGTTCTGCTTAATAACATAGATATCAGCTTTGCTTCTATTAATTCAGCTTTCTCAATCTCATATTCTTTGTTTTAGAATGATTTCTTTCTTCTTAGAATATTTATTTTATTTTCTAATTATACAAATAACACTTGCTCACTGAAGATACTGTAGAAAACACAGTAAATGCTCAAAAGGAACAAAGGAAAATCAGGTCATTTTATTTGAATACAACTATGGCAAAAAGCCTGGTGTTAGAACTGAGATTTGAGTATCATAATTGTCTCCTGTGTACAATGAGATTGTGTTAATCAACTTTGACATTACTTTTTTTTTTATCATTTCTGTTAAATATTATCCTTAATAGATGCTATTTTCACTATTATTGTAAAAAATCAAAATGGAGGAAATATTTGTATAACCAGTTTGTTGAACAAGCCATAATCTGTACACTGGGATCAGAAAGTTAGCTTGTTCTCTCTCACAACTGGCTCTGCTCACTCATTCTTGTGGACTCGTGCTTGCCCATCGTGTTTGGATAAAATCTCAGGCTAATCTCACAGATTTTATGACCAGCATCACATAAATAGCCCAGATTCTCATCAGCTTATAACTTTTTCCCTCCTACAGCTCAGACTGGCCTTCGGCTTACAAGCCTGACAAGGGCGTGGGATGTGGAGATGGCGGAAGTCACAACCAGCTCCTTCCTAATTTTTCCACCTTATGTTTTACTTCCAACTGCTGATTCTCTGTGCTGCCTCTAGTTTCCCCAGGGCAGGAGCAGGAAGAGAGAGAGAGGCAAGGGTCAGAAAATGTCTTACCAGGCTGGTTTAGTTACCATCTTGCTTTGGTGCCCACTTGGTATGTCTAATCTCCAAAACGGATTCCATAGTTCCTGGGGAATTTTGTGAGTTCTTCAGAGACCTTACTAATTCCCCTGATGAAAGCATCACCAACCGTAGAGATAGCTGCCACCTCAGCACCTGGTGTCCGGCAGATCACCCTTCTTTTGGGCCCACCTCTCTCCTCCAGGAAGTTCTCTAGGAAGGATGGCTCTCTGTTCCGTGTCTGTGAGCACCCTTGCCTCCAGGCATCAGCCGGGCAAGCTGTTCTCCAGGCAACTTAGACTTTGCTCTCCTGCCAGGCAGGTCTCTCTGCTGTGTGTCAGGAACCATCTCTGCATCCTCAAATCCCAGTTCCACATTGCAAGCTCTCAGAGTGGTTCTCCCAGAAGAAGACCCTGGGACGAAGATTTCTATGCAGTGATTTATGTGAGAGGTGATCCTGGGAAGCACCATTAGGGGCTTAAGACTGAGAAGGGCAGGAATATTATCAAGCAACTTAGAACACTACAGGCACCTGGGCCTCATTCCCAGTGGGGGACTCTGGGAGACAGTGGTGAACATGCCTTAGAGTCATCCCCATTGGGGAAAGATAAGCTGGAACATTGATTTGCTGACTCCCTTCTTCCTTTCGCTGAGGGTTGCTTCCAGGGGGTTATTATATCCCCTGTACTTCTGCCTGGCCCATTCACAGACCGAGTGAGCTCAGAAGACTAGAGAAAGCCTCAGGCAAAGAGTTCCCCATGCTTGCATTTGGAATCTATTGGGTCAACTCGTACTGGGATGGAGGGTGTCAATGACACCATCCGTTTTCCTTTGTTTCTCAACTGGAAAGGAGGAGGAAGCAGTCTGTTTCTTCTATTTCCAAGCACTTTCTATTTTTAAATCTCTTATGAATGTGTGTATGTATGTATTTGTATTGTGATAAAATATACATAACAATTTACCATTCTAACTATTTTTCAGTGTACAATTTGGTGACATTAAGTACATTCATGATGTTGTACAACCATCACCACTATCCATTTCCAGAACTTTTTCATTGTCTCAAACAGAACTCTGTACCCATTAAACAATAACTCCCCAAGCTTCCTTCCCCTAGCCCCTGGTCATCTCTGTTCTACTTTCTGTTCTATAAATTTGCCCATTCTAAGTACTTCATATAAGTGGAATCATACAATATTTGTCTGCAAGCCCTTCGTTTTAATACCTTCATAGTGGATGATAAGCTAAGAGTTCACAAAACTAGTTTCACAAACTTTTATCACGTCCTGCTCTGGTGGCTTGGAACTTCTTGTGGTGGTTTCGGCTTCCAGACCTGGGCCAAAAGGAAGGAGGAGTTCCACTGACAGCCTGTCCACATCTGTATCAGCTCCTGATAATTTAAACAGTGTACGTTCCGTTGAGGGAAATCAAACATATGATTTTGCCCATTAGCATTACACTTTTCCATATCACATGTGGATGGACCTTGATGCATGAAGTAGTATGATTATGAGTTTTAATTGGCAATAGTCTGTTTTTCCCTTTGAGGTTTTTATATACTTTGCAAATCTGGAGGGAGACAAAAGTAACTTCTTTAAATGCATACTCACTCTCTAGGATTAATGTTTATATACTTTTTGGTCCTTTAAAAAGTAAAATGATATTATTAATAAAGGATAAAAATATTCCAGACTTGACTGGATTTTAACATCAAAAAGTGGTGATGTAAAGAGCAAGTTTGCTTCTTAAATGCCGTTCCTGTCATTAATTTGTTGGACATCTTTATTATTTAACTTATGTCTAGTGTTGTTTCAAAAAAGATTTGAAATTGGTTTCAAATGGCTTGGCAATGGTAATGAAGACAGTTATACTGACAATTTATTTTAGGTCTGTTGAGAAAAAGTGATATTCTTGACATAAATTCATCATCTCCCTAGTACATCTGCTTTATAGAAATGAATATGGAGAGTGTCAAGTTAAACCAAAGGTTGGCAGATTTCACCATCTTCATTCTTAAAAAACTTAGGAGAAAACCACCTAAATGAAGCACTTGGCTGTGTCTGTTTATAACTTAGAGACAGAACTATATATGATGCATAAATATTTTTAAGGACAATGCAAAGGGGTTGGGGGAGGTGAGTGGGGATGGCATACTTGGGGATGATGACACTGGAAAGTCTGCTATTTTCTAATAGAAATCCAGGATATTTTTAGATTGAGGCTTCAGGGTTGGAACTGAGGATGGGGAGAGAAGGTAAGTACTAAATTGACAAAGTGAGTTTCAGAGAGCATTGTAATAGCCTTTTTAAAAAAGAAAAAACAGGGGGAGGGACTTCCTAACTTAAAGATAGCTTACCTTAATTTTTATTTACCTACCCATTTATTAAGAAGTGGGGAAAGAAGATAAGTGGAATGTGCAGGAGGGAGAAATAAGGGTTAAGTTGGATCAAATTGGCCACAGTTACAAGCCAGCCTGCCCCTTTCAATTTTTTTTTTTTAATTTCATTGCAACTGTCATTGCAATCTTCATTTTTAAGTAGTTTTGTACATTTATACATATCAAAGTTAGTCAAGTAACATTTATTAAGCATGTACTATGGAAATGGGGACTGAGGCAGATTCAGAATGGAAGTAGAAGAAACAAAAGTCATCATCCCTCCCGTGAGGGTTAGGTGCATTAATGCTTTTAAATTGTTCCAAGAGTGATTTCGTGTTCAAAACTGCAATTTCATGTGCAGTTCAAGAGCAGCACACAGTCACGTCCAACTGATTCCTACATGACCGATCTGAAATCTGTATATAGGAGTCAGACTGGAGTTTGCTCTTATATCTTCCCTTTCGGCAAACAAATAGCATGATAAGGGGAACCAGTTTATTGAACAGTGAACTGGACAGGGTACCAGCATGAAATGGTCTAATTTATTCCAATAACTGCCTTCATCTCTGTGCTGTCAAATCTTTCCTGTCCTCTAAGGGCATCTTCAACAGAATCTATAATTTCTCCTTGTCAATGACTTCTAACCAAGGAGCACAGGAGCACACCCGTGGTTGACAATTGGGATCATTACTCAATGCAACAAGAGAGAACATATGCCATGGGGAACATCTCTGTTGGAGGGTTGGAACGGACTGGATACAGGATTTGGGCTTGTGTTAGATGATTGTAGGAAGAGTTTAAGGTTTGGGAAGAGTTTCAGGAAGTGGAGGTAATTCTATGATTAGCTATTTGACTGAATCTCTGTAGATGGAGTGCAGACCTGAGCCAGGCTAAAGCTTTACCTGGTCTAGAAGCAGCAGTCACTCATGTTGGCCAGCAGAGGGACTGTTTGGCACTTCGTGGTCTGCACAGTGGCCTTGTTTTTGTCTCTGCTTAGAAAAAATTATAAAGTACTCTTGTTTTGTCTCACTTCATGGTTGTAGAGCAGCCTTGTCTGATGTTGACTGTCTTTGAAATTGTTTATGGGCGAGAGGAGAATACTAAGTCCTAGCTGTGAAGGACAGGGCAGCTCGTAGCAACACCAAGGCCTAGGTGGTAATACGAGGCCAGCTCTTGGCTGTCAGTGACCGTTTTTGTCTTTCTCACTCATCACCGTTAGTGATTATCAAGTCTAGTCTGGATAGGTTATCTCCTTCCCTTTTTAGCTCTGGCTTGACCTGTTATTCAAGGAACTGTAGCAGAGAGAGGGCCTTGCCCAGTGCTGGCTCTCCCCTGGAGTACATTCATTAGACAGCTGGGAGTTCTGCAAGGCTTGCTCAAGTTTTAATTCCATGACGCAGAAGATTAAATTCCTTCTGGAACTCTTTCTCCATTCCCCTCCTTTCTCCCCACAGTGCCTCACCTCATACACTGGGATCTCCTTTTCTCTACCTCGTCATTTCCCTTAGATTTTCTTCTTCCCTGTCTACATAAGCCCAGGGCAGGTCAGCAAATCATTTACCAAGCAGAAGCCCCAGGGGGCTTTCTCCTCTTCTTGCAGCCATCTAGATTTCTACGCATGGTTCTTGTGAAAGGCAAAGAGCAGCTTCTTCACTCTACCATGGATAAGGAGGGAAAATGCGCAGCACCTTCCATTAGGTGAAAGTTTCACCACTCCCTGTCAAGTCAAGTGCTTATATGGACTATTGGAGGTGGGGGTCGCTAGATTGTTGAGGGGTTCCTAGAGCCTATTTGGCTGCTATTTTACAAGTCCTGGAGGTGGCATCCATTCCCATTTTTTGCTGCTAGCTTCAGAATTAGTGCTTTTTTTTGTCCCAGCTTTGGGTCCTAGTGTGCAATTCTAGAGCCATGAAAGAAGTCACGCTCAGAATCGGACTCTATAGGTGCAAGGAAGAGTTCTAAATCTCTTTAAAGACTTAACTATTCAGGTTCACTCATACTTGCAATCTTTATGTTAATTATAAATATTTCCCCCAAATTGATACAGGCATGTCCACTTGACCTAGAACGGAATCCAATCTTTGGTGATGCCTGCCTCACATAGAGTTTTGAGAAAGATTTAAAGGTAATGCTTGGGAAAGAGTGCCATGATTGATTAACAATGTCTGTCATGGGTGTGGCATAGGAAAATGGAGGTATGCTTGCCAAACATATGCTGATCCTACAGTAAGCAATGCTTGTTTACACTAGCAGGAATTTTATATGCTGTTGAAAGCAGCAAACTATTGGGAAACATTTTTATAATTTTGACATATTTATTAATTCAATTTAAATTTCTCTGCCAATAGAAGTGAACTGGGGAAATCAGTTTATAGGCAAATAAAAACAATAAGACACCTGGTAATAGACAAATGTTGAATGAAAAGATAATATATAAACTTCAGTTATAACTAGATATTCCACATGCCAGATGTTTTTTTTTTGTCACAAAAGATGCTTGACCTCCTGCAAGGGTTTATTCAAGTTGTTTTTAACAATTGGCCTTTAAAAAATCTTTAAAGTATATCATCTTTCTTATAGTGACTGACAGAAGTAAGCCTAACCATGCAGTGAATTCACTGAACAAGCAGAGATACTGAACAGACACTCAGGAAGAAATTAGATGAGGGAATCTGGGAATTTAAATGGCACACACAACAATGAAAACTGCTAGAAAAATACGATAAACAAAAATTCCTTCCCTGTTAGAAGGAGAAATTATCCATGAAATAAGCATCAAGAGAAAATGATTCTGAGAGCTAAATCTAGTCAACATAAAAATGGAGAAGAAATGTACTATCATCAGCACTTTCACTCGTGTTATTTTAACATCATAAATCCTCCTGTCTTATTGGTCAATGGGGAATAATCAGTATGTTCAGAAAATTGTTGCCTTTTATCTACATAGATTTTTGCAAGAACCAAAAGGAGCATTGATATTTACAGTATGTTAGCTGATGAAAACAAATCAATGGAAACTTCAGAAAGGGTATTCATATTGTTAATTAGAATTAATCTATTATTCACTCTGGTTCTGTAAACTGGTTGCAAATGGTGGGCAAGTAAAGAGAATGTTGTCAGAAGATGAGCCTATAAATACATATGTAACATTGTCAATTTGAGAATAAAACTGATATGAAATGAAATTTCATGGTGCTTTGGTTACTGTCACAGAAATCATTTAAATTTAAATTATAGCAAACAAACCCAAGAAAACTCATTTAAAATTCAAAGAGTTATCATTGAGCAATACCAGAATACTTCATATTTCAGATTTGGAAATTTGGACTTAATCACAGCTGGCTGTGTGTAGAGGGAGATGGATGAACAAACCTACTCATTTTGAATTAGACCTAGAACAGAGGTTGAGACCACATTCATGAATTTTGGGTTTAGGTCTTCTTGCCTAAGTAACCAAACTCATAGCTTCAATTCTTTGCTTTGTTCTTATTAAGGAAATGACTCAATGCAATAATAATCAGCAAATTGTACTTGCTTTCACTTTTTTCTACATGTAAAATTTCACTTGAAAATATGTGATGAGCAATTTAGAAGTGAAGTGCATAAAATTTGGAAGCAAGCTGACTTGAGTTCGTTTCTGTGCAATATCAACCTCTGTGTGATTGATCTGGAGGAATCCCACAGACTCTAAATGCCTCAGATTCCTTATCTGTACAATGAGAATCATATGCTACCTAAAAATAGAATTTTATAGGGGATAATTGGGATCATAATTATAAAACATTAAGTTTGTGGCACATAGTAAGCACAAAATAAATATTAGCTGCTGCACTGAACCATTGAAATCTTTACTTTTTTTTAGACATACCTGTTAATAAAGCAATAGAGTATGATATGTACACAATCCATCCAAATTTTTTACACTGTAGTATTACCAGTCTAGTGCATATAAATCTTCCACAGTGTTTTTAGTAAGATCAAAGTTACACTAGCCATCAGGAAAATGCAAATCAAAATCACGAAATACCACTTTATATCTACCAGGATGGCTTTAATCAAAAAGACAGGTAATGTGGAGAAATTGGACAACCCAAATTTGCCTCAACTGATGAATGGAGAAATAACATGTGTTATATCTATACAATGGAATATTATTCAGCAATAAAAATGGAATAATGTAGTGATACATGCTACAACATGGATGAACATTGGAAATATTACACTAAGTGTAGTGAAACTATAAGTGAAAGAAGCCAGTCACAAAAGACCACATAGACTATGATTCCATTTACATGAAATGTCTAGAATAGGCCAATTACAGAGACAAAAATAAGATTAATGGTTGCCTATGGCTGTGGTGTTAGAATGAGGGTGTTTAGAAATGACTACTAATGGGTATGTGGTTTCTTTCTGGAGTGATAAAAACGTTCTGAAATTGATTGTGATGATAGTTACACAACTCTGTGAATATACTAAAAAGCATTTAATTGTACACAAAAAATAGTAGCAAAGTTAGCAATAACAGAAATTCTGACACTATATGGGTAAACGGTTAATAGACTTGATCATACCTTCACCATAAGCTGTTGCCAACACCCAGAGTTAGAGGATGCTTAATTTCCATTACAAGGGTCAGTCCTCTCAAAATGCAAATGGCCCTGTTGTGGGCAACATGTGAAGTATCACTAAATATTAATCCCTTCATGTGAGGTAGTTATCTCTTTGGAGGTTGACATACTATAAGCATATTTTGTTGAGAGGAAGGTGTAGAAAAATGAAACATCTTTTGATTACCAAACAATTGATCAGTTAGTACATGTATCGTTCCTGAAGAACATTTCTTCTAACTTAAGTCTCCTCTCAGGTGTTGGGGGAATTCATTCATTCATCAGTCTGCAGACGTCATCAGAATTAGACCTAAAATCAAAGTCAGCATTCACCTTGGTTGCCAGAATATATAAGTATTGAAGAAAGAATTCTTCAACTTATTAGTAGACTAAACCAGTTTTTGAAATAACCAATCCCTTTTTGTATGAGTCAAAAAGCTTAGTGAAGGGGACAGCCATCCTTATCTCCAATCTTATAGCTGGAGAGAAGATATATCATCGAGACCACACATAGACTGTCTGCAGGACAAATTGGGACCCCAAAGAAATGGTTTGCTTGGTCTGCACAGTGGTTTTTGAATGGTTTTTGTCAATATCTTAGGTGGAACACATGGTCTGTACTTCGCTAAGATTCCACCACATCCCTAATGGCTTACACTTGTGCTCAGCCCACTTCTTTATTTAGTTTCTTGGTCTCTATAAGCATGAGTTTGTGACTGCTGGTCTAAAATTTTAAATATAAGGAAAGACATGCTAAAGTTCAGATTTCTTGCAGACATCTTAAAACTCTTTAGAAAAGCTGGCACATGCAGGTCTTTACCTTTTGGGCTCTATCCAGCTACCATCAAAGAGTCTAAGAACCATTGGGAGGTACACTCCATGTAGGCTAGACCATTGGTTCTCAAACTTAATTGTGTATTAGCAACACCTGGAGGCCTTGTCAAAACAAATTTTTAGGCTCTGTTCTTGGGGTTTCTGATTCACTGGGTCTTGCATGGGGCCCAATAATTTGCATTTCTAATGAGTTCCCAGGTGATGCTGATGCTACTTGTCTGGGGATCACACCTTGAGAACCATTGATCTAGATAAATCTGAAAGCAAATATCAGTTTTATTTGTTATTCATCCTGGAGCTCAAAAATAGATAAATAAAATAGATACAGTTGCCAAATGAGTGCTTGGACCCAAGGCAAGACAGGTTAATCTCGTTTTGGCCAAGGGGACTATGAGAGTTGGAAGACTTTCTAGGCATACTGGCAAATCAGCAGATAAAGAAAGTTCTTAAGGACTATCATTTGGGAGAATGGAGCTAAGTGATAATGGGGCAGTGTGAGGCTGAAACCTTAAATCAAGAAAGAGCCGGGAAGTATTCCTCCACTGGCTATATATTACAGTCATCTGGGGATTTAAAAATACGATTGAGGACCCATGCGCTGAGATCTTGATGTGCTCAAACGCCCCTGGGCTGGGGGAAATCTGGTTGGTTAGAGCTGGGTGGTTCCGTGGAATCCATCATGCTGAGCATTCAGCCCTCACTGGACTCACCCAGGAGAGGAGGGTGTGAAAAACCAGGAGTTCTAATACAGGAAAATCATTTGACTTGGGAGACTTCTCCGGTCACTCTTCAAGGAATTTATCATTCCCAAAGGGCCTGGGAAAATGGACACAATATAGAGAAAGACCAGTCTCTAGTTCACAGAATCTCCCCAGTGGTACCGCACACTCCCCTTCCTCACTGAGCTCCAGGCACCTGGCCGGGCCAGAGAATGGGCCAGCCTCCTCCCCCATCTCCTTCTACTGAGTTAAAGAAAGGGATATTCCAAAAGTGGTCTACTTGTGGCATCCTCCCCACTTGCCCCGTAGAATTATTCTCTGCCTTTGCTAGGGCTATTTTAGTGCTTCATTATTAACTCATTTTCAACAACATGGCACAGCTATAAAACTTCCTCCAGGGGTCTAATTAAGTGTTGCGACTCACCATGGCAATTAAAGGAGGAGAGAGAGGCAATTTGCACTACTCTTATGAAATTAGCTTTTTTCTTTTTTGTGTGTGTGTGAGGAGATCAGCCCTGTGCTAACATCTGCCAATCCTCCTCTTTTTTTGCCGAGGAAGACTGGCCCTGGGCTAACATCCTTGCCCATCTTCCTCCACTTTATATGGGACGCCGCCACAGCATGGCTTGCCAAGCAGCGCGTCGGTGCACACCCGGGATCTGAACTAGCGAACACCGGGCCACCGCAGCAGAGCACACGCACTTAACCGCTTGTGCCACCGAGCCGGCCCCTGAAATCAGCTTTTTTGCCTCTTCTTTTACTTTTGTTGCAATGTATGTCTGTAAAACTTGCTTCCCCAAACTCTACCCCGGGCCCTGATCAGGTGTGTTGAATGAACAAGTGCATCTGATGTTCCATGGGCATGCATGAATTAAGCTTTTTATTATAGACCTAAGAATATTTTGGCTAAATTTATAAAAATATTGAATCATTTATCTCTAGTAGATTATTTATAAGCACCCCTAGCCTGTTTTCATGCCTATCATTCTTGTCCCTTATTCTTGACAAAATGACTGATTAGAAAGGTTTCCCTTTCTATACCTTTCATTTATCTTCAGTGTCTCTCATAAATGTTGAATTAAGCAGGTTTTATGAAACATCACAAATTGTAGTTTTCATCGAAAGTGACTGTGACAGAGTAGATTTCTATACTCTCAACTTCAATAACAATAACTCAGAGTTTCTAGGCTTTAAACTGGAAGGTTCTCACCTATGGAAATTGTGTATTAGTCCTAGGAGTAGAGCTGTTGGGTATCTTTTCATTTATGCTTCTCAACTTAGCAAAATTTATCAAACTCAAAGGGAGAGTCAGGAAACAAATTATTTTTTACAAATCAGAACTAGTAATAATAATGATTATTTTTTCCTACTATAGCGATAAAGACACAGTTATGTTTCAAAAAGTATTTTTGGAAATTAACATGTATGGCGAACTTATCATCTGGAATGTACCAAGTAACCATGTCAATTACTCCATGTTTCATATCATTTAATCCTTAAGATAACCCTAAGAAGTAGGTACTATCATTATTCTCATTCTATAGATGGAAAACTAAGGCAAGGTTAAAGTTAAGTAAATTGCCCAATATCAAGTACATGGAAGAAATGTTATTTGAAATTAAGCCTAATTAAAATTATACCCACACATATGTATATATTCATATGACTACATATATAGACACACATACACAAATATCTATAGACACACACACACATGCACACAAATATATTGATATGGCTGTGGAACTAAAAGTAGTACCTCTCTACTATTTTACTACCACAACTTCCTCCACCATCATTATTTCTGCTTTTATTGTATGCTGCATACTCAACATAGACTGTCTCATTTAAATGTCTCCAAACCCTGTGACTTAGGTACTGCCATTGCCTTCGTTGTGCAAGTGAGTAAGTAATTTATCCAAGACTGCACAGCAGGTAAGTCAGAGCACATCTGACTCCAGAACCTAAACTCCTAATTACTGGACCATACCACCATGCAATGCCGAACATGAACGAGAGTTTTATCCAGTAGGCAATAAGGAGCCACAGAAGGATTTAAAGCAGGAGCTTAACAAGATCCAAGGATGCTGAGTGGGCTTTGACAACACATTCTGGAAATTATTAAAGGAATTGTTGGAAATGGTCTGTTCCCTATTTTAATTTTTCTCCTGGCTGACAGCTGGTGTCCTCATTATGGTGTTGTTAATACATCATTGAGCCTGGCAAAGTGCTGGTCTCTGTTGGGTGGAAGCCAATTTAAAATCAAAATTGAAATTTGAGTGACCTCTCTTCTTTTTCAGCATCACTACAGAGATAATGCAGTACTCTGATGAATAGGGTGGAGATTTTTTCGTAGAAAATGTAAGAGGATCTGATTTATGTCAGGCCACTTCTTACAGATGCATCAACGTCACTGCCTCCCTAAATAACCAAATTAAATGGCTGGAAAAGGGCAATCAAGGTGGCTGTCACATTCCAGTGAGTGGAAGTCAGTGCAACATCTGTTTTGCCTGCTGTTTTAGAAGTCACTGGAACATTCTATAATCTGGGAATTAAGTTTCTACTTTTTTCTTCCTCATTGGTGGAAACTGTGTGTGAGAATTGCAATTACTTTGTTGAGGATGTTCTTTCAGAAATTAACATATGTAAAGAGGAGAAAAGTGACTGGCACATAGTAAACCTTCAAAAAATGCTATTTCTATCATTATTATAAGTTAAAGCATATCCATATTTCTACATTGGCAAAAATAAAACTACAAAACTCAAAAGCAAATATCATACTAGTGTTCTTTATGTTTAGCTTGCATTTTTTTTGCCTCTTTCCTCCTCCTTAACTTCTCACCATTGTGTATCACTTCTGTTTTCTTGAATAACGGGTAACTCTTAAACACTTTATTTTTATTTCCTAAGATACTAAATGATCAATAACTCATTCCATCAGTGTTCATTGAATATCTATGTTGTATCAAGTTCAATGGTAGCCGTTAGGCACACAGATATTTAAGTGGATCCTTAAAGAGGTCACAGTCAAATGGAAAAGGGAGACATGGAAATAAGTAGTGACAAGAGAATGTTCTAGTGCTAAGAAGCTGATTTTTGTTTATTTGTTTTTTGTTAAGCAGAGAGAGAACATTCTGGGTCATTGGGAGAGATTTATTAAAGGAGGTAAAAAAAAGAGAACCTTGACTTTAAATGATGAGTGGTATTTAAGTAGACTGAGAGGGGGCATTCCGGGAGTGGGGAAGAGGGAGAATCCCCCTCTGCCCTTTCCCTTAAGGTTCTTATGGCTGACCAAATAATTAAAAGACAGGTTAGCAGGAGAAAATAAAACAAAGTTTAATAAAAATGTATAAGTGAGAAACCAGGGAAACTGCGTTTCTCAACAAATGGCGGAGTTTTTCGCCTTAAATAGATTTAGATAAAGACAAAGGAGGACGTTGGGGTGGGGAGGGAGACAGGAGGGAGACAGAAATCACAGTAATCAAGAGTATGCCGATTTAAGTCCTCTCCTTCTGTACTGAAAAGAGTTTCCAGAGATAAAGTCATCCCTCCCTCTTCCCAGTACAGAGAGGGAGATACCTTTACAAATGGAGATTTCTCTTATAAGTGTAAATGTTTTGGTAAACAGAACTTTGAAAAGAACGGGCTTAGCAAGAACCCTCCCAGTCTGTCGCTTTTAGGCGTAGGTTTGGGGGAAGGTTAAAGTTTCTTTCAGAGAAAATAATCAAGGTAAAGAGATATATTGTGGGGTGGCCAAATTTTGATCTCCCACACAGGCAAAGAGAATTGTTCCAGCAAGGGTACATGGTGCGATCGTGTGTGCTCAGGAAACTGCATATTCGAGAGTGCTAGGGCAGGTCTTCCTGATTGTTCTGAGGAATTCTAGTGTTGATCAGCATTCTGGAGAGAAGAGTTTCCATAGTCAAGTAACTTTGGGAAATGCTAGGCAGAAAGAATTAGGCTTCTAACCTTGCAGGACGTTGTCAATATGTTAATATACTCCCAAAGAGGAGAGCATACAGGATGCAAGTTTTGCCAACTTCACTCCATAACCTTTACCTTATTGGTTTGTGCATATGAAGTCAGTTAATGCAATTAAAGTTCCTGCTTAGCACAGTTCATGGTACACTAAAGTACTCAATAAATATTTGCTATTCTTTTTCATTTGACAATAACATTATCTTGAAAATAACATAATGCTACAATAAGGTAGATTTATATATTTGGATGAGATGAAACATTCTTGTCAAAATAGATCAGGGGGGTTTGACACACTATGTCAAATTTTGCTCCATAAATCATCCTTTCTTCCTTGAAGAAAAATAAGAAATGCTAGCGACAAATCAGATATGGTAGACCAATTTAAACTTCAGTGTCTAAAACATCACTCTCTCCCCTACATTTGACCTTTCTTTCTAGAGGAAATGAAAAAAAACTGTGAGAAAAATAAAGAAAATTGACTTCATCATAATAATGACAGTAAATAATGAAAGTTGAAAGAAAGTTTCTATGAAACCAAGTCTAGACGAAGGCATTAACGACAATCCAAGAGAGCACAGAGAGAAAGTCGTGATCTGAAATTGTCAGGGTCAGCTTTGGATAGACTCTTCGGCATCACCTCTTTGGGTCAACAGTGTAATGCTCAAAGAATTATGGCAATAATTTCCTCTGCAATGAGACTTTTCACATCCTGGCATGCGGGTTGCACTGTAAGTCGTTAATCCCTGCAATACCTCAGAGGTAGGTAGTGATGATGATTTACAGGTCCCCGTGTATAGATCAGAGTGGGAAAGGTCAGAGTCTGAACCTGGAAGAGAATCATAAGGTGTCTCGTGCTATGTGCGGACTCGAAAGTCATATTCACTTGTCTAAAGCAAGATTATGACAAGGCCTCTGTTCTTTAGGGACATTCTTAATTTTTCTCCCTTCTGTAGTTCTTTATGCCATTTCTCACTTTCAATAAAACCAATTTACAAAATTCAATCTGCAAAAGTCAAGGCTGATTCTCATTAATTGGCAGGAGATGCTCCTCTGAAAATTGCCAATTTAACACAGTAAGAAGCAACAGGAAAGGGAAGAAAATCTTTGCACCAGGTCTATGGGACATGAAAGATTCCTGCTTAGCTAAAAAATGATCTGATTAAATGATAGAGACTGATTATTGAAAGAGTTGTATGTTTGACAGGACACTAAAATTTGGACTCTGATTCCCGCTTCTCCTGCCCCATCAATTGTTCTAATTGCTCTAATAGGAGGCACATTGTGAATGGAAAAACACCACCGTGATGTTCTAGGAAAGGAGAGAAACCAGCAGGCTCACTTCTATTTAACTAGCTTGCATAATTGCTGGCTACATTTTTATAGCCTGCCTGTGGCATAATTTTGACAGGGTTGTAAAGACAACCCTTGATGATCCAGTCTCTGCCTTCTTCCTTTGTCCCTACCCTAATTACTGCTGTGCCATGAAAACGCTTCTTAAAAATCTCTGTGTTTTAGAGAGTTTGCTGAGTGTAAACAGACTCCAATTAATGGCCAGTCCATCTGGGCAGTTCACCAAGGTGCCAATATCAAAGAAGTGATAACTGAATGCTGGGAAAGTAAAGGCATGGGAAAAAATCTATATTCACCAGAACTTTTCTCAGGGGAAGTTCTAAAATGTCAGGGTTGCAGACTTAAGTTCCTACAGGAGCAGTGAGGTCAGGGAGAAGAGAGAAGCAGGTGGCCAATGGTGAGGACATGCACGCCCGGTTATGGGGTCTCCAGGGGAGGCTCTTACTCCATTTGGGTTCCAACTGGTCATTGCTATGCAGAAATATGGGCCCACAGGTGGGATAACTTTTGATTTTCAAAAGAAGAAAGAAATGCAGAGTCATATGTTAAAATCTTATGATTTTTTTAAACTGGCATCTAATTCAGATTTCCTTATGGACTAGTGAGCAGCCAAGACACGTGGCACCCAAGTCACAAGTTTTAAACCTCTGCTGAATGTGGCTGGCAGGGCAAATTTGATAAGCTAGCCAGTGTGAGTATGTGCGGCTTTTGGGAGAAGTGGAAAGAATGGTCAATTACAGCCAAGGGGTATGGTTAAGTCACAATAATTGACTGGCCTCAATAAATCACCTTCGAAGAAGGATTGGTCCCTTTGTTAGGCTAAGTGCAGGATGCAAATTGGGGGCCAGGGGCCGGCCTGGTGGCACAGTGGTTAAGTGCGCGTGCTCTGCTGCAGCGGCCCGGGGATTGCGGGTTCAGATCCCGGGCGTGCACTGATGCACTGCTTGTCAAGCCATGCTGTGGTGGCATCCCATATAAAGTAGAGGAAGATAGGCACAGATGTTAGCCCAGGGCCAGTCTTTCTCAGCAAAAAGAGGAGGATTGGCATCGGATGGTAGCTCAGGGCTAATCTTCTTCACCAAAAAAAAAGAAAAGAAAAGAAAAGAAAAAATTGGGGGGCCAGGGTTGAATTACTTGGTATTACATTAGAAAGTCAGTACTTAGAGAAAAGCAACCAGATTTCCCAGTTCTTCCCCCAAGCAGTGTCTTAGCATCTGTTTTAAATGAATGTTGGACAAATATTTGGAAGCTATTGATTTACATCAATGCCAAAATATTAGCAAATTTTCAATATCCATATATTTTGGTGATGTCTTAGATTTATATGTGGGGCGGAGGGGAAGGAAATGTTGACAGCAGCAATAGTTTCAGATGGCTGATTACAGAGGCGGAATCTCCATGTTTAAGGGGCAGTTTCCAACTAGGAAGTCTCTCTCCTCACCCTACTGCCTTGGTTTCTCCATTTCATTTTTACATATGACCTCTATTTTCACCAATGAGAAATTAATTTGTATCACAAAGTCTTTGTGAAAAATGCAAATGTATGTGAGAATATGAAGTGTCCTTCACACATTAAGTGTAATAAGCTTACTCCATTTTAACTTAGGTAAAGTCAGTTACAGGGAGGGGTTGGGACATCTGGAGATCGGTGGATGCTGCATAACAAGCAGTACCTTTGTGAAGGCCCAAGGGTGTGTGGTCTAGGAGAAATCTGAGAGTGATGGGGGTACATTTTGACCTCAGAACATATTCCTAGCATACAAAAGGACCATGTCAAAGAAAAATTTCTATTTCAAAACTTTAAGTACGGCTATACCAAATGCACGTGAGGCTCCTGTCAGCCCTCTTTTTCCTCCAGTGTTCCTATTACTCAGTGCTACCAGTGCTGCCATTTGGCAAATTGTGTGGGTTAAATGGACTGTTAGGTGGTTCTAGGAACTTAACCATTGTTAATAACACTCTTTGGGGGAAAAATTAAATATTCTCTGGTTGGAACAATTCTGAAAATAACTGCAACTTACTCTAGGATGTTGTAGAAAATAACAATTAAAATAATGACATGTATTTGTGTGTTTTTATATATATATATGTATATATATACATATATACATATATATATGTTCTCTCTCTGCATGCATGCACTTCTGGTGTCTCTTCCATTTCTTATATGGACACCAGTCCTATCAGATCAGGCCCTGCCCTTGAGAGAGAGAGAATATATGATGTAGCAAATGTTAATCTTGATGAATCTGAGTGAAGGGTATACAGTAGTTCTTCATACTGCTCTTGCAAATATTCTATAAGTTTGAAGTTTGTTCAAAGTAAAAAAGTTTTAAAAATATAGCTGAAAGTGTTTCTTGGTGCAGGTAAAATTTCTACTCGAGATCCATGCTACGAGAGAGTTAAATATGAAAGGACACATTTTCAAATCCTTAGGCTGAAGGACAAGTGTACTGTGTTAGGATGATTGTTGTCAAATTTTACCCAGAAAAATGGAGAAAGTCACACACCTGGTGTCAGGCTAAGATGAGATACCACAGACAGTGAGTCTGGTAAATTTCATGTTTCCTGGAATGATACTGTCAAGGCTACAACAGAAACTGCTCCTAACGTCTAGGTCAAATTTATATTTTAACTTAACGTAAGGGATTTCTTTCTACTCTCCCCTCCCAGTGTGTGTAAAATTTATAACATGGAAATTAAGAAGATAACCCATTTTCTGTACCTACCTTCAGAAAAGTCACCCCTGTGCTATTTTCTCTTCTCTTAAAGATTACTTTTGTGTCTTGTGCAACCACGTTCTTTCCATGCATTTGTTGTTTTGCAAGAATATTCATATCCAGACTCTCATTCAATTCAGGACAGTAGTAGAGAAGATTGATAAATGTAGTGATGTCAGAACAATTGGATAATGAGATAAGACTCTAGATGTTTAATTTGGCCTCTCCTTCTCCCTTCCCCACCTCCAATAATAAGGCATGGGACAAAGCCTTTAAAAGGCAAATTAAATCAAATTGTGCCTATCTGGCTCTTTGTTCTTTCTTCATGCTGTTCGGACGGCTGTTCTGTATATCACTGGAGCCTCTTAGAGACCTAGTAACACTATTTATACCAGGGGCTGCATTCTCTAATGCCCACAGGGTGCAGACAGGTATCCACAAGAGCAAGGCCAGCCTGTCTTGTAAATGGAGTAGTTGCTACTCTGCCATATAGCCATGTGAGATGTGAGAATTTGAGCCCAGTTTCCAAGTCCAGAGAGGCTGGGAATCAGATCTGTTAGGTGGAAAGATCCTGATTTTTCAATGTTCAAAATTAATTTATATCATTGAAAATCATTGTGTGGGCCAACATTATGGTGACAAGTAAAACCCACTTGGGGACTGGATCTGACTGTGGGCCACCTGTTAACCCTCTCTGCCCCATGGCCCTATTATGGACTGAATTGTGTCTCGTCAAATTCATATGTTGATGTCCTAAGCCCCATTGTGACTGTATTTGGAGGTAGGATCTTTAAAGAGGTGATTATGGTTAAATGAGATCTCAAGGGCAGGGTCTGATCCAATGGGACTGGTGTCCATATAAGAAGTGGAAAAGATACCAGAACTGTGTGCCTGCAGAGAAAAGGCCACGTGAGGACACAGGGAGAAGGTGGCTGTCTGCAAACCAGGAAGAGAGGTTTCACCAGAAACCAACTCTGCTGGCACCTTGGTCTGGGATTTCCAGATTCCAGAAATAGGAGAAAAATAAATGGCTGTTGTATAAGCCACCCAGTCTGTGGCATTCTGTTATGGCAACCAGAATAGACTAAAATAAGTCCTTCTTTTCTTTCCTGAAGTAAATATTTCTGTAGAGTGATACAGGCATACCTCAGAGATATTGTGAATTCAGTTCCAGATCACTGCAATACAGCGAATATCAAAATAAAGTGAGTCACATGAATTTTTTTGTTTCCCAATGCATACAGAAGTTGTTTACACTGTACTGCAGTCTAATAAGTGTGCAATAGCATTATGTCTAAAAAAATGTACATACCTTAATTAAAAAAAACTTTATTGCTAAAAAATGCTAACGATCATCCGAACCTTCAGCAAGTGAGTCATAGTCTTTCTGCTGGTGGAGGGTCTTGCCTCAATGTTAACGGCTACTGACTGATCAGGGTGCTGGTTTCTGAAGGTTGGGGTGGCTGTGGCAATTTCTTAAAATAAGACAACAATGAAGTTCGCCCCATTGATTGACTCTTCCTTTTATGAACGATTTCTCTGTAGCATGAGATGCCGTTTGATAGCATTTTACCTGCAGTAGAACTTCTTTCAAAATTAGAATCAGTCCTCCCAAACCCTGCTGCTGTTGCTTTATCAACTAAGTGTATGTAATATTCTAAATTCTGGGTTGTCATTTCAACAATCTTCACAACATCTTCAGCAGGAGTAGATTCTGTCTCAAGAAACCACTTTCTTTGCTCATTCATAAGAAGCAACTCTTTGTTCATTAAAGTTTTATCATGAGATTGCAGCAATTCAGCCACATCTTCAGGCTCTACTTCTTTATTTATTTATTTATTTATTTATTATTATTATTTTTTTTTAATTTTTTGTTTATTGCAGTAACATTGGTTTACAACATGGTAAAAATTTCAGGTGTACATCACTACACCTCCACTTCTGCACAGATTGCATCATGTTCACCACCAAAACACCAACTACAACCCATCACCACACACATGTACCGAACCATCCCCTCCACCCCCTCCCTCCCCTCTCCCCCCCGCAACCACCAATCCAATCTCTGTCCCTATGTGTGTGTTTATTGTTGTTATTATCTACTACTTAATGAAGGAAATCATACGGTATTTGACCTTCTCCCTCTGACTTATTTCACTTTGCATTATACCCTCAATGTCCATCCACGTTGTCACAAATGGCTGGATTTCATCGTTTCTTATGGCTGAGTAGTATTCCATTGTGTATATATACCACATCTTCTTTATCCATTCGTCCCTTGATGAGCACTTAGGTTGCTTCCAAGTCTTGGCTATTGTGAATAACGCTGCAATGAACACAGGGGTGCATGTACCTTTACACATTGGTGTTTTCAAGTTCTTTGGATAAATACCCAGCAGTGGAATAACTGGATCATATGGTAGTTCTATCCTTAAGTTTTGAGGAATCTCCATACTGTTTTCCATAGTGGCTGCACCAGTTTGCACTCCCATCAGCAGTGTATGAGAGTTCCCTTCTCTCCACAACCTCTCCAACACATGTTGTTTCCTGTCTTGTTAATTATCAGGCTCTACTTCTAATTCTACTACATCTATAGTTACTTTCTCCCCTGAAGTCTTGAACTCCTCAAAGTCATCCCTGAGGGTTGGAATCAACTTCTTCCAAACTCCAGCTAATGTTGATATTTTGACCTCTTCCCATGAATCATGAATGTTCTTAATGGCATCTAGAATGATGAATCTTTCCAGAAGGCTTTCAATTTACTTTGCCCAGATCCATCAGAGGAATAACTCTGATGGCAACCTATGGCAGTTACTGCCTTACAAAATATATTTCTTAAATAATAAGATTTGAAAGTGGAAATTACTCCCTGAGCCATGGGCTTCAGAATGGATGTTATGTTAGCAGGCATGAAAACAACATTGATCTCGTTGTACATCTCAAACAGAGCTCTTGGGTGATCAGATACATTGTCAATGAGCAGTAACATTCTGAAAGGAATCTTTTTTCTGAGCAGTAGGTCTCCACATTGGGCTTAAAATATTCAGTCAACTATGTTGTAAACAGATGTACTGTCATCCAGGCTTTGTTGTTACATTTCTAGAGCACAGGCAGAGTAGATTTAGCATAATTCTTAATGGCCCTAGGATTTTCAGAATGGTAAATGAACATTGGCTTCAACTGAAAGTCACCAGCTGCATTAGCCCCTAACAAGACAGTCACCTTGTCCTTTGAAGACTTGATGCCAAGCATTGACTTCTCCTCTCTAGCTATGAAAGTCCTAGATGGCATCTCTTTCTAATATAAGGTTGTTTCATCCACACTGCAAATCTATTGTCTAGTGTAGCCACCTTCATTAATTATCTTAGCTGGATCTTCTGGAGAACTTGCTGCAGCTTCTACATCAGCACTTGCTGCTTCACCTTGTACTTTTATGTTGTGGAGATGGTTTCTTTCCTTGAATCTCATGAACCAACCTCTGCTAGCTTCAAACTTTTCTTCTGCAGCTTCCTCACCTCTCTCAGCCTTCACAGAATTGAAGAGACTTAGAGCCTTGCTCTGGCTTAGGCTTTGGCTTAAGGGAATATTGTGGCTGGTTTGTTCTTCTATCCAGACCACTAAAACTTTCTCCATATCAGCAATAAGGCTGTTGCATTTTCCTATCATTCGGGTGTTCACTGCAGTAGCATTTTTAATTTCCTTCAAGAACTTTTTCTTTGCATTCACAACTTGGCTAACTGGTGCAAAAGGCCTAGCTTTCAGCCTATTGCAGCTTTTGATAAACCTTCCTCACTAAATTTATTTATTTCTAGCTTTTGATTTAAAGTGAGAATCATGTGAGTCTTCCTTTCACTTGAATACTTAGAGGTCATTGTAGGGTTATCAACTGGCCTAATTTCAGCATTATTGTGTCTCAAGGAATAGGGAAGCCCAAGGAAAGGGAAAAAGATGGGGGAAACAGCTGGTCGGCGGAGCAGTGAGAACACATATAACATTTATTGATAAAGTTTGCTGTCTTATATGGGCGGGGTGCGTGGCACCCCAAAACAATTACAATAGTGACATCAAAGTTCACTGATCACAGATTACTGTAACAAATATAATAATAATGAAGAAGTTTAAAATATTGTGAGAATTATGAAAATGTGACACAGAGACATGAAGTGAGCAAATGCTTTTGGAAAAACGGTACCGATAGACTTGGTAGACACAAGGTTGTCACAAACCTTCCATCTGTGAAAAACGCAATATTTGCAAAGTGCAATAAAGCGAAGTGCAATAAAAGGAGATATGCCTGTATTAGGTCATAATTTGTCTCTATTCGAACCACTGACTGTGAGAGTCTTTGTCATAGCTCTATTGCTGTCTGTGTCTAAAGAGGGGTTCTTAAACTGGAGTCCACACCTCTCCAAGTTCACTGTGAACTTGGCTGGACAAAAACTGCATTGCCGTTTTCACTAACTTTTAGCTGAAACGCAGCATTTCTTTATTGGCAACAAACCACAGTAGGATAACAGTAACTGTGACTTTGTCAGTAATGGAAATCACAATATTTTTCCAATCATATTACAATTGTTGCAGAAATCTCAGATAATCATTTATGCTCAACACTATTTTGAAATTATGGTGATTATCAGATCCACAGCTAGTTCTTATTATTTTATTCATTAAAAAGAAGCACATATTACAAATGCATTTTTAATATTTTTATAACTATATTTTAACATAATTGGATTCCTTCACAATTCTATGTATTTTATTTCATTCATTTCAAAACATTATTCTAAGGGGATTCATAGGCATCACCGTGCTGCAAAGCACTCGTGGCACAGAAAGTTTTAAGAAATCTCTGGTCTAAACTCTTACCTCCAGGTTACTGTGAATGGCCTGGCCTTTGTCACAGAGTAAACTGAACTCTGTCCTCCAAGCACAAGGTCTCATAATGAATAAATGGGACATGAATTCAGGCCATGTGAGCAAGTTATTTGATAATCCTGTGTTGCCGATACTAGTTTATGGCATAGGGCACCTGATGGGCATAGCCCCAGCCGGGAAGGTCACCAAGCTAGAGTTTTTCCCATTCAAGTAGCCCAACATGTGCTCAAGCCATCCCCTCTCTAGCAAAAGTCTCCCAGGTAAGCCAGTCTCCTCTTGTCATCATCATTGCTTATTCAACTTTTCCAGCTGGATCATCAGCTCCAAGGATGAAGGCAGAAATGAGGCTGCCTTGTTTTTAGCAGAATTCAGTGGATGTCTAGGAAATGTGGACGTGTAGGTGAGAGCACAGAACACCACAGCAATATGGAGCCAGTCTCTTAAGCCAGCAGAGCTCATTGCTTGTCTGAACACTGTTCATCTCGTGCTCATGTCCTCATCCCTGTTTCCTCATCCAATACCAAGATTATCTGCTCTTCCCTGCTTCTCCTGTCTGATTGCACTTCATATTTTTTTCCAGACTACATCCTGCCTCTTACCAGAATAATTCTGTATTTTAATTTTACCAAAAATAGTAAATGATCATTATTTGTCAAGCACCGTGTTAAGGACTTGCCTATAATACCTCATTGAATCTGTGTAATAAAACTTTGAAGTAGGTATTATGATTATACCCATTTTCCAGAGGATAAAACTGAGACTTAAAAGATTACCCAGTTTGCACAAAATAATACATTTAGCAAACTGCGGAAAGAAGAATCTAACCTAGCCCTCTCCAACTCCAGAGCCCATGCCCTCTACTCCCCATTGGGCAAATAACCAACATCTTTGAATCTTGAATTTATCATCTATTAGGTGATAAATTTATCACCTAATAGATGATAAATACTAAATGACTTATTAGATTACATTCAACAATCTGCAGCTTTCTAATGGAGGGGTGAGGTTATATTTTGTAACAGCTTCTACGGTTAAGCATTTTTAGAGGTTTTTTGTTTTGTTTTGTACTTACAACAACCTGATGAGTTGGATATTAGATGGGGAAACAGGTTCAGAAAGACCAAGTGACTTGCCAAGGTTAAACAATTTATAAGCAAAAGAATTCAAATCCCAATCCAGCTCTGTCTAACTTGAATCAACTATACTTGGGTTCCTTTATGGTTCCGTCAGTCTCCCTAGGCCAGACCAGGCATGGGATTGCTGCAAATAAGCAAACGAACCAAAAGAGACTTTCTAATCTGCTCTAATTTCCTGCGTCACTTTGGCAGCGGAAAACTGGCCTCGTGAGGCTTGTGTTTATAACTCTAGGAGAGTGGAGTGGTTTCATCATCATCTGCTATATTGTAGTGCTGTTTGCTCTAAATCTGTCCTGGGCTCTGGACAGATTCTCCCAGAGAAAGGCACATATACACAATCTACAACTAACTTGATTTGCCATCCCATTCTTGACCACTGGTGTTACCAAGAGTAAAATCTGGTTAAAGCAATTCTTTCATGAATGCACGCCTGCTAAGTCTGCCCCAGGACTTGGTCTCCTGGCTTTCCTCTGGCTCGTCCTCAGTTTGAAGACCACCTGGGTGGGCAGGGGACCACTGCCATACTGCAGCCTCTGAGCCTCTTTTAAGAAGGTCTGGAGTTTATTAACAATGTCCATCTAGCAAAACAACAGAGAGATGATAACATTTTGATTGTGTTCTTTATTAAGGGATCTTTGAAAAACCATGGTAATTATCACTTTTTAAAGTTAACTAATTCCAATGGGATTTTATCCATAAGATCTTAATTGGCATCAGAATAGAAGTTAAATAATCACTATCACTATTTTTGGAGGGAAGAAGAGGATAAGGAAATGCTTTATTTTCCTGAGGTTGGCAGGCCTTTGAGGAAGCATTTCTCTCTCCTCTGTCACTTCTATAAAAAAATCTATAAAAACCTTGTCAGTGAGAGCATTTCGCATCCTTTTTGGCAATACTCATGGTTTGAAGTAGTGGGTAAGGATTTAGAGATAAAATTCCCCCAGATTTTAAGGCAAGTAGTTTCAGCTACACTGTGAGAATTGCTTCCAAAGCCTGGTGTTGAGTACCTGCGAAATAAATGGCATTGTTTTTCAGTGTCATTCCCTCTTGTCACTTTAATTAAAACAAATAACAGACATGTTTGAAAAAATGAAAAGCGACTGGCAGCTTCACCCATTTTGTATGCTTCTCAATTTCTCAAAGGCTTTTGAAAGAAAAGAAACTTTAAAGTGACATTCTGTGATCCAGGCACTGCTCTTTGTCGATTTCTCCCGCACTCTCAGGAGATCCTTGGGGCACGTATAAGCAGCTCACCATCTCTCTTTTTCCCCGATTTCTTATCCACTTTGGCCTCGAGTGATGTGGAAATCGGTGAGTAGGAAGTTTGGAACAGAAAATGACCTTGTTCCTCTGACACACATTACAGCTGTTTTCTTGGATCTGTTTGTGTTTCATAGTGGGATCAAGGGAGGCCTTTCTTGGAATTGAAAAGGGTCCTGCATACAGTAGGAAACCTTAATCTAGCCCCCCAGGCTGAGTGTGGGAATAGAAGGTCACATTCATCATGGCAGTGTAGACGAGTGGCACCGGGGCCAGGCAGATCCGGCTTCCAAATTCTGCTCCGTCACTAACAAGGTACATGATCTTGGGCAAAGCCCTGGGTGACTCTAATTCTCAGTGTCTTCATCTGTTCCACTGAGATAATAATGGCTGCTCCCTAATAGTGTTGTTGTGCAGAATATAAGCTCCAGAAGATCAAGGAATGTTGTCTGTTTTGTTCACTGATATATCCTGGTGCCTAGCATAGGGCGTGGCACATAGTGCTCAATAAATATTTGTTTATTTAGAATAATAACTAAACGATATTTGTATTAATTTTTATTTAATAAAATAATATTTAATTATCATTATTCGATTAATATTTATATTATGTATATTTAATAATGTATAAATAAATACTATTTATTCATTTAGAATGAATGAATAAATAAATATTCCCTTATTTAGAATAAATGAGAGATGATAAGGTTCTAAGTATAGCTGTCAACCTAATAAGGCCCAGTAAATGATAGTTGCTGTTATTATTATTATTATTATTTTCCACATGTGTTTCAAATGGGCCTCATACAGACTAAACAGGCCACATGATTGACAGCCATTTTCTTCTTTTACCTGGAGCTTTATTCTCTTAAACATTTTCAAGTCTTTGTGAGTTTAATTTCACTGACAAATTTTAAATACTTGTTGAGCACAGTAATTATGTTCAATGTCAGTAGTTATGTAAAAAAAACACATATTTTATGAAAAGAATATATTTGTATTTTAAATAAGAAAAATAGATGCTGATACTTTTCACTTTGCAAAGCTTAATGATCCAAGTCATTTCTTTGGTTAGGTTTTAACAGCTAAAATGATGGGGAGATTTAAGAAATCTTTGAATAAATATCCTACTCCAATTTCAGATAACCTTTCTAATATTGTTTCATTTAGTTTCTATTTAATTTGCTTATACAAGGTTCTCAAAACTTTGTTGAAATATAAGGGGAGTTTTCTCCTCTCTTTAATTAGACACTTCAGATCTTTAAAGTTTGTGTACTTCCTGGTTCATCTTCTATGTCTTGTTTACATTCTGCTTTCAGCTCACAAGGAGACAATTCTGTACTGAAATATGGGCCTTCAGTTAACTACTAGTGGCCAGAAGTGAGTTGAGGGCAAGGTGAGAGTTGGGAGAAGGGTACAGGGTTAGGATTGGGTGGAATCAAAGAG
This sequence comes from Diceros bicornis minor, assembly GCF_020826845.1. Classification (NCBI taxonomy): domain Eukaryota; kingdom Metazoa; phylum Chordata; class Mammalia; order Perissodactyla; family Rhinocerotidae; genus Diceros; species Diceros bicornis. The sequence goes on along the minus strand of NC_080741.1, from coordinate 80,484,052 downwards.
AGAGAAGTGGAGAGACTGTCTTCCTTCTGGCTCTCACCAGAGAGATGCAACAGCACTGGATGAAGTCTAAGGCACCAGGGCACTGTTTCTTAAAGTATATTAGGAAGAGTCCTTGCATCAAGTTAAAACTGCAGATTTCTGAGCCATAAAACAGAAGTTTGGCGATAGAGGACACAAATCTATATTTTTTAAATGTCTTCATATGGACGTCCTCAGCACCAAAACACACAAACCCAGGACAACCTAGATGAGCAATTAGAGATGGGGTTACAGCCATCAGACCCCAAACCCCTTCTTATGAGTAATATTTATAACACTTCCTTAAACATTTTAGATCATTTATAGAAAATATAACTTATCTATGCACATAGTGCCAAAAAATTCACATATTTTCCCAAATGTAATAAAAACAAGAAATAAAATGAAAATAATTTATAATAAATATGCATTTTGATATGTAAGTGTTCATACCTAACTACACGAGAAGACAGTGAAGCAGTCCATGCTTACACTTAGACATGATATTACCATGAATGTAATAGCTACAAAAAAATGTTGGTCCAGGTGTTTTGCGTTAGCAACTCAAAAACTAAGGCACCAATGCCATTAGTGACATAATATTCCAAAATAGTGAACAACTCAGTAAAGTTTTGAGCAAAAGACCATCTTCTCTTAAATTGCATTGTGGTTGCGTTCCTGGCAACATCAATTACATATAAAAACAGTGCTAAGAGTATTTTGTCTTTATAGATCATATGGAGTTAGTTTCCTAGCTCAAATAATTACAAACAGGTTTTTCAGCTGCAGGAATGTCCACTGAGACATTCAAACCTCCTGCCAAATGCAAGATGGAGAACAATTTGTTGTGTGGTTTGTCTCTCCTGTGCAGGAAATCCAGCATCCCTGACTCCCATCCACTAAAAGTGCATAGGGGATCCTACTCCATACACCAATTGCTGTAACAGCTAGAACACAATCCTCCCAATTTCTACTATGCTGCCATTTAGAATCATTGAACTAGAGAGTTAGGAACCAGTGAGAGACGTCTGAAAGCAGAGCCTAGAGAAGACCTGTCTTGTGGTCACTGAGCCATGATTGAACAGTCTCTGCTCATTTTCTATGTACTGCCAGCGATTTAGAGAGCTAAGTTCTTTACACCCACTAAGTAATTTTGTTGTCATAAAAACCCTTTGACATGGGTTTAAAGCCTCCACTTGACAGAGAAAGAAACTGATGTTTGAGGTTGAGTGGCCTATCCAGAGTCACTGAGTACATGGTTGATATATGAGCTTAAGTGTGCCTGATGTCCAAGGCACGATCTTTCCACTGTGCCTTGCCACCTCCCAGAACAAGGGGACCACGCTGACCATCAGCAGTGCTGGAAGATAAAGAACAACTTAGAGGCTTGAACGTAACTTATAGTGACTGAGGTGAACAGTATTTAAGCCCGGAGACAGACACACTTCTTTTTTCACTAGAGCTCTGGCTCTTGGGGTTGGATCAAGTTAGTCAGGAGTGGAACCGAGTTTGGGTTTTGCTTTTACTCTGGCTGCCCTTAAATATCAGAGTCCAGATTCTTCTAGCACTGCTCTGTGTTTAGGGTGGGGATTGGTTTGTCAGAGAGTCTCAGTCTCTCTCCACTCTCAGCTTGAGGTGTTCCTTGCCCCGTGCCTCAGAGGGTTCTGTCTCTGTGCTTTTGCTCTTGCTCTTGCTACTGGACCCTTGCCAGCCTGATATGCGGGCAGATGGAGGGCATATCCTGTCTTTCGGGTTCAGCCTCCGATTTAAACAGATGCTGTGTCTCTGGGTCTCCAGCAGGGGACGTCTTAGTAACCCTGCCCTCTCCCTGTGTTCAGGGATCTCTAATGATCTGGGCCCAGAGTGCACTCCTGCCTCTTCGCCTTAGGTTAGAGGTCTTTAGTTCAGTCTTCTCTCCTATTCCCTTCCCCAGCTTCAGTGGGTCTTCACCTGTGCATCAAGGGCGACAAGGTTTGTTGCTTCTTCCCCCAGTGGCTTCAGGCTTTTGTTCCACAGGGAGAAGGATCAGGGAGGCTTCGTATGTTCCCAAACAGGCTGCCGTTCCCCTTTCCCAGGCCTATGCCAGGAGGGAGGCTTTCCCAGCCTCCTGCCCTGACTTCAGTCTTTCCTATTAGTACATGGCAACTGCAATGGCTACCTTGCCAGGGGGTGTGAAGGCCCCTGTGGCTCCCAGGGGTTCTGGACTTCCTTACTGGCCCACAGTTGGTCTTTGCTGACTTCTTCTTAATGGCTTGTTTGGCTTCCTACATTTACCACAGCTAAGTAAGTGCTCAGATCTCATATCTTCTTGCAAGTGCCTATCTTTTCTTAGATTTCAGATTAGTTACAGCTCTCCGAAGGGTTCAAGAAAAGTTGTGAATTGGCAAATTATCTGGTGTTTTTTGTTATAGTTGTAAAGACAGGAAAGATGCTCTTTTCAGCTTTCTAAATCCTAAGTGGAAGCTCAATATTGCTTTATAAAAACATTAAATATTTCAGACTAATACATGCACATGGTTAGAACATGAAATAGTACCTCAGAACTTAGCATGGGGCCACTCCTTATCATCCACATGCTGTAACCCAGAGGGAATTATTTTTATTTATTTTTTAACTCTTTCTGGTTTTATTTCTTCTATTGTTTAATTAGTTATATTGTTAAATATGTGCATATATAGCTATTTTTTAAAATCAATTTTAGACATTATCTATTGATTACCTGATATGACAGATGAGGACTCTGCTCAATAATACAATCTTCCTTCCCTAGAATATAATCATATTTCTATATTTAGTTTCTACCTTGGTAATATTTGTAACTCTAAGTATTGTATTCTCTCCTCACCTTTATTTATCATTCAATTCACTACAAATGGCATTTAGTTCCTCTGTTTACATTCAAGGTTATAATCACCTCTACTGCTTCTTCGCACTTTCCTCCAATCCTTCTATTTTCCTAATTTATCTGTCCCCACTTCAATTTGCTGTAGTTTGTGTTTTTCAGAATCTGAGTTAAGACTTTCTTGCTTTACAGATATCTTGAATCTAATAATCATAAAACAATAAGCAGGGTTACATTATTACAATGCTGCAAATATTGACTACATAGCCGAGTAGTGTACTATGATTATATACCATTTCTTTTAGAGGTTTTGAGTTTCCTATTTGTCTTTCTTTTTTTCTTGTATCATCTGCCTATAATGCATCCTCGTGTTCGTCTAGCACGCATGGGTCATATCAAGGTAACGACTCCCTGGAGTTCCTGATTCTCTTGCTTCACGGTGGCCTCTCCAGGCCTGCTGCTGACCGTCACCCTGGGTTTCCACTTTTACTTTTCTGGGGTGGAACCACTCTACCCTGGATTCTACTTCTTCCTCTTTCTTTTTTTCTTTTTTTGTGAGGAAGATCAGCCCTGAGCTAACATCTGTTGCTAACCCTCCTCTTTTTGCTGAGGAAGATTGGCCCTGGGCTAACATCCGTGCGCATCTTCCTCTACTTTATATGGGACGCCGCCACAGCATGGCTTGCCAAGCGGTGCATCGGTGCGCGTGTGGGATCCAAACCTGCGAACCCCGGGCCGCCGAAGCTGAGTGCGCGCACTTAACTGCTGCGCCACCGGGCAGGACCCTGCTTTCTCCTCTTTCTTGACGTATTATCCCATTTTGTTAGAGCACATCCTCAACATTCTAAGTGGATGCGCTGCTGCCACAACAAATCACCAGAAACTAAGAGGCTTAAAACAACAGCAATTTATTTTCTCACAGTTTTGAAGGCCAGAAATCCAAGATCAAGGTATTGGCAGTGCTGCACTCCCTGGGCTTGGGGAGAATCCTCCCTTGCCTCTTACAGCTTCTGGTGGCCTCAGGTGTTCCTAAGCTTTCTTTGCTGCATCACTGCAGCCTCTGCCTCCGTGGTCACATTGCCTCTTCCACTTATGTGTCTTCCTCTCTTTTGTCTTCTAAGGAAACTTCTTGTTGGATTTAGGGCCCACTCAGATAATTGAGGATGATCTCACCTTGAGATCCTTAACTCAATTACTTCTGCAGAGACCTATTTTCCCAAATCAGATCACATTCACAGTTTCTGGGGGTGAGGGCATGGACATATCTTTTGGGGGCCACCATTTAACCCACTACAGGAAGGAACTTGAATCTTATGTCTAAAAATATCTTTTTCCTAACTTTGTTTGATAGTTTTTCACGGTACACAATTCTAGATCTACAATAACTTTCCCTTTGGATATTGAAGGCACTGCTTACATCTTCCAGTAACATTGATGAGGAATCTAATGCCAGTATGATGCACACTCCTTAAAGCTATTTATTTTTTATTTCTTGAAGCTACTGAGATTTTCATGCTGTCCGTGGCATTCTTACATTTCACAGTCATTTGTCTAGTTAGGGTTTTTTTTTTATTCAATGTGTTGTGTATCTGGAATCTCAATTATTTAGTTTTTTAAATTTCTAGTTCTTTTATGAGTTATCATAAACTTTGGCAATTATTTGTAATTTATAAGAATTTCTTCTTATTCTCTGAGTGTTTCTTCTCATTTGTACTCTGTTCTTGCTTTGTGGTTGTAATAACCTCATAACTCCCTTGATAGCACTAATGGGGATTTTCTAAGCTCCTTTTTGTTTTTTGTATTATCTGAGTTTCCTCTGTTTATCTTGATTTGCCCTTTCAGATTGCAAGTTTTCATCAAATGTCTAAAGTTTCTTGATTGTCTATTCCAACTTAAGGATGAGGCAATAAATCAGCCAATGAGCAGATTTATGTTCACATGCGGGCTTACTGACTAGAAGACTTTACTACAGACTGAACAGATAAGGAGCCAGAATTCCATTGTGGAATTCCTAAATACTAGAATGCAGAAGTGTTTATTTTGGGATATCAACACCCATATTGATGGATCTAGTTTTCTTCACATCTCTTTTAGAGTGATCTTCCATTTTCCCCAAAGGAAATAAATCCCTAGCTGGTAGGCATTTCTTATTCAGGAGTGGAGGTGGTTTGGCTCAATCTATTGGTAGCCTTTCACTTTTAGTTCTATAGTCTTGTAACTACCATTTCTGAGTTTCCACATTTTCTAGTGTTATCCAGGTTAACTCTCTCACTCCACAGTCACAGTCTCCTTTCAGGTCTCTATATTTTCTTCAATCTGCATTCCTCATCACTGCTGTTCAACTTTTTTTTTTTATCTTCCAAAAATATACCCAAGTGTCTTGTCTGTTTGTGAGTCTTTTTATATTTTCACCATTGTAGGGAGTCTATATACTTTCAATTTCTTTATCACAATTTTAATGTAGTCTTGGGAAGGAGAACATCTAAATTCATAAAGTCAGTTCATCATCCTAAATCACATACTATGGCACATCATGAAGTTGTCTGGTCTGTATCCCAGGGGCAGAAAGGATTTCAAGAGTGTTTGTGTTGTGAGAAGGAGGCAATCTGAAGCTCGTGTGCCATAACTTAGACAAAGGTACATGTGATGAGCCTGGTAGGATATAAAGAAATGATAATTCTTAAGTTTAGTTTCAGAGTTTCTCAAAAATCTATATTTACTGGTCACACAAGAAAAGGTGCTCGAGTATCTGCTGATAGTCAGAGTTTCCAAGGAGACAGAGAGAAGTATAGGGACCATATAGTCTAGATGTGTAAGAGCTAATGGAAACAGGAAAATGCCCACAAACAAGGTGCATGCAGGTTGCCATCAGACCTAACAATCCCATCAAGATTGATGAAATAAATCTTGGCAGCAGAGAGGTAATATTTTGCACAAATTTTTTTCTGTTGAATTGAGTGACAAATTTATAAGCTCTATTCTCAGTTGAATCACACCCCAGTTCCTTAGCTCACCTAGTGCCATTAATGGTCACTGGCTACCTACTATGACACAAATTGATCCTTTAAGAGAAGTGGGTGAATAGAACAAACTCACCAGCAAATGGGACATGAAAGGTCACCCTGTAGGGCTCATTCTTTCCTCTGACATTCAGAAGATACTTATTGAACATTTACTTTGTACTTTACACATAACTATTAGGATAGCCTTGAACAAGTTAACCTTCATTCTTTGTCTAATTGCCTTTCTGTGAAATGGGGATAAACATAGTATCTACTACACAGAATAGATACGTGAATTAAATAAATTAATGCACATGAACTGCTTAGCAAAGAGTCTGAAATGACTAAATGCTTACTAATTTTATTATTATAATTAACAAAAATATATCATCTGTCCTTGAGGATCTTAAAAAGGAGAGAAATAGACATGTAAACTAATAGTTACATTAAAATATAATAGATGTTAGGAGCATAAAAGAGAGAAATTAAATAAAAAACAATAACAAGATGGTAGAAATAAGCTTAAATATTCCAATAATTATACTAAATATAAATAGACTAAATATTGTAATTAAAAGACAAAGATTTCCAACTGGTTCAAATAGAAACTCAAATATATAATGCTTACAAGAGAAAACTTTAAATATAAAGGACACAGAAAGGTTGAAAATAAGAGGATGCAAAAATACATACCATAAAAACACTAACAAAAAACACCTGTGGATTAAATGAGTTTTTATTCTTCTCACATAATTTTATAAAGGCAAGTGCTAAGGAGCTGGTAGAATGGCTCTGCTATCATCAGGCCCTGTTCCATATTGGATTTTTCAGTTTTCAACATTTTTCAGCCATGGGAAAGAAGATGTGAGATGTGGACACCCAACATTTTTAAGCGCAAGGCTCAGAATTTCACCCAATACTTCTGCTCAAATTCCACAGGTCACAACTTAATCATATGGTCACAGCTAACTGGTAGGAAGGCAAAAAAATATAGTCACTGTATTAGCAGCTATGGGCCAGGAAGAACTTGTGGTGAGAGGAAATTCTCTTAGTAAATGAATACTTTAAAATATGTATATAAGAAGAAGGAGAATGGACATTTCAATGTCCCATTTTACAGAAGAAATTGGATTTCAGAGAAGTAAGTTAAACTTATCCATTATCACATAGCTAATAACCGGAAGGCCATAAGTCCTGGCTAACAGATTCCAGGGCCCTTGCTCTTCAGTAGTCTGCTATATAGCCCCTGCCACTCCTTTCCACATCCATAGAAGAGCTGAATCTATTCATCTCTCACTGGATTTGGAGAAGACTTGAAAGACCAGGAGAAAAACAGGGCAGCAGGAGAGCCCACCAGGCTAAGAAAGCCCACCCTACATTACTGGCCACCAAATACACTGCAGGATGTTGCACTGAGCAAGGTCATCAGCAACTACGAGGATCCCAATTGGGCGACACACTTCTGGAGAATGCAAATCCAGCAAAAAGAGTGATGTGCACACACTCCATTTTTGAGGGGGCAAATTGTGCAGAAATGCAGCAAAGAGTCAAATAGGAAATTGCGCTTTCTTATTTTACTACTAATATACTAAATTCTGCAAATTTTTCATAGGAATCAGTATCACTTTGAAAGCTTGAGAAAAAGGAATCTGTTCAACCAGAAAGAGTACTTAGAATTAATATAGCGTAGAGATAGTCCCCAAATTTTGAAAAATCCAGAAACTATAAGGTAATTCCATAATAGCTGGCAAAAGTGAAAGAAAGAGGAAGAGAAAGAAAAAAAAGAGAGAGGAAGGAAGGGAGGGGAGAGTGAGGGGAGGAGAGAGGGAGAAGGCGGGAGGGGAGAGGAGAGGTACTGACTCTTTCCCCAGCATATTCTTGATTTTAAACTCTTGACTTGGTGTGCCTTATTGGCTTCCCTCTGGAGTTTTGCCATAGTGATGCTTTTATTTCAATCCTCCAAAAATGTCCCTAAGCCTGAAAAGACCCCATGGGTTAATTTTGGTTGCCAGGGAAACTGCCTGGATTTGCATCGATTCTCACTGATTCCTAAAGGCAATCCCTGGCAGATGAGAGGACTCACAAGAGTACTGGCCTCCAAAGGGCACAGCCCTGCACCATCAGCCCTCATTCTATTTCCAGATCCAGTCTACTTGCTTCTCATATCCTCTAAATTCTGAGCTGTTCCTGGGGATGGGGCGGAGGGAACACATACAAGTCCTGTTTTATGGCGGCTTAATTTAAAGCACATCAGTATGACTTCATAACTGGGAGATAATCTGACAGAATAAAACTAAAGTGATGATTGAAGTGGTAACTATTGTTTTTTAACACTATGTCCTCTAGGAATGACATATCTGTATTCATCATGTTTTTATTGTTCACTTTAATAGTTTTCAAGCCTGCTTTTAAAATCAGCCATAGAATACAACAGATTAGAGGCGAACGATAAAATGATGAAGTGACAAGATGCAGATAGAAATGGTTACTGATTTGTAGGTCTAGGTGATTAAAGACAAAGCCAATATCCGTGAAGGCCCTCTTGGCGGTGAGTCAAAACTCTGATGGTACAAACTTATGTTTAAATTCTACTGACGTTAAATTCTCCAGATGTTGGTTCTGAAGGAGCAATGGAGAGAGAGAGGAATATTTTGTTCCTCTCTTTTAGCCTGTTCTATAAATTCCAAAATGAAAAATGTTCAAGCTACATTAGGTAAAAATCAGGTGAAAGCAATGTGGCCCCAAATATTTTATCACTTAATCCCTTAAGGGAGTCAATTTCCTCATCAATGAAAGATGTGAGGATTGACTTTCTAAGTCTTTTTCACTCTGAAATACTGTGATTTTATCCAGTTATCAGGAAAAGTGACATTCTGGAAGCAGCCACTAGACTCAAGCACGGCTGCTGTTCTTTGCTCTAAAATATAGCATAGGCGCATGTGTTGTTTTTGCTGCCCTCGTCTACTTGCCCTTCTCTTTTTAACTGTACCCTTTTTCACTGTGGGGTCATCCCCCTGAAACTCTCATTCAAGGTGCCTCGGGTGGATTTGCCGGAATCTTCCCTATGGCCTGGAGTGAGGTGTGGCTCGGTACCATCAATCAACATGGCATGTTTCTCTCCACAGCAACTGGTTCAGAGAAGGTCATATGATCCAATAAGAGGCAATAAGAGACATAAAACTTTCACAGATAGTGCTTTTAGGAGCCATGCTGTAGCTTTCTTTGCAGTATAAGGCAAGATTCTAGAGTTGCCATGGGCCTCCACATAGAAAATGAGAGTGCAATTGGCTCAACGATATGAAGAGAGATGACTTTGTTTGAGTCCTGAATCCAACCATGCAGAGTGAGTTCTACCCCAGGACTTTTCGGTTACATGAGCCAATAAATTCCCTTTGAGTTTAAGTCAGTTTGGGTCAAATTTTCTATTACTTGCATCAGTAAGACTCTTAGATGTTGCACGTAGAATGTATTAAATCTAGGCACTGGAGGAGCAAGCTGGAACACTGAAATGAAGACCAGGTCAACTGTGTATTTGGTTTTCTGGAGTCCAGTAGAAATTCATTCACTACAAGTATGCCAGGGGAATGCTTAATTTGATGTATTTGGGAATGAAGCTGATGACAAATGAAGGCAAAGTTCCGTTCTAGATATTTTTCCCTCAGTCACTGCCCTGAGCAAATGTAATTATTGACTTGGCTAGCTCCTCAGCCCAGCCTTGTCCTGGTTTCTGTGACAAATCAAGCTTCTGTGTGCGGAAAACTAAGGTCCCTCATTGATGAACCTACTCAGATTTCATATCCTGGTGACAGTAACCAGGTTGTCACCTCTAAATGTCATAACTGGAAAGGGCCCTAGGGATCACCAAATCTTCCTTCTCAGACCCTAGTTTAGGGAATCTGAGACCCAGAAACATTAAGAGACTTGCCCAGGAACACAGAACTAGAAAAGACCAAGATCTGGACTAGAACTTGATTCTCTGGCTGCCTACTCTGTAAAGCATATCCAGATAAGCAGGTTCATAGGATGCCAGGATTACTTTATCTATAAGTCAGTTTTGCCACTTACTGGAGAAGATGTGTACTTTTCTGTACTCATCAAGTCATCTTGCTTAGCTCAATAGGCAAGAGAAATTTGAAATGTCAAGACAACCTTTAAATAATTTCTAGTGAAGATCCTACCACGAATGCTAATCTGAACTCCTCAACCTCTAAATGGCAAATCACAAGAGCAATGCACTTCTTGAGCCTTTATTTTCTTTAACTTCGCTAAGGTTTTGTTTCTTTATTCATAAAATGAGAATAATAATAGTAAATTTCCCCTCCGACTGTTGTGAAGACAATATGAGATAATGCACATCAGCTGATTAGCACAGATCTTACACAACATCAGCACTCTACTATTACGATCATCACTATCATTACCATTTCTAATAATATTATTACTATGATGAAACCTGGGAAAATGCCCTTAAGTAAACAATAATGACTTACTGCAAATTCTTTACTTAACAATAACTAATATATGCTTTGCTTGCAGTTGGTTTAATTAGTTAAATTCTTATCAGAAGAATGTTCTTGTATAAATGTAAGGATGCTCAGAAACTCTTGGTTGAATTGTGTCTTTCAATTCTACAGGAGCCTGACTGAATCACCTGTGTGAATTAGCTCACTAAGCCAATCTAACCACCATTTCTTAAAGTTGCATTGATAAAGGGTAAGGATTTGCACAATATTTCTGTATCTTTACAATTCAATGAGTTTATTCTGTTGACTTGTATTTTATAAAAATGTTTTCTTACATACACTTTCTAGCCACTAAGCAGAAAGAAAATAAAATGAAAATGGAAATGTTTCCTAATAAGATTGAAAGGAAACTGTGTCTAAAAAGCTTTGGAGCCCCAGAAGCATCAATGCAAAACACATCTGGTGATAAACACACTCAGTTATTTTTGAATAGCGAGAGGATTGTACAATTTAATTCAAATAAATAGAAAGCATTCAATCCACAGTTTAAGTGCTATATTCTTGGATGTTGGACACCACAAACCATCAAAATGATCCCTCTTGACCCAGGTAGGAAAAATGAGGTAGAAAATAGCATATTCTTTTTGATGTAAAAACAAAAGTTAATGTCTTTACTTGTGTCCTCGAGAGAGTATGCCAACACACAAGACAGTGTTCCTCTACCGTTAGTTTAGCCAGTTCTTACAATGAGGCCTCCGCAGGAAGAGTCTAAGTTCTTAACCCATGAACATATCTTCTGAAAAACAAATTGTAATATATTTTCCTCTATATTCTCAATGGGATATAGAGAAAGAGAAAGGAAGGAAGGGAAAAGTGTTCTCTGAAAGGAAATGAAGCAGAGATCTGTAGATATGCAAAACCCCACAGACATACCCATGATGGTTCTGGTAATGAGAACTCAGTAGCTTGGTCCTTTGATTCTTGAGCTTCTAAATCATGAAGCTCCTCTCCCTTTGATTAGGAAAATAGTACAGAAAACTTGAAAGGTTTCAGCAAGCACTAATCACCTAAGATAACCAGTGTGATTATTTTGGAATATATCCTGTATGAATTTTTTCCAGGTCTACAAAATCATGACAGTGATAAGATTTTTTGCTTGCTTTAAAATAATTATCATGATATAATGATGATAATTCTCCTACAACATGGTTTTTAATGGCTTCTCAGCACCCCCATTTTTGTTGTGTTGATTCAAAGCACCGTCATCTTTCACCTGGATTATGGCAAATCTCCTAGTTGGTCTCCTTGCTTCTGCCCTTGACGCCTTTACTCTGTTCTCACCAGTCAGAGAGACAGCACTTAAACTTATGTCAGATAGGCTCCTTTTTGCTTAGACCCTTCCAATAGATAATGGTTTCACATTACACTCAGAGTGAAGGAAAAAATTTGATATGCCTCCCCAAACACCCTCCCCTTTCCTTTCTGACCCCATATATTATTAGCTTCATCTTCATTCATTCTGCACCAGCCATACTGGCTGCTATCTGTGGAACATACCAGGCATGCTACTGTCTAAGGGCCTTAGCATACGCTGTTCCTTCTGCATGGATGTTTTTTTCCCAGACACCACATGCTCGGCTCCCTCACTTCCTTCAGGACTTCACACTTGCCTCTCTCTCATTGCGACTTTCATTGCCATCTTATCTAAAATTACAGTTCATCCTTTCTCTCTTTCTCTCTCTCTCTCTCTTCCTTTCTTTCTCTCTTTTTCTTTTTCTGGTTAATGTAGTATAGTTGAAGGTAAACTCCAGGAAGTGCTGTGAGGGAGTGGCAAAGTGAGGCTGGGAAGGGAAGAGACCAATAAAGAATATGCTGATGAGACGGTCACTACTGTAGGCAACTGAGGCTGAAGCCACTGGGAATCCCCTGAGAGACTTGGTAGAACATGCCTCAGAATTGTCTTCCTAAGGTACAAGGAAGTTGAGGTGTTTATCTACCTGCCCAAGCTCTCTCCTGGGGCCAGAGCACGCTCTCAACAAAGAGACACCCAGGAAGACATCAGCGTGTATAGGGACTGTCTGCAGAGATCTCTGGGTATGGGAGGAGGGGCGCACCAGCAGCACTACACAATCAACACCTCCTAGCTGGTTGTCCTGCCTCTAGTCTTGCCCCCTCCCAACCACCCCCAATTACATCTTCCAAAGTGATCCTTCTAAAACACCAAATAGATCAAGCTATTCGTCTGCTTATAATCTGTCCATGCTCCCCACTGCTTTCAGAGTAAAACTCAAATAGACCGGCTTGACCATTTCTCTCTTGACCACTCTTCAAGTTTCATCTCCCACCTTTCCAACATTCAAACCAGGCTCCGGGCAACCATACTAACTGTAGATTCTCTCTTGAACCACACTCATGAGGTCCCCATACACAGCAATCCTTCTGTCTGAAGGCCACTCATAAATATTTAGCACGCATTTATTTGATTGGCTACTATATGCTGGCACTGTGCTAGACACTGCAGATACATTGAGGAATAAATCACAGTTCTTGTCTTCAGAGACCTCACTGTCTAAAGTCCACTTGACTATTTTAACCCTTTCATGTCTCGTTTATTTTCCTAAGCACTTAACTATCTAACATACTATTTTTATTTTACTTATTTTTCATGTCTATTAACTCTCTGTCTCACTAGAATACAAGATTTGTGAAGACAGAGATTTTTATTTCAAATAAAACAAGTAAAATCTCCAGTGTCCAGAACAACCCCTGGGACATCATAGGAGAGGAGCTCAATAAATATTTGTTAAATGAGTTATTTATTAAAATTATTTAATAAATGGCTTCATAGTATTCTCTTGTTTTCAGGTACCATATTTTACTAATCACATACTTTTGGCCACTTAGGTTACTTTCATTTACGTTTTTTCAATAAATGACACTTTAGTGAACCTCTGTGAATATACATCTTTATATTTCCAGTGACTTCCTTATGTTCAATTCCCAGATGTGAAATTGCTAGGTTAAACCAGTTGACAATTCCACATAATAAATGCAAGACAACATTTACTTCTTGACACCCTGTCTGACACTGGATATAATCATTCTTCTAGCCAATCTGATAGGTTAAAAAAGTGGTATTTCATTGTGGGGTTTTTTTGTTTTTGTTTTTTTCGGTGAGGAAGATGGGACCTGAGCTAACATCCATGTCAATCTTCCTCTATTTTGTATGTGGGACGCCACCACAGCATGGCCTAATGAACAGTATGTACGTCCACGCCCGGGATCCGAACCCGTGAACCTTGAGCTGCCGAAGTGGAGCACACAAACTTAGCAACTACACCACTGTGGTTTTAATTTGTGTGTTTTTGCATCACTTTTTGAAAATGTTTGCTCTTCCCTGTCCTATTTAATGTAGTTTCTAAGATGGTCATGGAGAAGTATTGCTAAAAGAACCATGCTGTAATCACTGTGGTCCTCTCTTAGTCTCTACTCATTTTGTATCAAAATATGATGACATCAACCTGTGATACTTGGAGATGATGGGATACTTGGATGACTGATGATGTCATATCTGGAAAAGACACCACACCATTTTGGTCATATACCCACCTGAACATATATAAACCTTTGAGCAAGCTACTCTAAGATGGAACAGTTTCTGAGACAGCTTCCAGTTTGGATTTTGGTGAGAAGCCCCAATCACCTCCAACACTGAGTCATCTGCTTCTGAGCTCAGAATGCTGCTTAGAACTCCTGTCATCTATAATACACTCCGTCTTGCAATATCAACAGGCAAACCAAGAGCCCAGCAATCCAAGGTTTTTATATACTTTTCTTTCTTATCACTCTCTTTTTCTTCCCAGATTAAATACAGGCATGCAGAGTGAGAAATGTTAAGCCAACTTGAAAGAAGCCTCCACCCTTTTTCTTAACTTTGAGGCAAAATTGGCTGTATGTGGATAACTAAGACTTCAGCATAGTGTTTTAAAATTCAAGCCCACCACACAGACCAATCCCATTCTCTGAGAATCGATACCTCCAGGCATTATGGCTAGACAATGGATCCCTGGCCATGCTATTCATGCCTAACACAGCCCTCATTGGCCCCAGTGTATGTTTTCAGTGAATCACATCAGGATTCTGGCCGCGGAAACCCATAGCTGATGCTCATTTTGGGAAGCCAATTTCTCTTTCCAGTTTAAAAATTTATTAGCAAAAGAATATCATCAAAGGAACTACTGCTATGATATCAACCAGCTTAAGGGATCTGCGAGAGAGGAATTTTTCTTTGTTTTCCCCAAATTCCTCCTTTTATGAATTGGTTAGAAAAGGTAGGTTATATTGAAAAGTTTTCTTAAGGAAAACATATTTTCCTTTTCTAATGTTGTGAATTTTTTTAAGTAGACCCTTCATTTTCAAATCTTTGTTGAAGGACTAGTTTTCTCTTGGATAAAAGGGGAAATAACCTCTCCTCCATTTCCAGCTTAGCTAAATTTTGAGATTGAGACTTATTAAAGTGATCTGTATGGAAACGAAGAAGCTGTCCCTGCTCTCTGTGCCAAACTCATCAGGCTTAACCTCCACCGATGCTAATGAGAATCACAGCTGAACGGTCCCAAGGGAACACCACAGGGACACTGAATTGTGTTCCTTCGGCATTTGAAATGACATTTAGATAAAACCTGCAGCTGTTTAGAATACAGTTAGAAAGATATCCCACGGACTTTTTTCCAGACCTCTGGGGCAGCTATAATGAGAGGTCCAGGTCTAAATTTCAGGCGAAAGAGATCAAACCACATGAAACTCAACCTTTGTCTGGAAAAGTGAGAGTAATGTTCAGCATATAAACTACAAACGGACCTTGGACCAAGGAGCACAGACAGCTTTGAGCACTTTGCTTGCTTTATTCATCCATTCCTTCATCAAATAAACATTTAAGTACAAATAACATTCCAGATATGAAACTAGGTACCTAGGAGAATGTGGCCAACATGTTACTAAGGGAGCTGCCCAAATGGAAAGAAACAGGACATTTTAAAATGAGCACTTAGTGGAAGGTGTACAGAAGGAAATGAAGAAGGTGCTGTGATGGAGAATAGCTGAGAAGGATGTACTTTCATCAGGTGGTCAGGGAGGGCTTCCAGGAAGAGGAGATATTTGGGTAGAGGTGTTAAGAATTAGAGGATGCTGGTTTTCAGATAGTTTTTTATTCACAGTATTACAGCAATTCAGAACCTTGTGGATCTTACTTGAGAGAGTCAATATTCCCCGCTTGTCTGAATGGGACACTGCTGTTCAATTTCCCTGGTAACTTTAGAGAATCAGGGGCTCCCTGTCACCTGCCATTCTAAGGGCTTAGAAGACAATCATGGACAAACTGTGGTTAATAGAACCCTTTCTCCTTCTGCATAAGAATTTAACCTTTTGGTTAATTATCTAGCTCTATTCCCCTGGTAACCTGATAAAGGTAATATGTCAACTGTTGCCAGGCAACACCGCTAATGGTAAAATGACTTCACATTGGAAGATTATGTTTAGACTGGGAGAAGTATATCTACCTGATAGGAAGTCATAGCTATGGGCTTTTCTGAGGGGTGTGAGTACGCTTGTAACTGGGCATGGCCCTATCACGGATCCTGGAAACTCTGCCTATGCTCTTATTACAAGAGGTAATGGCTCCTGTGGGACCAGGGCTGCTCACACAGCTACTCAGTGTGGTCTCCTTGCACTCAAGCTATCACCTCAGGAGAGGTGCCTTGATAACCATGATAACTGTCACATGAATGCTGCAAGGATTTCTAGAGAAGAACGCCTGCTGCTGCCCTCCTGGGAGCTTTGGATTCTGGATGCCAATCTGCTTCGTAGACTGAAGTCACGTGTGGCTTATAGTGGCTCATGGGTCTGAATGTTTGCTTCAACCCAAGGAAATCACTAGTAGGCTCTGCCAAGCAATACTTAGTGGAAGTGGGAGCTTTAGAGCATTGAGAGTTTTTGGTGCAAAAGCCAAATGAAAAGTGATGGCCCTGAGTTGGGAAGAAATCAGCAAAATTAATCTCCACCTGAAACTTATTTCCTTTTCCTGCTGTCTGCATAGCCTTCTCTTCTCATTGATTCTATTACCAGCCATTTGGTGAGAGAGATGTAGAAGATATTGAAACACTGACTAGAACCTGTTCTAGCTGGATTTCACAGCACAATGAACGTTAAAAAACATTGACGGAGCAAACACAAGATTGTCAAATTTTATTCTGCCAGGTAAGGGTACAAACAATTGCAGCAATGGCAAATACCCACAACTCCATGTTATTTCCAAAAGAAGAGAAATCTCAAGACAAATGTAGAAAGGAAATAATTCTTAGGTTGAATCAATTTAGTAATATGAAGCTTACCACAGACAAGAAGACACGGTCCACATTGGGTGGAAGGAAAAGCCCTACCTTAAAACCCTCAGTTGTGCTGTGATTTTTTTTTCTCTTTTTGTAGGTAATTAGGGAAAATTCATCACAGACTGACACTGGTTCATGGCCTAGTGTTTGGGAACCCCTGGACCAGATGTCTTCAAAGCTGCTTTCCAGCTCTGAAATTTTCTGATTCAAATCCTGCCCACTCTGCAAAGTCCATTTCCCTCATAGAGCTTTTTTCAATGGCGCCAGCCTAATCTCTCCTCTCTGAATTATTTAAATAAATACTGTACAAATTTGACATTTATTAAATTCTATCTCATATCACTAACTAAATATCTCTTCTGTGATCAACTTCCCAATCTAATAAGGTGACATGCTCTACAAGGCAAAGGAGCAGCCTTTTGCCCTTTATTTCACCAAAGCGCTTAGCAAAGTTCCAGACTGGAGGTTGGCAAACTTCTGGAAAAGACCAGATAGTAAGTATTTCCAGCTTTATGGGCCATGCGATCCCTGTTGCAATGACTCAACTCTGCTGATGTAGTATACAAGTGGTTATTGATAATACGTAAACAGATTGGTGTGGCTGTTCTCCAATAAAACTATATGCAAAAGCAAGAGGCAGGCTGGATTTGGCCTCTGGGCTGTAGCTTGCCAACTCCTGTTCTCAGCAAAAGAACAGGCACTCCTTGCCTGATTGCAAATGGACTAATGATTCCAGTTAAACTATTGACACCCCACTGCTGCTGCTTAGTACACTTAGATTTACGAGCTGTTCACTTCTCTATGGGAAAGTCATTTTCCAAGAGCAGAGTTCCAGATGTTGGAATGAGGGAGAGAGAGAACACCCACCTAGTAACCAGATTGACAAAATTAACTTTGGGTTAGGATGTCACAGACAACTTCCTCTCATGTTAATTTTCAGTTCAGCATGGAAGAATATTTTCCTAGATTCTGAGGATTATAGAGGTAAAGCCTAGTTCCTTATGGCATTAATGTTGAAGCAGGAGGCAGTGGAGGAGATAGGGGTAGAAAGGGAAGGAGAAAATGATGAAAATGAAAAATAGGAAGAGGAAAAGGAGGAGGAAGAACAGAAAGGTCTGATTTCTTATTTTGGGGGATTGTTTTAAACTATTATTTTGCTCACTTTTCTATAATCTCTAACAAATCATTGACTATAATGAGAGAATGTTGTATGTGACAATGTCTTATAATTTCTTTCTCTAAAATTAGACAGATTCTTTCCCAGAATAGAGTTTCACGTTAATAAAAGGGTTGATTTTTGAGTTTGGCCTGCACAGAGTTTATTCTGTTTCATAAAGCACTCCAAACAACTGTTCCCCAGGAACACTATGTAAATTCTGGTGACTGATTGATTGGTGGATTGATCTGGGGGCTGTCCTACTGTTTTTAAAACATTTTAAATTGCCGGCAGTGGTTCTGACCCAGTGTGCAGAAATTAGGAGGCAGCTACCTACTTCTATTTTTAAACGACAGCTGATGCAAGCCTATTGTTTTAAGGTACTTTGTTCCTACGGGTATTGGATGAGAAATGATGGTCAGACAACCAGTAACAGTCAACTCTGTTTACCTGTGTGGGAGTCACAAGAGAACTCACCTTCGCAGGCCCTGCCTCACAGTTCATGTTCAAAGGAACGGCATGCAATCAGCCCATCACTACATACATTTGAAATAATGTGTTCCACAGCAAGGCCATTATTAACAGAACAGCAAAAGGTAGCGTTTGGTTCCTATTGTTTGACTCAATACCAACGCAAGTTGCTATTGCCTAACCATTATGTCCTCAAGTCAAATGCAGTGTGGCTACAACTTATAGACTATTTGGTTCTTTTAAGGCAACTGCTCAGACCATTTTAGCAATTTGCAGCAAAGAGTCTTCAATTAGGAATAAATTCTCTCTCCTAATTAATGATTGTATGACAAACATACGAATAAAGTAACCTTCACCATTGCACACTCTAAAATAAACTGGATGAAATAAAATCAGAAAATGGATCACATAGACCTTTATATTTTGGGGCTGACCAACACTCATGCCTCCTTTTGGAGAGTCGCAACCTCCCTTCCACATGCCCCCACTGTGGTCTTCCGGAGGGACTCCCACTCAAGAGCCCCTTCTCTCCCTTTTGCTAAAGGCCAACCCAACTTAAGCCAAGGAGAATTTATCTTCTGGAATTTGAATCTTTGGGAAGTTGCACAAAAATGGAAAACCCATGGAAGATCTTTCACTGCAGTGTTCGTGCCTTGAAACGGTATCAGTTAGTTTCCGAGACCCACATCTTTGGGGCCGCCCTGGCTCTTGTTCCTACTCAATGTCTCTAGACTTCCTTGGATTCTGTGAGCTGTCCCTCACACTTCTAACACATTCCTTTTCTGCCTAAGTAAGGCAGAATCAACTTTTGTTGCTTGCAACCAAAGGACCCTAACTGAGACAATAAGAGAGTAAGAATTTTAAGGAAAACAACAAACAGAGTTTATAGTTCTCACTTCAGTTTTTCCTACTAGAAAGATCTATAAATATACCATAGCAGTGACCTTTTTGGGTGTGAAAAGATAATGAAAATGTTATAAGCTGCTAAAAATGTTTAAGATTCAATAGGCTTTAAAAATAAACAACTGTTTTTAATAATAAAATAAATAATAAAGTTTATACTTATTCCATAGGCTGCGTACGGTCATGTGTTTGGCAAACATAGAGAAATGCACATTTGCCTTAAAATGGAGTGTAATTATTGTAAAAACCACAAAGATCAGCATCAATACAGTTCTGTGGTTCTATTTTACAGGAGAGTTAGACAGACAGGAAGTTGAATGACTTGCCGTCATAAGAAATCTTCATTGGATAGGGGAAAAGAAATCAGATTTCATAATTCCCTTTTCAGGCCTCTTTCTTAAAATCCTCTCACTGCTGAGATCAAGTCAGTTGTGAGTGATTTAGTACCAATTTTGTGTCCTATTGCTTTATTTAACTGTAACTTTTACCTCCAATTCTTGTCTTACTTCTGTTCTCCTTCAAACTATTATTTCAACTACCTGGAGTGTGTACCTTTTTCTTTAGCTTTTTTTTTTTGCTGTTGTTCAGTATGTTTTGATGTGAATTCAATTTTCCAAAAATATATATCTGGTTCAATAGCTTCTATGTTGAACACGGTAATGTGACTCTTAATGAAAGCATTTTTCTCTCTCATTCTGGTGAATCCTTATCTCTGCTTAAAAATGATTAAATAACCGAATCACGGTGCCTTCTCTTTAGGTGAAAATGAGTTCTGCATTCGTAATTTAAATATATGGGCTTGGGAATGTACTTCTCCACTTGCTGTGTACTGCATTCTATGGAGGGTAATTATATGCTTTCACTGTACAACAGCAATGAACCTGTAATGCAGTAATACTCTAATCAATGCCTTATGCTTATATGCAGCCAGATTATCACTCCCTTTAATATGCAGTACGCTGACTTCTCAGAGGAGCATAAAAGAATGAGAGCCTGTTTTCCTTCTTAACTATAATTGTGTATTTACCTTTAACCCTAGGATTTGATCATAACAAAGGCTGAGTTGCTCATTGTCCTTCAATGGAGCTTTGTGTTCACGGGTAAGATGCCTAATTGAAGGTGTATTTGGCCACCTGAACTCATAAAGATTAAGCAATTTAGAACTAAAAGCAGCCACAGTGGTACTTTATAGGGGCAATTATCTTTGTAGCGGGTTTGATTTTCTGAACCAGAAACCCAATTACAACACAATCTTCATCTAATACATTTTCAGAGAGAGCCAAGGAAAAGAAGAGGCAGTCTTGTATAACGGAATAAATGCTTCACAAAACATTAAGAGAACTGAATTCTAGTTCTGCCCCTAACTAGTCTGTGATCTTGGGCAAATTCCTTAACAACTTTGAGCCTAAAATTTATCTGTAAAATAAGTATAATAAAATATGCATTATACACCCTAAAGAATTATTAATGGACTCATATATAATAATACATAATTATAAAATCTTAGAAAAGTATGAAGCACTGGGAAAATATAAAGCATTAGTTTTAAGAGTTAGGCTGCTATGGTACCAAGAATTAATCTTGTATACCATTGGATTCTGACACGGGTTCCATCCCCTACCCTATTCATTCTGGAGCTGACATTCTTCCTCCACCCACTGAGCATCAGCCATGCCATTTGAGTGGGATTGACCAGCTCCCAGGTTGGCACGAAACAATTGGCAAAAGCCCATCTCTCTTGCCAAAGTGTTAGTTCAGGGATGAATATCCAAGCACAAAGCATTCCTGAGCCCCAGTGATTGGTTCACGGTGGGCACATGATTTCAACGGTCCAATGAGGGAGAAGCTCAGGACTTCTAGTATAATGATCGAGGGAAGAGAATACCACTACTGCCCCTTGGTTCATCTTGGGCAGATGTGAGGTGGGAACTACTATAGTCATTTTGCTACCATAAGGGAATAATCAGAGAAAGGCAGAAGTTAGAGAGCTACAGGAAAATAGATCCAACTGTACGTAAAGCCTGCCCTAACTCTGGACTGTTTCAACCATGGGAGCCAAAAACTTTCTTTTATTGTTCAAGTCAGTTTGAACCAGGCTTTTTGATATTTAAGCTAAAAACAGCCTGACTTATACACAGCCTCACGGACGTAATACAGAGTAAGGCATGGAGTGAGGGGTAAGAAGCCGTCAAAGAAATGCCAATTACACACACACAAAAAATAGAACAGCTTTAGAAGAGAGGAAATGGATATTCCCCCCTTATCTTCCTCCTCGTTTTTCTTTCCTCAATATTGATGGTTGGATTTCCTGAGAGGAAGTGTGTATAGGTGGATGAAGAGACAATTTCTTCTTGGATTAATTAAGGTAACCCTTCAAATATCAGTGACTTAGGACAACACTAGTCTACAATCCAGTTTTCTATGGGGAGGAGGACTATGGGGAAGCACGGTCCTGGCAGTTATGCAAGATCCCAGGTTGATGAAGTCTTTGCAGTTTTGCAGTGTAGCTTCCAGGATTACTCAGGTTGTTGATTTCTAGCCATTAGATAAAGGAGGATAAAGAAAAGAGGATCACACCCCTCTTCCACTAGATAGAGCTCAATGACAGAGCCAAAGCCAACTACAAAAGAAACTGGGAAATGTAGTTTAGACATGTCCCCAGAAGGAGAGGGTAAAATGGTTTGATGAACAGCTATCTGGTCTCTGCCTCATGCCTTTAAGGGCTATGGTTTTTGGCTTGTGGATTTTGGTCAGAAATACTTTATGCTACAAACGTAAATATGTACCAGAGTCAGGCAAATGATAAAGAGTAGTGAAACTATTCAGGCAGATTATAATTAAAAATGGCCGAGATTTGGTCCAAACAGAGATTTAGTCAGTTTGACTAAAGGAGGGAGCCGTTGATCACTCAGCCAACTGTTGTCACATAGGAATCTGAATTCAGTGTTTCTAGATCTTCTCATTTCTTAAGATCAATTAGGAGAGAAGTCAAGATGATGGCGTAGGCAGACTCTGAACTCACCTCTTCCCACAGACACAGCCAATTTACAACTACTCTTGGAAAAATTACCTGAGAGAGAGCTGAAAACTGGGTAAGAGGAACCCCTGCAACAAACAACGATCCTAATTGAGGCGGAAGAGGCAAAAATTCCCTTCTGGAGAGAAAAAAACGCTGCCTTCACAAGCCACCAGCTTCACAGCCGCCTGGGAGCAGCCCAAAGGTCCGCAGCCCTCCCTGGAGGAGCGGGGCACTGAGCTGGGGAGCGCCCCTGCTATGGGCATTATTAGGAGCCAGCACAACAGAGACAAGTGGCATAATATCTAACTTTGCTTGCTACTAACAACATCGGGGAGTACCCCCAGAAAAGCTGGTTCACAAAGAAATTAAAACTGGCTCTTAAAGGGCCCACACACAAATTCACCCGTTTCAGAAAGCCTAAAATCACCAGAAAGAAAGGTGCACAGTCCTTTGGTGAAAAGAGACTCACCTGATAGGCTCTGAGAACATCTCAGTGAGAGGTGACACCTCTCCAGGGACCGGGACGTTGGAGGCGGCCATTGTTGTGGCCTGGTGTGGGCATGCTGACACAGACACTGGCAGACACCACTGGAGTTCTCCCTGAGGACTGCTAGCCCAGGGTCTTCCCCACCCACTAGAGCACCTATTTAGTCCAGCTCACCCAGGGAAAGCAGCCCACCCTACGGACTGGTCTCACCCAACAACAAGCCCTTGGGCAACTTGTGGGCCTGCTAAGTGAACTGCCTAGATTCTCTGCAACCTGGCGAGTGGCTCCACCTCTGTGGGGCAGGGCATGCACAAGGAGCAGGTGGAGAGTGTGGGGTGGTGGGGAGTGTGTGGGGCTCCCGCCTTGAAGAGACTGGGTCCACTTCAGGAAGTCGGGGTCTGTACACTGGGCAGGACTGTGTTGACTGTGAATGTGGACCTGTGGGCCATGGGGCTTGCATCTGCAGAAGACTTGTGCTCTCAAACAACCGCATAGGGGATTGGCCCCACCTCTCAAAGCCTGAAACAATTGCGTGCTTCTGTGCCTGAGGCCAACCCCACCCTGCTGCAATCCTCAGACAGCTGACAAGAGACTTAAAGGCTGGAGGCTTATGGTAATTGTAAGCCCCTGAGCCTAACAACCTGCCATGCTGGGGGCCTACTCACGTAATAGAAATACTGCAACAGGAATGTGCTATTAGACCTTGCAGCCAACTGTGCTGGGGCTCCCCACACCTGATAAAGAGACTGAAGGGCCCACAACAACTACAAGCAGCAGAGCATTACAACAGCTCACCAGGGGGACAGCTCAGCCTCCCTGGGCACCTATGGGAAGAGCAACCATGCCACAACAGAAGGACACACATAGCCCACATAGGGGTCACTCCTAGAACATTCAGAACTGAGGGAAGCACACTGCAAGGCCTCATAAGGCATCAATTATATAAGGTCACCTCTCCAAGAGCAGGATACATAGCTGCCCTACCTAATACATAGATACAAGCACAGGGAAAGAGGCAAGATGAGGAGGCAAAGGAATACGTTCCAAGTTAGGGAACAGGACAAAACCCCAGAAAAGGAACTAAATGAAACAGAAATGAGCAACCTACCTGACAGAGAGTTCAAACAAAGAATGTTAAGGATGCTCGCTCATCTAGGGAGAAGAATGGATGAACTCAGTGAGAACATCAACAAAGAAATGGAAGATATAAAAAAGAACCAATCAGAAATGAAGAATACAATACTGGAGGGGGCTGGCCTGGTGGCGGAAGTGGTTAAATGCACGCGCTCCACTGCGGCGGCCCGAGGTTCGCCGGTTAAGATCCTGGGTGCACACTCACGCACTGCTTGTCGAGCCATGCTGTGGCAGCATCCCGTATAAAGTAGAGGAAGATGGGCATGGATGTTAGCCCAGGGCCAGTCTTCCTCAGCAAAAAGAGGAGGATTGACAGATGTTAGCTCAGGGCCGATCTTCCTCACACACACACAAAAAAGAATACAATACTGGAAATGAAAAATTCACTACAGGGACTCAAAAGCAGAGTAGAGGATACAGAAGAACAGATCTGCGAGCTGGATGAAAGCCTAGAAGAAATGACCAAAGCTGAACAGATAAAAAAAAAGAATTAAAAAGAGTGAGGACAGTCTAAGGGACCTCTGGGACAACATCAGGTGCACTAACATCCATGTTATAGGTGTCCCAGAAGGAGAAGAGCGAGACAAAGGGCAGAGAATCTATTTGAAGAAATAATAGCTGAAAACTTCCCTAACCTAAGGAAAGAAACAGACATCAGGTACAGGAAGCACAGAGAGCACCAAACAAGACAAACTCAAAGAGGCCTACACCAAGACACATCATAATTAAAATGTCCAGAATTAAAGATAAAGAGAGAATCCTAAAAGCCGCAAGAGAAAGACAAGTTACATACAAAGGAAACCCCATAAGGCTATGAGCTGACTTCTCAGCAGAAACCTTACAGGCTAGAAGAGAGTGGCACAATATATTTAAAGTGCTAAAAGGAAAAGCCTACAGCCAAGAATACTCTACTTGGCAAGGTTATCATTCAGAATGGAAGGAGAGATAAAAATTTTCCCAGACAAGCAAAAATTAAAGGAGTCTGTCACCAAGAAACCGGTACTACAAGAAATGCTAAAGGGAGTTATTTAAGGGGAAAAGAGAAGACCACAAATAGGAAAAATTACCTATGTCCATGATAAGAGGGTAATGGATACTAATGCAAAAAAAAGGAGGTTAGATATGATATCAAAAACATGAAATGTGGGAAGAGTGGAGTTAAAGAGTAAAGCTTTCAGACAGAGGTCAAACTAAAGAGACCATCAACTTAATATAGATTGTTATGTATGTAGGTTACTGTATATGAACCCCATGGTAATCACAGACCAGAAAACTATAATAAATACCCAAAAAACTAAGAGAAAGGAACCCAAACATAATACTAAATAAAGCCATCAAACCACAAGGGAAGAGAGCAAGAGAAGAAGAAAGAAACCGAGAAAAACTAACAAAACACTGAGAAAAAAAAGTTAAAAAATGGCAGTAAGTACATACTTATCAATAGCTACTTTAAATGTCAATGGACTAAATGCTCCAATTAAAAGGCATAGGATGGCTGATTGGATAAAAAAACAAGACCCATATATATGCTGCATACAAGAGACACACTTCAGACCTAAAGACACTCACAAACTGAAAGTGAAGGGATGGAAAAAGATACTCCATGAAAATGGCAATGAAAAGAAAGCTGGGGTAGCAATACTCATATCAGACAAAATAGACTTTAAAACAAAAACTGTAACAAGAGACAAAGAAGGGCATTACGTAATAATCAAGGGAACAATCCAACAAGAGGATATAACACTTATAAATATCTATGCACTCAATGTAGGAGCACCTAAATATATAAAGCAATTATTAACAGACATAAAAAGAGAAATAGACAGTAACACAATAATAGTAGTGGTCTCTAACACTCCACTTACACCAACGGATAGATTACCCAAACAGAAGATTAATAAGGAAACACTGGCCTTAAATGACATACTAAAACAGATGGACCTAGTAGATATATACGGAACATTCCATCCAAAAACCAAAGAATACACATTCTTTTCAAATGCACATTGACCGTTCTCCAGGACTGATCACTTGTTAGGCCACAAAACAAGTCTCCATAAATTTAAGAAGATTGAAATAATACCAAGCATCTTTTCTGACCACAGCAGTATGAAACTAGAAATCAACTATAGGAAGAAAATCAGAAAAGCCACAAATACGTGGAGATTAAACAAAATGCTACTGAACCACGATGGGATCAACGAAGAAATCAAAGGAGAAATCAAAAAATACCTGGAGACAAATGAAAATGAAAATACGACATGCCAGAATTTATGGGATACAGCAAAAGCGGTTCTAAGAGGGAAGTTTATAGCAATACAGGCCTATCTAAACAAACAAGAAAAATCTCAAATAAACAATCTAACAATGCACCTAAAGGAACTGGAAAAAGAAGAACAAACAAAGCCCAAAATCAGTAGAAGAAGGGAAATAACAAAAATCAGGGCAGAAATAAATGAAATAGAGACTAAAAAAAAAAATTTTAAAATTAATAAAACCAAGAGCTTGTTCTTGAAAAGATAAAAAAAAATTGACAAACCTTTAGCTAGACTCAGCAAGAAAAAAAGAGAGAAGGCTCAAATAACTAAAATCAGAAATGAAAGAGGAGAAATTACAACGGACAACTCAGAAAAACAAAAGATTATAAGAGAATACTATGAAAAGCTATAGGCCAACAAATTGGACAATCTGGAAGAAATGGATAAATTCTTAGAATCATACAACCTTCCAAAACTGGATCAAGAAGAAATAGAGAATTTAAATAGACCAGTCACCAGGAAGGAGATTGAAACAGTAAACAAAATCCTCCCCAAAAATAAAAGTCCAGGACCAGATGGCTTCTCTGGTGAATTCTACCAAACATTCAAATAAGACTTAATATCTATCTTTCTCAAACTCTTCCAAAAAATTGAAGAGGAGGGGAAACTCCCTAACTCATTCTACAAAGCCAATATTACCCTGATACCAAAACCAGCAAAGGACAACATAAAAAAAGAAAATTACAGGCCAATATCACTGATGAACATTGATGCAAAAGTCCTCAACAAAATACTAGCAAACTGCATACAACAATACATTAAAAAGATTATACACCATGATCAGGTGGGATTTATTCCAGGGATGCAGGGATGGTTCAACATTCACGAATCAATCAATGTGATACACCACATTAATAAAATGAAGAATAAAAATCACATGATCATCTCAATAGATGCAGAGAAAGCATTTGACAAGATACAGCATCCATTTATGATAAAAACTTTGAAGAGTATAGAAGGAAAGTACCTCAACGTAATAAAGGCCATATATGACAAACCCACAGCTAATATCATCCTCAATAGTGAAAAACTGAAAGCTATCTCTCTAAGAACAGGAACCAGACAAGGATGACCACTCTCACCACTCCTATTTAACATAGTATTGGAAGTCCTAGCCAGAGCAATCAGGCAACAAAAAGAAATAAAAGGGATCCAAATTGGAAAGGAAGACATGAAACTGTCACTATTTGCAGATGACATGATTTTATATATAAAAAACCCTAAAGAATCCACCAAAAGACTTTTAGAAGTAATAAATGAATACGGTAAAGTTACAAGATACAAAATCAACATAGAAAAATCAGTTACATTTATATACACTAACAATGAAGTAGCAGAAAGAGAAATTAAGAATACAATCCCATTTACAATTGCAACAAACAGAATAAAATACCTAGGAATAAACTTAACCAAAGAGGTGAAAGATCTGTACACCGAAAACTATAAAACATTGCTGAAAGAAATTGAAGAAGACACAAAGAAATGGAAAGATATTCCGTGCTCTTGGATTGGAAGAATTAACATAGTTAAGATGTCCATACTTCTTAAAGCAATCTATAGATTCAATGCAATCCCTATCAAAGTTCCAACAACATTTTTCACAGAAATAGAACAAAGAATCCTAAAATTTATACGGAACAACAAAAGACCCCAAATAGCCAAAGGAATCCTGAGAAAAAAGAACAAAGCTGGAGTATCACACTCCCTGATTTCAAAATATACTACAAAGCTATAGTAACCAAAACAGCATGGTACTGGCACAAAAACAGACACACAGATCAGTGGAATAGAATCGAAAGCCCAGAAATAAACCCACACATCTATGGACAGCTAATCTTCGACAAAGGAGCCAAGAACATACAATGGAGAACGGAAAGTCTCTTCAACAAATGGTGTTGGGAAAACCAGACAGCCACATGCAAAAAAAATGAAGGTAGACCATTACCTTACACCATACACAGAAATTAACTCAAAATGGATTAAAGACTTGAATATAAGACTTGAAACCATGAAACTTCTAGAAGAAAACATAGGCAGTACGCTCTTTGACATCAGTCTTAGCAACATATTTTCAAGCACCATGTCTGACCGGGCAAGAGAAACAACAGAAAAAATAAACAAATGAGACTACATCAAACTAAAAATCTTCTGCACAGCAAAAGAAACCATCAACAAAACGAAAAGACAACCTAACAATTGGGAGAAGATATTTGCAAACCATACATCTGATAAGGGCTTAATCTCCAAAACATATAAAGAACACATACATCTCAACAACAAAAAACCAACAACCCAATTAAAAACTGGGCAAAAGATCTGAACAGATATTTCTCCAAAGAAGATATACAGATGGCCAACAGGCACATGAAAAGATGTTCAACATCATTAACTATCAGGGAAATGCAAATCAAAACTACAATGAGATATCACCTCACGCCCGTCAGAATGGCTATAATTAACAAGACAGGAAACAACAAGTGTTGGAGCGGATGTGGAGAGAAGGGAACTCGCATACACTGCTGGTGGGAGTGCAAACTGGTGTAGCTACTATGGAAAACAGTATGGAGATTCCTCAAAAATTTAAGAATAGAACTACCATACGATCCAGCTATTCCACTGCTGGGTATTTATCCAAAGAACGTGAAAACACCAAGGCGTAAAGAAACATGCACCCCTGTGTTCATTGCAGCGTTATTCACAATAGCCAAGACTTGGAAGCAACCTAAGTGCCCATCAAGGGACGAACGGATGAAGAAGATGTGGTATATATACACAATGGAATACTACTCAGCCATAAGAAACGATGAAATCCAGCCATTTGTGACAACATGGATGGACATTGAGGGTATTATGCAAAGTGAAATAAGTCAGAGAGAGAAGGTCAAATACAGTATGATCTCACTCATTAAGTGGAAGATAAAAACAACAACAAACAAACACATAGAGACAGAGATTGGATTGGTGGTTACCAGAGGGGAAGGGGGGAGGGAGGGGGGCAAAAGGGATAATTAGGCACATGTGTGTGGCGATGGATTGTAATTAGTATTTGGGTGGTGAACATGATGTAATCTATGCAGAAAAAGAAGTATAATGATGTACACCTGAAATTTATACAATGTTATAAACCAATGTTACCACAATAAAAAAAATCAATTAGAAATCTAGATTTTATGTGCAATCTTTTAATTCTTAAATGTTGAGAAATAATTTATTTTTTAAACACCAAGAAAACAAAAAGAGACCCATTTCTGATACCCAGCTCCATTTGCTGATCACCAGCTTATGATACACACTTAGACCTCTTAGCCTACAGTAATTTCTTGGAGCATACAACACTAATACAAATATGTATATACTTATTAAAATTATGTAAATATACCATAAATCTATATTTCAAATATTTCTAAATGTTAATTTCTAATCATTTACATATAAAAGTAAAATGAAGTTTTAAACATTTCTCCCCACACCCTAGGAGATTATGATGCATGCACCATATTTTGGAGAGAGCAGTTCTGTGAGTCCACTATTCTTCTTTTGACATTTAAATTTTTCTTCAGAAGTTTTTGTTCTCTAAAACCTTTATTATGTATATTTATCCATATAAAATTGGATATGCAACTAAGTTAGTCTATAGTGATTAGACCTCCTATGATGCCCATCAACGGTTTTTTTCTTAGTGATTTCAGGCAAACTATGACACAGTCTTACAGAATTTTCTGAGGCCCATTTCTTGTCTATGTAACATGGCTGAGGTTCATCTCCAAGTTTTGAGAGGACAAATACTCTAAGAGCTTTTTCTTTTTCTTTTTTACCTCAAAGGCTACGCACATATTTTTACTGTTTGTAGAAAACCACTTCTGACTGTGATAATAATACAGAATTCCAGTGATGATATATTTTATGTACTGAAGAACTATAGAAATATGTTTACCAAGAAGAATCTTTGTAAAACATATTCAGTAGATGAATATCATATAATATTCATACAAAACATAATATTCAGGCTTGGAAAGATATTTGTTGACAGCTTTCTTTTATACATACCCTAAAAAAATTTTATGAAGTATATTTTTTCACATTTATTTGATGTGCACCGCATTTTTCATTGGGTAGATTGTTTCCTTGATATCCTGAGTTCAGTGTAATGTAGATTTATTTAAGAGAACCAAATACTCAGCACCAAGCAGAGGCTGTAATTAAATACTATCCCTTGGGCCTGTCATGGACTTGATTACAAAAAGGGAAGTAATAGGAAAGGTCTAAGAAAATGCTTTCACGTGAACTAGTCTTTGAATTAGAGAGCTGAGAGAACGGCACGGATGTGTTCAGGTCAAAAAAAAGGGTGGTTATATTCGGGCCATTGAGATCCGTGTGAACACTGAATAATAGAGACCCACTACTGGCAATTGTTCAAAGCACTACAGGGCAGCTTTGTCTTCATTTCCTTTTGTTCCTTTCACTCTGCTTTCCCCTGACCTTAGCCAGGGAGGTGCCCTTAAACCTTAGGTTATGCCTGTTTGATATTTTTTTTAAATAACAGCTTTATGGAGATATAATTCATGTGCCGTATAATTGATCCATTAAAGTGCACAATTCAGTGGTTTTTAGTATATTCAGAGTTAAGTTGTGTAACCATCACCACAATTTTACAACATTTTGGTTACTCCAAAAAGAAAGCCCATGTCCATTAGCAATCACACCCATTTCTCTTCAACTTCCCCAGACCTGGGCAACCACTGACGTACTTTCTAACTCTACAGATTTGCCTATTCTGGGAATTTCATACAAATAACATCATACAATATCTGGTCTTCTGTGACTGTCTTCTTTCACTTAGTTTTGTAGGTTCATCAATATTGTAGCATGTATCAGTACTCCATTCCTTTTTATTGCTAAATAATATTTCATTATATGGATATACCACATTTTCTTTATCTATTCATCAGTTGATGGGCATTTGAGTTGTATCCACTTTTTGGATTTTATGAATAATTTTGCTACGAACAATTGTGTACAGGTTTTTATGTGAACATGTGTTTTAAGTTCTCTTGGGTATATACTTAGGAGTGGAATTATTAGTCACATGATAACTCTTCTAGTAATCTTTGAAGAACAACCAGACTGTTTTCCAAAGCACCTGTATCATTTTACATTTCCACCAGCAATGTACGAGGGTTCCAGTTTCTCCATACTTGCTATTGTCTGTCTTTTTGATTACAGCCACCCTACTGGGTAAGAAATAGTATCTCATTGTGGTTTTGATTTGCATTTTCCTGATGACTAATGAATTGATTTTTAAGGCTTTATACCTGATCAGTAAAAAGAGGAAAAACTAAATAGTTTCATAATTAAAAAAAAAAATTTAGGGCAGATTCGTGCTAATAGTATGAACCAAAAAGAAGAGATGAGCCAAAAGGGAAGAATTTATTTCTATTTCACTGGACCCAATATCAAATTTCTTAATAGAAGGGCATATCTATGCAATATGCCTTCCATGTGCAAAATAAACTGGCAGTAGTCCTATTTTAACTGTACTTTTTTTTTTTTTTTTGGTGAGGAAGATTAGCCCTGAGCTACCATCTGTTGCCAATCCTCCTCTTTTTGCTGAGGAAGATTAGCCCTGGGCTAACATCCGTGCCCATCTTCCTCTCCTTTATATGTGGGATGTCTACCACAGCATGGCTTGATAAGTGGTGTGTAGGTCAACTCCTGGGATCCGAACCTGTGAACCCTGGCCCGCCAAAGCAGAGCACGTGAACTTAAGCGCTATGACACTGGGCCAGCCCCTTAACTTTTTTTTTTTTTTTAATTGATGTTTTAATGGTTTCTAACATTGTGAAATTTTGGGTTGTACATTTTTGTTTGTCCATCACCACATATATGACTCCCTTCACCCCTTGTGCCCACCCCCCACCCCCACTGCCCTGGTAACCACAGTCCAGTTTTCTCTGTCCATGTGTTGGTTTATATTCCACATATGAGTGAGATCATACAGTGTTTGTCTTTCTCTTTCTGGCTTATTTCACTTAACATAATATGCTCCAGGCCCATCCATGTTGTTGCAAATGGGACGATTTTGTCTTTTTTTATGGCTGAGTAGTATTCCATTGTATATATATATCCCATTTTCTTAATCCAATCGTCAGTCGAGGGACACTTAGGTTGCTTCCACTTCTTGGCTATGGTGAATAATGCTGCAATGAACATAGGGGTGCATAAGCCTCTTTGGATTGTTGATTTCAGGTGCGTTGGATAGATTCCCAGTAGTGGGATGGCTGGATCGTAGGGCATCTCTATTTTTAATTCTTTGAGGAATCTCCATACCGTTTTCCATAGAGGCTGCACCAATTTGCATTCCCACCAGCTGTGTATGAGGGTTCCTGTTTCTCCACATCCTCTCCAACATTTGTTGTTTTTTGTCTTGGTGATTATAGCCATTCTAACAGGCGTGAGGTGGTATCTTAGTGTTGTTTTGATTTGCATTTCCCTGATGATTAGTGATGTTGAGCATCTTTTCATGTGCCTATTGGCCATCTGTATATCTTCCTTGGAGAAGTGTCTGTTCATTTCCTCTGCCCATTTTTTGATCGGGTTGTTTGTTTTTTTGTTGTTCAATTGTGTGAGTTCTTTATATATTATGGAGATCAACCCCTTGTCAGATGTATGTTTTGCAAATATTCTCTCCCAGCTGGTTGGTTGTTTGTTCATCTTGATTCTGGTTTCATTTGTCTTATAAAAGCTCTTTAATCTGATAAAGTCCCACTTGTTTATTTTTTCTTTAGTTTCCCTAGTCTGAGTAGGCATGTCATCCGAAAAGATTTCTTTAAAACCAATGTCAAATAGTGTGTTGCCTATATTTTCTTCTATGAGTTTTATAGTTTCAGGTCTCACCTTCAGGTCTTTGATCCATTTTGAGTTAATTTTTGTGAATGGCGATAGCACATGGTCCACTTTCATTCTTTTGCATGTGGCTGTCCAGTTTTCCCAACACCATTTATTGAAGAGACTTTCCATTCTCCATTGCATGTTCTTAGCACCTTTGTCGAAAATTAGCTGTCCGTATATGTGTGGTTTTATTTCTGGGCTTTCAATTCTGTTCCATTGATCTGTGTGTCTGTTTTTGTACCAGTACCATGCTGTTTTGATTACTATTGCTTTGTAGTATGTTTTGAAGTCAGGAATTGTGATGCCTCCTGCTTTGTTCTTTTTCTTTAGGATTTCTTTAGCTATTCGGGGTCTTTTGTTGCCCCATATAAATTTTAGTATTCTTTTTTCTATTTCTGTGAAGAATGTCATTGGGATTCTGATTGGGATTGCATTGAATCTGTAGATTGCTTTAGGTAATATAGACATTTTAACTATGTTTATTCTTCCAATCCACGTGCATGGGATATCTTTCCATTTCTTTATGTCATCGTGGATTTCCCTCAATAATGTCTTGTAGTTCTCATTGTATAGGTCCTTCACCTCCTTGGTAAGATTTATTCCTAGGTATTTTATTCTTTTTGATGCAATTGTAAATGGTATTATCTTTTTGAGCTCTCTTTCTGTTAGTTCATTATCAGCATATAGAAATGCAACTGATTTTTGTAGATTGATTTTGTACCCTGCAACTTTGCTGTAGTTGTTGATTGTTTCTAACAGTTTTCCAACAGATTCTTGAGGGTTTTCTATATATACAATCATGTCATCTGCAAATAGTGAGAGTTTCACTTCTTCGTTACCTATTTGGATTCCTTTTATTCCTTTTTCTTGCCTAATTGCTCTGGCCAAAACCTCCAGTACTATGTTGAACAGGAGTGATGAGAGTGGGCAGCCCTGTCTCGTTCCTGTTCTCAGAGGAATGGCTTTCAGTCTTTCCCCGTTGAGTATGATGTTAGCTGTGGGTTTGTCATATATGGCCTTTATTGTGTTGAGGTACTTTCCTTCTATTCCCATTTTATTGAGAGTTTTTATCATAAATGGATGTTGTATCTTGTCAAATGCCTTCTCTGCGTCTATTGAGACGATCATGTGGTTTTTATTCTTTGTTTTGTTGATGTGATGTATCACGTTGATTGATTTGCGGATGTTGAACCATCCCTGCATCTCTGGTATAAATCCCACTTGATCATGGTGTATGATCTTTTTAATATATTGTTGTATTCGGTTTGCCAATATTTTGTTGAGGATTTTTGCATCAATGTTCATCAGCGATATTGGCCTGTAATTTTCTTTCTTTGTATTGTCTTTGTCTGGTTTTGGTATCAGGGTGATGTTGGCCTCATAGAATGATTCAGGAAGTGTTCCATCTTCCTCTATTTTTTGGAATAGTTTGAGGAGGATGGGTATTAAATCTTCTTTGAATGTTTGGTAAAATTCACTGGAGAAGCCATCTGGTCCTGGACTTTTATTTTTTGGGAGGTTTTTGATTACTATTTCAATCTCTTTACTTGTTATTGGTCTATTCAGATACTCCATTTCTTCTTGGTTCAATTTTGGGAGGTTGTATAAGTCTAAGAATTTATCCATTTCTTCTAGATTGTCCAATTTGTTGGCATATAATTTCTCATAGTATTCTCTTATAATCCTCTGTATTTCCATGGTATCCGTTGTAATTTCTCCTCTTTCATTTCTAATTTTATTTACTTGAGCCTTTTCTCTTTTTTTCTTAGTAAGCCTGGCTAAGGGTTTGTCTATTTTGTTTATCTTCTCAAAGAACCAACTCTTTGTTTCATTAATCCTTTCTACTGTTTTTTTGGTCTCAATATCATTTATTTCTGCTCTGATTTTTATTATTTCTCTCCTTCTGCTGGCTTTGGGCTTTGTTTGTTCTTCTTTTTCTAGTTCTGTTAGATGTAATTTAAGGTTGCCTATTAGGGCTTTTTCTTGTTTGTTAAGGTGGGCTTGTATCGCTATGAGTTTCCCTCTCAGGACCGCTTTTGCTGCATCCCATATGGTTTGATATGGCATGTTATCATTTTCGTTTGTTTCCAGATAGTTTTTGATTTCTCCTTTAATTTCATCAATGATCCATTGGTTGTTCAGTAGCATGTTGTTTAATCTCCACATTTTTGTCACTTTCCCAGTTTTTTTGTCCTGGTTCATTTCCAGTTTCATAGCCTTATGGTCTGAAAAGATGCTTGTTATGATTTCAATCTTCTTAAATTTATTGAGGCTTGCTTTGTTTCCCAACATATGGTCTATCCTAGAGAATGTTCCATGCGCGCTTGAGAAGAATGTGTAGTCAGCTGTTTTTGGGTGGAGTGCTCTGTATATGTCTACTAGGTCCATCTCGTCCAGTTTTTCATTTAAGTCTAATATTTCTTTATTAACTTTTTGTCTGGATGATCTATCCATTGCTGTAAGTGGGGTGTTAAGATCCCCTACTATTATTGTGTTGTTGTTGATTTCTCCTTTTAGGTTTGTTAATAGTTGTTTTATGTACATTGGTGCAGCTATGTTGGGTGCATATATATTTATAAGTGATATGTCTTCTTGATGGAGTGTCCCTTTTATCACTATATATTTCCCTTCTTTGTCTTTCTTAACCTGTTTTATCTTGAAGTCTACTTTGTCTGATATGAGTATGGCAACACCTGCTTTCTTTTGTTTGCCATTAGCTTGGAGTATTGTCTTCCATCCTTTCACTCTGAGCCTGTGCTTGTCTTTAGTGCTAAGATGTGTTTCCTGAAGGCAGCATATTGTTGGGTCTTGCTTTTTAATCCATCCTGCCACTCTGTATCTTTTGATTGGAGAGTTCAATCCATTTACATTTAGGGTAATTATTGAAATATGAGGGCTGAATGTTGCTGTTTTGTCACTTATTTTCTGGTTCTTTTGCATTTCCTTTGTTTCTTGTCCCATTTGTTTTGGACTGCCAATTCAGTTTGGTTGTTCTGTCTTATGATTCTTCTAGTTTTCTCTTTGTTTATCATATGTGGTTTTGCTTTGATTATTTGT
This sequence comes from Diceros bicornis minor, assembly GCF_020826845.1. Taxonomy (NCBI): domain Eukaryota; kingdom Metazoa; phylum Chordata; class Mammalia; order Perissodactyla; family Rhinocerotidae; genus Diceros; species Diceros bicornis. The sequence goes on along the minus strand of NC_080741.1, from coordinate 80,447,908 downwards.
TTAGTGGTTACCTTGAGGTTTGGGCAAAAAATCTTGTGTATGAGATAGTCCGTTATCTGATAGCCTCCTATTTCCTTATACTAAGTCAATTCAGTCACTTTCCTCTTCCTCTTCTAAGTTGCTCTTGTTATACCTTATTCTATCTTGTGTTGTGGCTGTGTGTTTACAGTGATGAGGTTAAATTTATTTTTGGTGAATTTATTCCTTTGATCTTTGAGTTTAGTATTTAAGTGGTTGCTAACCTATTCCGGTAAAGATCTACTATTTCTCTGATTTTGTCTACCTACTTTTCTCCTTCCTCCAAGCTTTGTGTTCCCTTTCTCTTCTTTTTTTCAGGCCTGAGGGCCTTCTTGAGTATTTCTTGTAATGGGGGTCTCGTAGCCATGAACTCCCTTAGCTTTTGTTTATCTGGGAGAGTTACTATTTCTCCATCATATTTGAAGGATATTTTTGCTGGATAGAGTATTCTTGGCTGAAAGTTTTTGTCTTTTAGTATTTTGAATATATCATTCCAGTCTCTTCTAGCCTGAAAAGTTTCTGTTGAGAAATCCGCTGAGAGCCTGATGGGTGTTCCTTTGTACGTTATTTTTTGTTTTTGTCTAGCTGCCCTTAATATTGTTTCTTTGTCGTTGACCCTGGCTAGCCTTACCACTAGGTGTCGTGGTGAAGGCCTTTGTCTGTTAATATATATAGGTGTCCTGTTGGCTTCGCTTACTGGTATTTCCTGCTCCTTCCCCAGATTTGGGAAATTTTCAGCTATTATTTCCTTGAATAGGCTCTCTGTTCCTCTTTCCCTCTCCTCTCCCTCAGGAATACCTATAATTCTTATGTTACATTTTCTAATAGAGTTAGATATTTCTCGGAGTCTTTCTTCATTTCTTTTTAGTCTTAGTTCTCTCTCCTCTTCCATCTGGAGTATATCTGTATTCCTATCCTCTAAAGTACTAATTCTTTCCTCCATATTGTCAGCTCTGTTCTTTAAAGATTCTAGATTCTCCTTTATCTCCTCCATTGTGTTCTTCATCTCCATCAGCACTGATTGGTTTTTCTTTATGATTTCAATCTCTTTTGTGAAGAAACTCCTAATCTCATTGAATTGTTTATCTGTGTTGTCTCGTATTTCGTTGAGTGTTTTTATGATAGCTATTTTGAAATCTCTGTCATTTAGTTTATGGATTTCTGTGTCTTCGGGGTTGATTTCTGGGTGCTTGTCATTTTGTTTCTGGTCTGGTGATTGCATATATTTTTGCATTGTGGTTCCTGTGTTGGTTTTGATTTTCCTCATCCTGGAAGTCTCTGGTTGCAATTTCCACCTGCCGCCACTGTCTGGTGGTAAAGGGCTGTGTAGTCTAAGCCCCCTGCGCGCTGCCCCAGTTTTTCTGCTGCGATCGGCAGTTTTGTTTTGTTTTGTTTTTTTTCCCGCTGCGATCCACGGGTCCAGTCCAGTTTGTTCAGGTCTGCCTTGGATCGCTAGGTCTGGTCGAGCTGCAGACTCCGGGTTGCGGGGAGGGGGGAGCTCTCTCTTTTGCCCTTTGGGTCCCTGACGTAGGAGGCTTCTCGTTTGCCCCTCTTTATCCGCTCTCTGGGGTACTCAGATGTTGATGGTAGCCCTGTGGCTCCTCTGAGTCCTCTGTGCGGGAGTTTCCCACTGGCTGAGAGATCCCGAAGAGCTACAGTTTTCCTGCCGAGGGCCGCCCCTCCCCCCTCTCTGGGAGCCGCGCGGACCGGGATCGCTGATCTGATGGGGAGGGAGCGGAGTTCTCCTTACCTCTCCCCACTTCCTCCGGGGGCCCAGCATGTTCCGCTCTCAGATGTGCGGCAGTGTGGATCCCTCCACTCTAGGTTTTCACTGTCTGGGATTCCGTTGTTGGTCTGTGGCTGTTGTATCTTGTGGGGGAAGAATTCACGGGAAAGCTCACTCCGCCATGATGCTGATGTCACTCCCCTTAACTTTACTTTTAATGAGACTAGAAGGACCCTCTTAAAATGTATGCCTCTAAGAAGAAAGAACAAGAATCAGGGAGACCAATTGGGAGGTTCTTGTAGAAGTATGGGTGAGGGGAGATGGTGGCTTGGATTACATGGTAGCAGGGTCGTGGGGTTGGATGAGGATTCAGGAAATGCTTTATGAATTACACACCATGAAAATATTATTGGAGGGAGGGGATTGAAAGATGTGCAGAATATCAACAGGTAGAGAGAATGTGAGAAAAAGAAAAAGCCAGGGTAGAGAATCTTACTTTAAAGAATAAAGGGCATATAAAAGAAAAGAGCAAGCAGCTGAGTTATACTAGAACAGTGGTTCTCAAGGTGGAGGTCCCTCACCCGTAGCATCTGGGACCTAATTGAAAATGTGAGTTCTAAGGCCTCACTGAAACCTACTGAATCAGAAACCCTGGGGGTAGGACCCAAAAATCTGTGTTGGAACAAGCCCTGCACACCAAAGGTTGAGAAAAACCTTTTAGAGTGTAGAGTGGAAGCAGTGTTGGAAAGGGCTGGAAAGATAAGTGGGAACCAATGGGGGTGAGGGTCTCCAGTGAATTTGGTAGCTCAGAGAGAGGTCATGAGAGTTTTATGAGCAGAAGAGTGATTAATTAGAGTGACAATTCAGGAGTATTAAATTGACTTTGCAAGGTGTCAGTAAAGGTGTCACTGTCACTAAATTGACAGTGCAAGGTGAAATTGCCCAAATGGAATGGGTACAATTACAGTATAAACATCTAAGTGTATTTCTGATATTTTGTTCTCTGTTTGAGCACAAAACCTGGGATAAAGCGTAACAGTTTTGTTTCCTCCAATTTTAACTAAAATAAAATGAAAAGAAATAAGCATTTTTCAGGTTCTTCTAATTGGAAAGTCAATCCACTGGCCTGGTTAAGAAATAGAAATTAAACTGGCATTGTACTAAAAATACCTATAATCTAATCAGGGGGATCAATGAGAGATTGCATATAGAAAAAGAAACTAATCATCAAAGACCTCTTTATTATTTGACAGTTGGAGCTGTTGTGTTGCACAGCTCCGTAAAGCACTGTCAAAGCAGAGTTTATGTGAATCACGCCCCCTAGAGGTGTGTAGCTACTACTGCTATATGCATCACATCTGCATTCGTGGCTGTCACAGGGCTATAAATGATACATTTCCATGTAAGTGTTTTTTTCTGAGGAACATTCACCCTGAGCTAACATCCGCTGCCAATCTTCCTCTTCTTGTGTGTGAGCCACCGCCACAGCATGGCCACTGAAAGACGAGTGGTATAGGTCAGCGCCTGGGAACCAAACCCAGGCTGCCAAAGCAGAGTGTGCCAAACATAACCACCGAGGCTGGCCCTCCATATAAGTTTTAATCTCTTAATATCCATGGGAGATATTGCTAAGTAAAATAAGCCAGTCTGAACAAGCTATATACTGCATGATTCCAAATACATGACTTTCCAGGAAAGGCAAAACTACAGAGCCAGTAGAGAGATCAGTGGTTGCCGGGGGGTCAGAGAAGTAGGGGAGGGATGAATAGGTGGAGCACAGGGGATTTCAGGGCAGTGAAACTACTCTGTGTGATACTGCAGTGGTGGATAAAGGACATTAAGCGTTTGTCAAAACCATGGAACTGTACACCACAAAGAGTGAACTCTCATGTAACCTGTAGACTTTAGTTAATAAATATATTGACTCATCCGTTGTAACAATTGTACCATACCAATGCAAGATGTTAATCATAGGGGAAACTGGGGTGTGGGGCAGGGCATATGAGAACTCTCTATACTTTCTGTGCAATTTTTATAAACCTAAAACTGCTGTAAAAAATAATCTCAAATTAAAAAAAAAAAATCCATGAGAGAGAAAAGTATGACTTATGAAGGAGATAGGACTGACCTCAGCTGGGTCATGAAGAATAGGTTACAAACATCAAACATCAAACTATAACGCCAGAAGGCTAAAAAGTGGACTTAAGTAAGAAAATTTAAAGAGCCACTTAAAGAACTAGATACTCCCAAATAATTGCAATTCTCTGAAAATTCAATATTCTCTCATGCTTCTATGCCTTTGCATATGCTGTTACTTTTCCCAGAATACTTCACTTCTCTTCTCTTCTCAAGCGGGAGCATTCTTAGTCATCTCCGTTATAAATGCTTTCCTGACTCCCCACAAAAAACACTTTTTATCACTTTGTACATATCTCTAATGCAGCACTTCCAAGCTATCTTGTGCAAAGATGCTGCTGGATTCTGACTTCTTAAGTGATTTTTACCTTTTGGTTAAGTAATATACAAATCATTGTAAAATTTCTCCTCTCACGTCTTGGCTACTGTGAATAACGCTGCTATGAACATGAATGCGTTGTACATGGATGTACAAATATTTCTTCCAGATCATGCTTTCAATTCTTTTGGATAAATACCCAGAAGTCTGATTGCTGGATCATATGGTAATGCTATTTTTAATTTTTGAAGACATGCCATACTGTTTTCCATAGTTGCTGAATTATTTTACATTCCCATCAGCAATGCACAAGAGTTTCAATATCTCCACATCCTTGCCAATACTTATTATTTTTTTCATAGTTACCATGCCAAGTGTTCGTTGACAGATGAATCAATAAACAAAATGTGGTATATACATATAATGGAATATTATTCAGCTTTAAAAAGGAGGAAAATCCTATCACATGCTACAATATAGATAAAACTTGAGGACCTTATGCTAAGCGAAACAAGTCACAATACAACAGATACTGCATGATTTCACTTATATGAGGTACCTATGTAGTCAAATTCATAGAATCAGAAAGTAGAATGATGGCTGCCAGGGGCTGAAAAGACGGAGAAATGAAGAGTTGCTATTTAATGGGCACAGAGTTTTAGTTTCACAAGATGAAAAAGGTCTGGAGACCTGTGAAATATATTGAGAAATATATTCACAACAGTGTGAATATATTTAACACTACTGAACTTATAAATGGTTTAGACAGTAAATTTTATGTTATGCGTTTTTTTTTTAACCACAATTAAAAATAATAAAAAATAGAAACTTTGAGTCTGTTATTGTTTTGAGTAGATCAACCAAGTTCCTGGGTAACATCTTAGCCACTGTCAACTGCATTGTTGCTAGAAAGTTATAGAATACTTATTCTATTTCATCTACAAGCTGCTTTACAAACTTGGTCGCAACCCTCATCTCACAGCCCCTTCTAAAACAAGAGTAAAAAAAAATCCTCCTTTTCCATTCAGAGACATTGGGATCTCTAATTATCTCTAATTGTTTGGACTACTGCAAATTTAATGCATAAAATATGAGCCCTGTCTCATCTTTCTTCTTATAAATTTATAATATTGTTATAGTGAGTTTTCATGATTTTTAAAATTATTCCTATTTTAGATATTTTTAGTTAAGTAATGAACTTTTTCCGTCTCTTTTAAAAATATTTCCGTATCACAGTGCCTTCTTTCAAAGGAAGTGTAATTTATTTCTAAAGCTAAACATGTTCAGTTCAAAAAGAAGAAAATATTATACATAATGCAGCTAATACCACTTTTTTTGTTTATCCTTCCTGTTCTTTTCTCTGCACATAGATCTTTTTAAATTCAAGTCATACATTCTGTATCCTAGAGCTAACCGGCTTCTTTTTTCTAGTAACTATTATGCATCTTTATAAATAACACCGTCTTGAAAATACTGTTTGCTAAATCACAGCACCCGGCCTTGAAACTTCCTTAGGATATATTCCTATAAGTGAAATTACTGTGCTAAACAAATTGTATATTTTCAGAGTTTAGCTATAAATTGTCAAATTATCTTCCTCTTCAGAACCCCATCATGAAAGTGCCCATTTCATTATATCTTTGCTAAGACTGTGTACAATTGCTACTTTCAATATTTTATAAGCTGATGGCCAGCCAATCCATGTTATTTCATTGATTTAATGTGCATTTATTTACTAGGGAAAAGAGATAAATTTTAAAAGTATGTTTATTGATCATTTTATTTCTTTTTATTATCTATTAATTTTCTTTACTTACTTTTAAATATCTTCCTTATTCAGATGTAAGAGCTCTTTATATGCTAGAGTAATTAAATTTTTGTCATATATGTTTTCAATGTTTTCTTGACTTGTTGCTTGCCTTTTAATTTCATTTATGGTGCTTTGCTGGAACTATAGTAGCCTTAATATTTATGAAATTAAATCTATCAATGTTTGCATTTTCATTATAGCACAGAAGTAGTGCCTTAAGACCTGGAAATCAGAGAAGTCTACAGAGACTGACATGTTACATGTTTTGGGATGGTACTCAACTTCTCTTACCCAAGTTGCCTAATCTATAACATGGAGTTGTTATGAATATCAAGTCAAATAACACGTCTTTAGCTCTTAGCTCAGTAGATGGTTTATAGTAAATATTCAGCGGCTCCGAGGATGATGATGATGATGATGATGATGATGGTGATGATGATGATGATGGTGATGGTGATGATGATGACGACAACGATGACGATGATGATGATGATGGTAATGATGGTGATGATGGTGATTTAAACTTCTGATTCTTAGCTTCAGAACCTCCTTGGCTCTCTCAGACTGGACCCATGTACATATCTTTACTCCTCTGGGATTTAGCCTTGCTCCGTCACTCAATCCTTTCTAAAGCTGAAAACATCTATTCCAGGTTATTCCATCCTAATTTCCAGAATTAGCTGATAAATTTGGTACAAATAACTTCTAACTTCTCACTAATGACACTAAGTGTTTTTGGTTGAGAGTATTGGCTACAAATATTTAAGGATAAAGGAAAAAGGCACAGCAATGCCAGCAAGCATGGGATTACTGCAAAATTTAATAAATGTTATGAACTTCTCTCCATTGTGGTTACTGTTACCAAGCCACAGCTCCCTCCTGTTCTCACCTATTCTGAAGGTGGAACTGGTTAACCTTCTACCATTCTCTAAAACTTGTTTTTCCTTGGTTCATAAGAGGTTCTTTCTCCTTCTCAAAGAAGGTTTCTTTACCTAAGATATGAGACTGACCAAGCAATTGAGGCAAAACAACACTGGATGCTTTGCATTTCAGAGAATTTCTCACCCAGTCGCTCCTATATCAGTGAGCCTTCAGTCCCCCCAAGGGATAACCACCTTTGGACACAATCATTCAAGTGGAGTTTATCGTGTATCTCGAAGCAAAAACTTCTTTACATTGTGTTAAGTAGATCCAGGGCTCTGAAGACCAGGTCCCCAGCTCTATGTTTCTCCCCAGTCATAGGACCTCACATCTGTGTAGTGCCTTTTCACGTTCTCAGAGCACTTTTACACAACATGGCTGAGATACTTTTCAATGATAGAGTTAACTCTAGAATTCAAGCTCCCTTCTGCCCCAAAGGAGGATAGCAAAATAAAAACCATCCCCCCTGCCTGTCTATTCTTGTACCTTCATCTTTGTACTACATTGCAGTGAACGAGTGCTGTGGTCAGGCAACCACGTGTTTAAATCCAGGCACTCACCTTTACTTACTGGATGATGTTGAGCAAATTATCCTACTTGCTCAAGCTTCAGTTTCGTCATCTCTCAAATGGGATGGTAATTATAAATAAACCTACTTCATAGGATTGTTGTGTGGATTAAATGAGATAGGGCACATGAAGAGCTCAATACCTGTTAGCTATTATTATAACTGGAACCATAGGCATGACATTGGCTATTATATGAATTAGTTAGCAGTCTGTAGTCAGCTCAAAGCAACATCTGAAGTACATAACCCACTGTGTCACTGTGATGGGGAAATTCTTGCCTCATTAGATGTCTATGTCTCATCTCAAGGGAATTTTTTCTGAACTCTACAAAGGAATGCTAGCCTCCCAAGAAAGACTGCCATGGCAGGGGATTTTTGATTTCCTATTTCTTACTCATAACCCAAAGAAAATTTACAAGATACTCTTCAGCCATATATATAGTTCCCTGCAAACACACCTTTGAAGCATTTTAATCTGCATTAGCTTCATGAGCTTTCCAGCACTACATCTGAATTTGCGCAGGAACCCCATCTGTAAAAGCTGACAGACAACCTCAAGAGATAGTCTGATGATCATTCCCTCCAATCCTTCCCTGGTGTGTTCTTCCGTTAATGCTCATTTTAGTGTTGTCAATAGCTTCACCAAGACACCCTGGGGAGGAAGCCTCGGTGGTTACACTTTCAGTATTGTGAATGAATTATTCATATATGTCACAGCAATTCATAAAAAAGTGCAAGCATTAGCTCAGAACATTCTCACAAGGGTAGTTTTAACATGCAAGGTACAAGTCCTACTTATATATGCCTCAGTGCTTTACAGCCTTTGATGACTCGAAATTAAGTGACATATTTTGAGCAGCTGAAATGGCGTGGAGATGAGTGAGAGATGTTATGTAACTTGGTGCCTTATATTGAGATAGGCTTTGGAAAACTCTATTAACTCTTTACTATGTAGACTTCTTAAAAGTCCTTAGGAACCCCTTCTAAAGCCCACCTGTGTGCCACTGTGACCACTTGGAATATGGTCAAATTCTCAACAGGCTCAGAATATGTATCTAAGAAAATTACTTTTGCAGGCAATCAAAAGAGCTCAGCAGAAGTTTCAGGCAATTCTTCCAAGGGCTTATGTCTCAGTAACATCTCAACTGCACAGCTAACAAGCGAAATCAAGCGTAGTCAAAAAGAAGAGGTACCCAAAGAGAAACTTAATGGCCCTTCTTGTCATTACTTGACTATAAATTTAGTTCCCAACAGACTCCTTGGTTCTGGAACATCTATCACACTTAGCAAGAAAGTAAAATTCCTAATGTGTCTTTGGTTACATGAAGTTGAGGAACTGATCTGAAGAAAGACAGGGACGTTGTTACTGTATGCAGAGTTTTCCCCAAGAAGCATCAAAAAGAAATTATGACTCTAAGGTAGCAACATTCTATTGGCAAAGAAAAGCCATGGAACCTAAAACCCAGCTCAGCATTCCCCTAAGCCAAGATGCCACCCTAGTACGAACGGCAACCTCTTTGTACTTCCATTTTCCAGCTGACATCTAAGAATATTGGATTTTATCTTTTCTCCAATTGTCTCTCACAGTTTGAAAGACTTCTGCCTACTAAGCAAAATGCCACTACTAAATGGCAATAGTATTAACGATCTTTTGCATTTCTAAGCACATTATTATGTACTAGGTACCTTCTAAGCCTTTTACATAGTTATCTCATTTAATCCTGGAAACAATCTTAAGCAAATAGGATTTTTTTATATTCCCATTTTACAGATGAAGAAACCGAGTCTTCAAGAATTAATATATAGTGAGAGGAACAGCTGTAATTCAAACCCACTTATCTAAAGTTAAAGTCAGTCCTCTTAAACACTCCATGAATTATCTTTGGTATCTAATGATTTTCAATGGTTTAAAATAAGGAAATATGTAATTGCAAATATGACATTTTGGATAATATCATATAATCAGCTTTAGCATACAGAGTTGGTATAACATACAGAGTTGGTAGAATTTTAGGTAAAAGCAAAATATTGGAAGTTTTCATCCATCTACAAAGTATTTTTATTTATTTTCTAATACAAGATTTTAGTTGGATATGTTTCGAAATATTAAAAACAGATGAGAAATCTTTACTCCCATCTCCTCTTCCATTACTGCCTTTCTATATCCTTAAGTTATAAGGGTTTTAATTACAGAACAGATTATTTAAAGTAGATGTTAAGAGCTTTCCAACTCTTAAAAAAATGAACAAAAAACATTGTTATACTTCAATAAAAGTTTGAAAATTGCTGATGCTTTCTTTTTAATGTGGGTATTAAAATAGCTCTGTCTATTAGTTTTAAGAAGGTATGTAATAGTTCTCAGATTTCATTATGCATAAGGATTCCCCTTTGGAATTCTCAGATCCTTTCCAAAGATTTTGATGCTTAACTTAGGAACCCACATTCTTAGGACCTAGACACCTACATTCTCAACCAGCCTCCAACAAGACTCTGGAGCAGATAATTCTTAGACCAAAAATCCTTATTTCATAGTCAAAACTTCCTCATTTTCCCTTGTGCCTGCACAATTCATCGTTCCTACAGCATCAAGAGTGATCATATGTGTGCCCTGCTTAAAAGCCTGCTTTAGAGTACATTTCTAACTTCTTAGCTTGGCCCACAGAGCCTGTACTTATCTGGCCTCCACCTCCCTCTTGAGTTCATCTCTTGTCATTCCTTCCAAGCTCACTCTACTCCAGCACCTTTGGCTTCTTCCATTGCTCCTAAAGGCCTGACCTGGTCTGGTCCTAGGGCCTGGGCACTCACTGTTCTGATGATCTGCAAGGCTGGTTCCTTCTTAACATGCAAGACTCATTAAAATGTCATCTCCTTTCAGGGACCTTCACTGACCACTCCTAGCCCAGTACCCTCACTCCAGGCCCTCTTTACATTATCTCCCTGTTTGATTGCCTCTTTCGGGATTGGCCCTACCATTCACAAGGCTTGGGCAACACTTCAAATGGAGAACCCTTCTCTCTTCATCCTTGGTTCTATCCCTTCCCAACTGAGAGGACTTCAAGCATGAGTAGATGGATAATCACCCAATTCCACACATATCCAAGCCCCAGTCCCCCAATAACTGCCCCTCAGATACCCTTCAGATCTAGGGGGTTCCTGAACACCTATAGCGGCCTCCACAGGATGAGAAAAAGGCCCTGGAGCATTCTAGAAGTGGCTAGGTCTCTTTGGATAGAAAATTCTGGAGATCTGGGTACCTGGAGCATTAACTTTTGGTGGCACATTCACTTGCTTACAGAGTCCTTATCTTGCGGGAGGAGGTATGGCCTGAGGATGGCCAGAGCAGGGTCTTCTGAAGCACAGGGCCCAGGGCTGGGGCAGGAGAGGAGGTGGGGGCTCTGATGTGGTGACAAAACAGGTCTATTACTTGCACAATGTGAAAAAACATCTGACTCCTTTGTTACTGGTACCTTTTTAAACTGTACCCATTAAAATGTAAATTACATAAAAGCAGATATCTTGTCTGTCTTGTCTGCCGCTGCATCTCCAGCATGTATGACAATGCCTGGCACAGAGAATTTGCTAAATTACAATCTGTTAAAAGAATGAATGAGAAAAATCATAATAGCTTACAAAACTGCAAAAACAAAATAAAAAACCAAAACCCACCACCACCACCAACAACAACAAAAAATGTGCCATGAGCCTTTTTAGCTGCTTTACATACAAGACCCTCTTCATTCCTTACAGCAATCCAATGAGGTAGGCACTAGGAAAATCTCCATTTCACAGATGGCACAGAAAGGTTAAGCAGTTTGACTAATATCATACAACTAGGTATAGGCTCAAGAGTCTGTATTATTCTGCATGATGAAACACTGAATGGGTGAGTGAGTATATGAATAAATAAATGATTGTGCCAAGGGGTAAAGAAATGAATGAATAATTAAGGTAGTATACCAGATTGAAAATAGAAATCTCCATTCAGGTTCAAAGAAAACAGGGCAAAATTTACAACTCAAATGCAATCCAAAAGTGAAGACATTAATGTGAAAGAACTCACAAACACATAGCTTTTTCCTCAGCAGAATGAGCTTTTTAGAAAACATCCAAGAAAGTTTGGGAATTGACCACATTGCAAGATGGTGGAAGAGGACGCAGCGTTTTGCTATCACATACAGCAAGGTACAAATAAGAGCCCTTCAAGTGGGCTCCAGACAAGTGTCCTAGCTGTGAAAAGAAGGCACTGCTTTTGGAGACCATCAGGGCTTTGGAAAGTTGAGTGGGGGAGAGATTTGAGCACATGGTAGAGGAAGAGAAGCAGCCATGTCCTCTGGCTTCCCTGGGCCACACAATACCTGGAGTTGAGTTCCAGGATATCAGTATGATGACTGGTGAATTTTAAGTAAAAATAAAATCAAACACCTGTGCATCGGACAGCATGAACTGCTGGAGTTCCCACACACCTCAGCTACAGAGCTTGCCCATAAAGATGGTTTCGTTTCTCAAGTGAAATATAGATGGGAGATTTATTAGAGAAGCGACAGCATGATTAATAAATACTCTGACATCTTTTCATTATTCCTTTTTTGCCCGTTGAATGCTGCCTCTAGTCCCTAAAGTGGAATTCTGATTTAAAAGCAAGAAGAAATAGAGAGAGGATAGGAGGGGACATGTGGAAGAGGGGGATGGTGGGAGGAGAGGATGGGGATAGGGGAAGGAAGAAGAAGGGAGAAAGAGAAAGGAGGCCTTGCTATCTCTGGCTGGAAACAATCTCCAGAAACATAATTCCTAGAGTCCACTCACGCCTTCACTCCTGGCTTGACAAATTTTAGTGAGAATTGGAGTTGCGTCGCCTCCCTGGGCGACATCATGAGTCACATGCCTCCAGCTGGAGACCACCCATCTTTAGTCTCATACTCACCCAGCCCCATCTCCTTCCCCCACCAAAAACAGTTAAAACATTCCAAAAAGGGTAGAAAGTCATACACATACATATTTGTTTGGTTTGTTTTTTTAATTTTTGTTTTTGTTTTTATATCCCATAACTCCATACAGTCATTTGAGAGAATTGAGAGAATTGAGTGAATTAACTGCAATTGCCCTACACATTGAGAAGCGTCACTCCCTGTGGCAAACTACAGTGAAGGTGATCAGTGTTGAATATTCTTGTTTGCAGTCTGTTAGCATTCTAGTCTCCAGAATTATCATTTTACTACGACTACGTCGACTACCATCATCATCATTATCATCATTACTATGATGATGACAATGATTATCCTGATTTCTCCTCCCTCTGCTCCTTCCACATCTATTTTCATGGTTGCCTTTTTCTACTACATTGCTTTTTACCCTTCAGCTTGTTTACTTAACTGTTTTTCCATTTTAATGGCTCAGATTTTTCCTTATTGCACTCAGTGATGGAGTGCTGATATATGGATTTTCCCATGATTTATATAAGGAAGAAAAATTATATAAAAATGTATGTATACTTACTGTAAAAAATATGTAAAAGCATAAAGTGTAAGAAATAATTTCATTCTTAGCCCACTCTTCTTTTCCCTCCAGATCATCTCAATTCCACTCTCCAGAGGAGTAGAAACCTTGAAGTATTTCATATTTCCTGTGTTATTTTATATACACATACAAACACATATTGTACTTCTTTATATATTTACACAAATGGGCTCATGTTATGCATACTATCCTATAGCTTTCTTTTTCCATTAAACACTATGATGGATCTCTTTCCATGTCAGGAATAATTACCTCATTCTTTTCACTAACTTTATGGTATTCCATTGTGTAAATATACCATATTTAAAAAAAAAACTCTACTGTATTCACAAACATTTAAATTTTTTCCACCTATCCACAGTTTAACTGCAGTGAATATGCATTCATCTTTGGACACACACATACACAAACACACAAACATTTTTTTTTATGGAATAAAGTCTTACAAGAAAAATTGTAGGAGTAAAGTTATCCTTATTTTAAATTTTAATAAATTTTGCCAAATTACCTGACATAAAGTAACATCAATTTATAATTTTTAAATTGAATTTATGTTCCTGGATTTTGAAATTAAAAATTAATGCACGCTGGGAGAGGAGTCAAGAAGGCGGCGTAGGCAGACTCTGAACTCACCTCCTCCCGCGGACACAGCCAATTTACAACTACTCCTGGAAAAATTACCCCTGAGACAGAACTGAAAACTGGATGAGAGGATCTCCTGCAACAATGGACTATCCTAACTGAGGTGGAAGAGGCAGAGACTCCCTTCTGGAGAGGAAAAACGCCGCCTTCACAAGCCGCCAGCTTCACGGCCTCTGGGAGCAGCTCACAGATGCGCAGCCTCCCTGGAGGCGCGGGGCCCTGAGCCGGGGAGCGCCCCCGCTGTGGGCATTTTGTGGACCCAGCACAATCGAGACCAGCGGCATAATATCTGACTGTGCCTGCTACTAAAACATTGGGGAGCACCCCCAGAAAACCCGGTTCACAGGGAAACTAAAACCGGCTCTTAAAGGGCCCGCGCACAAACTCACCCGTTCCAGAAAGCATCCTAAAATCACCAGAAAGAAAGGTGCACAGTGCTGGGGTGAAAGGAGACTCACCTAATAGGCCCTGAGTGCATCTCGGTGAGGGGTGAGAACACTCCAGGGTCTGGGACATTGGCGGCGGCCATTGTGGTGGCCTGGTGTGGGCGTGCTGACACAGACGCCATTGGAGTTCTCCCTGAGTCCTGCTAGCCCAGGGTCTGCCCCACCCGCTAGAGCACCGATTTAATCCAGCTCAGCCAGAGCAGGCAGCCCACCCTAGAGACTGGCCCCACCCAACAACAAGCCCTCAGGCAACATATGGGCCTGCATAGATTGGAGACTGGATTCTCTGCAGCCTGGCAACTGAGCTGACTTTAGCAGGGCAGGGCGCGCACAAGGAGCGACTTTAGCAGGGCAGGGCGCGCACAAGGAGCGGGTGGAGAGTGTGGGGCAGTGGCAGAGTGTGTGGAGCTCCCGCTGTGGAGAGACTGGGTCCGCTTGGGGAGGTAGGGGAGCACACACGGGGCAGGACTGTGTTGACTGTGTGTGTGGACCTGTGGGTGGCAGGGCTTGTCAGCTGCAGAAGACTTGTGCTTCTCAAAGACCCACATAGGGGGTTTGCCCCACCTTCCAAAGCCTGAAACAATTGGGTGCTCCTGTGCCTGAGGCCAGCCCCACCCAGCTGCAATCCTCAGAGAGCTGACAAGAGACCTAATAGGCTAGAGGCTTACAGCAATTGTAAGGCCCTGAGCCTAACAACCTGCCATGCTGGGGGCCTACTCACTTAAAAGAAATACTGCAACACAAATGTGGTATTAGAACTTGCAGCCAACAGTGCTGGGGCTCCCCACACCTGATAAAGAGACGGAAGGGCCCACAACAACTACAAGCAGCTGAGCATTACAACAGCTGGCCAGGAGCATAACTCGGCCTCCCTGGGTGCCTACAGGGAGAGCAAACAGGCCACAACAGAAGGACACACGTAGCCCACATAGGGGTCACCCCTGGAGCATTGAGAACTGAGGGAAGAACACTGGAAGCCTCCTAAGGCATCACTTACATAAGGTCACCTATCCAAGAGCAGGAGACGTAGCTGACCTACCTAATATGTAGAAACAAGCACAGGGAAAGAGGCAAAATGAGGAGGCAAAAGAATACATTCCAAGTAAGGGAACAGGACAAAACCCCAGGAAATGAACTAAATGAAACAGAAATGAGCAACGTACCTGACAGAGAGTTCAAACTAAGAGTGTTAAGGATGCTCACTGATCTGGGAGAAGAATAGATGAACTCAGTGAGAATGTCAACAAAGAAATGGAAGATATAAAAAAGAACCAATCAGAAATGAAGAATACAATACTGGAAATGAAAAATTCATTAGAGGGACTCAAAAGCAGAGTAGAGGATACAGAAGAACGGATCTGTGAGCTGGACAAAAGACTAGAAGAAATTACCCAAGCTGAAAAGGTAAAAGAGAAAAGAATTAAAAAGAGTGAGGACAGTCTAAGGGACCTCTGGGACAACATCAAGCGCACTAACATCTGTGTTATAGGTGTCCCAGAAGGAGTAGAGCGAGACAAGGGGGCAGAGAATCTATTTCAAGAAATAATAGATGAAAACTTCCCTAACCTAAGGAAGGAAACAGACATGCAGGTACAGGAAGCACAGAGAGCCCCAAACAAGATAAACCCAAAGAGGCCCACCCCAAGACACATCATAATCAAAATGTCCAGAATTAAAGATAAAGAGAGAATCCTAAAAGCCGCAAGAGAAAGACAAGTTACATACAAAGGAAACCCCATAAGGCTATCAGCTGACTTCTCAGCAGAAATCTTACAGGCTAGAAGAGAATGGCACAATAAATTTAAAGTGCTAAAAGGAAAAAACTTACAGCCAAGAATACTCTATCCTGCAAGGTTATCATTCAAAATGGAAGGAGAGATCAAAATTTTCCCAGACAAGCAAAAATTAAAGGAGTTTGTCACCAAGAAACCAGTGCTACAAGAAATGTTAAAGGGACTGATTTAAGGGGAAAAGAGAAGACCACAAATAGGAAAAATTATCTATTTTCATGATAAGAACGTAATGGATACAAATGCACAAAAAGAGGTTAGATATGATATCAAAAACATAAAAGGAGGGAGGAAGGGAGTTAAAGAGTACAGCTTTCAGACAGAGGTCAAACTAAAGTGACCATCAATTCTGTATAGAAGAAGAAAGGAACAGAGAAGGACTACTAAAACACTGAGAAAAAAAAAAAAGTTAAAAAATGGCAGTAAGTACATACTTATCAATAGCTACTTTAAACGTCAATGGACTAAATGCTCCAATTAAAAGGCATAGGGTGGCTGACTGGATAAAAAAACAGGACCCATATATATGCTGCATACAAGAGACACACTTCAGACCTAAAGACATTCACAAACTGAAAGTGAAGGGATGGAAAAAGATACTCCATGCAAATGGCAATGAAAAGAAAGCTGGGGTAGCAGTACTCATATCAGACAAAATAGACTTTAAAACAAAAACTGTAAAAAAAGACAAAGAAGGGCATTACATAATGATCAAGGGAACAATCCAACAAGAGGATATAACACTTGTAAATATCTACGCACCCAATGTAGGTGCACCTAAATATATAAAGCAATTATTAACAGACATAAAAACAGAAATAGACAGTAACACAATAATAGTAGTGGTCTCTAACACTCCACTTACACCAACGGATAGATCATCCAAACAGAAGATCAATAAGGAAACATTGGCCTTAAATGACACACTAGAACAGATAGACCTGGTAGATATATACGGAGGATTCCATCCAAAAACTGAAGAATACACGTTCTTTTCAAAGGCACATGGAACATTCTCCAGGATTGATCACATATTAGACCACAAAACAAGTCTCCATAAATTTAAGAAGATTGAAATAATACCAAGCATCTTTTCTGACCACAACGGTACGAAACTAGAAATCAACTATAGGAAGAAAATCAGAAAAGCCACAAATACGTGGAGATTAAACAAAATGCTACTGAACAACGACTGGGTTAACGAAGAAATCAAAGAAGAAATCAAAAAATACCTGGAGGGGCCGGCCCGGTGGCACAAGTGGTTAAGTGCACGCGCTCCGCTGCGGCGGCCCGGGGTTCGCTGGTTCAGTCCCGGGCGCGCACCGACGCACTGCTTGGCAAGCCATGCTGTGGCGGCGTCCCATATAAAGTGGAGGAAGATGGGCACAGATGTTAGCCCAGGGCCGTCTTCCTCAGCAAAAAAAAGAGGAGGATTGGCGGATGTTAGCACAGGGCTGATCTCCTCACACACACAAAAAAAAAATACCTGGAGACAAATGAAAATGAAAATACGACATGCCAGAATTTATGGGATACAGCAAAAGCGGTTCTAAGAGGCAAGTTTATAGTGATACAGGCCTATCTCAACAAACAAGAAAAATCTCAAATAAACAATCTAACAATGCACCTAAAAGAACTGGAAAGAGAAGAACAAACAAAGCCAAAAATCAGTAGAAGAAGGGAAATAATAAAAATTAGAGCAGAAATAAATGAAATAGAGACCAAAAAAACAATAGAAAAAATTAATAAAACCAAGAGCTGGTTCTTTGAAAAGATCAACAAAATTGACAAACCTTTAGCTAGACTCACCAAGAAAAAAAGAGAGAAAGCACAAATAAGTAAAATCAGAAATGAAAGAGGAGAGGTTACAACAGACACCTCAGAAATACAAAAGATTATAAGAGAATACTATGAAAAGCTATATGCCAACCAATTCGACAATCTGGAAGAAATGGATAAATTCTTAGAATCATACAACCTTCCAAAACTGGATCAAGAAGAAGTAGAGAATTTGAATAGACCAATCACCAGTAAGGAGATCGAAACAGTAATCAAAAACCTCCCCAAAAATAAAAGTCCAGGACCAGACGGCTTCCCTGGTGAATTCTACCAAAACATTCAAAGAAGACTTAATACCTATCCTTCTCAAACTCTTCCAAAAAATTGAGGAGTGGGGGAATCTCCCTAACTCATTCTACGAAGCTGACATTACCCTGACACCAAAACCAGACAAGGACAACACAAAAAAAGAAAATTACAGGCCAATATCACTGATGAACATCGATGCAAAAATCCTCAACAAAATACTAGCAAATCGCATACAACAATATGTTAAAAAGATTATACACCATGATCAAGTGGGATTTATTCCAGGTATGCAAGGTTGGTTTAACACTCACAAATCAATCAACGTAATACACCACATTAATAAAATGAAGAATAAAAATCACATGATCATCTCAATAGATGCAGAGAAAGCATTTGACAAGATACAGCATCCATTTATGATAAAAACTCTGAATAAAATGGGTATAGAAGGAAAGTACCTCAACATAATAAAGACCATATATGAGAAACCTACAGCTAATGTCATCCTCAATGGTGAAAAACTGAAAGCTATCCCTCTAAGAACAGGAACCAGACAAGGATGCCCACTGTCACCACTCCTATTTAACATAGTACTGGAAGTCCTAGCCAGAGCAATCAGGCAAGAGAAAGAAATAAAAGGGATCCAAATTGGAAAGGAAGAAGTGAAACTGTCACTATTTGCAGATGACATGATTTTACATATAGAAAATCCTCAAGAATCCACCAGAAAACTTTTATAAGTAATAAACGAATATGGTAAAGTTGCAGGATACAAAATCAACATACCAAAATCAGTTGCATTTCTGTACACTAACAACGAAGTAGCAGAAAGAGAAATTAAGAATACCATCCCATTTACAATTGCAACAAAAAGAATAAAATACCTAGGAATAAACTTAACCAAAGAGGTGAAAGATCTGTACACCGAAAACTATAAAACATTTCTGAAAGAAATTGAAGAAGACACAAAGAAATGGAAAGATATTCCGTGCTCTTGGATTGGAAGAATTAACATAGTTAAGATGTCCATACTTCCTAAAGCCATCTATAGATTCAATGCAATCCCTATCAAAGTTCCAACAACATTTTTCACAGAAATAGAACAAAGAATCCTAAAATTTATATGGAACAACAAAAGACCCCGAATAGCTAAAGGAATCCTGAGAAAAAAGAACAAAGCTGGAGGTATCACACTCCCTGATTTCAAAATATACTACAAAGCTATAGTAACCAAAACAGCATGGTACTGGCACAAAAACAGACACACAGATCAATGGAATAGAATCGAAAGCCCAGAAATAAACCCACACATCTATGGACAGCTATTCTTTGACAAAGGAGCCAAGAACATACAATGGGGAAAAGAAAGTCTCTTCAACAAATGGTGTTGGGAAAACTGGATAGCCACGTGCTAAAAAATGAAGGTAGACCCTTACCTTACACCATACACAAAAATTAACTCCAAATGGATCAAAGACTTGAATGTAAGACCTGAAACTGTGAAACTTTTAGAAGAAAACATAGGCAGTACGCTCTTCGACATCGGTCTTAGCAACATCTTTTCAAACACCATGTCTGACTGGGCAAGAGAAACAATAGAAAAAATAAACAAATGGGACTACATCAAACTAAAAACCTTCTGCACAGCAAAGGAAACCATCAACAAAACGAAAAGACAACCTAACAATTGGGAGAAGATATTTGCAAACCATACACCTGATAAGGGCTTAATCTCCAAAATATATAAAGAACTCATGCATCTTAACAACAAAAAAACTACCAACCCAACTAAAAAATGGGCAAAAGACCTGAACAGACATTTCTCCAAAGAAGATATACAGATGGCCAAGAGGCACATGAAAATTTGTTCAAAATTACTAACTATCAGGGAAATGCAAATCAAAACTACAATGAGATATCACCTCACGCCCGTCAGAATGGCTATAATTAACAAGACAGGAAACAACATGTGTTGGAGAGGATGTGGAGAGAAGGGAACTCGCATACACTGCTGGTGGGAGTGCAAACTGGTGCAGCCACTATGGAAAACAGTATGGAGATTCCTCAAAAAATCAAGGATAGAACTACCATATGATCCAGCTATTCCACTGTTGGGTATTTATCCAAAGAACTTGAAAACACCAATTTGCAAAGGTACATGCACCCCCGTGTTCATTGCAGCGTTATTCACAATAGCCAAGACTTGGAAGCAACCTAAGTGCCCATCAAGGGACGAATGGATAAATAAGATGTGGTATATATACACAAGGGAATACTACTCAGCCATAAGAAACGATGAAATCCAGCCATTTGTGACAACGTGGATGGACATTGAGGGTATAATACAAAGTGAAATAAGTCAGAGGGAGAAGGTCAAATACTGTATGATTTCCTTCATTAAGTAGTAGATAATAACAACAATAAACAAACGCATAGAGACAGAGATTGGATTGGTGGTTACCAGAGGGGAAGGGGGGAGGGAGGAGGGCGAAAGGGATAATTAGGCACATGTGTGTGGTGATGGGTTGTAATTAGTATTTTGGTGGTGAACATGATGTAATCTATGCAGAAATAGAAGTATAATGATGTACACCTGAAAAAAAAATTAATGCACGCTTATTTTAGCAAGTAAAAATCACATAGAGACACCTTGAGTGCCTCCCTTCCCCTTACCCCCCAGTTATAGCCCTTTGAAATACCCAGTGTTAACTATTTGGTTAATGGATTAGCAAGGAGCAAGAATGTCCATTTCTCTACACCCTCACCAGTAATGAAGGCTATCAATCTTTGATTTTTCTAGCTGAATGCGCAAAAAGAAGTTCTTATGTACTTTTTTCTAAAGGCATCTATTTATTGGCCATTTATATTTCATATTCCATAAATGTCCTTTGTATTATTTTTGTCTATTTAATATTAGATTACTTTTTTCTTGTCAATTTATAGGAGCATTTTTAGCATGAGAAATATTGATCCTTTTTCGCATTAAATAGTTACTCATAGTCCATTGTTTGTCTTTTAAGCTATTTTGGATATTTTTGCCATTTTGAAATTTTCTATATAATCCTTGAAAATACCTGGAATTTTAATTTGAATGTTATGTATTTTAATGTAAAAATTTAGGCACCAGTTGTGCGTTCCCTTAGCTTCATCTCAACACATTCTTTCTTTGTGTCTTTTCAGATTCTTGGGAAGTGACATCTCTCCTATTTTCAAAAGTAACTCCTCTTCTCGGGCTGTAAACCTAACAGTCCTACCTCACACCCTTTTGAACCCAAGGTTGCTTGAGATAAAGGCTACTTGTCTTTTAAATGTTTATGTTGTAGAAGTATTTTTCTGATATTATAAATAAATTTTACCTATATTTCATTATAATTAGAGACTACTCTTTATTCTATTTTTACATTTTGAAAGTGTTCAGATTGTGTTATTATAAAAACATTTTCATGACTGTTTTAATGGAAACTTTTTTTTTTTTTTTTTGTGAGGAGGATCAGCCCTGAGCTAACATCTGCCAATCCTCCACTTTTTGCTACGGAAGACAGGCCCTGGGCTAACATCTGTGCCCATCTTCCTTCACTTTATATGGGATGCCGGCACAGCATGGCTTGCCAAGTGGTGCATCGGTGCGCGCCCAGGATCCGAACCGGCAAACCCCGGGCCGCCGCGGCAGAGTGCGCGCACTTAACCGCTTCTGCCACCAGGCCGGCCCCAAAGGCAACTTGTAAAGTAGTAGTCTTTCCTTTTACATCATGCAGAATTATGTGTATATCTGTACATATAACTATCAGCATACATATGCAGAGACACATATAGGATCTATTTCTGAAATTATTTATATCTTTTTCCACTTAATCTGTTATAGACTTACATAAATGAACAAAATGATCTTATGTCTACTTCTTGTTTCTCCTATTGTTTTTGCTTGATAAATGTTAAGTCCATGATATTTGGTACGTAGACCTTTGTAAATGTTATATATTTATTATGTATTTTACCTCTTTATCTCTTTTATTAATGCTTACTTCCTCTAATATCAGTTTATATATTTTTTGTGGTGTATGTTTATGTGTGTGTGTGTGTGTGTGAATATTGAGGATTAATTCTATTTAACTATACGACTAAGACAAAAACAAATGAGAGATTATGGTTATGGTACTGAGGTGTGAATGTGTATGTGAGCATCTTCCCATTGTTCACGTTTGCATTTTAATTGCACTATATGGTTATTTGACTTCATAAAACTTCTTAGTAAAACTAAAATGACACATGTCTTGTTTCATCTTTTTCTTTCTATAGAACTCTAAATATTTAACACTATGTTAAAATATTCATGCAAATGCAATTTAACGTAATCACAATCAATAAATTAATAGTAACAATGAGATTTTTAAAAGGTAATTAATCACTGATGGTGCATAAATCATTTTATTCATGTCTTATGGACTCTTCTAAGGGCAGGAGTGACCTTCTTGGTGGGTAGATTGGCTGATGTCTGAATGCATTCTACTGTGTAAAGGAATATTCCCTTTTCCTAAAAAACAGTCTTGCCTAATTTGAGTATTCATTCATTCTTTCATAAAGAGAGTATATGAAATAGTATAAAACTGAATGTATTTCATAAGTAAACATAGTCAGTTTTAAATAAACAAAATCTAAAACATTCCAACATCTTCATATTTCATCACAATGACTTCAGTATTTTCAGGTTATGTTTCTCTTTGGTTTAATTTTGATGTGTTCTCATATTGAATCTAGGCTAAACTTTTTTTGACCCATCAAAGTACTTGGATTCCTCTTACCTTCTAAACTTTGAACTGAAATTAGGATACAGTTTTTCATTAGTGACTATTCCTATTTCCACTACTATTTTTTTTTCTGGATTATATTTGGCTTTTATGATCCTAATTTTGATCTTTCTTTAGGCTGGTATGGTCAGTTTTTGTGGTAGTTTAGTTACAGAATTTACCTTATTATAGTAATTTATCTTTGCTCTTATTCTCAATAGATTATGGAGCTCTTCTTTGTAATTTAGTTTTGATTATTTGTTTTTCACATTCTTTCTTGTTTGTTTTTATTTTCATAGTAAATAGTATATTAAAATCTCTGTAAAATGTGCGCACTGAAATCCCTGTGTCTGCATCTCACTAATTTTGAGAAATATAAATATTCTTTTAAGAGAGAAGCCTTGATGGCTTCTCTACTGAAAGCTTGGGAGAAAGACCAGACTACTAGGTGAATTTTATCTTTGTCTCTTTTATTAACCTTGACAATACCACTACTGCTATATCTAAAAGCCTTGTTAATTAACTGACTCAGCAGGTGGGAACCTCAGAGATGGATTGCTAAGAGAAAGTAAGAAGGTGACTAATAATTGAGATCATTCTCCAAGGTCACGTCTTCAGGCTGGTCATTCTTTTCGTACACTGATCTGGCTTTGATTGTGACCTGGAATGACAGATATTCTTCGATCTGCCTTTGAAAGTATTGTCTACTTGACTTGGGTTGTTCCACCTCAAAAAAGGGGATACATGTTTGGCTATAGACTTTCCCTTTACTATAGCACTCTCAGCTCTTGGCTTGGTGTCAACAGAAAGCCTTCTCAATGCTTTTCTAGAAAATTTCCAGAATGGAACAGATCTTACCCTTGTGCATTATGCTTAGGAACTACAAATTTTGGAGATACTTCAGAACAGGCAAGATGAGGTCTAAAACACAAAGTGGGAGAAGCATAACTGTCCCTATTATATAGATGAAACAACTGGGACCCAGAGAGGTCACGTCACTTGCTAATCAACGGTAGGGCTGATGAGAGGACCTAGATATTCTTCTTTATCTCTTACTAAATATTCGACACTCACAAAAAAATAAAGATCAAGCATAATTTACCACCACTAAAAACAACATTTTTAAATCAGTAAGTTTGTATTGTTTGTAATCTCTCAGCAAAGAATATGAGATTTGATGACATACGTGTTGGTCAGGCTTTACATCCAGTTGGTATATTTTCTCATTCTTTATGTAATCCAGAATCTGCCATATTAGAAGATTCTAGATTACTATTATTGCTGTTACAAATGGCAGTAAATATTTTGTGTCTCTGGTTGATAGTTCCAGATAATCATACAGAATACGAACACAAAATGAGAGTTCTCACTGAAGTCTACTTTTGGAATGTCTTCAGACTCAAAGATTAAGAGCACGTCTCCTTCAAAAAGTTGGGTAGCTGATTATTTTACCTTGAGAAATAGTAGAAGATGCATTCTTAATTCACTACTTATTTATATTTGAATATGGAAAGAATTTAGCCATGTTTCACATTTTAATGTAGTTTTAAAATATGTCTTAAAATATACTATCAATTTCTTTTTCTGATCAGTAAAAAAAATAACCTAATTTGGGAAGAGTTAAACTCTTGGTGGTTGAGCGTTTGCACCATAATTTTGTTTTCTTAATATCTTAGTTTCAACATTAGAGAAAAAAATAGGTTCAGTCCATTCCTGATACTGAATATATTGCTGAGATATGCCACTTGAGCAAATAACGTGAAATCATAGAAATGGTCTAAACTATTATTAGTACGGTCACAAAAGAGTGTTTTTATGTCATCTCTCATCTCAAAATTGCTCTCTGAACAATTTTTTCTTGAAAGCCAGCATAGTTTAGGGCAGAAAAGCAGAACCTTATATTCGTTCTCTCAATCTATGTCATCATTTGTCTTCTTTTTGTTTTTTAATTTGAATCAAAGTCAGCACAGTCCTGACGACCAAGTTTTCTTGGCAAATAAAACATCTTATGGATTGACGTTAAGGCGCATATCCTTTTCTTTGTAAGGCAAAGCCCATCCTTGCTACATATGGGTTGTTGGACTCCAACGGGACTGATCCCAGTGCTCATTTCCTAGTCTGCCTCATAGATCACAAAAGAGAGTTGCAAACCAACAGGCACGTCTCTCTCCTATAGCCTGGATAAACACAATAAAACTTGTCAAGCACTCCTCCTTGTGTTATGTACTGCGCTATGCCAAGAGCAGCTGATTCATATGCTCTCCATCAGTAGCGTCACCCAAGTCTACAGTGAAATGTCTACCAGCAGATGCACAAGAGTGTAATTGTTCTTCCACAGTGTATGCCATTGATATTTTGCAACATCCATCAGTGTTATTTGATAAAGGAATTTTGCCAATAGCTCATTCTGCTTTCCCTGTGATCGTACCTATTTGTCACTAACATGGCAGCTGCTTTTATGAGCTTCTTGGCACTAGTGTGACTTGTACCTGTGTTTTGGCAAGACGAATGCAACCTTGAAAGATGCTTCTGTAGTTCTGGTCTTTTTTCTACCATTCACAACAAAAGTCCTCAATTTTGCTTTGGAAAACATTATTTTGAGCTTGTTCAGGAAAAACAGAGAGGTCACTCTTTGAAGATAATGTGAACAGTTCTATGGCTTTATTCCAACATTAGATAAAGTTTTACAATGAAGTTTTACATAGAGTGCTGGCCTAATTACATGCAATCTTTAAGATATTCGTGAAATTATTGCTTAAGATTCATTTATCTTAGAACAATACCCATTCATACTATAGATTTGCACTAGAGTCCTAGTCACTGTTTATATTTGTGATGCTTCCCGAATTGTAGTATTTATGTTCCAATTTAATCCCTACTTTTAGGCACCAGTGAACTCCTTTTTGTGATTTGAACATTTTTAAATAAGAATATGACATATTCAATAGGAATAAAAATGCAAATTCGACAGTTAATTGCATGTTAGCTGAGATAAACTGACCATCAGTCTTGCTTGAACATATAAAATCCTAAAATGTAACAGGAATTCTTTGACTAACACAATAAGGCTTACATCCCATATTTGTAAAATACATGTGAAAAAGTATTTATTGGCCTCACCCAAAAATCTCAGACCCATCTGCAACAGTTGTTACAGAGACTACTAGGTCAGAGACCAGCAGGATAGGAGAATCCCACTTTGAGAAACACTATTGCAGTACAAAGATTGGTTCACTCCACAGACTTGTTTTCACCTAAAGAGACTTGCCATCTTTCGGAGAAGACACCAGCAGTACAGAAGCGGAAGGACATAGAGAACACTGCAAGGTGATTACCAGCTCTGTTCTTTTGTGCTCCCTGATCCCAATCTCCACCTGTGTTTCACCATTCTGACAATAAATTCTTTTAAACACCACTTATTGTGTGTTCGCTGGATGACTGGTTCTGAATTTACATAAAAATATAGGCTTTTCATGCCTCTATAAGTTTGTATTAAGCCCACTTTGGAAATAAGGAAAATGAAACTTAGAAAGGTTTATTAACTCGTCTCCTTATCACTTATTAATAAAAGTGGCAGGGTTGGGACCAAACCCAGGCCTTTTGGGCTCTGAAGCCTGTGCCATTCTCCTGCATGCTTATCGCCTTGTTAGAATGCACATAAAAATCTCATTTTACTTTCTTGCTCTAAATATTTCAGTGATTTACCATTGCCGACAGAAAAAGTACAAACCCCTTAGCACAGCATTCAGATCCTTGGACAATCTGGCCTTCACCTGCTGTTCTAGCCTGTCTCTCACACAGACTGGCCACATTCCCCAAGAGCACTCTGTCCATCACTGCTCTCATTCTTAAGCTCAGAATCTTCCCTCTCACTTGCCAGCCATTCCTGCCTTTGTCTACCTAACAAAATCCAGCCCACCCTGTGTAATTCTGCCCCCCAGGTCATGTAGCATTCCTCAATCTCCTCAGGTAATTATTTACTCTTCCACTGGAGGCACTGGAAAAGCATAAGAATGATACTTGAAAAGTCATGTTCATACCATAATTGTCTGGCTCATTGATTGTCATTATGTGGCCAACCAACCACCAACAAAAGAACCATCTGGAAGTGATCTTAAAAATGTAGATTTCAAGGTTTCTTCCTAGATATACTGCTGGGGTAGGGTAAGATGTCTGAGTTTTCAACAAGATTCCTAAATTAGTCTTTTGTATTTTAAAATTTGAGAATCTCTGTTTATACATATGTATATAAGGGATGCTGGTGTGAACACCAGCGCAGTGGCTTCATGAAGGTGTGAGGGTCACATAAGACTGGAGATGGTCAGTTATCCCAGCAAGCCCTTTGAGTCCAAAAGTTGAGACTGTTCATCCTGCAGGGAAGGGAGCATTAGTTAAGGCGCTGTGGGGGTGGGGAAAGATGAGGCTCTCCGTGCTTCAACATCCTGAGTCTCTTGTTCTTCTCTTTCCTTCAATGGCCTCCCCACACTCCTGAATCCACTCACATGTTCCCCTCTTGATAGCATCTCTTATTTTTTCAGTACAAATTGGTACTTATTTGCATAGAAAAATTAAAGCATACAGAAAAATTTATCTTAAAACTGAAGACCAGTTAATCAATATTAATATTTTGCCAGATGTCTTTCCAATTTTTCCCCATGCACGTATACTTTTAAAGTAAAAAAAGTACAGAATCAGATAATGGCTGTATAGGGAATTTGTGTTTGTTTTTTTTGGGTTTTTTTTTTGTGAGGAAGATTGGCCCTGAGCGAACACCTGTGCCCATCTTCCTCTAATTTGTACGTGGGATGCCACCACAGCATGGCTTGATGAGCGGTGCATAGGTCTGCACCCGGGATCCGAACCCTTGAACCCAGGGCCGCCAAAGCAGAGTGCATGAACTTAACCACTATGTCACTGGGCTGGCCCCTTGTGTTCTCTTACCAATATAAATGTTAACATCTCTCATATTTTTAATTATTCTTTGAAGTCAAGATTTTTAATAGCGTCACAAGAGCCCATCCTGTGATTGTGTTGCTTACCAGCACTTACGCAGTGCCAGGTAGATAGTGGGCACTCAACAAAAGTATTTCAAATAAAGGAATTACTATTTAACAATTCAATTATTGATGGACATTCAGATTGTTTCTAATTTTTTTCTATTATAAATAATGCTGCAATTTGTACATCCGATGACTTGTACATGCAGCTGAATTCCTAAAAATGGTATACACCGCATTATGTGGCATATATATATTTTTAGGTTCTGATACATATACAAATTTTATTCCACAAAGATTGTTTTAATTGTTCATTGGTGAATGAACATTTATTTTACTGTTCCAGCTTTGAGAAGTCTTTTTTAAAGAATCCTTGCTTTAAATACGTAAAAGTTATATGCTTTCTGGACTCATCCATTGTGATGCTTGGTTTCTAGTCTATACCTTTTTATAACCTCTTGGAAGTCCTAAGGTGAAAGGCAGAGGAAAGATTTATTTTTTTACCCCTTCACTTAACAAATCAATAAATACTTATTGAGTTGTAAATATTTAGGGTAAGAATTTCACTATTACATGATGATTAAAATATAACTTGCCTCCTTAAGTATCACACAGTCTAATAGGAGAAATAAGACTCATAGATGAATTATATAGTATCATAGATATGAAGGAATGCCATTTTATAGAAAATCAGAGAAAGGAGTGATTATGTCCTGACGGGGCATCTATAAAGACTGCGTGGAAAAGCTAGTCTTTGAGCTGGCTGTGGAACAGGTGGGATTCTGGCAAAGGCAGAGAAAATGTATAGCCAGTGAACAAAGCCGCCAGAGGAATATGTCAGGGTGTATGGGGAACAGCTATCCTAAAGTGTGAGTGGGAAATAAGATTGGGAAGGAAGAAATGATGGGAATGCAGTCCTTAATGCCAGGCTAAGGATTTCATATGTAAATTAAGTTAATGAAGATTAATTTTAAAGAGCTAAATAATAACAACAAAATAATAAACAATCATGATATAGCACTAATGGCAAGCACTTATTAAGCTCTTGGTGTGTGCCAGACACAACACAGGTTATTATATTGATATTTTCCTTTTTAATACTCACATCAATCCTGCAATATGTAATCCTTAGTTTTTAGATGAAGACAGGTTAAGTATATTACTCCATGTCAGTAAGACACAAAATTAGGATTTGAACTCAGGTATGTTTGACACCGTAGCTTGTAAAAGGGAAAAAAAGTAGAAAAAGAAAAAAAGGGAGAGAAGGAGGGAAGGAGGAGAAGAGAGAGAGACGGAAGGAAGGAAAGGAGGAAGGGAGGAAGGAAGGAAGGGAGGAAGGGAGGGAGGGAGGGAAGAAGGAAGGAAGGAAGGAAGGAAGGAAGAGGAAAAATTACTTGGAAGAGAAAAGGTATAAAAATCCGTTAGGTGGCTATTTCAGTGGACTGGCTGAGGGAATATTTCCTACATCAGTGGTTTTCAAAGCTTAATGTACAGAGTCATCTGAGTAGTTTATTTAAAATGCAGATCCTCATTCTATACC
Source organism: Diceros bicornis minor (assembly GCF_020826845.1). Taxonomy (NCBI): domain Eukaryota; kingdom Metazoa; phylum Chordata; class Mammalia; order Perissodactyla; family Rhinocerotidae; genus Diceros; species Diceros bicornis. The sequence goes on along the minus strand of NC_080741.1, from coordinate 80,418,609 downwards.
CAGGAAAGGGTTTTAAGCAGGAAATGACCTGATTCGACACACTTTAAAAAAAAAATCTTACTGCTGCGTGAAGAGGCCAAACCGGATGCAGGGAGACCAGTCAGATGGCGGCAGTCAGGAAATAGTGACGCTGGTTCTGACTAGGGGATGGCAGTGCCCATAGCAATAAGTGGGTGGATTCCACAGTTATTCTGATGAAAAGTCAAAGGTATAAGACAGAAAAAGCAGGTTGAGGGAGAGGATGAGTCGCATTTTAAGTGCCTATAAAAGAGTTAGATAGATGGATCCACTGGGAAGTTTAAAAGACAAGTCTGGAACTCGGGATACAGAGGTTGGCTAGAAATAATTCTCAGAAAATCATGCACATTTTGGGAGGGAAGGTAAATTATCAATGAAGATGAGACTTTTTAAAAGCAGATTATTGTAAAGAGAGAAGAAGAATATTTAGAGGCTGTTCCTGGTGAAATGTTTATGTTATATTATTGTTGTTATCATCCTAGTAAATAACATTGACGGTATACTTGCTATGTTCCAAACACAATGCCAAGCACTTTTTTTTTTTGTGAGGAAGATCAGCCCTGTGCTAACATCCGTGCTAATCCTCCTCTTTTTGCTGAGGAAGACCGGCTCTGAGCTAACATCTATTGCCAATCCTCCTCTTTTTCCCCAAAACCCCAGTAGATAGTTGTACGTCATAGTTGCACATCCTTCTAGTTGCTGTATGTGGGACGCGGCCTCAGCATGGCTGGAGAAGCGGTGCGTCGGTGCGCGCCTGGGATCCGAACCCGGGCCGCCAGTAGCGGAGCGTGCGCACTTAACCGCTAAGCCATGGGGCCAGCCCCCAAGCACTTTTTAATACTAGAAAATATGGTAAACATCCAGAAACTGCAGAAGATACAACACCAATCCAATGTTGATTTAACAAATATTTACATCTCGCCATTCTTGTTTCAAATTATATTAAAGAACAGATTTGAGAGTAAGCATTTTATGTGCACTGCCTTGAATATTCTTCAACACTACTCAATGTGGTAGGTACATGTATTATTTCCTGTCTTCAGTTTGTCCCTCCAGAGCCGTTCTCCGTTCTTCTCTGCGCCCCCAAAGATCTACCTCTATGGACCACACCAAGGGTTCTCTTGTCTTTGGTTTCTAGCTCATTTCCATCAAGAAAGAGCATTAGCGAGAGATGGGAGCCAGGGAGGAGAGCCAGTCAGAGTCTGTTTCTCTCACTATGAGGTCATCTTAGGATGATTGTGTCCATGGCCAGGACCCCACTGCTTCTCTCAAAACAGCTTGTGTGCTCTGTCTTATCAGGTCCCAGTAACCTCTCCCTGCCTTGTGCCTTGGGCTCTAGAGGTAGGAACAGTTAGTTCTGCTGCTACTTACCCCGAGTTCTGGTGCGGCATCTCATGCTTCTTCTACACCCCACCCACATCTTTGTCATTAGCCTCTTTGCAAATAAGCCTCCTCAAATTAACCTAATTTGGGTATGTCATTTGTTTCTTGGTAGAACCCTGACAATGCAACCCCATTTTACAGGTGAGGAAACTGAGGCTCACGGAGGAGGAAGTAGCAGAATCCAGACTCAATCTCAATCCATCAGACTACAGAACTTGTGCAGTTTAGAACACCATCTCTCAGTGTGAGGGGAGGACGGTAAAATGAGGAGGCAGAGAGAGCCAGGTGGGCCAGCGTAGAGACAAACTTTTCAGTTCCCTGAACAAGCCAAGCGTGTGCCCCACTCTGGTCTTGTTTTTTCTCTTCAATTTGCACATGATTCTCTTCTGAATCCACTCTCTCATTATTTGCCTCTGAACATAATATCTTATTTTTAGAGCAGCTTCTTCAAGCTCCTAATTTATGGTACTCATCCATCGCTACTCAGCCACTCTATCATCTCAGCCTGTTTTGGTTTCTTTATGGCATTTATCTTCTGTGGATTTAGCCTCTTCATTTATTTGTTTACTTGTTTATTGGTATTTTTCCTACCTGTCACCCTCTGGCAGATACAAGGTCTAAGCAGCCAGAGACCACACGGGTGGTGTTTACACACTTACATTTCCGTTATGAGGACACTGCCTGACACAGATGAATAAGTTCTGAACAGTAATCAGTAAATGCATGAGTGAACAAAATAGGAAGGAATGAACAAATGGATGCAATGATATAATTTTAAGGCAAATGCAGATAACAAATAGTTAAGGAGTGAGTGGTGGCCAGCAATGAAAGAAAGCAAATATAGATTTTTCTTTCTTTCTTTCTTTTTTTTGTGAGGAAGATCAGCCCTGAGCTAACATCTGTTGCCAATCCTCCTCCTTTTGCTGAGGAAGACTGGCCCTGGGCTAACATCCGTGCCCATCTTCCTCTACCTTATATGGGACACCGCCACAGCATGGCTTGACAAGTGGTGCGTTGGTGCTCGCCTGGGATCTGAATCTGTGAATTCCGGGCTGCCACAGCGGAGCGTGAGCACTTAACTGCTATGCCGCTGGGCTGGCCCCCAGATTTTTCTTTCTAGATGTTTGACATTGAAGGGGGAAGGGTGGCACAACAGGATGGAGCTCTCACATCTCAGCTGAATATATGGTTTAAAGAAAAAAATCCATGCTTCTGAAATTCTATTATTTTAAAGAACCATTTCACTATGATTATATGCTATTTTAACACTTGTAATTATAGAACGAAAATAAACGGCTTAAAATAAGAATCAAGAGAAATTGGATTTTATTTCTATTGGTTTCCAAATCACATTGGTATATCTCACACTTGGGAAGATATTTCCCCACTTTTTTCTTATTTTGAAATGGCAGCATGTTGCATTTCTGTTGCTGCTGCGCGAGAGCACAGGCTCAGAAATTAAGTGGCTTATTTTGGCATGAGTGTCCTTGTAAATCTTTGTCCTTTGAAATTCAAAGGTCAATGATACTTTCTATATGCAAATTTAGTTGTTAAATGCGTTGCACATTACTAGTCCTGGCAGATGGTCAAAACTACAAATTTGTCATGGTGATGGCTTCAGGAACACGGTGGGTCGTTACACACAGTGTGACAACTAATGACAGTCTTTTTAATTCTCTCCTTTCAGTGGCCTCTTCTACACACACGAAGCCAAAATTTACTTTGCCCATGTGTCAAAACCAAATTCAATACCTTTTTAGACATTGTAATGGATTGCAATCCTTCATTCTGCTGAAGATTATGCTGCACTTCTGCTCTTTAATAAAAACTTTAATAAAAACTCTCCTGGCAAATTTCATGCGGTCAAATCTTATTTTTAGTTTTGGTCTGGATGCTTTATATTGAAACTAAACAATTTGAAATGATAGGAGCCACTGTTATTGTAATATTTTGAATTTGATCTGACTTTTCTTTTAGGGGCTTAAAATGCTTTCACATACAGTCTTTTATTCTTCAAAATGTCAGTGAAATAGGTAGATGTTGGTTTCCATATCACATTCTTTCACGCTCAAAAAATGTTTAAACTGCTCACCTAGAAGTATTAATTTGTGGGGGGAAAAAGAAAGAAGAGGGAGATGGCAGCATCATGGATTACTAGAATTTGGGCATAAAAGTTAGATAATCCCTTATCTTGGGTTGCATAGTGAAGAGAATGTAGAAAGTTGTTTTAAGTGACTGAGATTTGGGGGCTCTTTGTTACTGCAGCATAGTCTCACCTATCCTGACCATATGGTATGAATATAATTATCTCTATAAAAAATTCTTTGTATAATCTATGAAAATTATAATATTTAATAAAAATTCTAGGCCCCAATCCTATTTCTAACACTTACTCACTGTGTAGCAAGAGCATAGCATAGAACATTTCTGAATTTCAATTTCCATTTCTATATAATGAAACCAATAATGCATATCTCACATGGTTGTTGCAAGAATTAATAGAAAACTTTGCCCACTACCTGCCATATATTAAGAATAAATTAAATGGCGCTATAAATATAGAATCCACAATTCCAGTGTAATGAGCTATTCACCATCACTAAAATAGGTCAGATTGGCAAGTCATATTTTTCCTGCTGTCTTCCTCAGTTTTGCTTCTCTCTCCTGAAACTCTAAGCCTTCAATTGTGGCGGCTTCGACTACGCTGCTGTTTCTTTGGTCATGCTGGTTTTCATAATTTGTTAACTATGGTTAGTGGTAACTAGGAACAGTACTATTCTTTTGCCTTGATCTGAACTTTCCCAGTCTTAAGTTTTGGTTCTCATTATGGAGACAGCAGGCAAACCTGTCTGCTTATCACACCTCCGGGTGGATATCCAGTTTCCAGTCTTCAAAGCTCTCATTCTATTGCGTTGTTTAGCCTTCTTATCCCCTTAGGAAAGATGTATCTAGTTATCTCTCTATAGTCCTGTGTGTCTTCCTCTATGATTCCTCTAGATCTCCTTTCAATATTGATCTGTTATCTTCCACTGTAGATCACTGAGAGGTCAATGGTAGCTTTGTATTTTAAGAATTCTAAAATAGAATTTGCTCCACATTTTTATTAGTTGCCTGAAAAAAATCATGTGCTTTTCTATGTTTAAACATAATATGTTGTTTCAGTGGTGAAAGACTGAAAGCTTCCCTGTAAGATCAGGAGCTAGACAAGGAAGCCCACTTCACCACTGCTTTTCAGCCCTCTACTAGAAGTTCTAGTCAGAAAAAAAGAAAAGGCATCCATATTGGAAAGTAAGAAGTAAGACTATCTTATTCATTGATGTCATGACTCTACATGGAGAAAATCCTAAAGAATCCACACACACACATGCAAAAACCATTAGAGATAATATACAAATTCAGCATAGTTGTGGGGTACAAAACAATACGTAAAAATCAGTTGTATTTCTATACACTAGCAAGGAACAATCTGAAAAGAAAATTAAGAAAACAATTCCATTACAATAATATCAAAAAGAATGAAATACTTAGGAATAAATTTAACCAAGGAGCTGCAAGTCTTGTATACCAAAAACTACAAAATATTGCTGAAAGAAATTTAAAAAGACACAAACAAACGGAAATTTCCCTGAAATTTCACCCATCATATAGTTTCACTTGTTACCAGTATGGTAAATATTATTTTAGACTTTTTCCCTATTCAATATAAACTATGGTTCTTGGTTGGAAGAAATAGAAACTGTCATACTGTGTGACATTTGGCAAGTGACTTTACCTCTCTGAGTTTCATTTTATTCCTCTGATAAGTGGAGATAATATCAGTACCTACTGCATTAGTTATTGTGAGAATTAAAGGAGATACAGCATATAAAATATTCAACACAGTACCTATTACAGAGAAAGAGGTTAATACCCGTTTACTATTATTATTTTCATATTTTGATTATTATTCTTATAATTAGTTTTCAAAATCAGCTGTAGCTTGGCTTATCATTCAAAACTCTCTATTATAGCTAGCCTTACATTAAATCCTAGCTTACCACTTCAGTGTCAAAAGATTATTTTCCTCTCTTATAACATTACGTGCTGACTTACCACTCCCAAATCAGAAAATTATTTTCGTCTCTTATAAGAATACTTTTCTTATATTTTATTCAATGTGACTTATTCATTTTCTCCATTTGTACTTTTACAAAGAACTTTTTCCTTAACTGTCATTTCCTTCAATCAGCAAATCAACTCAGAAATTTGTAATAAAACATTTTCAAGTCCCACCTCTTCTATCACATATTCTCTGGTTACCGTGGCCCCTGAGATACATTCAGTGGGGATAATATGTGTTAGATTGCATTATTCTTCAAAATATTTGCCTTTCAGTATGAGACTCCTTTCTATAGGGCTTTTCTATCCGAGGCTGTATGACTTGATGGAGCCAATGGAATGCAAGTGAAAGTGACATATACTATTGATTGTGGTGGTGGTCGCACAACTTTGTGACTATACTAAAGACTTGAGTTATACATGTTAAACGAGTAAATTGTATGGCATGTGAATTATATCTCAATAAAGCTGTTACAAAAATATAATACTATAGGGCCGGCCCGGTGGCACAAGTGGTTAAGTGCGCATGCTCCGCTGTGGCGGCCCAGGGTTCGCTGGTTCGGATCCCGGGCGCACACCAATGCACTGCTTGGTGAACCATGCTGTGGCGGCCTCCCATATAAAGTGGAGGAAGACGAGCACGGATGTTAGCCCACGGTCAGTCTTCCTCAGCAAAAAAAAAAAAAAGAGGAGGATTGGCAGATGTTAGCACAGGGCTGATCTCCTCACAAAAAAAAAGAAAAAAAATACAATACTATAAATACACAATACTAAAATACAATAAAATTTAATGTACATAAAAAGGAATTACAAGAGATGATAAAATAAATATTTTAGATTGTAAAAAAATATATATGTGAAATATTTCAAAGCGGAAACTCAGGGAAGACATAATTAATGCTCATGGGGCCAGCCCCATGGCTTGATGGTTAAGTGCGTGTGCTCAGCTGCTGGCGGCCCGGGGTTTGGATCCCGGGCATGCACCAACACACCACTTCTCCGGTCATGCTGAGACCGCGTCCCACATACAGCAACTAGAAGGATGTGCAACTATGACATACAACTATCTACTGGGGCTTTGGGGAAAAAAAGGAGGAGGATTGGCAATGGATGTTAGCTCAGAGCCGGTCTTCCTCAGCAAAAAAAAAGAGGAGGATTAGCATGGATGTTAGCTCAGGGCTGATCTTCCTCACAAAAATAAAAAATAAATAATAAATAAAAATGCTCATGAACAGTAAAGTTTCTGAGGTATCCATTCCAATTTCTATATGTTATGTAATTACTACCACATTGATAGGTAACCTAATAGTATCAGTTTGGATTAACTTCATCGACAAGCCACAAAAATCCCCAAATAATGGTGGCATAGACATTATTGAAATATATACTTCTCTGATATAAATGTAGGCAGACCAGAACGGGTAATGTGGCACAAAGAGCATAAGGAATCCAGAGGCCTTTTAATTTGTTTTTCCACCATCCTCAACTCTTGCCTTCTACCTCATGCTACAAGATGGCAGCTCCAACTCCAGCCATCATACCCACATTTTGGCCCCAAGGAAACATGAAAAACAAGGAGAGAGGCATGCCTCCTTCTTTCATGTTACCCAATAGCTACACATATCTCTTCCACCTATTCACACCACCATGCCAAACCGAAGGGGATACTTGGAGTTTTTATTTGGTTCAGCAATGAGCCCAACTTACATTGGGGTTTTATTGTAGAGAAACAAGGGAGAATTCATGTTTGGTGACAACCTGTGGTCTCTCCCCAAACAATCAAAAAGCAGAATGCTCAGAACTGCTCCACAAATACTTCCATTATGTTCCAGGGCAAAGAACATTTACAATATTCCTGCTCTTTATATCAGACTCTATTCCAAATACTTTATAAACATTAGTGCATCTCATTTAGGGAGAATGAGCAGCCTAAAGCAGGGTCACAAATGAAAGAGGGAACAGGTGGAAAAGCGAAAAGAATTACTGTGCTGAGTGACACAATTCAGTACAGGGAATGCAAGTAGAATGATGGGGATCGTGGCAAATTGACAAGCGCTGCTCTGCTTAACACGACAACCGGTTTTCAGCTCCCAGTTATTACGACATGTGGACTTGTGAGTCCACAGTTAAAAGACATTCCAAATATTTAAGAGAAGCCAGATATCTGAATTTTGTATTGAAATCTGTATTTTGCGAGAAATCTCTTTTTTCTTAACTTTGGTTTCAATGTTTAAAAACTATTTGCGGCTTGCCTGTGGACCACCAATTTGAGACATCTGGCTGAGAATAGTAAGATAATATATCAACTACTTAAAAATGGATGTCCCATCAGACTCTGAAAATAACCAATATACTGAAAATTATTATAAAGGGTCGTGAAAATGAGGCAGGACTCACCATAGGTACAGATTTATTGCGTATCAGAATGTCACCTTTATTGAGCATTTCCCATTGTCAGGTATTGTACTCAACCCTTTTCACATCCATTATGTCATCTGACCCTCACAAAAGGTCCTCCAGAGGACCTCACCGCTCGGAATATACATTCTCTTTAAACAACATCTGGAGGGCCCTCACACCATTTACCCCATTAAATAAAAAAGAGATTTTGATGTTTACCGTTTTGTGGCTTTAAATCCACAGTGGAGCTGCGCAACTTATTTAGCACAGGTGTTCAATTGTGATAAATTGGAGAAAGTTCTGGTATTCAATGGTCCTCAAACTAACACTACCATCTGGGTAGAGTAGGGCTGTGGCTTTCTATCAACAAACTTGCCTACAAAATTTCAAGGGCGGCGGCCTATCAGGAGATCCTCAGAGGTAGACTAGGAGTTTCGGCACGCGTGGAGGGAGCGGAGTATTTAAACCTTCCCCAGGATGACAAAATATTGTGGAGGATGAACAGGAAGCTTTTGTGCTTATTATCATTTTGATAATCTATTTCTTTTTCAATGCAATATTAAACATTAAGAACACTTGAGTATCTTGCTAAGTGAGAGATTACGTTGGCATTTTGTGTTTTAAGGGAAAGTTATGTTGACTGCTTTTGGCAATCTTTCTGCTTATGGAGAGTGCACAAATCTTTCTATGGTCTGCCGCTAGAAATCAGTGCATGTTTTAGTTAATCAAAAATGGATTAAGAGAGGGACTTCTGCTTCCAGCTGATGTGAAGTAACAGGGACTGGATTTATCTTCTCACCTGAAACAATGGAAAAACCAGACAAAATAGGTGAAACAATGGTTTTCAACACATTGATCATCAGGAAATGAAGGAAAGTGATTTCTGAAAGATAGAAAAAAGTGAGGTGAGCCCTACAATTGACCCAGCTAACTGACCTGAGAGAATTTCCAGGCCACAACACAAGGAAGGAGAACTAAGGTAGAATCTGGTGGATTCCTTAGTTGAAGAGACAGAGCTGAGAGTCTGGGGAAACCAAAGCTGTGTGAGTTGGCAGAGTACCGAGGAGGAGGAGGCTACACACAGAGTATTACAGAAAACTGCAGAGAATCTCTCTCAAATATTCAGTAGAGGACCAATCTATGCAATGTGTGAGGAAACTACTAGAAACCCAGCAAAGACCACCGGAAAGGATTAGAAAAAGTAGTGTGTAGCACCCAGGCAGGGTCAAGAACAGGGTCTATTCTCTTCAGCCAGATTAGAAAAACTCATAATTCACGGCGTTAGGTAGAGCAGTCAGAAGAGTCTTGCCTTAGTAGTGGATAATAATGAGCCCTGGCTAAACACTGTCTGGTTCTGCCTAAAAAATCTTAAAAAAAAGAAAACTGAAAAAAATCAAACTATTTACACATAACTGAAATGCATACCAAAAGAGAGCTCAAGAATATTTATAAGAATATAAAATATCCAACACCCAACAAGATAAAATTAGCAATGCCTAGTATTTTATCAAAAATTGCCAAGAATACAAAAGATGCAGGAAAATAAGAGAATGAGGAGAAAAATCAAATGACCAAAACTGAACCAGAACTGACATAGATGTTGGAATTAACAGACAAAGGCACTAAAACAGTTACTATAACTGTATTCCCTATATTTGAAAAATTAGGTAGGACACGGAGGATTAAAAAAAGACTCAAATCTAACTTCTAGAAGTAAAAACTATAATGTCTGAAATGGAAAACACACTGAATGGTATTAGTGGATGATTCAACATTGCTGGAGAAAAGCTAAGTGAACTCGAAGACATGGCAATAGAAAGTACCCAAAATGAAATGCACAAAGAAAAATAATTTTAAAAAATGAACAGAGCATTATTAAGCTGTGGGACAATTTTAAGCAGCCTAATATATGGGCAATTGGAGTCCTTAAAAAAAAGAGAAGGGCGGGAGAGAAAAAAATATTTCGATATATACAACATCTAAAGCTTTCTAAAATTGATGAAAATGATAAAACCATAGATCCAAGAAACTCAACAAATCCCCAATACAAGGAACGCAAAGAAAATTACACCAAGGTACATCATAGTCAAGTTACTTAAAAGTAGTGAATAAAAAGAAAAATCTTAAAAGCAGCCGGAGAAAAAAGATGTATTACATACAGAGGAATAAAATGATGAAATGGCATATTTATCATTGAAAATAATACAAATGAAAAAACAGTAGAGCAACATCTGCAAAGTACTGAAAGAAAAGAAAATCTGTCAACATAGAATGTAGAACTACATCCTGGTAAAAATATCTTTTAAAGATTAAAGTGCAATAGAAGGTTTTCAGACATACAAAAGCCGAAATAATTCACTATCGGCCTGTATTCACACGACCTGCATTACAAGTAATGCTAAAAGAAGTCCATTAGGCAGAAGGAAAATGAGAGCAGATCATGTGTACTTGGATGTAAACAAAGGAAGAAAGAGTGCTGGCAATGCTAATTACATGGGTAAATATACAAGATATTTTTCTTATTATTTAAATCTCTTTATGAGATAATTAAGTGTTTAAACAAAAATAATCACAGTAGAATGTGGGGTTTATAACATTTGTAAAAGAAAAATATATGACAACAATAACAGAAAGGCAAAGAGGAGAGAAATTGAATTATATAACTATAAGTTTCTTAATATGTGAAATGGAGCACTATTACTTGAAGTTAAACAGTGGTAAGTTAAAGGTACATACTATAAATCCTAAAGCAACCTGTAAAATACGCCCCCAAAGTTTCAACTAATGAGCTGATAAAAGAGGCAAAGTATAATTTTAAAAAACAATTGATCCAGAAGAAGGAAGAAAATGTGGGAAAGGAAACAAACAAAAAAATTATTTCTGAGCCTGCCCCAATGGCCTAGTGGTTAAAGTTCGGCGCTCTCACTGCTTTGGTGGCCTGGGTTCGTTTGCTGGTGGCAGAACTACACCACTCATCTGTCAGTTGCCATGCTGTGGTAACAGTTCACATAGAAGAACTAGAAGGACTTACAACTAGGATATACAACCATGCTCTGGGGCTTTTGGGAGAAAAAAATAAAAAAGAGTAAGACTGGTAACAGATGTTAGCTCAGGGCTAATCTTTCCCAGAAAAAAAAAAATTTATTTTCAAATAGAAAGTAAAGCAAGATGAAAAAATTAAATTTAATCACATCAAATGTAAAAATGCCTTTAATCTCTGATTAAAATGCAGAGATTGTCAAACTGGTGAAAAAAGCAAGAACCAACTATAAGCTGCTCACAAGAAGTGCAGTTTAAATATATAGACACACAGGTTAAAATTAAAAGGGAGGTAAAAAGACATACCATGCTAACACTAATTAAAGGAAAGCCGAGGTAGCTATATTAATATCAGGCCAATTGGATTTCAGAGCAAAGACTATTTCCAGGGATAAAGAAGGTCACTTCATAACGATAAAGGGGTCAATTCATCAGGCAGGCAAAATAATCTGAAATGTTTTTGTACCTAATAACAGAGCTTCAAAGCCAATGAAGCAAAAAGATGGAACTTCAAGGAGAAATAGACAAATCCACAACTCTAATGGGAGGGATTTTAGTACTACTCTCTCGATAATTGAAAATCCCAATCAAAATCCCAGTGGGTGTTGTTTTTTTGAAATTGGCAAAATTATTCTAAAATGTGCATGGAAATGCAAAGGACCTAGAATAGCCAAAACAACTTTGAAAAAGAACAAAGTTGGAGGACTAAGACCACCTGATTTCAACACTTATTAAAAAGCTACCATAATCAGACATTGTAGAATTAGCATCAAGTTAAACAAATTAATCAATGGTACAGAGTAGAGATTTCAGAAATATATCCATGCATATAAGAACAATTGATTTTCGACAGAGGTGTGGTGAAATTCGGTGAAGGAAGACTAGCTTTTCAACAAATAATACTAGAACACTTGGACATCCATATGGAAAATTATCTTGCACCATATACAAATATTAACTCAAAGAACTAAATTCTAAACCTAAAACTATAAAGTTTCTGGAAGAAAACATGGGAGAAAATCTTTGTGTTTTGGGGTTAAGCAAATTTTTCTTAGATATAACACCAAAAGTATGATTCACAAAGAACAAATTGATCAACTGGACATCACTGAAATTAAAGTGTTTTCAAAAGACACTGTTAAGGAAATGAAAAAAAAAGCTACACACTGGGAGAAAATATTTGTAAAGCACATGTCTGATAAAGGAATTGTATCAAAAATACATAAATAATTCTCAAAAATAAAAAAAAAACCTGATTTAAAATACAAGCAAAAAATATGAACAGACTCTTCACAAAAGAAAATATACAGATGGCAAATAAGCACATGAAATGAGAGGCAACATCATCAGTCATTAGCGAAATATAGGTTAAAGTCATAGTGATATACCAATACATACCTTTTAGAATGGCTAAAATGAAAAACAGTCTTACCATTGCAAGTGGATGTAAAGCAGCTGGAATTCTCATCCACTGCTGGTGAGAATGTAAAATTAAGCAACCTCCTTGGAAAATAGTTTGGCATTATCTTCAAAAGTTAAACATACACCTACTAGATGCTCTAGCCATTCCACTGTTAGGTATTTACTGAAGAGATATCAAAGTACCTGTTCATACCCCTACGTTCATAGCAGCTTTCTTTGTAATAGCCCCAAACTGGAAACAATCCAAATGCCCATCAATGAGTGAATGAATAAACAAGTTGCTATAGATCCATACAGTGGACTACAACTCAGCAATAACAAGAAATGAGCTATCGATAAACGCAATAACATGGATGAATCTCAAATAATTATGCTGAGTGAAGGACAAATAAAAAGAGTTCATACTTTTTTCAACAAATAGTGCTTGGAAAATGACATCCACATGCACAAGAATGAAGTCAAACTGTTATATTACACCACATACAAAAATTAATTTAAAATGCCTCAAAGATCTAACATATAGAGCAAAAACTATAAAACTCTTAGAAGAAAAGATAGGGGAAAAATTTTCTGATATTGAATTTGGTAGTGATTTCTTGGATATGACACCAAAAGCACAAGCAGCAAAAGAAAAAATAGATAAATTGGACTTCATCCAAAATAAAAACTTTTGTGCACCAAAAAGACGCTATCAACAGAGTGAAAAAGCAACACGTGAATGGGAGAAAATATTGACAAATCACATATCTGATAAACAATCAAAATCCTAAATATATAAAGAACTTTTATAACTCTCAACAACAACAATAAAAACACTACCTGATTGAAAAATCAGCAAAGGACTTGAACAGTCATTTATCCAAGAATGGTCAATAAGCACATGAAATGATGCCCAACATCCCTCGTTATTAAGAAAATACAAATCAAAACCACAAAAAAGTGATGATACCACTTCTCATCCATTAGGATGGCTATTATAAAAACAACAAACAAACATAGAAAATAACAGGTGCTGGTGAGGATATGGAGAAATTGGAACACTGTTCATGTTGACAGGAATATAAAATGGTGTAGCTGGTACAGAAGATAGTATGAAAGCTCCTGAAAAAACTAAACGTAGAATTATCATATGATCCAGCAATTCCACTTCTGGGTATATACCCAAAAGAATTAAAAGCAGAGACTTGAACAGATATTTGTACACTTAAGTTCATAGCAGCATTAATCACAATAGCTAAAAAAGTAGAAGCAATCCAAGTGTCAATCCAGACAAACAGATCAACCAAATGTGATCTATCCATATCATTCAGTCTTAAAAAGGAATGAAACTCTGAAACATGCTACAATAGGGATGAACCTGGAAGACACTATGATAAATTAAATAATCCAGTCACAAAAGGACTAACACTGTGTGATTCCACTTCTATGAAGCATCTAGAGTAGTCAAATTCATAAACACAGAAAGCAGAATGGTGGCCAGGGACTGGGGGAAAGAAGACTCAGGAGTCATTGTTTAAAGGGTACAGAGTTTCAGTTAAGGAAGATGAAGATAGTTCTGGTGATACATAGTAGTGATGGTTGCATACCAATGTGAATGCACTTAATGCCACAGAACTATACACTTAAAAATGGTTAAAATGAAATTTTATGTTACCTGTATTTTACCATAATTTTTTAAATAAGTACATACTGTATGATTCCATTTGTATAGAATTCTAAAAAATTCAAACCAATCTGTATTGATAGAAAGCAGATCAGTGATCACCTGGGGATATGGGATGGCAAAATATGGAAAAGAAGGATTACAAAAAGGGTATAAAGAATCTTTTGGGGGTGATGGATATGTTCCTTATCTTGATGCTGGTGATGGTTTCATGGATGTATATATATATGTCCAAACTTATACAATTGCACACCTTAAGCATATAAAGCTTATTATATATCAATCATACTCCAATAGACCTGTTAAAAATTGATTAAGACTAAGTAGACCATGAATCAAAGACCTAAATGTATGAGCTAAAACTATAAAACTCTTGGAAGAAAACATAAGGGTAATTCTTCATGACTTTGGCTTTGGCAAAGGTTTCTTAGATATGACACTAAAACGTGAGAAATGAAAGAAAAAAATAGACAATTGAGCACCATCAAAATTAAAAACTTTTTTGCTTTGGAGACAATCAAGACAGTTAAAAGACAGCTCACTGAATGTGAGAATATACTTGCAAATCACATAATCAATAGGGACTCATATCCAGAATATACAAGGAATCCTCACAACTCAATAATAAAAAGTGAACCCAATTTAAAAAATGTGCAAAGACTCTAAGTTGACATTTCTCCAAGATATACAAGTGACTTATAAGCAAATGAAAAGATGTTGATGTCATTAGTCATCAGGGAGATGCAAATCAAAACCACAGTGAGATACTCTCTCAAACCCACTAGGATGGCTGGAATCAAAAAATCAGATAATAAATATTGATGAGGATGTGAAGTGTATGCAAAATGCTGGTGGGAATGTAAAACAGTGCAGCCACTTTGGAAAACAAAATGAGTCTGGCAGTTCCTCGAATGATAAAACAGAGGTATCTTTTGACCCAGCAGTTCCACTCCTAGATATACACTCAAGAGAAATGAAAACACATGTCCACACAAAAACTTGTACATGAATGTTTATATCAGCATTATTCATAATAGCCAAAATGTAGAAACAACACAAATGTCCATCAATGGACAAATGGATAAATAAAATATGGTATAGCTGTACAATGTGAATACTATTCAGCCATAAAAAGTAAGGAAGTACTGATATATGTGACAATGGATGAATCTTGAAAACCTTGTACTAAATGAAAGAAGCCATTCACGAAAGACTTCATACTATATGATTCCATCCATATAAAATGCTCAGAACATGGAAATCTATAGAGTCGGAAAGTAGATTAATGGTTGCTTAGGGCAACCTAAGTGTGAAGGCATGGAGGAGATTGGGTGGTGATAGCTAAAGGGTACGGGCTTTCTTGGTGAGGTGATCAAAATCTTCCAAAACTGACTGTGGTGATGGTTGCACACGTCTGTGAATATACTAAAAACCACTGAATTGTATACTTTAAATGGGTGAATTTTATGGTATGTAAATTACATCTCAATAAAAGTCACTTTTCAAAAAAGAATAAGTAGACTTGCATGTTAACATATTCATGATAAAATTTGGTTCTGTCTCTTTCTATCTAACAGGAGATGATCATAGTTATAGTTTCATCAGTTAGGATGTGGTAGTTTATGCTGTGGTAACAAATGACCCTCAAATCTCAGGTTTAAAATAACAAAGATCTGTTTTTCACTCACATGTCCATCACTAGCTGGCTGGGAGCTCAGCTCACTCATCTTCATTCCAGGATCCAGGCTGCTGAAGCTGCCGTGAAATGGAACATCACCTGGAGGAAGGATAAGGAGAACTCTGGAGGGTCTCACTCTAGTAACTAAATACTCTGCCTGAAAGTTAGTCCTGTCGCTTCTGCTCACAACTCATTGGCTGAAAGTAGTCACATGGCCTCTCCCAACCACAGGGGACCATAAAATTCATGGATTTTATCCGGAAGGCAGAGAGCTGGAAATGTGACAAACAGTGCTGATGTCTGCCATATAGATAATATTCATTCAAGGTTTACTATGTAGCCGAAGCTGTTCTAAACCCTTGGACGTATTACCTCACTTAATACTCACCAAAAAACATTTTGAAGTTGATGCTATTATTATCATCAACACCAATATTTCATAGATGAGAAAATTAAGACATGGGAGATGTTCCTACGGTTGGTAAAATAACTAGTAATTGGGATTTGACTCCAGACACAGACATCAGAGCCTAGTTCTTCACTTCAATATACCATTGACAACAGGTTAGAATTCAGGTCTCCCAGCCTGCATCTGCTGTCTTTCTAGTACATTGATAGTTTTCCCACTGTCCTGGGCAGAGCCCTTGGTGCTCAGGCTCATCTAAGACCTGCTGAGGCTTCTGGAAGCTTCAAACAGAGCAGCTCTGCTTTATCCTTTATGCTTCCATTTGATTCCATTTATTTCTTGGCTGACAAAAAGAAAGTTGGGACAATCATTTTGTCCCACTCACAATCCCCATCCACACTGAGCTAAGAGACAAACCCTAAGCAAGAACAGCTTCAAGCAAATGGATAAATCAGGCTCTTTTTCTATTTCTGTGGCTATATATGCTTACTTCTATGTCATAGGAAGGGCAAATGTTTTGAGAAACACTATCATTATATGAAGCACTGACTAAAGCAGATCCACCTTGGAAAAAATAAAAATACGTAATTCATACAAAGGCATCATTAAGTATAGGAGTTAGCAGTGAATTATACGAACAAGAATCTAGTTCAAGAAAACCAGGTTTTAGAGTTTGAGAAATGATGGCTTTGACCTTTCAATACTGCAGGTTATTTAAATTTGGTCTTTACTGCATTACTGCTAACTGATCATCTGTAAGGCCTAGCATGATGCCAGCCACATAGAGGATGTTTAGTAATACTTGTTGAGTATTTAAGTGAATGAGTGAATACTGGGAAATAAATGGAAGGAAGCATTCTAGCGTCACCAGGAATAGGAATAAACTGGGTGGATAGGGACACAGATCAAGCATAATACTAAAGACAATATACAATCCTTGTGTTCGTTTGTTCTTTCTAACAATGTGGACAGGTTAATATCATTTGAACAGGTTAATATCAAACAAGAAATTTGGACTGCATTACTGGCGTCAAGTGGTAGAGTGGGGGCCCACTGGGAGAAAAAATGAGGAGCCTTCCCAAAGTGGCATGCAAAAGAGAAGCATCTTTTTCAACTTGGTGCTCCCAAGTCTCCCCTGAGCGGTAGGAAGTAGTCTAACGTGATAAAAACCTCTTTCTGGGGTGGCATCTTAAAAGGAAGCCAGCTTTCCAGCTCTGTGACCTTTCGGAAGAAGAATCCCAGCGGGGACGGGAGTCTTGGAGAACACCCTTCGGCACTGTGAAATCTTTGAAGAGACCCAACTTTGAAGAGTGCCTTCCTACTGTCATGGTGGGCATGCACACACAGTTAGGGAGAGAACCACAGACTCTGATTTCCAAAACCCATCTGAACTTTCCCCTAGATCTCCCCTTTGATGGAAGCCGCCCAAACCCCTTTGGAGATTTGTCAGAGGCAGCGAGGAGCCACGGGAGAAGGCACATTTTCATCAGGCTGTTATTACGGGAATGCTGCCAATGGGAAAAATAACGGGCAAAGAAGAAAATTCTGATTGTCCGACCAAGGGCCTTGAAGCAACTGTGGCTTAAGTCCAAGAGATGGAAGGGAAATTAAATGACAAAATAAATCAAAGATGTCTTCAGCTTACAATGTGTTTGAAAGGGGAAGAATGTTGCTGGCTTGTGCTGTCTCAAGGTTTTCCCCAAGTAACATATTTAGAGCTGATTTTTAGCTCATTATTATAGTTTTCTTTCAAGTGCTTTAACAGTCACAATTCAATTCAACCTCTCTCTCTCTCTTGCTCTCTCTTTTTTTTTTTTTTTCCGCCAGTGGTAAATCAAGCATTCTGTATGGGTCCTATCTATGGTTTTCAGTTATCGTGGAGGCTTTTCCCTTGACCAAGATAATAAAGGAAGACTTCAAAAGATTTTAGAATCAAGAGGATGTCACCTTTCATATAGGGAAAGAGAAGGAGTTCAAAAACGGGCTAGTATAGGGCTGTCCATGAGAATTACAAATAATGCAGTCAGCAATGCTGAGCACATGGGAAAATCATAATAATTTCACTAATACTACTAACATCAAACACTACTCTGTTCTGGGCACTCTGCAACAAGTTTTATATTCATAATCTCACTTAATTTGGACGAGAACCATGGTGGTCTGCTTTGTAAAGGATTCAACTAAAATAGCTTTTCAAACAGGAAGTAATTTGGAAATTATTTTATGGTTTACAGATGTTGGTTATTAATGTAAGATGCGTGTCATGGGGTCGTATTTTAATGTGTCAATCAATGTGTTTTTCATTCCCGGTAACTCCTTTTTATCCTCTGGCCGTCGATGCAAGCAAGTTTAGAGAGTGCTCATTGCCTCAAAGAATAGTTGGTACAACAGAAAAGCAAAAGAATGAGATTTTGAGCTTCAAAAGCCCTGCAGAGCTGATAACATAAACAACAGATCTGAGAGAATAATGTAAGGGTCATGTTTTCCACGTCAAGGCCAGAAGCCCAGAGCTTCCTTCCCTGAGGCCCTGGATTTAACCACTGGGTAGGGTCCAGTGGAAACCTCAGGTTAATTTGGAGGGATCTGAGAATTTAGGAGACCTGTGCTTCCTTCCCTGATCCACCTTAGGGAAAGGACATACCAAGCACAGCTCCTGCACCCTCAGCAGCACCTGGGAGTTTTAAGGTAGAGCTGGCTGCAGGGGGAATCCAGGCGGATGAGCCTGAGGCATCATCAGATTTTCTCTGGGTTTCATTTGGCTCCACGAAAAGCCAAATGTTTCTCTTATCTCTGGGTGGAAATAGCTGAAAGGAAGCCAACCTGGAAGGCACCAGGGTTGGGATGGGAAAGGAAGAGCGGCGATGAACTGACGTCCCGAGACTTGACAGTAACGCAGACGCTTCAGCACATGCCAGCGTGGGTGGGTGCCAACAACGCATTGACTTCATTCCTTGGCACCTCGTACCCCTCCTCTTCGTGGCTTGTGGGCACAACTCAGGGCATGCAGGCTTGGGTGATAAATTGATTGCAATTAATTCTTTGCTTCCTGAAAGAGTGGGCACTTGAAAGAACAATTGAACATACTTGGTATCCACGCCTGCACATATTCCTGGTTCCCACGCTGTCTCAGTGCTCAGGGATGGTATGTGAGAAAGGAATTAGGCAACTCATCCATTGACCCCTGAGAGAATTTGGGCAAATATGTTACCTTTTTGGGTTTCAGTTCCCTCGTCTGTTGAGCAAGAGAATTAGGCCGAAAAAAAATGTTCTGTGGAAATACCTCAAGGGCTGCCCAGAAAATCAGTGGGTCATGTTCCCCTGCACCAACCTTCAACTGGGGAAGCTTGATTTTAGTCTGATCTGGTTTCTTTCTTTCTTTTTTTTCTTCCTTTCTTCCTTCCTTCCTTTCCTTCCTTCCTTAACTTCCTTTCTTTCCTTTCCTTCCTTCCCTTCCTTTCCTTCCTTTTCTTTCCTTCCTTTCTTTCCTTTCTGTATGTATGTATGTATGTATGTATGTATGTATGTATGTATGTATGTATTGGAACCCGCGTCCTGAGAGCAGAGTTTACCATTCTCCTCATTTCATGGCATATGTTCATCATGGGATCGTTTCTGGCCTTTTCTGATTTCACTTTTTCTCTTTCTCCCTAGTCTCCACTCCTATTCTTGACAGTAATACTGACAATCTCACATTCCTCCAGAAGCTCCTTTTTCAGTCTGTCTACATTGAGGATTCACGTTAAGATTCATTTTGGAAACATAAAAAAAGACTGACTCTGGTTCTATATAAAGAAACTTAAAAACCACTTGATTAGTTAATGACTTTTCTGAGGTCCTCTCTACCTTCTACATCTTGGAAGATGTTTTGAGGTAAATTGTGACCCTGCCCCCAAAAGATCTATTGAAGTCCTAACCTCTAGTACTTCTGAATGTGACCTTATTTAAAAGTAGGGTCACTGCAGACATAATTAGTCTGGAGTAGGTTGTTCCCCTCCTGCTATAGGACTGGGCCCTTGTAAGAAGACAGCCATGTGAAGACAGGGACACACAACGAGAATGCCACGTGATGGAGCTGTGCAGCTGCAAGCCAAGGAACACCAAAAACTGTCAGCAAACTCCCAGAAGTTGAGAAGAATCAAGAAAGGGTTCCACTGCAGGTTTCAGAGAGAGTATGGCCCTTCTGACACCTCAATACCTTGATTTCAGACTTATAGCCTCCAGAACTATGAAACAATACATTTCTGTTATTTTAAGCCACCCAGTTTGTGACACTTTGTTATGGCAGCCCTAGGCAACTAATACAGAGGGGAAACAGGAAATAGAAATTTACAGATATAATAACTCTGCTTCTCTGTTCCTGGGTGAATAGGAAGTGTTCCAACACGCCCTGCACTCCTTTCTTCCTTTGTTACATTTACTTGATCACTCTTTTCTCTTCCTATTTTTTTACAGCCCACACCACAAGATGGATTGCCGGAAGACAGAAGAAGCCATTTCAGTTTTGTTTTTTTTTCCAACTTTTCTTCTCAGCCCCAGACTATCTCACTAGAGAACTGTATCTATAAATGTGCACACTCCTACACACGACGAGAGGTTGTCTCATTCTCCAGGCGTGTTTTGCAGTCAGCCCCTGGAGCAGGATTCCAGAATTTGTTCAACTCCTGCTATTTTACCAACTGTTTCTCGATGGTTTCTGCTTTGGTGACATCACATGTTTGATTGGCGCCCTGTTGAGATACAACAAGTATAAATTCTGCACTGGAAGGCTCCAGTTTGGAAAGCCCTAGTCCCGCGTGGAAAAAGTGGCAATGGAACGAAAGAGCCATGGTTCTGGGAGGATGCCACGGCCTGTTCTCTTGTGTTGATTATTTATATGGCAGGGCAGATGGAGGCCCAGTTTTCAGAATATGTGTAACTCTACTCTGGGTTTGCTCAGTGAATGCTTATCTAGTCTCAGCATTCAAGTGGGGTTAAGATATTTTATTTAGATTCATTTATGCTAATATACATCCATACATACAGTCAAATTTATTTATTGAACACCTGCGACGTGTGAGGCTCTATGAGCCAGAGACATAGCAGTAAATAAAACAGAAAAATCCCTGTCTTCATGGATTACATATTGATGGAGGAATATGGGACAATACGCAAAATATATGAAAATATATATGATTTTAGAAAATGATGCTATGAGAAAAAAATAATGCTGGAAAAAGGAATGACAAGTGCCTGAAGGAAGTGAGGGGTTTGCAATTTTAAACAAGGTGGTTAGGGAAGACTTCATGGAGTAGGTGACATTTTGAGCCAATAAGCCTTGCTGTTTCCTGCAGGGCAGTGGAAATAGTAATGAACTTAGAAATGGAAAACCTAGATTCAACTCTTGTTATGAACTGAATTATGAAATCCCAAAATTCAAATGTTAAATTCTGACGCCAGTATCTCAGAATGTGACTGTTTTTTGAGATACGGCCTTTGAAGAGGTAACTAAGTTAAAATGAGGTTATTAGGGTGGACCTTAATCCAACATAACTGATGTCATAAGAGGAAGAGACACCAGGGATACAGAGGAAAGACCATGTGAGGACACAGTGAGAAGGTGGCCATCTACAAGCCAAAGAGAGGCGTCAGCTGACCTTTTGATTTTGAACTTGCAGCCTCCAGAACTGTGAGGAATAAATTTCTGTTGTTTAAGCCACCCAGTCTGTGGCATTCTGTTATGGCAGCTCGAGCTGACTAATATAACTCTGAACTCTGACACCTGCCAGACTGCCTTCTTCACGTCTACACCGGGATATTTGCCCTCTCAAACCTCACATGTCCACACTGAGCTCTTCATCTCCACCCCCCACCGATACTGCTCCATCCACAGACTCTCCCACCTCCACTGATTTCAGCTTCAACCCTCTAGATTCTCAGACCAAAAATCTTACAGACATCCATGGCTCTCCTCTTCCTGTGAAACCCTCAATCCAGTGTGCTGGGAAATCCTGTTGGCCCTACCTTCAAAACATGTCTAGATCCAGTCACATCTCACCACTTCTGCAGCTACCATCCTAAGTCACCAACATCTCTGACCTGAATTTCTGCAGTAGCCTCCTAACGGGTCTCCCACCTTCCATCCTTGCCTTGTTATGCTCTACTTTCACAGCAGCCAGAGCAATCCTTTTAGCCCACCTACAGCTTCCCCATGCCAACAGCCTCCAATCGGGGCATACCTGAAGCCTTCCCTTTTGTCCACTATAAAGCTTTCCCCTCCTCTGCCTGCCTTGGAGTCTCTTCAAACACAAGTTTTGGGGGCTGACTCTCTTGCTGTAGGAAGCGCTGAATAAAGAGCCTTTGCTTGTCCGCATTTGGGTGGCCTTCATTCATGTCCACAAAAGTCATGTTTAAAACATTTGATAATGATGCAGACTGGTTTTATAGACCACACTGAATATTTTTTAACTTTATCTTTGCTCCATTAAGTGCTTATTTTGAAGATTGGAGCTTTCTGGATCGAAATAGAAAGAACATTAAGTATAGATAACTAAGCAATTAATGGACTAGATGGAATCGTTTGAGCTTCTCTTGTGTAGTTCCCTACCACAGGATCATACTTAAACCATCTCTGGCATTCCCTTAAAATCTAAGTTGTCCCTAAGCACATTAACCATTTCAATATTTCACTCTGGTGACCCTCTTCACTTTCTTTTCTATTTATAACAATTTCCATTTTGTTGCAGTTCAACCTCACAAACAGTTTTTATCTCCTCAGTAGACATGGAAATCAGCATATTCTGCGTTATAAGTCCTTTGAACACTTGAAACACTGTTAAATTGGTCATCGCATTTATTTTATCAATATTGGAAAATATTTGTTTCCTTCATTTTTTCCATATAATTATTGTTTACTAATACAAAATTCCCATGAAACATGTTTTGGGATGATCGCTGCCTGTGATTTTTATCTACTTACCCACTCGAAGCATCCTATGGTTAAATAAGTATAGTTGCAAGTATAGTTCTCAGAGCCGAATATGCTAATATGCATAGTGAATTTTTAAGAAGTGGAGATATTTACATGATACTGAAGGATTCCTTTTCTTGTGGAGCATCTTGATGTTAGTGTTTCACGTGTTCTAATCTTTACATATTGTCATCACTCTGGTAAACTTTTCCAGGTTATTCCCATTAAATAAGCCGTATCCCAGAACGGTAGTTGGCTTGTTTGTTAGAATACTAGGAGTGAGTAGTTGAAGGCAGAATCAGCCCATCTTCTTGTAAAATAGCAACACGTTATAAGTAATTGTGTGTTGATCTGAGCATTTTTGTGGTCTTATATACAAATCAATTACTTCTATCTTTCAAACCTTTAAAAACACACTACATCTTGGATGGGTGTGGAGGAGAAAATATCAGTGCTTAAAATAACTGCTGACATAACTTCTGTATTTCATTTTCCTGCTAAATAAGACCTGCTATTTTAACACATTTTAATTAACGCTGAGCCCAAGATGGCACTGTGCACAGAGATGTCTAATATTATGGAACTCTTTAATATAACTTTGATCCACTCAATTTTAGCTACTACAGTCCTTGGTTGGTTCTTGCTTATTTGAAATGCACACTGTTAGTTTCTCAAACTACCTCTCTGCCGGTCCTTTCATTTCATTTGGATCATTCATGTGGGCATTGATGCCCACATGGGTTAAGAGAGTTACTCAAGACCGTAGTAGCTAATTAATGGAAGAGTCAGGCCTGGAACTTGACTTCATTAAGTCTAGTTTAACATTCCTTAAACTTCAACAGGGGTAGTGGAATATTTGTCTATATGTATATTTTTGACACCTCATAAAATCCCTTTCTTCATTATCCTGATCAACCCATGTTGCCAGAACAATTTAACCAACAGCCAGAACAATTAGTTGCTTATAAGATATGACATAAATATTTGAAAGACGTTCCTTCACCAAAATGTTGTGGGGTCACTGTAGTTGTTATCTGTGTGTGCTCAACATCCATTTCTTCTTCTGAAAGTAGCACCTTGTCTTCTATTTGGGAATCTAGAGCTCCCTGGCACATTCCCATTACAGTGTCCTGCCCTCCAGTGGCACGGGAGTAGAAGAGTGTCTGTGTGACTGGATTTGGCCAAACTCGGTCTCTCTGAATCTTGAGAATGGTCCAAATAATGAAATCAGTTGGTCTGTATTCATCCTGACCTTGGTGCTTTGTAGAGACCCACTATTAATTGCCACTCCCTAGATCCCTGGGGCTGCTTTGTCTCTATCCTTTCTGGAGCCTGGTTCTTTAGTTTTAGCCTTGATTCTGGGGGCTATGACTTATCCTTCTCCTATGCTTAAAAAAAAAAAAAAAAAAAGCTTAACAAGAGTCAGTTTCTTGTACAAAGAATTCCAACTCATAGTAGTAAGCCAGTGCCACGAAAATGCTGCAAAACAACCTCAAAGCTAAGTGGCATACAACAATAAGCATTTATTTCTCATTCACATATCTGCAGGTCAGCTGGGGTTCTACTGATGTAGGCTAGACTCAGACTCAAGCTGTAGGCTGGGTCCGGGTCAGCTCCTTGTGTCTCTTATCCTCCTTGGACTCGTGGCATGTTCTTCTCATGGCAAAAGGCAGGAGCTCAAAAGGGCAAGCCCAATTATGTAAGCACATTTCAAGCCTCTGCCCCCACCCTGTCTGCTAATGTTCCATTGGTTAAAGCAGGTCAAACGGACAAGCTCCAGGTCACAAGGTGAAAAGATCACTGGACCCATGGTGATGGTGGGAGCAGCAGTGAATAGCAGCTGAGTAATAACCACATCTACTGCAGATCGACTGAGCTGCATTGGAAAGTCACCCCTTTCTGCTAAGGAATTTCCTTTTAAAATGCAAACACTATTGGAGAAGAAAAACATAAAGCCTCTCCATTAAGAATCTACCTTAATGTTGTTCAGTTGGTCAGCATGTAGTGTCCACAGATAGCTAAGAAGAAGAATCTCTTGGTGAAACATAGATGAATCCAAGGGGGATTGGGGTTCAGGAGAAAGGGGAGCCTAAGATCGTATCACAGTGTGGAGGGGCATGTGGAATTCCAGGTGAGTGAGATTCTCAGGGACTAAGAGAAAAGGTAAACTCCACTGGACATGTGGTTGCCCCTCCTATAAAATAAGTGAGTGGAAAATAAAAGGAGATTACAGATTCCTTAGGTTTGGGAGAATGGATCCTCAATTTAGGGCTTACACAGAATGGCTCAAATATTATTTTTATTTCCCTATGCTTTGCTATAGCTACCCTGACAATCTGGAGTTAATTGTTATACAAAAGCAAGGATAAAGTCTTGTCCATGGGAGAACTGAGTAAATAGTTTCTGATTCTGATTCCGGGAGAGTATATTCCTTTCAGTCACTTCTGGGTTTTAATTTCTCAATTGATTTTAGATGAGGTCATCAGAGCTGCCAGGCAGGGTCATGTCATGAAATACACATAACTTACAAGGCTCTGAAGTCTAAGGAAGCTTCCAAGGAGTGTTAATTATTGTACTAGTTGGGCTTCAAAGGAGTGGGAGAAGTAGAGAGACCATGCACATAACTGAAGTCTAAACTCGTCTACAAGTGTTAAAATGTGAATGTGTGAGAGTTTGTAAGTATAAATGTGAAGGTGGGGGAGTGGTTCCTACGTAACCCTGTTTGGATATTTAGAAGGATATAATTGGAATATAAAATAGACACATTTGGACTGACATAATTCAACTCCCAAATGTATTAACATCCTTTAACTACACTCTCATATAAATTAGGTCAAAATATGGCTTAAAAACCAACTGCTCTCAGAATAAAGGATATCTTCCCCAAGCCCGGTTTAAACAGAGTGAATGACATACACTCTCATAAAGAGAGATGATTGACATTACATACTCCACGAAATTTTCCTTTTCAAAATCATGACATTTTATAACATAAAGAGATAGTGATTATATTGTACACTCCTCAAACTTAAAAATAAAAAAAATCACTACTGGAAAACAGAAATGATATGTCCTACAAAGAATGCAATTAGGCAGAGCGAGATTAGAGAATCCACAGAGGATAAGCCACAGGGCTGACTATCTTCAATTTAATTTGCTGCTTTTTGATATTTTCCTCCTGCATTTTAGTAATTCCATAGAGATCAGCCTGCAATAGCTTCGTTTTTCAATTGGTCTATTGAATTTTTTTTTTTTTTTTTTTGCATCAAGCATAGTAAAAAATAACTACCCAGACCTATTATCAGCCTTCCAGCTGCCTTGTCATTTCCAGTGGGAAAGTGACAATATGGTACTTGACATCTAAATCTTCTCCCTTGGGGTAGGTGAAGACCAAATTTCTTTCAAATGGGGCACTTGAAGTTAAGTTTTATAAATACTGGGATTTGTTGAGGATGGACCCAAACCTGGAGGATAGATAAAACATCTGTGTGCCTTCTCTGTCTCTTGAAATGTCAGAGTTTCAAATAAAGTGCCAAGAAGCTATAAATTATCGAAAAGTGTAACTTATTCACAGAATAGCCAGGAATTATTATAAGGGGTGGGAGTTGTAACTTTGTAACTATTTAATTCCCTACATAACTCATGAATTCCCTTGTCCCCTCATCTATGTGTATTGATAGATGTCTGCCCCATGCCCAATGGTACGAAGATGTTAGCTTCCTTTATATTTTTTTAAGAAATGTCGTTACATTTAAGATATCATGAATATTTTATTGTCTTTACCACAGATTTAGCAGAGAAGGTGGAGGGATCTTTACATATAGACCCTACTCTTGCGTGCAACTTCCTACATTCTCAAGAGTGAATTTCTGCTAAGTCCAAGTATTTTTTCACCTTTCCTCTTTTTCTACGTCATTCAGCCTTGTTTCTCTTTATTTAATAAACAATTGAGCTCTGAACTCTATAAAAGCCGTGTTCAATAAAACAGAAATGCACTATATTGAGCTTGGCAATTGACTCTTGTTACTTGAGGAAGCCCTTTTTTGGTCTCTCCATTCCACCACCTCCAATACCACAAGTTTTTCCTCTAGTCACACGTAGTTATGCCCAAGAAGTAATTTGGTAATACAATATCACCTAACTTTTATGAAGCTTTTTCCTCTGAATTTTGGCTTGGAAAAGAGAGTACAACAATGATATATTTGAGGAGGGGGGCTTCGAGTTTCATGAGTGGAATCCTAATTTTAGATGCTAGTAGCCAGTGTACTTTCTGTTCCTTTGAATATCAAACACCATGGAACTTGAAAGAAGCAGTAGACAAAAAGGGCAAGAAAATCTGGTTCTGATTGTCCTGCTGGTGATATTTTTCTTATAAGATTGTATTCTATGGAAAGTGACTTAAGACTTCCACTGGAAAGTCACAAGACTAACTCAATACCACCAATTCTTGAGTCTGAAGGAAATAAGCTTATACTTTTTACTGTGGTCACTTTTTTTAGACCAAAGGTAAACCAGAAAGGCAATCTAGAGAATAATTTGACTCTCTTATAGCTAGACACCACATATAAGGCAATCCTCTGCATAAAGTGAATTTGCTTTTTCCAATGATGTTTATTTTTTTAAAGTTCTGAGCTATTTTTCTACTTATATTTCTTATGCATATTTAAATTGCTTCTATTATATTACACATTAATTTTACTCTTTTTTTTTTTATTGGTTTATAACATTGTAAAAATTTCAGGTGTACATCATTGTACTTCTATTTCTGCATGGACTACATCATGTTCACCACCAAAATACTAATTACAACCCATCACCACACACATGTACCAAATTATCCCTTTCACCCTCCTTCCTCCCCCCTTCCCCTCTGGTAACCACCAATCCAATCTCTGTCCCTATGTGTTTGTTTATTGTTGTTATTATCTACTACTTAATGAAGGAAATCATACGGTATTTGACCTTCTCCCTCTGACTTATTTCACTTTGCATTATACCCTCAATGTCCATCCATGTTGTCACAAATGCCTGGATTTCATCGTTTCTTATGGCTGAGTAGTATTCCATTGTGTATATATACCACATCTTCTTTATCCATTTGTCCCTTGATGGGCACTTAGGTTGCTTCCAAGTCTTGGCTATTGTGAATAATGCTGCAATGAACACAGGGGTGCATGTACCTTTGCAAATTGGTGTTTTCAAGTTCTTTGGATAAATACCCAACAGTGGAATAGCTGGATCATATGGTAGTTCTATCCTTGATTTTTTGAGGAATCTCCATACTGTTTTCCATAGTGGCTGCACCAGTTTGCACTCCCACCAGCAGTGTATGCGAGTTCCCTTCTCTCCACATCCTCTCCAACACATGTTGTTTCCTGTCTTGTTAGTTATAGCCATTCTGACGGGCGTGAGGTGATATCTCATTGTAGTTTTGATTTGCATTTCCCTGATAGTTAGTGATTTTGAACAAATTTTCATGTGTCTGTTGGCCATCTGTATATCTTCTTTGGAGAAATGTCTGTTCAGGTCTTTTGCCCATTTTTTAATTGGGTTGGTAGTTTTTTTTTTTGTTGAGATGTGTGAGTTCTTTATATATTTTGGAGATTAAGCCCTTATCAGATGTATGGTTTGCAAATATCTTCTCCCAATTGTTAGGTTGTCTTTTCATTTTGTTGATGGTTTCCTTTGCTGTGCAGAAGCTTTTTAGTTTGATGTAGTCCCATTTGTTTATTTTTTCTATTGTTTCTCTTGCCCGGTCAGATGTGGTGCTTGAAAATATGTTGCTAAGACCGATGTGGAAGAGCGTACTGCCTATGTTTTCTTCTAGAAGTTTCATAGTTTCAGGTCTTACATTCAAGTCTTTAATCCATTTGGAGTTAATTTTTGTGCATGGTGTAAGGTAAGGGTCTACTTTCATTTTTTTGCATGTGGCTATCAAGTTTTCCCAACACCATTTGTTGAAGAGACTTTCTTTTCCCCATTGTATGTTCTTGGCTGCTTTGTCAAAGATTAGCTGTCCATAGATGTGTGGGTTTATTTCTGGGCTTTCGATTCTATTCCATTGATCTGTGTGTCTGTTTTTGTGCCAGTACCATGCTGTTTTGGTTACTATAGCTTTGTAGTATATTTTGAAATCAGGGAGTGTGATACCTCCAGCTTTGTTCTTTTTTCTCAGGATTCCTTTAGCTATTCGGGGTCTTTTGTTGTTCCATATAAATTTTAGGATTCTTTGTTCTATTTCTGTGAAAAATGTTGTTGGAACTTTGATAGGGATTGCATTGAATCTATAGATGGCTTTAGGAAGTATGGACATCTTAACTATGTTAATTCTTCCAATCCAAGAGCACGGAATATCTTTCCATTTCTTTGTGTCTTCTTCAATTTCTTTCAGCAATGTTTTATAGTTTTCGGTGTACAGATCTTTCACCTCTTTGGTTAAGTTTATTCCTAGGTATTTTATTCTTTTTGTTGCAATTGTAAATGGGATGGTACTCTTAATTTCTCTTTCTGCTACTTCGTTGTTAGTGTACAGAAATGCAACTGATTTTGGTATGTTGATTTTGTATCCTGCAAATTTACCGTATTCGTTTATTACTTATAAAAGTTTTCTGGTGGATTCTTTAGGGTTTTCTATATATAAAATCAGGTCATCTGCAAATAGTGACAGTTTCACTTCTTCCTTTCCAATTTGGATCCCTTTTATTTCTTTCTCTTGCCTGATTGCTCTGGCTAGGACTTCCAGTACTATGTTAAATAGGAGTGGTGACAGTGGGCATCCTTGTCTGGTTCCTGTTCTTAGAGGGATAGCTTTCAGTTTTTCACCATTGAGGATGATATTAGCTGTGGGTTTGTCATATATGGTCTTTACTATGTTGAGGTACTTTCCTTCTATACCCATTTTATTCAGAGTTTTTATCATAAATGGATGCTGTATCTTGTCAAATGCTTTCTCTGCATCTATTGAGATGATCATGTGATTTTTGTTCTTCATTTTATTAATGTGGTGTATTACGTTGATTGATTTGCGAATGTTAAACCATCCCTGCATACCTGGAATAAATCCCACTTGATCATGGTGTATAATCTTTTTAATGTATTGTTGTATGCGATTTGCTAGTATTTTGTTGAGGATTTTTGCATCGATGTTCATCAGTGATATTGGCCTGTAATTTTCTTTTTTTGTGTTGTCCTTGTCTGGTTTTGGTATCAGGGTAATGTCAGCTTCGTAGAATGAGTTAGGGAGCTTCCCACCCTCCTCAATTTTTTGGAAGAGTTTGAGAAGGATAGGTATTAAGTCTTCTTTGAACGTTTGGTAGAATTCACCAGGGAAGCCGTCTGGTCCTGGACTTTTATTTTTGGGGAGGTTTTTGATTACTGTTTCGATCTCCTTACTGGTGATTGGTCTATTCAAATTCTCTACTTCTTCTTGATCCAGTTTTGGAAGGTTGTATGATTCTAAGAATTTATCCATTTCTTCCAGATTGTCGAATTGGTTGGCATATAGCTTTTCATAGTATTCTCTTATAATCTTTTGTATTTCTGAGGTGTCTGTTGTAACCTCTCCTCTTTCATTTCTGATTTTACTTATTTGTGCTTTCTCTCTTTTTTTCTTGGTGAGTCTAGCTAAAGGTTTGTCAATTTTGTTGATCTTTTCAAAGAACTAGCTCTTGGTTTTATTAATTTTTTCTATTGTTTTTTTAGTCTCTATTTCATTTATTTCTGCTCTGATTTTTATTATTTCCCTTCTTCTACTGATTTTGGGCTTGGTTTGTTCTTCTTTTTCCAGTTCCTTTAGGTGCATTGTTAGATTGTGTATTTGAGATTTTTCTTGTTTGTTGAGATAGGCCTGTATCGCTATAAACTTCCCTCTTAGAACCGCTTTTGCTGTATCCCATAAATTCTGGCATGTCGTATTTTCATTTTCATTTGTCTCCAGGTATTTTTTGATTTCTTCTTTGATTTCTTCGTTAACCCAGTTGTTGTTCAGTAGCATTTTGTTTAATCTCCACGTATTTGTGGCTTTTCTGATTTTCTTCCTATAGTTGATTTCTAGTTTCATACCGTTGTGGTCAGAAAAGATGCTTGGTATTATTTCAATCTTCTTAAATTTATGGATACTTGTTTTGTGGCCTAATATGTGATCCATCCTGGAGAATGTCCCATGTGCATTTGAAAAGAACGTATATTCTTCGGTTTTTGGATGGAATGCTCTGTATATATCCACTAGGTCCATCTGTTCTAGTGTGTCGTTTAAGGCCAATGTTTCCTTATTGATCTTCTGTTTGGATGATCTATCTGTTGGTGTAAGTGGAGTGTTAAAGTCCCCTACTATTATTGTGTTACTGTCTATTTCTGTTTTTATGTCTGTTAATAATTGCTTTATATATTTAGGTGCACCTACATTGGGTGCATAGATATTTACAAGTGTTATATCCTCTTGTTGGATTGTTCCCTTGATCATTATGTAATGCCCTTGTCTGTTTTTACAGTTTTTGTTTTAAAGTCTATTTTGTCTGATATCAGTACTGCTACCCCAGCTTTCTTTTCATTGCCATTTGCGTGGAGTATCTTTTTCCATCCCTTCACTTTCAGTTTGTGTCTTTAGGTCTGAAGTGTGTCTCTTGTATGCAGCATATATATGGGTCTTGTTTTTTTATCCAGTCAGCCACCCTATGCCTTTTAATTGGAGCATTTAGTCCATTGACGTTTAAAGTAGCTATTGATAAGTATGTACTTACTGCCATTTTTTAACTTTTTTTTTTTCTCAGTGTTTTAGTAGTCCTTCTCTGTTCCTTACTTCTTCTATACAGAATTGATGGTCACTTTAGTTTGACCTCTGTCTGAAAGCTGTACTCTTTAACTCCCCTCCTCCCTCCTTTTATGTTTTTGATAGCATATCTAACCTCTTTTTTGTACATTTGTATCCATTACATTCTAATCATGGAAATAAATAATTTTTCCTATTTATGGTCTTCTCTTTTCCCCTTAAATCAGTCCCTTTAACATTTCTTGTAGCACTGGTTTCTTGGTGACAAACTCCTTTAATTTTTGCTTATCTGGGAAAATTTTGATCTCTCCTTCCATTTTGAATGATAACCTTGCTGGGTAGAGTATTCTTGGCTGTAAGTTTTTTCCTTTTAGCACTTTAAATATATCGTGCCATTCTCTTCTAGCCTGTAAGGTTTCTGCTGAGAAGTCAGCTGATAGCCTTATGGGGTTTCCTTTATATGTAACTTGACATTCTCTTGCGGCTTTTAGGATTCTCTCTTTATCTTTAATTCTGGACATTTTGATTATGATGTGTCTTGGTGTGGGCCTCTTTGGGTTTATCCTGTTTGGGGCTCTCTGTGCTTCCTGTACCTGGATGTCTGTTTCCTTCCTTAGGTTTGGGAAGTTTTCATCTATTATTTCTTGAAATAGATTCTCTGCCCCCTTGTCTCGCTCTTCTCCTTCTGGGACACCTATAACATGGATGTTAGTGCGCTTGATGTTGTCCCAGAGATCCCTTAGACTGTCCTCACTCTTTTTAATTCTTTTCTCTTTTACCTGTTCACCTTGGGTAATTTCTTCTAGTATTTCTTCTAGCTCACAGATCCGTTCTTCTGTATCCTCTACTCTGCTTTTGAGTCCCTCTAATGAATTTTTCATTTCCGGTATTGTATTTGTCATTTCTGATTGGTTCTTTTTTATATCTTCCATTTCTTTGTTGACATTCTCACTGAGTTCATCTATTCTTCTCCCCAGATCAGTGAGCATCCTTAACACTCTTAGTTTGAACTCTCTGTCAGGTAGGTTGCTCATTTCTGTTTCACTTAGTTCCTTTTCTGGGGTTTTGTCCTGTTCCCTTACTTGGAATGTATTCTTTTGCCTCCTCATTTTGCCTCTTTCCCTGTGCTTGTTTCTATGTATTAGGTAGGTCAGCTACGTCTCCTGCTCTTGGATAGGTGACCTTATGTAAGTGATGCCTTAGGAGGCTTCCAGTGTGCTTCCTTCAGTTCTCAATGTTCCAGGGGTGACCCCTATGTGGGCTACGTGTGTCCTTCTATTGTGGCCTGTTAGCTCTCCCTATAGGCACCCAGGGAGGCTGAGTTATGCTCCTGGCCAGCTGTTGTTATGCTCAGCTGCTTGTAGTTGTTGTGGGCCCTTCCGTCTCTTTATCAGGTGTGGGAAGCCCCAGCACGGTTGGCTGTAAGTTCTAATACCACATTTGTGTTGCAGTATTTCTTTTAAGTGAGTAGGCCCCCAGCATGGCAGGTTGTTAGGCTCAGGGCCTTACAATTGCTGTAAGCCTCTAGCCTATTAGGTCTCTTGTCAGCTCTCTGAGGATTGCAGCTGGGTGGGGCTGGCCTCAGGCACAGGAGCACCCAATTGTTTCAGGCTTTGGAAGGTGGGGCAAACCTCCTATGTGGGTCTTTGAGAAGCACAAGTCTTCTGCAGCTGACAAGCCCTGTTGCCCACAGGTCCACACCATTGCCAACACAGTCCTGCCCCGTGTGAGCGCCCCGACCTCCGCAAGCGGACCCAGTCTCTCCACGGCGGGAGCCCCACACACTCCACCACCGCCCCACACTCTCCACCCGCTCCTTGTGCACACCCTGCCCTGCTCAAGTCGGCTCAGTTGCCAGGCTGCAGAGAATCCAGTCACCAATCTATGCAGGCCCACACATTGCCTGAGGGCTTGTTGTTGGGTGGGGCCAGTCTCTAGGGTGGGCTGCCTTCCCTGGCTGAGCTGGATTAAATCGGTGCTCTAGTGGGTGGAGCAGACCCTGGGCTAGCAGGCCTCAGGGAGAACTCCAATGGCGTCTGTGTCAGCACGCTCCCACCAGGCCACAACAATGGCCGCCGCCAATGTCCCAGTCCCTGGAGAGGTCTCACCCCTCACCAAGATGCACTCAGGGCCTATTAGGTGAGTCTCTTGTCACCAAAGCACTGTGCACCTTTCTTTCTGGTGATTTTAGGATGCTTTCTGGAACGGGTGAGTTTGTGCGCGGGCCCTTTAAGAGCCGGTTTTAGTTTCTTTGTGAACCGGGTTTTCTGGGGGTGCTCCCCAATGTTTTAGTAGCAGGCAAAGTCAGATATTATGCCGCTGGTCTCGATTGTGCTGGGTCCACAAAATGCCCACAGCCGGGGCGCTCCCGGCTCAGGGCCCCGCGCCTCCAGGGAGGGTGCGTACCTGTGAGCTGCTCCCAGAGGCCGTGAAGCTGGCGGCTTGTGAAGGCAGCGTTTTTCCTCTCCAGAAGGGAGTCTCTGCCTCTTCCACCTCAGTTAGGATTGTCCGTTGTTGCAGGAGTTCCTCTCATCCAGTTTTCAGTTCTGTCTCAGGGGTAATTTTTCCAGGAGTAGTTGTAAATTGGCTGTGTCCACGGGAGGAGGTGAGTTCAGAGTCTGCCTACGCCGCCATCTTGACTCCGCCTCTCTTACACATTAATTTTAAATTATTGCTCTTATACTCTCACATTTTATAAAATGAGCTTATTTAATCTCTTCCTAATGATCTTCAACACTAGTTTCTTTGTCATTACTACAGCTACTTCTGAGTCATCTAAGGCAGTTTTCTGACAACTTCATCATTCTCTCAGTTGTTCAAGACTTTTTAAATCTGTATATGAGGCTGTCTCTGGAAATTTTTTCTCAAGAGACAAGTACTCACTCACATAACCTGAGGAATGCTGGTTTCTTATTCAGCCTGTAGGTGTAAAGTCATGCTCTCCAATTACTGGGTAGCCTTTTAAATGATCTTGAAAAGCTTGTTTACAACAGACATCCCATGCTTGCAATTGTGAGATCACACATGCCAGAATAATTACTAAATCTGTGTTAAATGTTTTGTCTCCCTTGTTAACAATTCTATCTTGTAACCTCTGTGATCTTTTCCAACTAGCATCGATTGAGGTCATTTCTGGCTAATACAGATCTTCAAACGGTTCTTTGATCAAAAAAAAGGGATTGAGAGATACAGTAAACAGAATAAGGCCCCCTTCCCCAAAGATGTCCATATCCTAATCCCCAGGACTTGTGAATATGTTAGTTTATATGGCAAAAGAGAATTAAGGCTGCAGATGGAATTAAGGTTGCTAATCAACTGATCTTAAAATAAAGAGATGATCCTGGATTATGCAGGTGGGCCCAAAATAATCACAGGCATTCTTACAAGTGAAAGAGCAGTCTAAAGGGTTGGCCAAAGAAAGGGAATGACAAAAGCAGAGGCTGGAGAGACTTGAAACATGAGAGGTACTCTGAACTGCCCTTGCTGCCTTTGAAAATGGAGGAAGGTGGCCATCAGCCAAGGCATGATGGTAGCTTCTAGAGGCTTGGAACAGCCCTCAGTTGACGGCAGCAGGGAAACAGGGATCTCAGTCCCATAACCACAAGGATTTGATTCAGCCAACAACCTGAATGAGCCAAGATTCTCCCCCTGAGCCTCCAGAAAGGAATGCAGCCATCCCAACACTGTGATTTCAGCCCTGTGAGATCCGTACTGCACTTCTGACCTACAAAACTGTGAGATGATACATTTTCTTTGTGTTAAGCCACTAAATCTGTGGTAATTTGTTGTGGCAGCAATAGGAAATGAATATAAGAGAGTACCTGTAATTTGAGAGACTTCATAAGGACTTGAGTACCAGGTAACACTTGCTTTTTGGAGGGATAATTTAGGCAGAGAAATCACACCTTACTTTTAGCGTATATAGTATATCATGGTGGTCAGCGATTCCATCATGCAACTGTCACATCGATAGTGTATAGAGAGCGAGTACTCAGCTGATTAGAAAGCATGGCCCATTTCCTTCCTCTTAAAATAAATAGTCACTTCATTCCTTAAATGCCAGGAAAGAAGAATTCTATAAGTGACAGGCTAGGTATTCCTTGAGTTAACAAAATGTGGTTATTTGCAACAATAAAAAAGTTGTCAGGGGCCAGCATGGTGGCGGAGCGGTTAAGTGCACATGCTCTGCTTCAGGGACCCGAGGTTCGCAGCTTTGGATCCCGGGCGTGGACCAATGCACCAATTGTCAAGCCATACTGTGGTGGCGTCCCATATAAAATAGAGGAAGATGAGCATGGATGTTAGCCTGGGGCCATTCTTCTCAGCAAAAAAGAGGAGGATTGGCATTGGATGTTAGCTCAGGGCTAATCTTCCTCACCAAAAAAAAAAAAAAAAGTTTTCCAAGAAAGGGGGATATATTCATTTTTACAGTGTCTCATTGTTCTACAACCCAAGAATTTGGGGCCAAGTTGTTGAATTTCAAAGTTTTTGTCAAAATTCTGCCTTTACCCAAGAATAACATAATTTTGTATCACTTTAAAATATGTAAAGAAGATGCCAGGTATGTTGAGGACAGGCCCGTAGTTATGCACAGCCCACATGTGGGATGCAGAGTGTGGGGAGCAGTGGGAGGGGGCACTGGAGCAGGTGGTGAGGTCTGGGTCATAGCAAATCTTGGATGTCATTCGTGGGGAGTGAAACTTTTCCTGAAAGGATCCATTCATGGGCTTTATGCAGGGAGTGGGCATGACCAGATGTGAGTTTAGAAAGATTATTCTGGAAGACGTAATGAAGTTAAAGCTACTGGTATGGTCTAGCTCCCACCGTCTCCAGGAAAGCCATAAAACTGGTGGGAGTGGGGATAGGGGCACAACAATAACAACTTTCATAAATGTATATTAATATTTTATCACATTCACTCCTCACTGTGATATCCAATTTATAGCTGAGGGAACAGGCTCTGAGAGGTAACATGACTTCCCCCAGGTAATGAAGTCAAGGATCAGAGTGCCAGCACCAGCCCTTATGAAACAAAGTAATGCTCTTTCTGCACTCACGGGGTTGGCCTTTGTGCTTCAATCAACAGTCCATCTTCAAAAGAGTCAGTGATTATGTCTGTCCCCAAAGATTCTAAGAGATCAGGACTGTGTTCGAGCTCTGAGTTCCGTTTATTAATACAAGCAAAGTGTTTTCAAACTCAGAGTAGTAAAATTAGTCTTTTTGCTCACTACAAGTCCTCTGATCATGTTAAATAAAATTCATAAAAACAAAAATAAGTGGTTTTATTTTACAAATAACAGGAAAAATTGATCAAGTCCATTTTATTTTTTGGAAATAATGAAATGAGTTCCTATTTATTGAGCATTCAGGCTGTGCCAGGTTAAACAGCACTCTTAACATTGACAGAATGAGATGACATTGTTATCCCATTTTACTGGAGGAAAACAGAGGCCAGAGAGGTTAGGTAACATGCTCAAGGTTACTCAGGAAGTAAGGACAGGGTCAGGGTTTGAGTCTAGGAATATCTATCTCAAAAGTTCTTAACTTTCATGTCACATTGCCTAAAGTCTGAGAAGGAGGTAAGCAAAGGGAATATGGATGAAGATAAATGTAAAAGCAACTTTTTGGTGATTTACCGAATGACTTAAAAAAGGAGCTCCTAAACTTTCAGCATAAACTTGAGTTCATTGATTTCTTTGAATATACACAAGGGAGTACATGAATCTAGGAAATTGCGTATTTTTCTAGAGAAATGTTCATAATTTTTGTCAGATTCAGAAAGATGTTATGTGACCCTAAATATGTAAAAGCTATCACATCAAAAGATGGATTCATCCCTGAGCCTTGTTCCCCAGCTGGCCTCAGGGTCTTCGTGCTGGGAATGTGGTGTTACCCCTGGATAACAACAATAATTGCTTGTGGACCAGAATCAAGATGGATCTGCCCTACCTCTAGGCAGAAGTCCCTCACAGCAATGCTCCTGTGTTGTAGACTTTGGATCGTCCTTTCTCCAGTATCTTCTCACCTGCTCATTCTTCCCTGATCTGAGGGATTCTTTGGTAAAACAGGAAAAAAATAGAATAACTTTGTTAGCATACAAACAAACCAAAGTTATGCTATAAAATACAGTCAATATTTCTAGAAGTGCATTACTGTTATAGATGCTTCGCTCCAAAATATCTGAAAGACTTAAGTCTGCTCGGTGATAGACTAATATAAACACCATGAAGCAGGAAGGGGTGGAGGGGAGATGGAGGATAGACAGATGAAGGACTCCTATGGGGCCACCTGTGGTGGATGTCGGAGGGACCAAATGGTGCGCCAAAGGGAAAGTAAAACAATATTTGCCCCATCCTCCAGACTCCGTGTTTGTGACTACCTAGGAGGTAAGACAGTTTTCTTTCTGGTGTGGACTGCACCTTAGAATATTGCAGGAGGATAAAGAGTATTTAAGATTCCAGGAATCGATGAATTCCTTCTAGAGGACAGCTTCGTTGGTTCAAAGACAAACCAAGTTAAAAAACACAGAAAGTTTCTCTCTGCCACTGGAAACTCCTGATAAAGCTGATTTTAGACCTTGTTAAGGTACAACAGAAGGTTTTTTTCTCTTGTTTTGATTACTTCAAAAGGCCACCAACTTTACAGACAGCCCTTAAACTTGATATATTAACTTTCCCTGGGAGCATAACAGCCCAGTAAACAGTGCCTCTGACAGCCTGCTTTCCTCCGTGAGTGCCGTGTGGCTGGTCAAAAGGGACTCTTGGGGCTGGGGATTTGTACCAGGAAGAAAGAAATATAGGCTGCCAACAGGCCACTTTGAAAAGACAATAAGGAAAATGACAGGTGCTGAATTTTATTTGTGTATCAATCTTTTCATAAACAGATTCCATTATTCCCGTTCACTCGCAGACTCTTTCTTTAATGGTTGCTATTTTTGACCATATACACACTTTCTTTCACCACCAGGTAGGGAGGCATTTTAATTTTTTAACTCCATTCCACTCCCAATTCTCCAAGTGTGGCTTCAAGATCTGACAAATAAAATTATAGTAGTTTAAGCTATTAACTCCAAAGTTAGCATGCCTAGGTCAGGAAAGTTTACTAAAAAGGAAAGTTCTCCTGGAATGCATTTGCAAAATTTCCTTTGCTCATCTGGTATGGAGAATTGTTCACCAGTTGCTTATTGCCTATTTTCAAGAGTCTAACATTTAGTTTTAGAAATAAAATGTCTTAGAGATCATCTTGTCCATAAGGGTCAAATATGTTTTATCTCCAGTACCAACTCTCATTGATTGGGCATTGTCACCTGAAATATTGTGTTAAGTAGGATTCTGAATCTCAGTCTGGGTTCAGCAGCAAAGTGAGCCATGATTAATTTCTGCTATCTCTGCCATGGGTGCAGAAGTGGAGCAGAGCTATATTGGTGGAGATAGTTGTCATTCTGGCTCTAGCCTAACCCATTCATTTACAGATGATGGAACTACCTCCCAGAAAGGTAAAATGACTTAACCTAAGGTCACTCCAGGACTTAATTAGAATGGAAATAGAATGTAAGTACAGACCTGAGTTCTTCACACCAACCATAATGAGCACTTAGGACAGGATGAACCTAAGAGTATTTTTGATTATCCTATTCCAGTCTCCCATCTTCGCTACTTTCAGCTTGGCCACAATTAGATATTTCTTCTTTTGTATAACTATTGCATAACTCCTGTTAAAATATTCTGAGGGAGGGGACACTACACACTTTACACCTTTATGTGAATTACTCTCTCAGATAATTTGCTACAACAGCATAAAAGAGAATGAGAGCAAAGGGCTGTCTAGCTGGGCGAAGAGAGTTTGGAAGAGGGTGAAGACGGTATACATTGGTAACTTAATTTTACCTCCAATAAGATGTGGAAGGGAGGCAGAGAAATGTATATCTTGGAAAGTAGGGGAATTCAGGGTCATGACATTATTTGCTTTCTCCCCCTTGAACACCCCAGAATGCTCCAGCCTCCTGGCTTAGCCCTTATTCTTCCTCTGCCTGAAGAACTGTTCCCTCAAATACGTCATGGCTCACTCCCTTACTTCTTTTACATCTCCATGTTTAAATGTCACTGTGTCAGACTGATCCTCTCTTATCCTATTTGAAATAGCACATCCCATCCTGTCCCTCTGTCCCTTTACCCTAACATATTTTATTCATAGCATGTATCACCTGACCATTACAAATTATTTATGGTTACATTTATACAACATACCATCTGACACAGGATGTATTTTACCTTTGTAATAAATGATCTCGCTTTTTTCTCCTGCTCTTAGACTGTAAGCTCCATGATGAGCATAGTTTGTTGTTTCTGGCTTCTCAGCCCATAGAACAGTCTCTGGTACATAGTAGGCTTACAATAAAAATGTGTTGACAATTACTTTGAAGTGATATTCACATTTAAATCAACCTAGCTTTCAACTTCTGACACTATTGAGTTGGCAAACATCCAGCCCAAAGCCCGTTTGTATAAATACAGTTTTATAGGAACATACCCACTCTCATTTGCCTACATATTTTCTGTAGCTGTTTGCACCTTACGATGGCAGAGCTGAGTAGCTGCAACAGGTCTGTGAAGCCTAAAATATTTCCCATCTGACTCTTCATAAAAAGTTTGCTGACCCCTGCTGTAGAGCATTAGCAGAGACAAAACTAGTCAATGATGCCATGACTATCTTTCTGTAATTGACCAAGATGATCTGCCAAAGAGGTGAATGGATGGCAGAATAAATTCCTCTCAGAGCCAACTCCCTATACCTTTAGCAGGCCTCATGATGGCAAACTTCTGAGCAAATTCTGGATTCATTCCACAAATATTTCTTGCGCACCTACTATGTGACAGTCACATTCAAAGACTCTGTGACACATTATACACCCTGAACCAAAACAAAAGTCCTTGCCCCTCAAAAATGTACATTCTGGCAGCAGACAAGCAATAACCAATGAAAACACTAAGTAAGTGAAATACATAGTACATTAGAAGTTAAGTGCTATGGAAGAAGTTGGGGGAGCAGGAGAAGGGTATTGAGAATGTTTGGGGGAAGAAGGGGTATATAATTTTATATAACATGGGGAACACATTGAGAAGATAACATTTAAGCAAGAACGTGAAAAGCATAATTAAGCAGCCATGGGGATCACTTGGGGAAGAACATTCAAGGCAAATAGGATAGCCAGTGCAAAGAGCCCAGGGCAGAAGTGAGCCTTCTGGTTTGAGAAACAGCCAGGAAGCCCCTGTGAAGGAAGGGAAGGAAATGCATGGGTTGCTTGTCCACAGTGAGACTATTCTGTTTTAATCAGAAACTCTAATAGGAAGGGAAATGCAATTTAACATGTTATGGAGAAACTCCCTTGGGGCGTTTAATTTTGTCAAATAGGGTACTGTAGAATATCACTGAATTGAGTACATTTTATCGGCTCAAATTAATTGGCTTTCCCCACA
This sequence comes from Diceros bicornis minor, assembly GCF_020826845.1. Taxonomy (NCBI): domain Eukaryota; kingdom Metazoa; phylum Chordata; class Mammalia; order Perissodactyla; family Rhinocerotidae; genus Diceros; species Diceros bicornis. Next base: position 80,377,313 of record NC_080741.1, on the reverse strand, counting down.
TTTACAAATGCCAGACTTTGCCCCATTTATTTGGAGTGTCTAAGTTGAGGAAATCTTTGAACTTTTGCCTTCCTATGCCTCTGATTCTTGAATTCCCTCACAAGCATTTCTGCCCAAGAAGGAAACATCATCATGACCAGAACAGTCTCTGTAGTCAGACTGCCAGAGGCTGAATCCTGGCAGTTCCTCCAAGTCACTGGACCTTTCTTTCTGAGCCTCCGTTTCTATCAATGAAATGGACAGACTAGCAGTGCCTATCTCACAGGGTGAACACTGAATGATGTAATATAAGTTAGCACTTAGCAGTCTTGTAAACCTTTATCTACATGATAGCAATTATTATTACATAACCTGTCTATTCTCTGCTCGAACTCTTCTGGCGATGACAGGAATTTATTCTCTCCTGAGGCAGCTCATCGCTTCTTTGGGCAGGTCTGGCGCTCAGGATATCGAGCCTAAATCCACCTGTCTGCAGTTTGCATCTACTGGCCCTGGTTCTATCCCTTCAGGTCAAATAGATTTCATCCATCTCCCACCTGAAGGCCCTTCAGTGATTAAAAGTAATCACTACATCCCTCTCACGTCTGTCTGTTCCTTCAGCCAAGCCTAATTTCACTCCGTTTTCCTTTTCCTCACCACACTAGTTTTTTCTCCTTTGACCTTTCTCCAATTTGCCTTACAACTATCCTAAATTACATTTATGTCTCTTCCCAACTTCTCTCTCCTGCCCACCTTCCATTTTAATTAATTACATTGTTATTTCCATATGTTCAGGTTTATAACATGTGCATTCTATCCTATAACCCTAATTCCTACAGGTGGTTAGCTTGCTTGCATTTTTTTTAACATAAATACCTGAGCTCTGGTTTGACCAGCATGGGGGTGGGTGGTAGGGGGGTGGGGATCAGGCTTCACTGTCTTAATCCTAAGACATTAATAAGCTAGGTTTTGCTGTACTCTTAACTCATCTTGAACTGAAGTATTGAAATATTTCCCACAATTTGCTTCACATATGTTGCTTCTGAGCTGCCTGATTTTGCATTTGTACCGTAAGCTGGTCTTTTGATCCCAAAACAGGACTTTGTTATCGTCTTCCCTGCTATAATTGACTATGTCAGTTTTTATCTGTCTTTTCTCAACTTATCATGATCTTTTGGTATTGCTGCCACCTTAGATCAATATGAAAATTTCCCTGGCATGGTTTTTAAATCCTTATTAAAGTCATTGATTAAAATACTGAGCACCACAGGACTAAAGACAGAGCCTTGTGATGTACCCCAGATAGCTCCCCAAGCTTTAAGAAGATCCCATATTGTAAGATAATTCAACCAATTACCACTCACACAGATTGCATAATGTAGTCTTGATTTGCCTTTCTGACCATGAACCCTCAAATTCCTTGCTCTACTCTAGATGCACAACATCTGTAGCATTTTATGATTTATTAGTCTGATATTAACCTGGTATAAAAGGAAATTGACATAGTTCTGATTAGGCTTGTTGTTTACATAGCACCCATTTAGAAAGTCAGGTGATGTCTGTCTCTGACTCTAAATCATTCAGTGCCTTCGCTGGCAGAGACAGTAATGACCATCACCTATTTCATGTGTTCCCCTACATTTTGGAGATCTCTTGCCGTTAGGCAGGGCTTTGTAACTAGGTCTGGCAAGGAAATATGAATAGAAGTAACATGTGTCATTGTTTGGCTGAAACAGTGAAAATCCCATGTACAATCCTGCAGTTTCTCTTTTTCCCTGCCTCAGCGGCTAAGGATGATTGGTGTTCCAGACAATGTAGCTACAAGATGGCAGAGCCTCCATTGCCTGGGTCCCTGAATGACTGTGGGGAGCAGAACCCCTTGCTCATCCACATGGATCATGCATAGAGTGTGGGTAAGGAAGAAAATATTTTCTTATGTTAAATCACAAAGATTTGGGGAGTAGTTTGTTACTGCAGCATAACCTAGCCTATTCTGACTCACTTCTTTCTCCTGCTCTGAGAGTAAAGCCCAAACAACTACACTGCACTAGTGGGGTCTGTGTGATTTGACATCTAGTTCTCCAACCTTCTGTGCCACCTCCACTGCTTCTCTAGCCATGTTGACCTTATCATTGGTCCTGGAGTGTGCCACACCCTTTCTAGACTTGAGGTCTTCAAACATGTTGGCCCTGGGGATCCAAGTTTTCTCCACCTCAAATGCTCTTCTCCCCTCTCTGGACTTATTTTGACTACTTTTCCTTCAGATTCTAACTCAACTATTACTTCCTCAGGAAACATTTCTTGTCTCACCCGTATTGTGTTAGAAACCCCATTATATTCTTTTGTAGAATCCTGGACTTCTCTTTCAAAGCACACTGCACTCTTGCAATTATAAAATAGTCAACATTTTTTATTTACTATCTATTTTGTTTGCTAAAATATAAGCTCCTTAAAGTAGGGGTTTTATTTAATTCACCACTATAACCCCAGCACCTCTTATAGTACCTGGCACAAAGCCCTCCGATTTTTGACAACTACCAGATATTCCCATGAAGTTGGAAAAAAGACGAACCCAACAGATTTTACACTTGTTCTTGAATTCCTCTAGTCCAGTTATCTGATTTCTTTTGGTCTCAGAGGGCCAAGCCACTTAATATTATGCTTGAAATAGAATTACCTTCTCCTTTAAAATTTAGCTAGTTCTCCACATGATGTGTCAAATAGAGGCAGAAAATGGATAAAAAGGACAGAGATGATGAAACTTAGCACACAGCTGTGCAACACAGTCATGACAAGAGTGAAAATTCCAGTAGCTGGTGGGCTCTGGTGTGATGTGGCTATTCAGGATGAGCGGTTCTGTCTGAGCCGGCGTGCTAAGAGGAGAGGATGATATTTAAAGCCAGTCAAGGTGCCAAGGGCAGTTACTGCCTTTCCTGTGGCTGAGCACATACCACGTATCACAGATTACCCTTTTGTCTATAGCCATGAGTGGACTCCTCTCAGTTCAAGTATGTTACCTATAACAACAAATAGCCGCTCCGACATGGCCAAGCTTGGTGTTGGGGACATGAAGGGTTGTAACAAATTGTGACTGAATTGTTGATTCTGCTCTTTAGAGCCAGTAAAAACCAATTTTTTAAAAATTATTTAGTACAGCTGTTACCCTGATTTGAAATCTTTCATTCAAATCTAACTTAAGCATCTCTAGGACAGGAAAGTTTCAAGACTAAAAGTGGCTTTTGTGTATGATGCTCAAGTCAGCCAGCGTCTGAACGTGCATGTCTGCCTCTGTCAGGAGTGGGGACCATATTTGCTTGCATTTCCAGTGCCACATGCTGGAAGCTACATAATATTGGATGTAACGCAGTGTTACATATATTTTCTGCATCTGGGTAACACTATATATATATATATTTTAAGCATTTTTAAGAGCCAGGAAATATTCTAAGCACTAACACTTCCAAAATGAAAAAAAAAGTTAATTTGTATCTATATTGCACTATGACTAAAATGTTCTGGAATAAAAATCTGTTAGTTGCTACTCTTCTTTCTTGACCTGAAGGAGCACATTCTAGTCAAGACCATCAACGTTTCAAAGACTTGGAGATAGGGGCCAGTACCTGGGGACTGGTGGGTAGGATGAAATGGAAAGTCAAACCTGGGGATTAGGTTCCCCATCTTTTCTCCAAATCCATTCTCTTCCTCTAATTTTACAGGGGAAAAGGGCTTCTGTTGTTATTCATTTCACATATTTATTTCTCAGCATTTATTAATTGCCTATTATGTGCATAATATTTGTTTGGTGCAAAAGGAAGTTGTAGTAGGTAAAATTCTGAGAATAACCCCAGTGACCCTCATCACTGTATAATCCCTCCCCATTGAGTGTAGTGGAACCTGTGACTATGATGAGATATCACTCTAGGAAAAGATTCTGCCATACTTGAACAAGCTTCGAAGCAGATTCTTTCCCAGAGCTTCCAGATAAGAGCATGACCTAGCCAACACCTTGATTTTCGTCTTATGAGACCCTAAGTAGAGATCCCAGTCTAGTTCAACTGGACTTCTGACCTACAGAACTATGAGATAACAAATGAGAGTTGTTTTAACCTGCTAAATTGTGGTATAATTTGTTATGCAGCACTAGCAAACTAATACAGAAATAAATTAAAATTAGAAACTCAAGCCAGATTTCAGAAGCTTACTCTTCAATTGGGAAAATAGACTTTGCTTTTCCTGTATATTGACTCCTCTCTCCACCAAAAAAAAGGAAAGTACATTTTAATTTTTTTAAGTGTCAAGTCAGTATCAACATTGCATCCACTCTACTAATGTTTAACAAGTCCCTACTATGTACCATACACAGTGCTGGGCCCTGGGATCCAGACGCAGACTTAGTGGCTGTCCTCAGGAGAGCTTTAGATAGAGAGCATGAAAGCCACCACAGGACAGGTGCATCTCCTTGTGCTAGGAGACACCACAGGGAACACTGGGATATGGATGACTGGCTTTTACCCAGCATGGGCAAGAAAAGCTTCTTGAAGCAGGGGCAACAAAACATTAATCCTGAATTTCAAAAGACATATTAGATCAACATGTCTTATAATATTTTCAGACAATTTCACCCAATGATTGTACTTTAAATTTTGTATTGTTCAATGGATGTAGTGATGCATTTAACTGCTTTCTTAGAAATTGTGAGGCCACTTATGCAAAAAAAAGTAAAAATTGTCTCCATTAGGTGGTACCCATCAATGCCCCTGAACTCATATAACTTGATTCCTTAGAAAGCAAAATTTCAGCAGTTGAGGAACTTGACAAGTACCTGTTGTTGATGAAAATTAAATTAAAATCCATTTCCCTTTTTTCCTCTAAATACATTTGCACTGGATTTGAGAAAATAGACTTTTGAAGAGAGAGAATGTGATTACATTTCCAAAACTGTAACTTTGTAGTAATGTGACAATGAGGATCATGGAGAAACTCAGCACTATAACACTTTACAATAATTTTCAAGACAGTCAAGAGAAACAGTGGTGTATCTGTGTATGTATAAATAGAGGCATAACTCAAATATTCATTTGAAATCTTTGTACTTTAGAAGAAAGTGAAACTATTACATTTGCTCTAGAATATTCTCTATTTTAAATTGAATTCCATTTTTCTCTTTCTTGTGAATTGCAAATGGCCCTTCAATTTTACAAGACTTATAGAATTATAGCACAGGATCAAGAACATGAAAGGGAATTATCATACAAAGATCACTTATGGACAAAACATATGTGTACACACACATGCAAATACATCTCCTCGTTTATAGTGATTGATTTACATTAATATTAATTTAGAATTGAACAAACTGAAATCTGGAATTTTGACTGGTCATATCTTTCTAGGTTTCTTACGTCTAAGACCCAAGAATAATGACTACTGATCTTTGGTCTAATTATGAAAGAAAATGTATTTTATTCATTGGTTCATGATTAATAGCTCTCACATAATAATAGGCAGTATAATTCAAAGTGGAAATTGATATCAAAAGGGCAGGAATAAAAGACCATAAAGTATAATTACAACAGAAATGAATGAAAGCACACCTACTGAGTGAAAGGCGAAGAGAAAGAAGGAAGAAGGAAAGTGCCTGTTAGGTGTGAGATTTTAGGAAAAGGAACAAAGAAAGCTTTATTGAAGACCTGGGAGAATTTAGTAGAGCTTAGATGGGAGGAGGAAATTCAAAGGGTCATGCTGCTTGTATGTTACTTAGCTACTCTTCATAAGCCAGTTCAGCTAGTTGGGGACCACAGACTGATAGCAGTCAAATGACTCAACACACATACACACACACAAGCACACACCAAGATAACTACCCCAATCTGCATCCCTATCTGAAATTCTCACATTAGCATTGCTCTTTAGGTAGCCTCTTTGATGTTATTTACTTTTAAACCTGGTTAAAGATTAAGGTATTAAGTTTCTCCAGGAGCACACAGTTTAACTAGGTAATCCATTAACAAAGGTGAGTTCATTTAGTTTGCTTTAGCACTTTTAGGCATCTAGCAGACAACAGGGCTCCAAGGAAATGAGACATGAAATAGGTTAGTTAGGGGGGGCTCAAAAGGTCATGTTGGGTTGGACTAACTGCATGATATCCAGCAGTCATAGAAGTGGCACAAGGCAGGGGACCTGAAGGCCCTGAGATGCTGACAGCTGGAGAGGGGACCAGGGATGACGAAAGGCAGCAGCAGCAATGGCACTCCTTGCCAGGCATGCTTCTAAGCACTTTAGGTGTATCAATTCCTTTAGTCCACAAACAACCCTATGTGGTAGGCCCACTGATCCCTATTTTACTTATGAAGATGTTGAAGGGCAGTGAGGTTAAGTTGCCCAAAGTCGGTTCTAAGAAGTGGTGCCACTGGGGTCCACCCTAACAATTTGGCTCATGCTCCTGTCCACTGTCTCTCTGGGAGGAGGGGATATAGGCAGTGGCTGGGAAGACATAGACACTCCTGGGTTCAAATCCCAGATTTGCTTCTAATTATGCTACTGAGTTTGCTGCCATTATAATTTGCTACTATATGGCTTTGCTACTTATTGACCTGGCTCAACCTCAATTTTCTTATCAGAAAATGGGGAATAACAATAGTCTCTACCCCTCAAGGCTTAGTTATGGTGATTAAATGAGATGTTACATGGAAGGTGCTCTCTGGCACAGGGACTCCTACATAGGACATGCTTAGTAAATCCCTGATAATATCAACAGTATGAAGAGCCAAGAGGTTGTGTATCTGTTATGATTTGGTCAGAGAAGCACAGTTTCTAGAAATACAATAGAATGCGGGATTTATTACAGAGTTAGCCCTTGCGTGATTGTGGGAGCTGGTGGAAAATCTAAGCAGGTTGTGGTCTCTGTGTCTGGTGTTGAGGCCAGTGTCGCTGGATGTGAGGCAGACTGGCAGTCAGGAAGAAGAGCTGGACGTGGATGAGTGAGAGGAAGTAGACAAGTAGAACCCACATTCATTTCTTAGTGCCTCCCCCCTGATGTGGTGGGCGACCTGCAGAAGAAGCTGGCTCCCTCTACACTTGGCCCAAGACTCAGGGAAGCTGACGGAGGAGCTGTGGTTCAGGTATGCCCCTGGACACGAGCATGCACCAGCAAGAACTTATGCAAGCTCCGCGGCATCTGGTACCTTACTCTAACCCTTCAGAGTATAAAGATGTGGCTGCTGCTTCACTTCTGCCTGCCAAATATTGTGCAAAATTTCTCTTGTGGCTAATGCTCACAACGTGGGAAGGGAATTCTGGGAAAAGTAGTTCCAGTTTAGCTAAACTGACACAGTACAAGCCAACGCAGTTGGGAACACACACCTTATATTCTCAATATTATTGGCTAGCTCCTTTATATTTTAAAATAATGGCAGTAACTCTAAACAACAGTCTGACTCTCACTCAGAGCCACTTTCTAATGGGCAACAATAAATTTGAACCTATACATCCCCTTATCTGGACTTCCCTGAGTCCAAGACCATGCTTCTTACAGATTTGGAGCAGTAACAGCCACCCTTGCGCCATCTTCTGCAGTGCTGGGCACATTATGCTTCTAACACACCAGGTTTACTAACCACCACTCTGTTTAAAAAGCTCTGTGGACTCCCATTACAAGATGATCAAATCCAAACTCCCTAGGTTGTCCTCCCCTTCTCGTCCTAACTTGCTCATGCAGATTTATATTTCACTGGCTTTGTGTCTCCATATCATTCTGCTCTACTTTTTATGTAGCTCCTACCAGATCATCCTGTAATTGCCGCTAGGTATGTCACCCACTGGACAATAAGCTACTTGTGGGTAGGGACTGGATCAGTAAATGGTTGAATGTATGGGTAAATAAAAGTACAAAAATTGCTTATATCTACTCTTCATTCACAATTGTGTATTCATTCAGTTATCTTACAAATTTGTATTGATGGATTTGTATGTGCCAGGTACTCTACCCAACATATATGAAAGGGAACAAAACAGACATGATCCTAGCCCTTCTGGAGCTAACGCTCAAGTCAGAAGTCAGATATTAAATAAAAGGATGTGTGATTTGATGTACAATCAGTCATTGTGATAATGGCCAGGAGTGAAAATAAAATTATTGCTATTCTTATTAATTAAATGCATTTTCAAAATGCCTGATTGGGTCAAGGAACTTAATCTGTGGACATCAGAGAAGAAAACGAATTAGCCCAATGGAGAATGGACAAATAAATAAACGTGGCCTTGTCAGTACATGCTCCACATAATAGAAGGAGCCAATTCACTTCATCATTTATTGATTGCAAAGCATTTTGCTATGCACTGAGGGAGGGGGCTCTTCAAAAATTGCCAGTGAACTTCAGGAAAATACAAGCATAAGCTCTGAATGGCTGTGGTGTCTTCCTGGAGTATGTTGCTCTTACAGACTGTTAATTCTTGAAGAGAAAATCAGCAGTCGGAGATTAGGGCCAAGTTGTTAAGATTTTAGGATAGTTCTTATCAGACTAAAAACTCTCTCGGTAAGTACATAAGATACCAACTTCCTGAGACAACAATTTGGTAAAACAACAGTTGAGTTTAGGGTACTGAATTTTCATAATGGGATGTTAATCATTTATTTTGTATTCAGCACATAAAATTCCCAGATGCCAAGTCTAGTGCCAAAAATGGACATGTGGAGAACAGCAGGTACGAAATGATAAATCTTGTGATTTACGTGCCTTGCTTGCTGAAAGTCTCTAATGATTCATTTCATCACCATAGAGCAATTTCCCCAACAAAATGTGTCTTTCCCATCCTTAATCCAAGCAACTCATGTACTATTCACTTTGTTTGTCTTTTGGTTTGGTCTTTGTCAAAACCCTTCCCTCTTAAGAATTTCTTCCTTATAAACACTGCACCTTTGATCACTGCTAAAACATGTGACAGATTATGAGAGGTAAGAACAAAGAGGAGCTATTTAAAACCTTCCCAACCATTTGATCTCTTTGTTGATTACACCTGTTTGGGAATTTTTTCATGTCATAGTTTTGTTTCAGCTTGTCACACATTAAAACGAGATATTAAAAATGCATGTGAACATTCACTAAAGAGAAGTTTTTATATATTATGCCATTTTTAGTAACATAAATTGGCTTCAATTAATTTAATGGAAAATACAGTTTGAATTCAAAGGACTCTTTGTTTATTCATTGATTCCTTCACTTTTTGTTCCATACATTTATTCTATAAAGATATGCCCAGTACATTTTAGGTATCAGATATTAGCGAGCTAGTGGTGAGCAAGACACGTATGGTACCTGCTATCGGAGTGATAAGGTTATGAGGACATTAACACAATTTAAGTGTGCATCAGTGTGTGTGTGTATGTGCAAACCAGCTCGCACATGTGTGCACACATGCATATGTGTGTTGGGGGCACAATAACATCACAAGAAATGTCTAATGTCATGCCTCTGAGAGTGTAACATTAGAACTATAATTTAAGTGATGAGAAGAGGCCAGTCCTGCAAAGATCTGAGGAAAGATTATTCCAGGTTGGAGACGGAACAAGTAAAAAGGCCTTGGACAAGAATGAATTTGGCATGTTTGAGAACCAAAAGAAATCCAAAGTGGATGAAGTAGAGAGAGAGTTGTAAAATTTGGTACCAGATGAAGGTGGAAACATGGGCAGGGCTAGATCACGGATGGTTTATTTCTATGACGGGCTCTTCATTTCAGGTACTAGAGATCTAAAAATTCTGAAGATCCACAAAATCCTTAATATTTGGGGTAACATTTTCTTTGTTTATACATCTGTGCTTTCTCAAAGTAGTCTGTGACTCAAGGAAGTCTAAGAATTAAGACCTAGTCTATTGTAGTTTTAATCAAGTCTACGAACTGGTCTAACGTGGTTTTAATAAAAATGTTGAGTAGACGCATCATAAATTCATGACCAGCTTCTTTCAAAGTCTGATGACACCTTACACCAGGGATTGTAAAATCTTAGTACTTACACATTCTCCTCTAAATGGTTCATCTATCTGCTATTTGAGGTTTTGTTCTTTCCAGGTAGGAAAATGGAAGTGTTTCATTAAATCATGCCAAGGTTCCTAGAGTTAAACTTTTTTGCGAAGAAGGATAAAACTGTATTACGAGTTATTTTATTCCTCTTGAACTCTACATTAAGTGACCACTGCCTGAAATGGATATGACAATTTTTAACCCTTGATAATAACTAAAAAATGTAAACCCCGTCCATCATCTTTTTTCACCAGTGTTTGTAACTATTGTGTAAGAACAACGGAAGCAGATATATGATACTGCATTCAATATCCCAAAGAGATGATGAATGATAACACTTACAATTTAAAAGAAAAATGGCCCAATTTCAAGTGTCCTTTCTAGAAGTTCTATGACTGTTTTGGGAAAACTTGCTAAAAATACTAAGGCAGTAGAGACAAGAATGAAAAGAGTGAAATATAGTCTCCATCCTTTTTTTATGTTCTTAAGGATACTGCTTAACATACATCATTTTGACAAAGCCGACTTATTTATTAAATAAAATGTATGATCATTAAATAGCTTTCCAGATGCTGTGTCCATGAATAGTAAATTCTGAGAAAGTTCAATATGTGAATTAAAACATTGACAAACACCATTTTAAATGTGATAAACGTCTTTGTCTGCTTTACCTCATAACTTTGACTGAAATGACCTGAAACACAAATAAATATTTATATCAGTTTTTCTACTAAAAAAGAAAAGGCTGCTTGAAAAAATTGTGTTGCAACTACTCATGTGTATTTGTCTGATGATTATCTATTTGTCTCTAGTATAGGGCATATTCTAAAATAAGCAGAATCTGGCATAGAACCATCATAGAATATATTGATACATTAGCCAATTTACAACCGATTGAAATGGAACAAGTTCAGAAAAGCCTCTATTAGACTGCATAGCTCTAAATAATTGATTTGATTTTTCCACCGATGTGATTAGTTTTAGTTTGTGAAGTTCCAATTGTCGTGGTTGTGGGGAGACAGTGAAAGGTATCTTTCTCTATGTTGGACATTGGAAAGTTATCCTAAATATTTTCTCTAGCTTGTAGAATCAGGAACAAGTCTGGAATGTTTAGGGAGATGGAAGAGGACCACCTAGAAAGAAGCGTAAATATAGTGAAGTAGTAGTGATAAGGTAGGGACATACCACCAAAGACCCTATATATCAGAGGATAGAGTTAGAACTTTAGCTGTGTCCAACAAGGAGCCACTGAGAATTTTTGACCGGAGGAATAACTTAGTGAAACTGACTTTTCAAAATGACTTACCTGACCGGAATCTGCAAGATAGGCCTGTAGGAAGAAGTGCTTTTCCTTTTACAGTGCAAATATGACCTCAAGCAATTGCTTCCCGCAAGAGGTGGAGTTTGTTTCCTCTCCCCTCGATTCTGGGTTGGCTGTGTAACTTGCTTTTGCCAATGAGGCAATGCAGAAGTGCTGCTACATGAGAGGCCTAGAAGCTTCCTCTTATGCTCTCTTGGAGCCTGACTGCCATGCTGTAAGGAAGTAAATGCTATCATTCAGCACATGGAGAGACTCTGGAGAAAGAGGTGCCAGTGAATAGAGAGTCTGAGGAGTAAACTGAGGCAGGATATTCTTGTCCTTATTGACTTCTTGGATTGTTGGCAGTTTGGTCCAGTTTGGAAGGTAAAGAAAACCAGAAGTGCAAGGCAATTCCTCTGAAATGGCTGTTCCAGCTCTATTTTAATATGACTCCACTAATGTCATTTTTCACAAAACCAATTCTGCCTACATCCTGATTTCAGACTTCTAGCTTCTAGAATCAAGAGAAAGTAAATCTCTGTTGTTTAACTCACCCATTCTGTGGTACTTTATTATGGCAGCCCTAGCAAACCAATACAGAGTTGTAATTATTACTCTCACAGCAATTTAAAATGAACACATGTTATAACCAGTTCCATGGAAAATCCAAAAGAATAGACACACTTATGGGACATCAGGAATTCTGAAATAAATTTACAAATATATGCCAAATTGGTTAATATTCACAGAGCAATAGTCAACTCCTTTAGCTGGTTATAATTTGCATTTCTATGGATAAGAATTATTTGGATTACCATCAGTATTCTACAACTTGCAGAGCTGTAAAATAGTTCAAGGACAATAAAAAGCAGAGATAATGCTAGACAGGATATCTAGAAACCTTGTTTTTACCCATTCTAAGTATTTTCCAATTTTTCCTTATGGAAGCAGAGCTTTTGGGCACAGAGGAACCTAGAGGTCTGACTGCTTACCTTTAAAAAGGTAAAGAGGACACACGTCTCCTAACTCTGAGACATCTCAGATTCATCCAGGGTTTTCCATAGTTCTTCCTATCTTGGGATTTGGATTGCCTGGTTGGAGAGTGGGGTGCTAAAGACAGAGAACAGGACTCTTCTTAGGGGCTCTACACCAGAATCTAATGTCTAAGCTCTCTTCCTTCCCCTCTGTCTGGATCAGCGGGTGGGAGGAAGTGAGGGGGAGGCTTATGACACTTTTTCTCAACATCCAGAGACTGGCCTCAGAGCAGTGTCTTTTGAAACACAAATTCTCTAACCTTTTAAAAGTCAGTAGTCAAGAATTGTTATTTTCTATTCTCTATGCATTTCTTCTTTGCTATTCCTCCTGGAGATAATGAAGACAAAACCCAGGGAGGTAAAGAGGAAATATTGGGGATGGGGGAATAATTGGTTGTATTTCTGAGTACTATCTTGGCTCCTCATTGTGAAGTTAGTATATGCAAATCTCTGTGCTAAGTAATTTCAAATACTCCTTCAGTTAATCTTCATGTTATGTGGGTGGGGGAGGGCTATTATTAGCTCTACGTTTTAGGTGAGAAGACCTAGTCTTAGAGAAAGAAATGTTTAAGTGCTGGAACCAGGCTTGGAGCCCAGTTTTGTGAGACTACTAAACTCAACATTTTAACCTGTTATACTACTGGCTTCTTTCCTGAAAGAGGAGGAAATGTGATTATAATTAAGCCCCAATCTTTTCACCCAGGTCATGTTCTCATTACCCAAGGCTAAACTTCCTGAAATATCATTCTAATGGGTTTCCATGCTTCTGAATCAATGAACCTTTCCTGAGTTTGATTATGAGAAAAATACTTTGTGAGATGCTATTTTGGTTTTCTATTGTTGTGTAATAAACCCTTTCTAAACTTAGTAGCTTAAAACAGCGATGATTTGCTATGTCTCAAGATTCTGTGGGTATACTGAGTAATCCATCTGCTGGTCTTTTAGGTCACTTGTGTGGCTGCTTTCATCTGGCAAGCGGGCTGCAATGGGGGCCTAAGAAAGCTGCTCTCACGTGTCTTGGGCCTTAGAGTTGCTTGTTGTCTGGGGAATCTCAGTTATACTCCAGAACTGAGTATAATATGGTTACACAGCTCCTGCACCCCCCCTCCCCAGTGGTGGCAGGTGGAACCTGCGACCAGATACTATCACTATGTGACAGCAAAAATCCACTCCATCAGACACTATGAAGAAATATATTCATACTCCAGATGAGAGGGAAAATGACAAACACCAAGAAATCAATCCTGAAGGCAAAGAAATTTACAATCTAAATGACAGAGAATTCAAAATAGCTATCATAAAAAATCTCAACGAGTTGCAAGAGAACTCAGAAAAATAGTTCAATGAAATTGGGAACAAAATTAATGAACAAAGGGAATTCTTCACAAAAGAAATTGAAACTATAAAGAAAAATATATAAGAAATGTTGGAGATGAACAACCAACAGATGAGTTAAAGAAAAATCTGGAGTCCTTAAATAACAGAGCTGATATTATGGAGGATAGAATTAGCAATCTAGAGGATAGGAATACAGAAATGCTTCAGATGGAGGAGAAGAGAGAACTAAGACTAAAAAGAAATGAAGAAATTCTCCAAGAAATATCCAACTCAATTAGGAAATGCAACATAAGGATTATAGGTATTCCAGAGGGAGAAGAGAAGGAGAAAGGAGGAGAGAGCTTATTCAAAGAAATAATAGCTGAAAACTTCCCAAACCTGGGGAAGGAGCTGGAATTACAAGTAAAAGAAGCCAACAGAACTCCTAATTATATCAATGTACAAAGACCTTCTCCAAGGCATATATTAGTAAAGCTGGCAAAAGTCAATGACAAAAAAAAAAAATATTAAGTGCAGCAAGGAAGGAGAAAATAACCTACAAAGGATCTCCTATCAGGCTTTCAGTGGATTTCTCAGCAGAAACCTTACAGGCTAGGAGAGAGTGGAATGATATATTCAAAATCCTGAAAGACAAAAAACTTCCAGTGAAGAATACTATATCCTGTGAAAATATCCTTCAGATATGATGGAGAAATAAAAACTTTCCCAGATAAACAAAAGCTGAGGGAGTTCATCAGCACAAGACCCTCCCTACAAGATTTGATCAAGAAGTCCCTCAGACCTGAAAAAGAGAAGAAGAAAGAGATTACAAAACCTTGAGCAAGGAGATAAATAGGCAGAGAAAGTCAGAAAATTGCAACTCTCTATCAGAACAGATTAGCAAACACATAATGATAACTCTAAATATAAAGAGAAGGAAAACATCTAAAATAAATATAATCACTTCATTTTAACCACAAACTCACAACACAAAATGGAATAAGTTGTGACAACAACAACTTAGAAGGGGAAGAGGAAAAGGATGAAATTTTCTTAGACTAAGAGAATAAGAGGCTATCAGAAAATGGACTATCTCATCTATGAGATCTTTTATACAAACCTCACAGTAACCACTAAATGAAAAATCAGAACAGAGACACAAATGATAAATAAAGAGAAAACAGAAAACCATCATAGAAAGCCACTAAGCTGAATTGGCAGTCTGAAATACAAGGGATGAGAAACAAAGGAAATACAGAATAAGCAGAAAACAGGCAATAAAATAGCAGCATTAAGCCCTCATATATCAACAATCACTCTAAATGTAAATGGATTGAAGTGCCCAATCAAAAGACATAGAGTGGCTGGATGGATTAAAAAACAAGACCTAACAATATGCTGCCTCCAGGAAACACATCCCAGCTCTAAAGACAAGCACAGGCTTAGAGTGAAGGGCTGGAAGATGATACTAAGCTAACGGCAAACAAAAGGAAGCAGGTGTTGCCATACTTACATCAGACAAAGTAGACTTCAAGAGAAAATAGACAATGAGAGACAAAGAGGGGCAGTATATAATGATAAAAGGGACAGTCCACCAAGAGGACATAACACTTATAAATATATATGCACCTAACACAGGAGCACCAAAGTACATAAAGCAACTATTAATGGACCTAAAAGGAGACATTAATAGCAACATAATAACAGTAGGAGACCTTAACACCTCACTTTCATCAATGGATAGATTAACCAGAAAGAAAATCAATAAGGAAATAGTGGAACTAAATGAAAAACTAGACCAGATGGACCTAATATATCTACATATAGAACACTACATCCAAAATCAGCAGAATACACATTCTTCTCAAGTGCACATGGAACATTCTTAAAGATAGACCATATGTTGGGAAATAAGGAAAGCCTCTATAAATTTAAGAAGATTGAAATCGTATCAAGCATCTTTTCTGAACATAATGCTATGAAACTAGAAATCAACTACAAGAAAAAAACTGGGCAAGTGACAAACATGTGGAGACTAAACAACATGCTACTGAACAACCAATGGATCATTGAAGAAATTAAAGGTGAAATCAAAGAATATCTGGAGACAAATGAAAATGAAAATACAGCATACCAACTCATATGGGATACAGCGAAAGTGGTCCTCAGAGGGAAATTCATAGCAATACAGGCTCACCATAACAAATAAGAAAAATCTCAAATGAGCAATCTTAAACTACACCTAATAGGGAAATAATAAAAATTAGAGCAGAAAAAAATGAAATTGAAACAAACAAACAAAAAAAACAGTAGAAAGGATCAATGAAAGAAAGACCTGGTTCTTCGAAAAGATAAACAGAATGGACAAATCCTTAGTCAGATTCACTAAGAAAAAAAGAGAGAAGACTTAAATAAATAAAACTAGAAATGAAAGAGGAGAATTTACATCAGATACCACAGAAATACACAGGATTATAAGAGAATACTATAAAAAACGATATGTCAACAAATTGGACAATCTAGAAGAAATGGATAAATTCTTAGACTCCTACAACCTCCCAAAACTGAACCAAGAAGTAATAGAAAATCTGAATAGACCAATCACAAGTGAAGAGATTGAAACAGTAATCAAAAATCGCCCAAAAATTACAAGTTCAGGACCAGATGGCTTCTCTGGAGACTTCTACCAAAAATTCAAAGATTTAGTACCTATCCTCCTCAAACTATTCCAAAAAATTGAAAAAGACGCAACACTTCCTAACACACTTTACAAGGCCAACATCACCCTGATCCCAAAGCCAGACAAGGACACCACAAAGAAGGAAAACTACAGGCTGATATCGCTGCTGAACATAGATGCAAAAATCCTCAACAAAATACTAGCAAATCTCATACAACAATACATTAAAAAATCATACACCATGATCAAGTGGGATTTATACCAGGGACGCAGGAATGATTCAACATCTGCAAATCAATCAATGTGATACACCACATTAACAAAATGAGGAATAAAAACCACATGATCATCTCAATAGATGCTGAGAAAGCATTTGACAAGATCCAACACCCATTTATGATAAAAACTCTCAATAAAATGGGTATAGAAGGAAAGTACCTCAACATAATAAAGGTCATATATGACAAACCCACAGTCAACATCATACCGAATAGGGAACAACTGAAAGCCACCCCCCTGAGAACAGGAACAAGACAAGTGTGACCACTCTCCCCACTCTTATTCAAAATAGTACTGGAGGTTTTGGCCAGAGCAATTAGGCAAGAAAAAGAAATAAAAGGTATTCAAATTGGCAGGGAAGAAGTGAAACTCTCGCTGTTTGCAGACGACATGATTTAATATATAGAAAACACTAAGGAACCCATCAGAAAATCATTAGAAATAATCAATAACTACAGCAAAGTTGCAGGGTAAAAAATCAACATGCAAAAATCAGTTGCATTTCTATATACTAATAATGAACTAACAGAAAGGGAACTCAAGAATACAATCCCATTTACAATCACAACAAAAAGAATAAAATATCTAAGAATAAATTTAACCAAGGAGGTGAGACCTATACAATGAAAACTATAAGACATTATTGAAAGAAATCGATGATGACATAAAGAAATGGAAAGATATTCCATGCACATGGATTGGAGGAATAAAAATAGTTAAAATGTCCATAATACCTAAAGCAATCTACAGATTGAATGCAATCCCAATCAGAATCCCAATGACATTCTTCACAGAAATAGAACAAAGAATCCTAAAATTCATATAGGGCAACAAAAGACCACAAATAGCTAAAGCAATCCTGAGAAAAAAGAGCAAAGCTGGAGGCATCACAATCCCTGACTTAAAAATATACCACAAAGCTATAGTAATCAAAACAGCATGGCACTGGTACAAAAACAGACACACAGATCAATGGAACAGAATTGAGAGCCCAGAAATAAAACCACACATCTACAAACAGCTAATCTTTGACAAAGGAGCTAAGAACATACAACGAAGAAAGGAAAATCTCTTCAGTAAATGGTGCTGGGAAAACTGGACAGCCACATACAAAAGAATGAAGGTAGACCATTATCTTTCACCATACACAAAAATTAACTCAAAATGGATTAAAGACTTCAACGTAAGATGCAAAACCATAAAACTCCTAGAAGAAAATATAGGCAGTACACTCCTTGACATCGGTCTTAGACGGATCTTTTTGAATACCATATCTACTCAGGCAAGGGAAACAAAAGGAAAAATAAACAAATGGGACTTCATCAGACTAAAGAGCTTCCCTAAAGCAGAGGAAACCATGAATAAAATGAAAATACAACCCACCAACTGGGAGAAAATATTTGCAAATCATATATCTGACAAGGGGTTAATCTCCAAAATATATAAAGAATGCATAGAACTCAGCAACAAAAAAACAAACAATCCAATCAAAAAATGTGGAGAGGATATGAACAGACATTTTTCCAAAGAAGATATACGGATGGCCAAAAGGCACATGAAAAGATGTTCAACATCACTAATCATCAAGGAAATGCAAACCAAAAATACAATGAGATATCACCTTATAGCTGTTAGAATGACTATAATTACCAAGACAAAAAACAACAAATGTTGGGGAGGATGTGGAGAAAAAGGAACCCTCATACACTGCTGGTAGGAATGCAAACTGGTGCAGCCACTATGGAAAACAGTATGGAGATTTCTCAAAAAATTAAAAATAGAAATACTATACGACCCAGCTATTCCACTACTGGGTATTTATCCAAAGAACTTGAAATCAACAATTCAAAGAGACTTATGCACCCCTATGTTCATTGCAGCATTATTCACAATAGCCAAGATGTGGGAGCAACCCAAGCACCCATCAACTGATGAAAGGATAAGATGTGAGAGAGGTATATATAATGGAATACTACTCAGCCATAAAAAAAGACAAAATTGTGCCATTTGCAACAACATGGATGGAACTGGAGGGTATTATGTTAAGTGAGATAAGCCAGAGAAAGAAAAATACCATTTGATTTCACTCATATGTGGAAGATAAACAAATACATTGACAAAGAGAATAGATTAGTGGTTACAAGAGGGGAATGAGGTTTGGGGGTGAGCATAAGGGGTAAAGGGGCACACATATATGGTGACTGACAAATAATGTGCAACTTAAATTTCATAATGTTATAAACTATTATGACATCAATTTAAAAAACAAACAAGAGCTATATAAATTGAGTATACTCTCAAAAATATAATAGAAATTAACCCAGATTAATTTCAGGATCACATGGTCTAGGAAAATATTCAGTATTAAAACTAATTTAACTTTTTTGATTTAATTAAAAGAGGTCGATCTTTAGAGTTATCAGCATTAAATGTAAAACTTTTGTTCTACCTAAGTTTACTAAAAGTGAAACAAATTGGTGTTATCCCTGTTACAAAATTTGGTAGCAAAAAAAATTGATGTTGACTTTGTCTAACGTCTCATGAAATTTTTGAAGGTAATCTAAATTTTTGGGAACAAGTAAATTAATAGATGTAAGTAAAATAAAAAGAGTTTTAGGTAAACTTTTTAACAGTACTTCTGTGCTATGGTATATATACTTAAAAATAACTTCAAAACCTTTTGGTAACTTGAAACTTTAGAGTTTTGCTAAGTTAAGTTAAAATAACAAAAACTTATTGAGCATTTAGATCATTTCTGAATAAGATAAAATATTAGACATTAATTACTAAACATAGGTTTATCTACTTTTGGCTTCTTATTACAGAAAAACTTAAAGATGTTGTTTGAGTCTATTAGTAACCATGTCTTGTGTCACATAAAAAAATTGATGCTATGAGAAGATGTATGTTTTCAATAAAAGAAGGTATGAGGAATGGAGAAATTTTTTTAAGAAGTAAATTTGTCCTAGAGTAAAACTCGTTTTGGGAAAGAGGAACGGACAAATTCTGAATTTTAAAAAAGAAAATTATAGAAAGTTTGTTGGAAAGGAACCCTGAGAGAAGAATTTTATGTATAGTCAAGCTGGCTAAGGTCGAAATGAATTTAATTAAGTAAATTTGTTTTAATATCAAAAGCAAGGTGATGCAAAATTAGAATTTGGTTTTCTCTCTGTTACAAGGGCAAGGTTTCTTGAGCTTTTAGTCTCCTCTTGATAAAGAGATTATGAAAGGTTTTTCTTTACCTTTGAATAGTCTGCCAAAAGGCAAAGAGTTTATGTTTCATCAAAATAATTTCCTGTGTTGTTTCTATCAGAACTTTAATTACAAGAGCTAAGGTTTTTCTTATGACCATTTAACTTTCTATATTTGCCTGAAAATCTTTAATTGTCACCATAGTTAATGGATAACTAAGTATTGTTTCACAGTGACCTATGATCCTATTTGACCAAGTGTTTTAAGGCCTTTTCGTATTTTTGACAAACTTCCCAAAATCAAATTCTAAATGAAGTCTTTTCAATCTGGAAATAACTTTGAGGTTTTCCAGAAGATGCCTGGAATACCTCAAAAGATTTGTTTTCTCTCCTTATAAAAAGAAAGATGTTAAACTAATTAGGCTTATTTTGTATGTTAAATTACCTGGGAAGCATTGTCAAATAAATGATGCTAAACCTTCTTAGGCTATATTGTATGGTTCAACATTATTAATACAAATGTTCTAGAAATTATATGAAAATTTTAAAATTCTGATATGTCCTGGTATAATGTTATCACTTATAATTTTAGTTATTATCTTAAAATGTTGTATGTCATAAAAATAACCGTTTCTTTGTCAATTGCATTATAACATTAAGTCTTTTGTCATTTATAGACAGTTATTGTTTTACTCTGATATTTTTGCAAAATTGCTTCATCTTCAGGAAGATTCACAGAAACGACTTTTTGACAAGTATAAGTTTCTGATAATTTCAGATCATATGACTGAACTGGATAAGAAATTACATATCTCTAATGGAGAGACTGATGGCTTCATAAAACTGCTAACAAAAGATCAAGAACAAATATTTATTACATGGGACCACATGAACTGAGGAGGATGCTCTCATGTTTTGGTAAGTTTTACCTCTGCAAACAAAGATAAAATATATATTTACTTTTTCTCCCCACCTGATTGCTCCAGAATTCAGAAACTCTCAGTGAGTGTTCTTATTTTCACTTATATAAGTAATCAGGCCAAGTTCTTTAACATAAACGAATTAGTTTTACTGTGATTGTCTTTGGTAAAAAAAAATGAGGGCAATTGTAGATAAAAAAATTATGTTTGTACCTTTGTAGATATTAGATTCTAGTTCTGTTAATTGTCTTTGAGGTTTTGTAATACATCTGTAGACTGGACTCTCCTGGCCTAAGGTATTGCCTCTGATCTCACTGACTGCTCGCAGTACCCCTTTTGGAAAACATAAACTCACTCCACATGAGATAGTCACCAGCAGATCAATGTCTGTTGGTATACAACCTTCTTCTGATCTCTTGTTTTCTTATGCTAGTATGAGTAGCTACTATAAGTTGCTAATGTCTTATACTCAAGGCTATCATCAACAGGTTAATGAAGGTCTTCCAGATGCCAATTTAAGTGATCCTATTGGTCATATCTAGAGCCTGGTGACTGGGTATTCTGGAAGCATCATCAGAGGAAAACAGACCTCGAGCCTCATTGGAAGAGACCTTACCAAGAGCTCCTGACCACTGACACTGCTGCAAAACTAGAAGGCATTGAGCCTTGGAGAAACATCACACAGCTAAAGAAGGCTTTATCTGACAGCTAGTACAGTACAAACACTGGAGACCTCCAAATCAAATTGACTAGGAAGAGGGGCCAGCCTGGTGGTGCAGTGATTCAGTTCATGCATTCCACTTCGGAGGCCCAGAGTTCACGGGTTCAGATCCCAAACATGGACTCACGCACCGCTTGTCAAGCCGTGCTGTGGCAGGCGTCCCACATATAAAGTAGAGGAAGATGGGCACAGATGTTATCCCAGGGCTAATCTTCCTCAGCAAAAAGAGGAGGATTGGCAACAGATGTTAGCTCAGGCCTGATCTTCCTCACACACACACAAAAAATAGACAAGGAACAGAAGCAGACGACATCTAAGGCAGATATCTTTCCCAAGATGCCTGGACCAGGCCTGTATACTTTTACCTACTGTTGCTTCCTACCTTATTTTCTCCATCTCTTTCTTGGAAAGACAATACTCCTATCTGAATCTCCCAATCTATTACAGAAGGGGGAAATCTTTCTGACTATTTTGGGTTTGTCATCAGAAGCCTCATTCTGTGCATGTATTTAGAGAATCTTTTAGAACACTTATTTACCAATCTCTTCACCATTCCTCCCCTAATTCCTTGTGCTAAGTGTCTAGAACTTCTTGCCTAACCAATCAAATCTCCAGAGATTTATGAGGTAACATTTATAACTGTTGTTAATATGTCTTGTTTTACTTGGGTAAACACCTCTGGCAAGGTAGAGACAGACCTAGATAAAATCTGGGCAAAGGCCACATGGTTAAATGCAGTGTCCACTAACGCCCCATGGTTCTTTGATCTCTTTAGCTGGTTGCCCTCAGGCATTGCTTCTTGGTTCAGGCCTATTCTCCAATTTGGACTTAGCATTTTGTTTTTTGTTATAGGAATTCTCATCGTTGTAAAATTTTGTCTTCTCTGCATAGCTCAATGTTATAAAAACACCGTTTGGATAATGGTCACTCAGCACTTTGAAATAATTGTTAAGGCTTATGAAACTTCACATGAGAAACTTTAAGGAACTGCAGAAGATATTTACCCTTAAAAGAACTTGACAGTAGAGCCTTCTTCTGCTCTGGCACTCTTGTTGCTTGAATGTGGCCTAAGGCTCCAAGGGAAACCACCTTCCTTCCTATACAGGATGTGACATACCAGGAATGAGCCTTCTTGGCAATGAGGGACCAACAATGCTTTGACGGCTGATTAGCAATTCTTTCCAGTGTTTGATCAGTGAAGCCTTTTGGGGAAAGCATCAAAAGGAGAAAATGTGAAAGATTACATGAATGGAGTCATATTAAAATAGAACCGAAACAGCCATTTCAGAGGAATTACCTTGCATGTCTTGTTTTCTTTGTCTTCCAAACCGGACCAAACCACCAACATTCCAAGAAATTGGTAAGGACAAGAACATCCTGTTTGTAAGGACTGATGAAATTGGACTATGCTGATGACTGAATCGCTAACTAATCAATGAAGTACAAATCGAGCCTTTTGCCTGAGGACCAAATTTCAAGCCAGTCTATAAAGTGCAAATCTAGCCTTCTAGCACCAATGAATACAACTTACCTCATCTTCCTCCCTTTTTCTGAGAAAAACCCTGAGCCTGCTCCTGTAATCAGGACACTATTTGGGTTTCTACCTGAATCTCTCTTCCCCAAATTGCAATTCTTTGATCCCAAGTAAATGCTTTGCCCCATGAACTGGTTTCTGACTTTTATGGGTTGATAGTTTCTTCTGATCCTTCTCTCCTTGGCTCGTAGATGGCCATCTTCTCCCCTTTGTCTTCACCTGGACTTCCCCTTGTGCTTGTCTGTATCCTAATCTCTTCTTATAAGGACAGCACTCGTCTTGGATTAGGGCCCCCTCATATAACTTCATTTTACCTTAAATCCCTCTTTAAAAGCCCTATCTCTCTATATGTAATCACATTCTGAGGTTCTGGGGGTTAGGATTTCAACATATGAATTTTGGGGGGATATAATTCAGCCCATAACAATAACTTGTAAAAAAATTGTTCTTTATTACTTCTCAAGGGATGATTTCCCCAAATGGACCTAGGTATATTTAAAATATCCTAACTGAGCTGACATTATGACTAAAGATTATGGGCTCCCTTTCCACCACATGCACCGGTACACATATTCTCTATAATTTCTGAGCACTTTAGGGTAGAAGTCTTTTTAGTATTAGCTTACTTTTACAGCTCTATTTTCAAATTCAATCAAATCATTAAGAAACTACCAATGGAGGAGTATGACTCTCTTCATTGCCCCTCGTCCCTGAGCTATTATGTGTACATGCATTTTCAAGAGTGTGCAGAATTAAGAAAATTGCGTGGAACAAAATTTGAGATAAAGTAAGTTGAGGATTTCAAAGAGTGCTATGAAAGTAGTGAAAGGTTAGGCTTCCAGAAACTTGATATCTAACTTTACCCAGAGTAACTCACATGTTGACTTCCACTGTCTAGCTTTCCCAGCATTACACCATGGGAAAATGAAGTTGAAAGCAACATCCAGGGAAATCTTAAAGAATAAGAAAAGTGAAAACACAAGACACCGACAAATTTTCCTAATTCCTCTGGCAAACTCTTCTGGCATACTGGAATGAGTCTGGCTTTGAAGTCTGAGAAATTTCTGGTAGTGTGGCAAAACAGGTATGGGAAATTGGGAGTGAAATTACAGCTCTGCTCCACATGGCTGAGTGAACACAGATGGCTCTCATTCATTGATATGTTTTCATATTTACTGCCTGATGCCCCACCTAATCCTAAGAATGTAAGCTCTTAGGAGAGAGATCTGGTCTCCCTTGCTCATGGCTACATCCCCAGAACAAAGAAAAAGGCTGGGACATCGTAGGTGCCCAATACACATTGTTGAATGGAATAAATGAAAATCATTGAACTTCTTTGGATCTCACTATCCTCGTAATTGAAACAAGGGAGTGGGCAATAAAATTCACTGCATGATGTTACTGCAAAGAAAAAATATGAGAGTATACATGAAGTTCCTACAGATAGCAGAATCTTAGCAGGAGTTTTCTGCCAGAATATTCCCCCATTCCTCTGCAAATTGACTTCAGATTGGCCACTAATCTGTGAAATATGCCCAGATATTTAGTTCCCAGTTCAGGCTCTAGCCAAGGCCCCACTACAGCTGCATGTAATGTACAATTAGTCTATATACCCCTTCCCAATGAAGAACCAGACAAAATTACCTAAAAGTGTCCCTTATCCACAGGCACTTTTTCTAGCACTTCTCATGGTATTCACCTTTAATTTCTGCTCAATAAACGTTTATTGAATGAATAAATGAACAAAACTTTCACTCACAAAGCTTTTACATCCCTTCCTCCCTCTCTGACATTTCAGAAACTTCCATTTCATGAATTTCTGCCATGATCACAGGTATTAATTCCATTTTGAAGCTGGCTGAGGGATGATTCTAAATTTTGAAAAAACTTTAGTGGCCAAATGGAATTTTTAGATGTGTAGCAATTTACCAAAAGCCTAACAGCTCCAGGAAAATTCTCCTAAGTCAGACCTGAGGATGACCTCCAGAAAGTGATGGCATTAGTCCTGATAGTTGCTGGCAGGTTCACTTTAGTGTCAGTGTCTGGAGGGAGAGCAAGGACTTCCTTTTCACTCACTTGAAGTGTTCAGAAAGCTTTCACCTCACAATTTTAGTTACAGAAGAATTCCGCAGAAGGCACAACCATGAATAGAAAATGGAAAACTGCCTAGAGCAATGAATAATCCTTTGAGGGTACAAAACTCTCTCTCTCTCAAGAGTCTTCATGGCAGAAGAGCACAGAGTCCTGCAGCGTCAATGCTGAGTATCCATAGTAATCTGGATTTGGGTATTTTTGTGATTCTCATTGCTGCTCCTCTGCCTCCTTCTATCACACACCTAAAATAAGGAATCTAGATATATGCAGTATAGCCCTCAAACTGGAAATTTAGAGACAGAGGAAGAGAGACAGACAGAGAAAGCATCTGAAAATCTCCAGCCCCCAACCTGAAACACCTTCACAAAATTCAAGGTCCTTTTTGTCTTAATTAACTATTTCTTCTGCTTCAAAATCACCCTCAGGAGGAACTTAAAAACCTCAAACTTCAGAATGTGCAGATTCTCCTCAAGCCCCTTATGTCATTTTTCATTTGGCACCAAACATGATCACACTCCCTAAAGCGTTTAGCAGGAATTTTTTTAAAGCAAAAGAATCCCTAAAAGGCAGCCACTGCACACACACAGACAGCTTTTGTCTCTTTAAAGGCATTAGGAACTGCACCAATTGGTGAAAGGGACTACTAGAGCCTGAACTACTCCCTGGGAACAAGCTGAGAATCTCTGGAAATTGCATTAACTCTTTCCGGGGTGGCTTGGACACTGACCTTCATGCTGCTGTGTTAGCTTAATCAGATGTCAGGATTTGTAGGTAGCGCTGAGATTCCAAAAGGTCACAAGGATATTTAAGGTTTCTGTTTGTGTTATTCTCAGTGACATTTGAGAAGCAGCTCATTATTCTTCTAAAGTTATTTCTTTACTTTATAAGAAAGTCCCTCTCCTCAAGGAGCTGAAAGGAAAGACTTTGGCTTTTGGATTGGAGGCTGGTTCCAGGTAGTGAAGTGAGGAAGCAGGAAGAATATTTTGAAATCATATGAGGTATATAGCTGGGTCCTATCTTATGACAGGGTCAAGTTGTCAATTTAGCAGGAGAATCCCACATAGTGTTCAGTCAAAATTACCCTTGATGAGTCCTTAGGAAGATGCCACAAAAGAGATCCATCTCTCAAACAGTTCCTTAGCTTTTGAACAAATATATATATATATTTTTAAGGGTAAATGGGATTTGCTTTAATCAGGTATGGTAAGATACGCAGACATAGAAATGAGGAAAGAATATTATGTTTAGTTATGTAACTTAGAATATTAAGTTATGAGGAAAGAAATATACTCCCAGTTCCCTAGAAACAGGAGGCACGGTACACCATGCAGGGCCACATGGGGAAGCACCAGGGCTGGTCAGGAGGCAGAGAGAGCAAGAAGAAAAAGTGAGCAAGAGCCTTTTTTGGGTGATTCTTTGGGAAGGAATGAGTGAGGCAGGGTAAGCTTAGGATTGTTTAGTTCGAATAATTTCAGTGAGCTCTGGGGCACAGGGGCCATCCCTAGTTATCAGGTATCTGGTCCTGGGGTGATTAGGGCAGGTGGACAATGGCCCAGAGTGAGAGTCCAAGAAAGGAGGTGGTTGGGAGTGTGGGCTCTGGATTTGTTGATTTGCATATGAAAGATGTGCTCCCAAGTAAGTCCTTTACCACCTCTAGAAATTAGCTAACCCTGGGAGGGTCAGTGTCTCCAGGGTCAGCAAGGCCCCAAGTACAAATAAAAAGTACAAATAAAAGAACAAATAAAAGTACAAATAAAAGAACATGATTTATATACACAAATATATGTGTGTGTGTGTGTGTGTGTGTGTGTGTGATGTTTCCATGCCCATCAAACAACTATCAGATTTTCCTTTCAGTGCCTTCATTTTTATGGTCTACCCAGTATCCAGTACCTACTTTTAATGCATGCTGTATTTCCTGAACCATCAAGGTTCTCTGCTTTACTCTCACCAAGGGATGGGCTTTTGACTTAAGCTATGATAAACTTTCTCTGTCAGAAAGTTGAATTTTGCGTGGAGTAATTAAAGAAAGGAACATTGTTGGAGTAGATTCATCAAGACAGTGGTACCCCAACACGTCAACACAGTAGCTTAAAACCTGATTTCCATAGCTACTTTGGTTTCTGTCTTTCCTGAAGTTCAGCTCTTCAGTATTTTCTTAAACTGAGCGTCCCCATATGCTTTCATTAAATTTATTTTAATATAAGCTAATCAGAGTTGATTTCTGTTGCTTATAGCCAAAGAAACTGCAATGAAGCCGTCTGTCTATAAGTAGA
The DNA here is from genome assembly GCF_020826845.1 of Diceros bicornis minor. Lineage (NCBI taxonomy): Eukaryota > Metazoa > Chordata > Mammalia > Perissodactyla > Rhinocerotidae > Diceros > Diceros bicornis. The sequence continues at coordinate 80,349,971 of NC_080741.1, read as the reverse complement.
GAAAGTACTGGTGATTTGGACTTTTTAATATTTCTTATCTCTTTACAGTGATTCAACAAAGTTTTCTCCTATAATTATTTTCCCTCCTACATCATACGAAGAGGATGAAATAGCAATGTAAATACAGAGATTTCAGTTTTATGTGACAGTTGTATATTCCACTGTGTGTGAATAAATCGGCATCCTGTTTTCTCCCTCGGTCTTCTGCATTATAGCATGATTGCTTGTGGTCACTGACAAGAGCTAATCTCTGAAACCTCAAAGTGGAAAGCCAGTCACCTACATTTAGACCTCATCACTCACTGAAGACCAATACCAGATACAAGCTCTTATCATCCTCTACTGATTCTTAGAGGTCTCAATGACACTTCAGGGACTGAGCTGGAAAGGTTAACACAAAATTACTTTCTGGAGGTTGTGGTCATAGCAACGATAAGAGGGCTGCATCAGTGGTTGCTCTGGCAGCTGCTGGGACAATCCGCTTACTGTCTCTTGATATTAGAGCAGTTCAGGCCTTCTTAACTAGCCCCATCTTGCCTGCCAGCCCATGTGGATTTCTTCTCATTGGTCTGTGATTTGGTGTGTTCACTCTCTATACATTCACACAAGGGCAACATCATCCAGTCAGACAATGGCTCAGGAGAGTCTCAAGGCAAAGGGGTTTTGACAGATTGAATACACCAAAAATAATATCAAGGCAACTAAGGGCATTGGAAGACGCTCTCAGCTGTGTTGTCGTCTGCTCTTTTATTACTTCTTGAAAAAAGAAATATTTTCTCACACATTCAAGGGTCATTCAAGGGGTGAAGGGAACCTTGCCTCTCGAAAAAATAACAGACCACTGTAAACTCAAGCTTAGAGATGGTCTTTTTCAAAACACAGTATTGTTGAAAGACAAGTGCAAATATATTGGAAACAGATATTGTCAGAAGGCCTCTGGTCTCAGGAAAGCAGAAAATGATTTGATATATTTTTTTCCTTAATCCCCAAGGTGGTATATAACATTTCCAAAGAAAATCTTTGTGAAAGAACATATCATAGAAACGAGAACATGAATCTTGAAATCCCATATTTCAGGAAAAGTAAGCAAGGAATTTCGGGCGATGACAACTCATCAGTAGCGTTAGTTGGTGCTGACTGTGTGGCACTGGCTTGTTGCCAGGAAAACAGACTTCAGGGTATTTTTTACAGCAATCGAGAAGGTTTCATTAAAGGATAATTAGTCTCAGACAACACTCGGAAAGCCTTTCATCTGATTCATCAAGCTCATAAAGAAGATAGTCCCAGCATGCCACAGTTCCATGCAATGAAAAGACATTTGTTATCCTGAATTACGGTCAACGGCTATCCAACTTAAGCCTCTGTGTGCTGGAGAGTCCAGAATGCTTGATTGTTCTTTGCCAAGGTCCAGCTGGTTTAACCTTTTGTTCTCTTTTCCTTCACATAGGAGAGGCAAGGATGTCTCTTGGCTAAACAATAGTGGCCAAAATTTTTTAATCTGCTAGTTATTAAGGGCTCTATATATTCCAGAGACTGCTGAGCGCTTTGCATGCATTACCTCATTTAACTTTTTGCCACCACCAATACTTCCCATTTTGTAGGTGAGGAAACTTAGATCATGCAATTTCCCTGCTGAAAACACAGAACTAGCCTCTCAGGTGTTTAAAATAAAAATTTGAACTTCTCGCAGTGGCTGGTCAAGTCCTGCAGCATCTGGCCCCCGCCTACTCTTCTGACGTTATCTCATGATATACTCTTCCTCACGTACTTCCCTCATTCTGTTCCTTGAACTCAATGGGTATATCCCTGCTTCATGGTGTTTTCTCTGGCTGTTCCCTTTGCCTGCAATGCTCCTTGGCCAGCTCTTCATAACTGGCTGCTTTATATTATTCAGGTCCCGGCTCTAATGTCACCCACAGGGCGAGTCCTTTCCTGACTACCTTTCTAAATGACTTCTCCCCATCTATTCCTTTCTTTTACCTTTTCCTTAATAGCATGTGTCACCACGTGAAGTTATCTTGTTAAATAATTTATTTTTATATCATACCTGCCCAATTCCAATGTAATCTCCATGTCAGATACCTCAGTGTTGTTCACCCTCTATTCACCCACTTGTGCCATTTAGTTTAGATGCATGGTAAATATCTTTTGGTTAAATGTGTGTCTGAATGAGTGAAGGAGCTTCAGGGAGTATAGGTGATTCACCAAATATCACATAGCTCTTAAGTGACAGTGGCAGGACTCCAGTGCAGGTCACTCTAATTCCAGAACTCAAATTCTTAATCACTATCCTATATTGTTTCTCTAAGGAGCTTTACACAACTTTCATTCATCATTTGAATCTGTGCTGAGAGAAATGAGGCTCAAATGAACTGGGGGAAGGAGATCATAACCAACCATGCGAAAACATGCAGGTCTGACATTCAACTGGTACACTGAAGCATGGCCATATTGGTGTTAAAATATTAAAATGTGGGCCCAGCCCCATGGCCAAGTGGTTAAAGTTCTGCAAGCTCTGCTTCAGCATCCCAGGTTTGCAGGTTCGGATCCCGGGCACAGACCTATTCCACTCGCCAGCCATACTGTGGCAGTGTCCCACATACAAAATAGAGGAAGATTGACACAGATGTTAGTTCAGGGCTAATCTTCCTCAAGCAAAAAGAAAAAGAGGAGGATTGGCAACAGATGTTAGCTCAGGGCCAATCTTCTTCAGGAAAGAAAAAAAATTAAAATGCTTCTGTAGCGATTGGTGTGTAACCATTGTTTCAAGTTCCCCAAGTGAGCAGACCCTCTCCAGTCCCCTCCTTTGAGACTTCCTCAAGACTCGGAACCTCCTCCAGGATCTTTACTTGATCTGGTAACATAGATTTACACCTGGCACAGAAGTGGGCTTCCTGGACCACTTTCATTCATTCTGAATGGTCACACCCACTGATCCTCACGTCCATCACTCCTGGAAAAACAATGTAAACAGCTACCATGATAGGCAAGTTCTCAGCTTGGTTTACCTTTTCTCAAGATATAAAACCTGAACCATATCAGCTCAGTAGCAGCATGATAAGGGAGAAAGTCCTTTTCCCTTTTATCTCATCAAACACTTACTATTAATTTCAACTTAATAAAAAAAGAAAAGGACAGGCATTAGTGGAGGGTAATTGTGAACTACTAATTGAACTGGCAAACCAGAAGTGTCCTGAAGAAGATTTAGGGTCCTATAAGGGACCATAATAATCATTTCCCCTTCAACTTTAGCTTTTAATTCTCTTTTTTTCCCAGGCCTCCCGTTTGTATTGAATGCTTAGGAGAAACCTGATGAGTAAGCCAATGTGAAAACTATCTTCTGGAAAGAGTAATGGCCAATATTTACTGGATATTTACCATGTGCTGGGAATATGCTAAATATATTATATAGGTATCATTCATCTATTCAAATTCCAAGCTATGGGATGTAATCCTCACAACACAATTCTATAAGGTAGACAATATCATCCTTCTTTTACAGATGAGAGAAGTGAGCACTGCAGACATTCATACCTTGCCTTAGGCTGTATAACTACTAAGTGTGGAGTCCAAATTTGAATCATGGCCTCGCTGATTTATCTTAACCACTTTGCAGAACTATCTTAAAAAAAAAGTCAAGCTTGACTAGTTTTCCAAGTTTCTAGTTAACATCTCAGCCAAGAGAACAAAGAGAAAATAGTCAGTTTGTCTGGAAGTTCTTTTAAAATGAAATGATTAACTCTTTTGAATTTAAGCAAACAATGCAGCAATGGTTATCTGTTTTCACTTTAAAACTTTTCCATATGTTTCTCCTCCATTAGCATATGGTAATGTTAAATTTAAGAGCACCCTGCAGTTCCCACTGCAAAGAAATTAAGCCTCTGGATGAAGCTAAACCCTAACACATGCCTGCAATTCCATTTCACTAAGATGCTGTTCCTGGCGCATTCGTCAGTCTAACAGCCAGAAGGCTGTATGTATTAAATTCCCCAGATTAACTTCTGGGGCTCTGAGTTAATCTCTTTGCCTTCTCTGACTTACAACTACCATTAACAGACTTAATGTGATAGTGGCATGGGCAGAAGAAATCCTGCCTAATAAAAAACATAAAATGAAGTCATAAGAGGGGCTGAGGTGGGGGAAGCAAATCTCGTAAGTATTATTGATTAACTAATTAGTCAATATTTATAAAGAGCCTTAATTATTCTCACTATATATATTTTAAGGATCACCTTATTGATGGCTGGGCAGTATAGAATGGACTGTTTCTCTTTTGGGTGGTGGAGGGGAGTGTGAATGGAATGGAAATAGACACCAAATGGTGAAAGCCTGGTGATAAAAGCACAGTATTTCCTGGTTATCCACCCATCTTTCTGTATTTAATACACTTAAAATAATTAACTTTCAAGAAAAACAATCAAACCACATCAGTTTTCAATTATTCAGAGACTAATCATCGGGGCTGAGGATGACCCAGGTCTTCAATCATCTTTCGTAGATTTAATTGGGTTTTACACTTTTCACACACATTGGCAATTTATGAGAATGTAGATATAATAGTGGGAATGAAATGACACTCCACATCTTGTCTTTCAATCCACTCCCTTTGCCTTGCCACTTGGCACACAATTTTTGTTTGTCTTCTATGTGCTGGGTTCTTGGCTTGGCATCATTTTAGAACAGCTTGGAAGTCAACGTAAATTGCTGTTGTCACCTCAGTCACCAACTCATACACACACACTAATAATTCTAAAGCAAACCAAACTGATAAATACTATAAGAGAGGTACTCTCACACACACACACACACACACAGGCAACTGTAGGAAAAGAAAGGAGGTGGGAGTAGCATGCAGAAGCAAGAAACTAATGATTACTGAGCACTTGGTATATTCCAGACCCTGTGTTAGACCTTTAACCTATGTAATTTTATTTAATTTTTGGCATAACCACATGTGATGGGTATTACCTTGTATATTTTATAGCTACTCTGAGGCTCAGAGTGCTTAACTGAGTTGTTCAAAAGCCCATGGCTTGTAAGTGACAATGCTAAGATAAGAACTCAAGTTTTTGACCCCAAAGTCTATCATCCTTCCACTCTACAAGAAGTTACTTAAAGACAGATTTGTTTCTCTCATGGTTCTGAGAAGACCTCAGGGAGAAGCTAAAAATTGTGCAAGTCCTTGAAAGGCGAGTTGGACTTAGGTAGGCAGAGAAAGAGTATGTTTTTCAAGATAAAGAATTTGTTCAGAGGACAAGGGTATAACATGGGTGTGGTATAAAGCTGAAATGATAGACTGGGGTCAGATCTTGAAAGGACTCAAATGTTTGTCTTTGAAACATAGAGCGATATGTTTTACATGACCTCAAGGAAGATAAAGCTTATCCACTAGTGACAGTGTTGAAAATGAATTGCAGGGGGGAAAAGGCTTGCTGCTAAGGGATTTGATATAAGGGCTGTTATAGGCTGAATTGTGTCCCTTCAAAAATTCATATGTTGAAGTCCTAACGTTAGAGTATAACTATATTTGGAGATAGGACCTTTACAGAGGTAATTAAGTCAAAATTTGATCATGTGAGTGGGCCCAAATTCAATATGACTGGTGTTCTTATAAAAAGAGGAAATTCTGACAAAGACACGGACAGTGGGAAGACAATGTGAAGACACAGGGAGAAAATGGCTTGAACAGATCCTTCCCTCACAGCCAATCATGCCAACACCTTGATCTGGGGCTTCTAGCCTCCAGAACTGTGAGAAAATATATTTCTGTTGTTTAAGGCACTCAGTCTGAGATACTTCATTAGGGTAGCCCTGTCTAACTAACACAAAGACTGATGGCTAACACTTCCTAGGTCTCAATATAAGCAAAATAGGCCTTTTCCACTTTAGCTCAACATGACATCTGTCCCTTCCTGCTATATCCTAGCCACTTGCTCTCACCATCCATGCTTGGTACTTCAAAAGTCTTTCCTACAACCCTCATGGCAAAACCCTCATTATATCAAAAATGGAATAAATCAAGGAGCCTTGCCAGGTCTCTTCAAATTGCATATAAAATTAATCACTTTCCTTTTTTCACTTTCTTTCTTCCTTATTTCCTCTCTCCTTTCATTTCAACCCCAACCACACTGCTTTAGCCCACTCATCTTGACATTAGGAGGCTACGTCTAGGGCAATTAACTTCATGGGGTGTGCAAAAAATGACTCACACACAGACTACAAGCTCATGAGGAACCGTTAAAACATATTTTTGGCAAGTCCAGAGTCACAGAGATTCCTTTTTGTTCTTAATATCACTGATGACAATGTTCCTATTACAATATAACTATAGGTCTGCAGAACCGTGCAATTAAAACACATAAAACTATCAATTTGTGTCTTTTCAAAGGTACTGAGCTCAAGGAAGAACTTAGGACTACAAAGCAGAGTCGGCTTTACATATTTCAACAATTAAGTTTATTTTTTAGTAATTCATGTCAAGGAATTAAGTTCATCTTGTTTTACTTTTACATTGCTCTATTCAAAATTAAATATTTATTGCCCATTTCCCTCCAGTACAGTGGAAGCTGCAAAAGTGTAGGGGTCTGTCTGTGTTGTTCACTGTTGTAGTTCCAGAACTTAAAGTAGTTCTCTGCATATAGTACATATTTCATAAATATCTATTAAATGAATAAAAAGATTCCCTATCACTTCAAATAATGGAAAGCTGATGATACTGCTTCACAGGAATAGATTAATTGACTGGCTTTTGGCTTACATTTCGGGAGTGTCTATAAGTGCCTGTAATTTGTCTGGATTAGAAGCATGTGAATAGTTGGAGGTGCAGTAAATGCCAGCTCCTAAGAAAGTCAAAATATGTAGAAATACTAGGCTGACACCTCATGGGAGACCTATTTTGACTCAATAAGAGAATAACAAATTTTACTGATGTATATCTTATTAAAAACAAGACAACAGGCCTAAGATGGAGTCACTTATGCTGAGCCGCACATCACCAAACTGAGACTTGACTTAATTACACTTTTGGCCTCTCCTAGAAATGGAATCTTAAATCAGTCAGGAATTGCCTGATCAGCACTAGTGAGGTAATCTGCCTGATACACCCCTGCCATCCCCTAAAGGAAAGTAACCTTGCAGTAACCAATCCTTTTTTTTTTAATAAAAGGCTGTTTTGCCTTGTATAACTTTGTTCCTGCTCCCTTCTTCCTATAAAAGTCTTTCATTTTGTACAGCTCCTCAGAGCGCCTTTCTATCTGCTGGATGGGATGCTGCCTGATTCATGAATCCTTGAATAAAGCCAATAAGATCTTTAAAATATACTCAGTTGAATTTTGGTTTTTAACAATCTAAATTAAAAATCCTCCCAGAAAGCCACGGTGGGTGAAGATAGTGAGTATTGGCCCGTTAATATTTTTGTCCCTGTTATACTGGGAGTTTAAAACAAATGGCTTTAATCGAATCACCGAATTGACATGCATTTAACATGTGTTTCTTACAAAACCAATGTGAATAGTAAAAATATATAAACGTCTTGGGAACATTGATGAGGTAGAGAATTCTTATATGTATCTGAAGAGATGGGCGGGTGGTGTAGTGGAGCTCTCAAAGACATGAGCAGTCTGATGCCTGCTTAAAGGGACGCTGACGAGCTCACAGCTCCAGCTGCTGAAATGGCCATATTCTGAACCATGCCCACAAACTTACCATAGTGGATTGGGCTGAGGGTGAGAACAGGGCCAAAGGCAACCTCATTTTGGTTTCATTCATGACAAGGCATGAAAGAGACATGAGCCAATGCATTTCCCTCTTCTGAGCACCTAATCTAGAAAATACAAAGAGAATGAGGCACATAACAATGAGATCAAGGCAGTGAATCTTGGCTGAGAAACTATAAAAGACCAGGAATGAGCTGAAAGTATTCAGGAGCAGATATGATCAGAAAGCCAAGACTCTGAGATGGAGATTTGCAGACTATTAAGTCAAAATGGATCTCCCTTGAGACTTCAGCCTATGATGTCTACATATTCTGACTTTCTAAGGTTCTGGTACTTACTCCTACCTCTAATAAGCATAAACTGGATTGCCAGGAGAGGACACTGAGCACTCTGGGTTCCTGATACCTTTCAGCTCCAGATCCTACCTAAGTCTATCCTCACAATAAACCCATCATCCCTGTAGGAACACAAATGAGTCTTTTTTAGCAATCAAAGGAACCCAAGGAGAACAGAGTGTGCGGTCTAAGTGGCTTCCTTCTCTAACAGACTCATAAGTATATCTGAACAGTCACTATAAGGTAACGAAACTCATTTTTGAGCAGAGTTTCCTGAATCATTTGCTTTTCTTTAGACCTACTTGGATCAGAACTCCCTTTGTGACGCCTCGTGCCCTATCACTGTTCTCTTTTCCTATTCATGGCATAATTGTTACTCATGCTCTTGACTGGTAGGTTGATTTCTTTCTTGTCTTAAGCAGACAGGACACGTACCCCAGACACAAAAAGCCCTAATCTAATATAAGGATTTATAGGCAGACGAATGAATGCTACAGGGATGCCAAAATAAATAATACACAGAAAACTCGCTTGATTGTTTTGGAAATTCAGTACTTTAGTTATCCTCAATAGTTTCTTTGTTTGGGTAGATGAGGTATTTTCTATCTTTTCCCTAGTCACCTCAATAAACAGTCCTATGAATACAATGTATGGGTTGGGGATACAATAAATAGATGAAAGAAAGAGAAAGAGTAAAAGTCTCCTTTCCTTTTATATCTGTCCCTATTTTTTTGTCTATCATTGCTGAATTGCTTGTGAATTATTCTATGAATATTTGTCTCATGGCAAAAGTAAAGGAAATAGAATGGATCCTTTTAAAAAGGGGAACTAATAGCCTTTTCCTGTTAATTCAGATACAGCATTAATGGTTGCCTTCTAATATAAAAGGCAGGAAGTGGGGAGGGAGTGCTGCCATTTCACGGAAAATGTTATTGATCCTGTTGGTCATTTAAGCTTTATTAATGTTTATAAAGTTGGCGATTTAAAATAAAAAATCCTTTATATGTGTGATTCCTAGGGAAAGAAAAACAGACAACTTAAACTACATTTCTATTTGAGAGAGGAAGTCCAAATGAGTATTTGGACACTCTCTACAGTTAGATCATTGATTTTATGTGCATGGAGCCATAATTAAATTGCAGCATCTTAAAATTATTATTCCGGCTGTGAAAAACTTAAAAGATGGGACTTTATGGGCAATGCCACAGTCACATTTGTCACACAGCTCATCCTGACTTGGCCAGCTCTCAGTCTACATATGCCTGGATTTTGGATTTAATCAATGCCTAGCACTTAACCCCACCCCACCCCCAAGTACTCGCAGTATTTCATTGGGGTGTAACCCAGCTTTGTTGTTTTTGTCAGGTATTTTGGTATAAGCAGGAGAGAGAAAACATTGTTTACTTTTTGCCTTGTTTGTTTGGATTTTGTTTTTGTTTCTTGGTGAAGGGGCTCCTGGGGAAGACAGAAATGGTGATAAGAAGAACACATATTATAAATTGGTTGCCTCTTGTCCCCTTGCCCCTCCTAATATTTTGAGCTCTGGTGGAAAAGGGATTATGGGTAGAAGCTCCACGAGGAAAGTTCATAAAAGTCTTTGTGAGAGTCTAAGCATGAGCGGGGTTACTTCAGGATCCAGGTGATCAAGGTCAACAAAGAGTGGGAAGAGGGCATTTCATCCATGTCCCCACCAGTGCCCAGCAGGATTCCCAGTGGGCACTGTGGAGCAGCAGGGGGGCAGCCCTGGTGCCCACTGAGCCAGGCAGAGTGGCCAGATAGCAGTATGTGTTCAGCTCACCAGCAGCAGTGGCCGCCCATATGCGTAAAGCCAGACAGCTTGCACTGGACGGAAGGGCATGAGTAGATTTCCTAAGTATGACAGACAGCCCAAAGGGCCTCCCTGAATAAGGTCTATGAAAGCTGGACCCGGAGGGAATTGCACAGGAAGCCTGAAGTCCTCCAGTTAAAAGGGTAGGGGCTCAGATCTGGTGACACTCAGGATAGATGTTCATGTGACCACAGTTGTACTTAACAGACTGTTGAGTTAAGTTGTGTTAACTTGTTGGGCTACTTATGCCTACATAAAACCTCAACCTGAGAAAAACCAAAAACTTGCAACTTGCCTTGGGGAAAACCATGTGGTAGAGAAGATTGTTTGCAGATTTCCTACCCCCCCCACCCCAATTTCCATTTTGGTGTCTTTTTCTCTTCTTTCAGTAGTTCACCACCCGTCAGTCCTCAGTAATCTCATTGAATCATACCCAGACCCTTTACTCTGGTAATCCATCGAGCTCTGCTACAAGTTTTGCTTGACCTTTCTGACTCCTTCTCACTCCTTCCCTCAAAACTTACCATCCTAGGTCAGTGGAACAGAAGTCAGAGTCCAGAATTAGAGCCAAGTACATATGGTACGTAAGTTGGTATTAGTATTTGATAAGGTGGGTACAGCATGTCAGTGAGGGGAAATGGATATCCTTCTTGGAAATAATAATTGTATCTCTCACTTATTGCCTATAACACAATAAATTCCAGAAGAATCAAAAATTAGACATAAAAAGACACAAACATGTTCCGGAATAAAACATAAAGGAATATTTAATGCAAAAAGACTAGTTATATTTGATTTCAAAATAATAATATTCTATGTGGGAAAAATCATGAATGAAGTCAAATGCAATATTTGGTAGACAATATTTGCAGTAGAAATCATTAAACAAAGGTTTGATTTTTCTTCATATAAACATAACAGTTTCAGGGGCTGTCCCTGTGGCTGAGTTGTTAAAGTTCTGCATGCTCCAGTTTGGTGGCCCAGGTTTGCGGGTTCAGATCCCAGGTGCAGACCTACACCACCCATCAGCCATGCTGTAGTGGTGACCCACATACAAAATAGAGGAAGATTAGCACAGATGTTAGCTCAGGGCTCTTCTTCCTCAAGCAAAAAAAGAGGAAGACTGGCAACAGATGTTAGCTCAGGGAGAATCTCCCTCAGCAAAAAAAAAAAAAAAAAAAAATTGCAAATCAAAAATAAAAAGACTAACAACACAATAAAAAAAATTTTGCAAGAGACATGAAGCAAAAACTCACAGACAAGGAAAAAGTCACATTTAAATGTATTTCTTTTAAAAAGCTCAATCTCACTCATAAAAAAATACAAATAAAAATTAAAGAATTATTACTTTCGCCCATTGCATGGGCAAAAATACAGTGACTAAATAACACTCTGCTAGTGAGTTGTGTGGACAAAAAGATAACCTCATGAAGTTTTGGTGGGAATACAAATTGGCACAATCTATACTGACAATTTAGGGATATCTTTCAAGATCACAAATGTTTATATCTTTTGACCCACCACTTCCACTTCAAAGATTTTATTTTCCAGATATTCTCAGATGTGTTAAAAGATGACAATGTAAGAAAATTCTTTGCAAAAGTCATAAGCTAAAGATTGGAAACAAGCTAGCCATCTTTCAATGTGAAACTCATTAAATAAATTATGGTATAAATTAAAAGATTTTATATATATAAAAGATTATTATAACGTCCTTAAAAGATGCAGTTATGTAAGTATCATGTGGAAAAATGTCCAATATATATTACTATGTTAAAAGAGAGCAAGCTACAGAACAGCATGTACAGTATACCCTCATTTGTGCAAATATCCTCACACACACACACACACACACACACACACACTTGTATATGCCTTTAGCCTCAGTTGAACAATACTCAAGAAATAAATAACTAATTTGTTTTACAGGAGAAAACTGGATTGCTGGAGAACAGGAGAAAGAGATTTTCTTTTCACTGTTAATCTGTTGTACCCTGTGAATGTTGTACCTTGTGCCTTTATAACATATTCAAAGAGAGTAAATTACTTTAAACACTACTTTACTAGTTCTATTTCTATACTCAGTAGGCCCTGACTTCACCTTGTCCCATACAGCACTCAAAAGGCCGTCACTATTTACTGAAGGAATGAGTGAGTTGGCAGCATTTTTCCAACAGTTTTGTGAACGGCTAGCTCATCCAAAGGAGGCAAGCACTCTCAAGGTCGTGCAAGTACATGGGACCTCAATGCCTCTCCCTAGTCCAGGCACTGTCGGTGACTCCACTTCCCATGACCATATTTATTTCCATCCTGGCACTTATCGCTCTATAACTACCTATTAATATGTTTACTTGTTTATTGTCTGCTTTCCCATTAGACTATAAACCCCATGAGGGCAGGGACCTCTTCTGTCTTTGTCTGTCCTGTACCTCCAGTATTCAAATATTATCTACGTCCATTCATCTGGCAAATGGTAGACATCAAATAATAGTTGTGGGAAGAATGACTGAATAGAAGCATGTATAAATTAACAATTTTTCCTCATAATATGGTTAACTTTAGCTAGCACCCATGAGACTCATTTTTTCCAGTGAATTATTTCCTCTCTAAATGCTCTGGGTCTTCTAAAACCCGCAGTGAAATGTGTGCACGAAGGCAGGGGCTCTAAATCCTAAGAGTACATCAGACTCACTTGCTCCTACAATCCAGGATTTTAATGCCCAAGACCCACTTCAGACCCGCGGAAGAAGAGCCCCTAGAAGTAAGGACCTAACATCTCTGTATTTTTCTAAAGCATCTAGATGACTTGGATGGATCACTAGGTTTGAGAACTAGTGATCAATGACTAGACAATCACACCACACATCCTTACCCCACATCATTCAAGAGGGAAATAAGGTGCCCCCAAAACCAAAAACTAATGAGAAAAAGGCAAATAAATAAGATACTTAAATTTGAGTGGCATAGAGAGTTCTCCCTTAAGGTTAGTAATATTTGCATGACACCTGGAGTCATTTAGAAAGAAAATTGTGGAACGTAGAATGGACAGATGCGTCATTGACAGATCTTTTGGTTGCAAGTAACAGTGAGTCCTATCGAATTGGCTTAAACAGTAAAGTGCGTTTATTGACTCAAAATTGAAACGTAGTCCTGGTTTCAGGAAAGACCTGATCCAGTCACTCAGATAATGTTACTAAGCGTGTACTTTTTTCTGTCTCTCTTCCTTCCTCCATGGTGGCAATTCAATCCTCAGACTTCAGACAGTGAATGTCCCTGCAGAAGCATCCAGACTCTTCCCTCGTGGTAGCAAATGGCTGTCACTGTTCCAGACATAATATTCACACTCCCACATTACCCAACGGAAAACAGATGCTTTCTTTTGGTTGCTCTTGGGGAATACGGACAACCTTATTTTCCAGAAGCTCCACTAAAGATAAACATCTCCCCAAATCTCTTCATCTGCATTTGGTCACTTTCCTATGTCCTGAACCAATAACAATCTTCCAGGTTTTTGAATACACTGATTGAAGTTAAGTCAGTAAGAGACCACCTCTTGAGCAGGGGTAGATTAAGTGGTGAGCTGGAGCTGGTTTGTACTGGTTCACAATGGCCAATTGTTAAATTACCAGGAATTTTGCAAGCTGGTTGTTCAATTAAATATTATTAAATATTATTAAATATTAAAATATAAACTTACTCTTAAATAAATAATATTTAAAACATAGGTAATAAATACGCAAAATTTATCACTTCTTAACTTTTTTTTACTACATTTTACTATTATTTATGCCAGAAGTCAATAAATTACAGCCCTCAGGTCAAATCCGGCCTGCCGCCTGTGTTTGTAAATAAAGATTTGTTGAAACACAGCCATGCTCATTCACGTATATATTGTCTAAGGTTGCTTTCGTACTACAGTGACTGAGTTGAATAGTAGTGACTGAGACCTTAACGCTCACAAACCTCAAGTATTTGCCATCTGGCTTTTTACAGAAAAATATTGTTTACTCCTGATAGATACACTTGATATTATTCATGTCTAGTGTGTCTGTATGGTGGAAATATAAAATGGTGTGCTACTGCACGTCTCTTCCCAACTCTACATTCAGTGACTTCTTCTAGCTTGAAATTGGCCATGGAAATATTTACATCACAGACATCAGGAAACATTACAAGTTGGGGCTTTTATTCTTCACCTACACCCTAAAGCATTTGTTCAACGTTTACTGGTATACGACTGCGTGTAATTAACCTCATCCAAAACATATGGCTGCAAATAGAGGCAGTATGGCTTTCTGTAGAGGGAATGAATGTTGAGTGATAGAGGGTAAATAAATGCCCTGTGCAATTAGCATATCCAGTCTTCTCGTTTAGTGCATGTAACCAAATGATCCTACAAGGTACGGAACAAAGACACTCTAGGATTTCTCAGGTTGAAGGAAGTTAAAAGAGCTTAGATATAGAAAATAGAAATTGTGAAAGGGAGCAGGAAAGGTGAACTCTTATAATGGGCTCTGCGTAAAGGTGACAACATCTGAAAGAGTCTAAGATGAGAAGAAGGGAAAGGCATACAACAAAACAGAAAACAAAGGGATATGCAGTATGCAGCAAATAGCCTCAGAACAAAATCTATTTAGAAGGTGAACAGGAGGAAAAATTGAAAGAGCTTGTGACAGGAAACAGAGGAAAGGACAGCGTCTTAAATAAAGAAGCTCAAATGTGTCCATGGTCAGCCTGCAGGTGGTGGCCAATCTGTAGCTGAGTAGGGTTTCCGTTACCCAGAGTTGAAATACCACTTTTTGGGGATTGCTTCATTTCCTAGTTCATCAAAATCCAATTGGACTTCCTACTTTCAAGGTTTAAGGGTAGAGGTGTGCCTTGGAAAAATCCTACTCATTGAGCACAAAGCTCTTCTTAACGGCATTGGTCTGAGGGCCTAGTTACCCCAGAGTGACTTTAATCCAGCCACGAGTTCAGTGCAGCTGGTGGACCTCCTAGTGTGCTCAGAGACAGGGTGTGGAGGCAATGTCCACCGACACCAGTCATCTCGATTAAAAATGGACAAAATAATATGTCATATGGATTTTTGCATGGAGCCAGCAAGCAATTCTTGTCAAAATCACAGGAGGCTTTGTACCTGGTATCAAAAGTGGGAGAAGAAAACCAAACCTGTTGGCAGTAGAGCTAGCCACATGCAGAATCTAGAGTATACGGACAACAACGCATCAAAGGGTTGGTCTGAATGATAACTTCAAACAGAACAGAGCTGTGCTTAATGGCTTCCTTTGATATTTACGATCTTCAGAGCAAAGACATGGAAATGATGTTCTCAAAAAGTGAACTGAGATGTAATTTAGTGGAGTGAAATGAAAGAAATAATTCCTATATATGTATGGTAGTCTTTATATTATCTCTACAAGCTACAAAATATTGATATCACTGATAAGCAATTAAAAAGAAAAGAAAAATTATCTTTTTAAAGGCCTCTTTTGTATTACAGAGTTTGTTATAAGGCAAAATCAGCAATTATCATGAGCTGGGTTTACTACTTTTCCTTTTGACAAAGATTCTTTGCTCAACCAAACTTTAGTCAGGCTCCTGAACCTTCTCCTAGTCCCATCTGTGCACTTCCTTGTAGAATCCAGTTTTAGCAAAAACCCTGTTGAGTCAGTTTAATTGGAACCTCCCACCCTTGATATCTGATCACCCTCCATACTTGATCCGGCTCCTCATCCCCCACCACCCCCAGGTGATGTCTCATCTCCCTGGCCTGTCTTCAGCAAGAATCCTCTTAGGTCAGTTTAGCCAGAACCTCCCTTACCTCTGATGTTTCCTCTTAGTAATTTTCCATCCACTGACTCCCACCCTGCTCCTTGGCTATAAATTCCCACTCGCCCATTCTGTATTCAGAATTGAACCTGGTTCCATACAGAGGTCTCTTTTCCCCTATTGCAATAGCCTTGAATACAATCTGCTTTTACTGCTTTAACTACTGTCCGGGCCTGGCTTTTCTTTGACGCCTTTCACGGTCTGCTTTATTCTCTGAATCTGAATGGCCGTGGATTTTAGAGGATGTATTATTTTTGCCTACATCTGCCTTGGATTCAGGGCATCTCCTCTAGTTTGCAGTGGCATCCTTTATAACTGGTAGCTCTGTGCTTCTGATATCATGTTCAAACTCAGGAATCCCCAGACTGAATTTGTTTCATCCTCTAGCTACCTAGTCAATTGGTCAAGGAATAGGTCAATTCAATGGAAAAAAGAAAACAAAACTAGACCGGAAGTTGGTGTACAGATTTCTTTCTATCAAACGAATTCAAGCAATCAACAAATATTTACAGAGCTTTCACTCTGTGGCTTGCTGGACCTGGAGATACAACTGAGAACTCACTATCTAGTGTGGCAGAGAGGAAAGAAAAAAAAATTTTTTTAAGTAATAACTAATTGCAGTTTGTGATAAAAGTGACTATAAAATAAACTCGGTGCTAGAGAATAATAAAAAGATAATTTGTAAATTCATTTGCTTGTAAATGACTGGCAATGGGAGTAATAATCGTTCCCACTGATGTTTGCTTTTCAATTGGGCTAAAAGCCTTAATGTGGAAAAATGGCATTTTTATAGTTCAGTGGTTCCTAAAATGGTTCATGTGTCGAACCACCTGGAAGTTGTAGCGTTGTTGCTTCAGAGCATAATGAAATATTATTATATGTAATAATATCATGAATATAGTTAGCGCAAACTTATATAATTTGTTTAAGTTCATGGTACTTAGGGATGTTCAATTTAATTAAATATTCACGCTAAGAAACAAAATATTTAAAAAATCACAATAATAAACAAACATTTCCCTAAAAACAAAACCATTGCTGTATATCAGGTCCACCAATTTCAAATTCTTCTGCCAATATTCATTTGCTGCAATTAAATCATAAGCAGATGCAAAAGATTTAAGAAAACTTTATGGGAGGAAAAAAACACCTTAAAATTGAGAAAATTCTATCCATTTGTCTTAATTTTCCTGTTCTGTTCTTCCCCCACAGAGTGAAAATATTAGTTGCCCAACACTAATTTTTAGAACATTGACTCTTATGGTAGAATCTCAGTTATGGTTTCTTATACTCCTGAAATCATATCAATAACTAAATCATACTAAAAGCTAAATTCTGCCAGTGCGCAAACCGTTCTGTAGAATTGCTTCACGTGGATGTACACATCTTCAGTGCAGGGAGTTATGGAAGGACAATCATCAGGATTTGAATTTAGACACATTTTAAGAAAGATGGCAGTTTTTGAGTTTGAACTCTAAAATATCAAAAACATTTTGATATGTATTTCAGAGTCTCAGAGGTTGATCTACAGAGTATCATGCAAAAGGGAGCTAGTTTCCTTGAACCTTGCTTGCTTATTTTCTTCTTTTCACATACACTGAAATGCTTCTAATGAGTGGCTTCTTTTAATGAGTACCCTTGTAGAGCCTAGAAATGCTGCCTAAATGTAGTGGCATCTTTTAGTCATATTTGGAGGGCCAAGGTCTATTGAATTGTTGTCCTTATAAATATATATAGGGAATTTGTATTGGTTCTTTTCTATGGGCATATGTTATCTGCTAATAAAGCTTTACAAAGACCTTTTAAACTTTCCTGGAGCGCCTGGTATCAAGAATTTTAATGAAAAAAAAAATCAATTATCGTGAGGCTACACAGAAAGCTTTTAGTTTGCAAATGATAATCTCCTTCTTAACATCTTAAGAGTAACAGATATGAGCTGATAATGAAATTCTCATAGGTCAAAACTGCTTGGAAACAGAAGCACGTCTTCCTGCTCGTTCTGCCAATTTTCCTCATATATCTGCCCTGGAATCTCATGGCTTTTTCAGTCTTTGGTTCTTTGGTGATTAGCTCCAGAAAATAGAAAGCTCTGAACATAAAATTTCTGAAGTAGCTCACTTTTATGTCAGTATTCAGTAAATCAGCTCTTCAAATGCCCACATCTAAATATCTTGGCTAGAGGTTCTTCATCATCCTTAGAGGACCAACTTCATTCTTTACAGAAACGTCTAAAATTTCTGTGAGCCTGTCAAATCAACAAGGAAAATCTTTGCACACCAAAACACAGTATCTTGGTTATTATCAATCTTAACACTATGATGTAAGCAGGCTCATCAAATCTATTTACAAACATCTAAATTGTAGAGCAATTAGTAAGATTGATTATTTGTTTATATTTGTTCATTCATGTTTAGCTTTTCAAACATAGATTCTTCAGGTATATGAGTTTCAATGAGTGAATCATTCTAATTCTGAAAAATAATAAGTTCATCAGAATCCCAGAGCCACATATGTGAATTACACTGTATTTGGTATCATCAATTTCAAGATTAGACATAAACTACTAGTGTTAACAATATAATCATAAAATCCACGTTAGAGAGTATATATATAGTAAATATCCAAATGGAAATATATTTCATAAAGTATATAATATTCCTTTCATGGTTATGACTTTAATTTCCCATCATTTTATAAAGAGAAAATCTTTTGGTTCTTTTTTTTTTTTTTTTAAGTATTCGTGAGTATGTACTAAAGAGCAAAGTGTTTCAGTTTCCAAGCTTAGAGCATTAGCCTCATTTCAAAAGTAAATATGTGCTGTGCTAAAGTTTTAAAAATTGAATATTAATTGATTTATTCAGGAAAACTTTTTTGACAATATAGTTTAAACCAAGTAATTTCCTAGGTGCTTTATTATAACCTGGTAAACAAACAAACACGCAAAACAAATATATAAAATAATGAAGATAATAAAGAACTCTGTGTGTCTACCTTTCTTATTTTAACCAAACAAATGAATAAAAACAAATTATAGAAACAAAAATGAACAATGCCGTTGGATTGAACAAATGGTAATTAGTGGAAAATAAAAGCTTTTGAAAGCAAATCCAGATAATATTTATTGAGAACCTACTAAGCAACACTCTCTGAGCTAATTATTATTGCAATAGCCTTGAAAAGTAGGTATTAATTCCACTTAATTTGAAATTTGAAAGAAATTAATTTGCAATTTGAAAGACGTCATTTTTCTACCTCTTAGTGCCTTTTCTCTCCACTCCTTAACTACTTAAATTATGAAATGTTTCATGCATAGAGAGAATACACACAACATTTATATAATTTAAAGAATAACAAAAGAAAAACAAAAACAAAAGCAAAAAACAAAAGAGACACCACCAGATGAAGAAATAGAACATTAACAGTAACTTAAAAGTCCCCATACGAAAGTTCCTCTTCGTATATCTCTCACTCTCCCAATATGAGGTAAGCACAACTTGAGTTAGGTTGATGAAATAGTTTCACCACTTACATATGCATTCCTGAATATTATTTGTTTCATTCTATAAAGCTGAGTAGCAAATATAAATCTATTCATGTTCAGAGAAAGGAAATATTCAGGGTTTCAGGGAAAGCCACTATTAGATAAAGGCTGCCTGGAGAATATAAGGGAAAGGGAGTTCTTGGTAAGGGCCTGCTTTCAGTTTTGTGAGTTTAGAAGAGCTCAGTGTTGGGCAATCAGTGGGTGAAGTCAGGAGTCATGCCAGGAGATGTAACACTCATCCAGGTTGAGCCATCCAGCAGGAATGGGCAAGAACTGGATCTTTGGAAGAAATATGATTCAGGAATAGTCACCCCTATATGTGCCTTTGGTTTTCAAATGTTCCTTTTTAAAATTGTCCTGTTCTTATTTCATGGATGCAATATCTTCTTTTATCTTTATTTTTTTTACTTAATGATCGTCTTTCTTAGGGTCTGTTTCCTTCAAGCCACTTTAATTTTCTGTGTTTTTTTCCTATCATCTATTATCAATTTTAGAGGTTTTCCTCAAATATCTTAAATCTGTGACATCTGTTCTAGGCAAGATTTAGAGCTTATAAAGCTGATTAGAGGCTTTGAGCAATATGAGTGGGACATTTCAGCTTTGAGCTTTATTGCGTTTTGAGATGGGTGGATCATTCCAGAGTAACCCCCAACATGAGTATCTTTAGCTATTTCTTCTTGGGCTGTTCAGATTCACCAGTCCATAACCTGTATGGTCGTTATGCCTGCTAATTTTCCTAGAGCTCAGTGAGAAAAGAGCTTGAGATTCTCTATATTCAGCATTTTAACATGCAGATCCTAGCCATGTAGCTACTTAATTCTTCTGTTTTAGAAGCAACACCCTTTTTCAGATGAATATGTTGTCCTCTGTTTCAGCATCTCTGGGTAATAATCTCTAGTATTCTGCTAGAGTGGGGGAAGTGCCAGGGCATGAAGTATGGAGAGAATCTAGGTATTCACTCTTCTCAAACAGACTTCACCAGTTCTTCCTCATTTTATTCATCCATCCTCCTCCCACTCTCTTTCATCCATAGTTTGAGACGTGCTGGCTCCTCTGCCTTTTAAGGATTATGCGGTATAAACTGGGGTGATTCTCAACTCTCTTCTCTGCCAGCTGAGGATTCAACTTTCACTTGCCTGCCCAGTTAGTCACTATTGATCCATCTGCTTTGCATCTTCTAAAATTTTGTATTTTGTTGCTATTTTCTCCTTCTGCTATTTTTCCATTTTTGTGTATTTATTTTGTATTAAAATAATTTAGTGCAGTTTAGTGGTTTGTCAGAAGGACATAAAATGGTTGCATATTTTCATATCCACCATCTTAATCTGGTAGATAATACCAGCTTCTTTTTTATATGTCTACTATTGCAAAGAACTCTGTGAGGTGTAGTAATCAGGACTGAAGTGTGTAAGGCATTGTCTTAAGTCAGCTCAGGCTGCCAAAAAAAATACCATAGACTGGGTGGCTTTAAACGACAGAAATTTATTTCTCACAGCTATGGAGTCTAGGAAGTCTAAATCAAGGTGTCGGCCAATTCAGTTTCTGGTGAGAGCTCTCTCCTTGGCTTGCGGATGCCCGCCTTCTTGCTAAGTGCTCATTTGGTGGAGAGAGAGAGAGATCTTCTGTGTCTTTTCCTCTTCTTATAAGGGCACCAGCCCTATCGTGTTAGGCTGCACACTTATGAGCTCATTAAAACCTTCTCACAGGCCCTATCTCCAAATACAGTCAGATTAGGGGTTAGGGCATCAACATGTGAATTTGGGGGAGACACAATTCAGTCCATAGCATTGTACAGTTTCTAGTCTCAAGGGATTTGCCACACAGTTAAGGAAGGAAGGCCTTCATGCATACAATGAATCAAGAGCATAATATTTAGTTAGGGTACTGTATAAGCAATATGCTAATCCATTATTTATGTAGCTTGGAATCGGCATGAGACAAGGAGAATCAAGGAAGTGTTGCATATGCTGATATGGAGCAAATGTAGAGCAAAGTGACATCAGATAGACTATGCAAATCTCAGCGCTGCCAAAGTGACTTGAGCAATTTATCTAAACTCTGAATCTGTTCCATGATCTAAAAATGGAGATGATATAACATCCCTTGGACTTGTTATGGGTCAAAAATGAAGAAAATGTTTTTTCGTGTGTGTGAGAAAGACTGGCTCTGAGCTAACATCCAATGCCAATCCTCCTCTGTTTGCTGAGGAAGATTAGCCCTGAGCTAACATCTGTGCCCATCTTCCTCTATTTCGTATGTGGGACACCGCCACAGCATGGCTTGATGAGCGGTGTGTCAGTCCATGCCTGGGATCTGAACCTGCAAACCCGGGACCACCGAAGCAGAGCACATGAACTTAACCCCTATGCCACTCTGCCAGCCCCAAAGAAAATGTTTTTCAAGTACCTGGATATAGCACTTGACTTAACAAGATTTAGCTAGCAACTGGATTACTATAGATATCCAAGGAAGGAAGGAAAGGGGAAAAGAAGAAGGAGAGAAGGAGAGAAGAAAAAGATGGGGAGAAGAAAAAAAGAGTTTATATCAGTCTACATATGCTTTTCTTTAATGAAACTTCGTTTTGTTTTTTTTTTAATTTTTATTTATTTATTTTTTTCCCCCAAAGCCCCAGTAGATAGTTGTACGTCATAGTTGCACAGCCTTCTAGTTGCTGTATGTGGGACTCAGCCTCAGCGTGGCCAGAGAAGCGGTGAGTTGGTGCACGCCCGGGGTCCTAACCCGGGCCGCCA
Source organism: Diceros bicornis minor (assembly GCF_020826845.1). Classification (NCBI taxonomy): domain Eukaryota; kingdom Metazoa; phylum Chordata; class Mammalia; order Perissodactyla; family Rhinocerotidae; genus Diceros; species Diceros bicornis. The sequence goes on along the minus strand of NC_080741.1, from coordinate 80,327,973 downwards.
GCAGCGCGCGCGCATTTAACCGCTAAGCCACGGGGCGGGCCCTGAAACTTCGTTTTAAAAGCCATCTCTTGCCATCCTCAGGCAGGAGCAAGGACCTATATTGCATTTTAATGGCCCATTATTGAAAAAAGGAAATCAAGCCCCGGGTATGATCTTCTTTTGGCACATGATCCTTGGAGTGCAAAGAGATGGAGGTAAACATTTATGAGCTGGATAAAATTGGAAATATGCTGACCCTTAGAGCAAAGTGGTCACAGGCTAGTACTAATTAATCCTCGTTTACCCTTGTGGAGCAACGGGGGTTTACATACAAAGGAGAACAGAGATTTTAAAAAATCACCACCTTCTTTCATTTGAACTCCAGCACTTTATCCATCAACCTGGCCTCTTGTAACATTATTTTGAAAAGTAATTTTCTCAGAAAGAACTCTTCATATGAATGAGAGATTAACACCAGTGAATCCAAATCATGAGCATTCTTTCACTGAAATGCTCTTTCTACAAGAAATGACTTCCTAGGTAATTTTTTTCATAGTAATTATTGTTTCAGGCAGCTGCAGTGTGGAAGTTTTCCCTGTGGATAAGTGGATAAGATTGCTTCTAAATAATTCTTAGTGCCTGAAATGGTTGGTTGTTCCCTTTTGGGCAGTGGCAGGAGTGGGGGAAATATAGGTTGGATGGGGGTTGGATTTTGAACAGTAGTTTTGGAGGTTTTTTTTTCAGTTAATTTTTATTGAGGTAACACTGGCTTATAACATTATGTAAATTTCAGGTGTACATCATTATATTTCAATTTCGATGTGTAGACTACATCATGTTCACCACCCAGAGTCTAATTACCATTGAACAGTAGTTTTAATATCACACACACACAAAAAGATAAGCTAGCTCTGCTGTTCCTTGAAGTGGTGGTTTTGCCCAAGCAAAGGAAAGCTGAGTTGGTCCCACAATGTCCACCTGTTGGCTGAAGGAAATTAATAAACTGCTTTTTGCCATGGCTCTAAGTCTCACATATGAGTGTGTGAATTTCTCAGGAAGGTTCCTTGCTTTGTGTTACATGGTTCTTCCTTCATAGATAAGAAGTAACTTTTTCTAGCCTATAGGTTTGCTTGACATTTTAAAGCTTGAAGATGTAACGTGAGCTGATTTCTTTGTTTTTTCTCTTTCCTTATCCCATAGGATGTGTCTCTTTCTCTTCCATGTCTCATCTTTCTTTAAACATGAAAGAAGACTTGTTTTTCCAGTTAAGAGGTCTCCTTGATTTCTCAGTGAAGAAGAGTGAAAGAGTCAAACTGGAGAGGCCCCGCAGCACAGCCACCAGCAACAGCGTTGCCAGGCCCACAAGGGAGCCATGGAGAACCTGGTATAAATGATGGCGTTGGGAGAGCGTAAGAGGGATAGGAACCCAGTAGCCTGTGGGGGAGTATTTCATTTCTCTGGAAATATCAATCCAGAAAAAATTAAAGGGAAAAGGCTAGAGAACTTTAGAAATTATTGTGAGACTTCTTGAAAGTTTATAAAAGAACTTCCAGAAACCTTGAAATTTTACTCTGAAGAGGACAGGAAGACTAAACAACATGACTTGCAAATAGTTTCTCCCATTCTGTGGGTTATTGTTCACTTTCTTGATGGTGTACTTTTTGAAACACAAAAGTTTTTAATTTTGATAAAGAAGTACAATTTGTCTTTTTTTTTTTTAGCTCACGCTTTTGGCATTGTATCTAGGAAGGCTTTGCCTAACCCAAGATGATGAAGATTTATTCCTGTATTTTCTTCTAAGAGTTTTATTATTTTCATGTTTACATTTAGGTGTATGATCAGTTTTGAGTTAATTTTTGTATAAAGTATGAGGAAGGGGTCCAACTTCATTCTTTTCCAGTTGTTCTAGCACCATTTGTTAAAAGAACATTCTTTCCCCATTGAATTATCTTGGCACCTTGTGGAAATCATTGGACAACGTAAATGTACTCTCAATTCTATCCCATTGATCTCTATGTCTATCATTATGCCTGTACCACACTGTTTTGATTACTGTTAATTCATTCATTTACTTACCAAGATTTAGTAGATTTTCCTAATTGTTTCTTCATTTGCTGTATGTCCTTAGAACAATTTACAGAAATTTTAAATGTTTTTTTAAAATTAAATTTTAATAATTTTTATTGTTATGGTTGTTTCTCTGAAGTGAGAGTCCATGGAGCCCCTCACTCCACCATTCCAGAAAATCTTCCCCCATTTTATGCATCAAATAACAAAGCAATAATAGAAATCCAAGTATACACTGAAGGAAATGGAAGAAAAAAAAAGAAACACATCATATTAAAAAAAAATTAACTCAATTCTGACATCCCATGACAGATAAAACATACTAAACCTAGCATAGGTTTCAGAGGATTTGAGTAATATCATTAATAAATTTGAAATAAATATATTGAATATGTTAATATTAACTAACTGACATATATTTAATATATTTAAACCCTTTTAACAGAGCACACATATTCATTCAATGCCTACATAATATGATCACCAAAAAAATCTCAAATTCTAGAAGGTAAAAAACGTAAAAATCTCATTCTTTGATAACAATAATAGAAATAAGCAAGAAAATAATAGAAAAGTAAGCAAAAAAAAAAAATCAGCCCTTGGATTTTAAAAGAACTCTCTCTTAGACAACTCTTAAACTAAAGAAGAATTCAAAGTTGAAAATACTAAGTTTCTAAAAAAATTATAATAATAATACATCATATCAAACAGGACATATGGCTAAAATTTTATTCAGATGAAAATTTATAGCATCAAAATATTTAAATATACAAGGAAATATGAAAATAATTGAGTGAATTAAGCATTAACTCAAGAGGAAAAAAAGGACAAATAAGCCTTAACAGAAGATGATAGTAAATAGAAATGAAAGCAGAAATTATTGAATTAAAAAAGCAATAAAACAAATGGATTTAAAACATGAAGGGCTGGTTATTTTTATATACCAATAAAATAGCCAAATCACTCTCTAGTAACACTAGTCAAAATAAAAGAGGACAAATCAAAAAGAAAAGGTGGAAATGATCACAGATAAAGAATTATGGGAGTAATTTTTCAAAACTCAAACTATGCTTTAAAGCCTGAAAGAATTTTTTTTTTTTTTTTTTTTTTTTTTGGTAAATGTGAGGTAACAATATGGATCCCAATGACACAGAAAAGAGAAAAATAAATCTGAAAACACTAAGAGCTCATTTCAGAGAGTCCCAGACAATATTCCACTATATTCTTTTACATTTTCATAGAACCTAAATCTGATACTTTTTAAACTGATACAGAGAGTGATAAAAGAAGGAAAACTTCCAAATTTTTTTACAATGCCCCATTTGTTTCAAAACCTAACAAAGAGAGCTTCCTGTGTTAGTTTCTGATGACTGTCATATCAAATTACCACAAACTTAGTGGCTTAAAACAACACAAATTTATTATCTCACAGTTCTGTAGCTCAGAAATCTGACACAGGTCTCATTAGGCCAAAATCAAGACGTTGGCAGAGTTTCGTTCCTTTCTGGAGGCTTTAGGAGGAAACCTATTTCCTTGCTCATTTGGGTTGTTGGCAGGATTCATTTCCTTGAAGTTGTAGTACTGAGGCCCCTGTTTGCTTGCTGGCTGTCAGCTGAGAGCTGTTCCTGGCTTCTAGAAGCTACCTGTATGCCTTAGCTGGTGGCTTCTTTCCTCCATATGCAAAGCCAGTAACTAGGTCAAGTTTCTCTGACACTTCAAATCTCTCTTGCCTCTTCTTCTACCACTTGTCTCTGAATTCAGTTGAGAAAGGTTCTCTGCTTTCATGTATATATGTGATTATATTAGACCCACTCAGATAATCCAGGATAATCTCTCCATCTCAAGGCAAAAAAACTCAACTACATGTGCAAAGTCCCTTCTGTCATGTAAAGTAACATATTCACAGGTTCTGGAAATTTGGGCGTCTTTGTTGGAAGTCATTACTTGGCCCACCCCATCACCACCAAAAAAGATTTAATAAGTTATAGACTAATCTCTTTTTAAAAATCAATAACTTAAATAAAATGTTAGCAAATAAAATTTAACAGCATGTTAAAAGTAAAAGAATGACACACTTGGCTAAGAGTGATTCATCTCAAAAATTTGAGTGTGATTTAAAAATGCAACTTATACTAATATATCACATCATTCAATTAATGACAAATAAGCCAACACTTTTTCTTCAATGTTTAAAAAAACATTTCTGGGGCCTGCCCTGTGGCGTAGCAGTTAAGTGCGTGCGCTCCGCTGCTGGCGGCCCGGGTTCGGATCCCGGGCACACCCCAATGCACCACTTGTCAGGCCATCCTGTGGCAGTGCCCCATATAAAGTGGAGAAAGATGGGCACGGATGTTAGCCCAGGGCCAGTCTTCCTCAGCAAAAAGAGGAGGCTTGGCGTGGATGTTAGCTCAGGGATGATCTTCCTCACCAAAAAAAAAAAAAATTTCTTTTCAACCACATGAAAATACTACAGAAAAGAAGAAGAAAGTGGGATGGAAGAGGTAACTCTCTAAAACCTGGAAACTTTATCTTTGGATCTTTCCATTTCAATGGCTCACAACGTCAAATAACCCACAGCACTTAACACTTGACCCTCCTCCTGACAACCCCATAGGGTAAGCAGTATTACGGTACTATTTTACAGAAGAAACCAGGCTTTGTGGATGAGATAATTTGCCCAAGAACGCTCGGCTGGAGGCCTTTCCTCCGTTATCTTTCCTTCCCCACTCACTCCCTTGCCACGGTCCCAGCAGTCACCACAACCACCACCACAGCTGGGTCCACAAATTGGCACTCTACTTCCTAAAGCCTTGTGGACACTCCATAGGGATAGAAAAATAAAGAAATACTTCAATTTCCTAGAGGTAAAAAGAGACTTTTATTTCCTGTCCTCCAAACCTGTGTTTTCACAAATTAAAACAGATTTAAGATACAGAAAGGACTTACCCAATGTCTCGCATCTATTTGGAAACAGCATCTGGATCAGAATCCAGCCATCCAGGCTCCTTCTTCCATTGTGCTGCTTTCGTGGTCCTGCGTGAAGCAAGGGAAAGAAACACAGCAAACTTGCTTACCTCCCAAATTAACTATATTCTGAGCAAAGTGAGATTCTGACATCCTTTCTGGTTGCTTTGGTGTTTTGGGAACCAGGATGTTTGAATGTGCCTTTTCTTCCTTTCCTTCAACGACTGGCTAGCCCAGTCCTGCTGGACTCTCTTCCACTACGGCTCCTGCCCTTTGTCCTTTGGTCATTGTGCTGCGTCTAAGACCATCGTTAGAACTTGGGAAAGAAGGTGAAACTAAATTCATGACTCCGGCAGTTGTTTTAATCATTGAGGGATTCAATCTCTACAGAAGGGCAATCTTCTCCCGGTGTCTTCACATCATCTTCCCTCTGTACCTGAGCATATAATACAAGACCCACTCCTCAAATCCAAGCTTTGCATCTTGAATTTACAGCATACAATGAGATATTCCTCCTCTAAATCTTATTTACTGAACACCTACTCTGTGCTAGATTTTGAGTGAAAGGCTTCCACACACCCTAATCTATTTGATGTCAGAGCAGCCCCCTAAAGAAGGAGTGTAGTTTTAAGACGAGGAGATAAAATCAGAAAGGACCATAATATTAAGAGGATCACAATCATAGTCATTACCATTTCTTGAGACTATACTATGGACCAAAGGCTGGGCTAAAGGCTTTTTATGTATTAACTTGTGGAATTTTCAGACAATTCCATAAGTTACTACTGCCGTTATCCCCATTTCACAGATGAGAAAACTGAGACACAGGGAGCTCAAGAAACATGCCCAAGGACACACAGTAAGTAATAGCATGAGGTTTTGAAGCCAGGCAGTTAAGTACAGAGACTGGCTCTTAATCACTATAATTATTCGTGGATCACACAGTAGATGAAAATAGTATTAGAGAAACAACTCAAATGTCCATCAACTAAGAATGGATAAACGAAACTTGGTATATCTATACAATAGGATATTATTGGACAATAAAAGTAATGAAGTATTGATACATGCCACAACATCTAAGTAGTAGAAGCCAGTCACGAAAGAATACATATTATATAAATCCATTCATATGAAATGTCCAGAATAGGCAAATCTATACATATAGAAAGTAAATTACCAGTTACCTTAGGCTGAGAAGAGAGGGAGCACGGTTGGAGGGAAATGAGGAGTGACTGGGAATGAGTATGGGGTTTTTGTGGAGGGTAATGAAAATGTTCTAAAATTGGTTGTGGTTATATTTGCACAACTCTGTGAATATACTAAAAACCATTGAATTGTACACTTTAAGTGAGCAAATTGTATATAGTATGTGAACTATACTCAATACATTTGTTTAAATAAATGGGGCTAGAATGTCAACCCAAGACTTTTAGATTTCAAGACTGTGTTTTTTCCACTATACCTTGCCAGCCACCACTTCTTTAGCATCCTCTTCTATCACTAGTTAGCGTTCCTTACTGGTTCATCTTCTCTTCATAGTCTGATAGACTACTGCAGGGCAAGACCTATGTGGTCATTATCTTGGTTCCATCAAATACCAAAAGGCCTAGCACGGTGGTGTTATTCCAAAACTCCATACACTTGATGTTGAACAATTAAAATAAAATATTTCCAATTGAGGTAATTCTAGGCTTACAGGACAGGCCTGTTCCTGAAAAGTTAAGTGAGACTTTAATTTTATATTGAATGTTTAAATATTCTAGCGTGCTCAATATTTAGAGAAATCTGTCACCGTGTCACTAGCTCTGTCTTACAGTGAATGGCCATCTGCCTCATTTTTATTTTTGGAAATCTGATTTTTTTTTTTTGCATATACTTATTGAGACTTCCTTACAGCAGAGAATGTTTTAAATCTTCTTGTCTATTACAAATTGATTTGGTTCATTGGTACAATGCTGGAGACTCTATGTAGGGAAATTCAAACTTGTTAAAAGTGTTTTTGACATTCAGTGTCATAATACTCTAAGGGAGTTTCATTTCACATTTCCATTAGCTGGTGGTAACAACTTGTAACAAAAATAATAAATGACTGGAACATTGAAAAGATGAATAAACATGTATGTAGGTATATGTGTGTGATTCTTCAGCAGTTTTCATGGATTTGCATTATCAAAGAGTCACGTACGTTAGAAAATAGTGAAATAGTATTTTTAAAGTATTAATATGTCTTCTCGCCGCCCCCCCCCCCCCGCTAAATCTCTCAATTATACCATAAGGGCCTCCCTTACCTTCCTCATTCCCTCTCCTCCCTACTCCCTCCAACTGCCACGTGAATTCTCTCCAGAGGATGATGGAAATCACTATGACACAGAAGAATCTGATGCATACTTGGAGAAAACAGATAAAGGAAAGAGGGCTGAGGGAGAGTGAAGGAAGGGAGAAGGAGATCATTTTGACTGGAGAGGGGTGGAAGAACTTCTACTGAGAGCATAAGGAGGTTTCCAAGCCCTCTCTCCTGTCGCTGTCCAGAGAAGACCATCCATTAGCTCACTGAGTACTGAGTTTGACAAAATGCTGGTCAACTCCGTGCCCCCAGAGGTTCTGCTCCATGCATCTTCCTCCCACCCCTTCCAGGACAGGTGAACCTACAGAAAATGGTAATAAATATCAAACCATTTATTTCTTTGTAGGCAGCATTGTCTAGAGTACAAACCACTCTCACACAGCCTCACTTTATATGGAGAATTTAACTTGGACAAATTTGAGTGAATGCATTCAGTTGTGAGGAGATTGAGAGAGAGAGAAAGAGAGTCAATGAACGGAGTGTCTGAAAGGTGGGACATTTGAACTTCATGGTCTTTCTAAAATTTCCAATTCCCTTGCTTTTTTGGTGCAAATATTATGCAACATTAAGTTACATATTTTGGTATGAAATGGACACATACACACAAAAATTTAAAGCGGCTAAAACTTCATCTCCATGATATTCTTTCCAAACACTCATAACCCTAGTCTAATCATGGGAAAAAACATCAGACAAACCCGAATTGGGAGACATTCTACAGGATCCCTGACCAGTACTCCATAAGACTGTTAAGGTAATAAAAAACAATGCAAGACTGAGAAAGTGTAAACCAGAGGAGACTAAGGAGACATGACGGCTAAATGTAACATGGGACACTAGATTGAATCCTCAGTAGAAAAGGGGAAATTAATGGGAAAATTGGTGAAATGCCAATAAAGTCTGTAGTTTAGTTAATGGTAATGTATCAATGTCAGTTTCTTAGTTATAACAAATGCACTGTGTTAATATAAGATGTTAATAATGGGGGTACCTGGGTAAGGAGTATACAGGAACTCTCTGTGCTATCTTTGTAACTTTTTTGTAAATCTAAAATTATTCCAAGACAAAAAGTTATTTTTAAAAAATAGGCAAAATATTTGAAAAAACATTTCACCAGAGAAGATATACTAATGGCCTAAAATAAGAAAATATGCTTAACATCATTAGCCATTAACAAAATGCAAATTAAAACCACAATTAGATATCACTACATACCTATCAGAAGAGCTAAAGTAAAAAATAGTGATGGCGCTAGTGCTGGTAAGGATGCGAGGAACTGGATCACTCATACATTGTACGTGGGAATGTAAAATGGTAAAGCCATTGCAGAGAAAAATGTAATGTTTTCTTACCATTAATTTATGTAAATTTATGGGAAAATCTACCTGGATTGAATTTACTGTGAGACAATATATATGACTTTCTAAAGGTTTGTTCAAGAACCATATTTATTACGGTGATGGTTGCATTTCATACCGATTATAGAATAAATACTTTCATCATATTCTACATTACTCAGTTGGCCAAAATATACTTTCTGCACTTGCTTTTTAGTGGGTTTACCTATTTTATCATAAATTTATGATATGACTTAGCAATTCCATTTCTAGTTACCTATCCAAGAGAAATGAAAACATATATTCATAGCAGCATTATTCATAACAGCCGAAAAGTGGAAACAACCCAAATGTCCATCAAACTGATGAACCAATACGCAAAATATGGGATATCCATACAATGGAACATTATTTAGCCACAAAAAGGAAAGAGGTAAAGATACATGTTACAACATAGATACGCCTTGAAAACATTATGCTGAATGAAAGCAGACAGACACAAAGACAACATATTGTGTGATTCTATTTATATGAACTGCCCAGAAAAGGCACATAGAGATAGAAAGTAAATCATTGGTTCCCAGGAGTTGGGGCTGGGAACTGGGAATGACTACGAATATGCACAAAGTTTCTTTTAGGGGTGATGGAAATGTTCTAAATTAGATTGTGAGGATGATGATATCACTTTGTACATTTATTTTAAAACATTCAAGGTGTGTTTTTAAAATAAATGAATTTTGTTTTGTATAATTTATACAACAATAAAACTGTGACTCATGCTTTTTGTCTAAAATTTAAATTATGAAGAAAAGTATAAAGAGAAAGTACTCATCACTGATAATTCCATCACTTAAAAATACATTTTGATATGTATCCTTGCAGTGTTATCCTTTCCTATTGATTTTAATTTTAAAATCAGGGTAAGTCTTAAAGAGCTTTATTTTCTCAGTTGATGCATACTAATCCAGAGAGTTAACCAGTTAGGGTTTATTACTTGGGAATTTTATTTACAGAACTGGTTATCCCCTATATCACCTGGTTTAGTCCCCAGTGATGTGACTGCCAGGTAGCATTGATCGCTGGTCAGACCAGCCTGGAAAATCCCACTGTCTTCTTGCTCTCCAGCAAAGCAGAAGGCATAGCTTCACTTCTAACCCAATTAGAAACACAAAAGCTCTGTCTCCAGAGAAACAACTCTGAAGATCAGGAAGGTCATACACTTGTATTTTGGCTTTTCGGACCACAACGTAGAGGGCACTTTTCTTGTCATATGAACAGATGAGAATGGCAGACACTGTCTGTGACCTTTGGTGGCCGTGCTGTTCAGAGAGCCACCTGCATGGTCTAAGAAGAAGAGTGTTCAAAATGAAACACGTAAGGTTGTTTGGGTTTTTTTTCTTTCTTTCTTTCACTTTCTTTTTTTATTATTGTTGTTTTTGCTTTTCCAAGTAGAAAGGGAAAGCTTCCAGTACACAGCTCAGACATTTCTAAAATGAATAACATCTCCCCACCCCACACTAAATAACCATCCAGAACTTTGTTTTTGAAAGAAATTCTTTAGCATATCCCATAGATGCAACTTGCCTTGTCCTGTGTCTAGAAAATATATGCAAGGACAAGTTTGCAGAGAACAGGAATTTGAAACACATGCACAAAAATGCAGTTTACATTATTTCATTCAAATAACCTGAGCTCCTACCCTGAATTTCTTCTCCGTCAGGTCAAAAGTATAGACAAATCTTGTCTGTTATAATGGGTAAAATGAATGAAAGTAGAATATCCCAACAAATTATATAGTTTTTTTATTCTTTGTTGACCAAGTAAGAAGCACTCATAAAATTTCTCATGCTGTCTGGGTCTTGGCTTTTTCTCTACCCACTGTGAAACTACAGGAAGGCATCTTTCTCTAAGTAATTTAATTCCAAACTTCCTCATTAAAAGATGTGAGGCATCATTAGAAACATGCCCACAAGCACTAGAGGGCAATGCTGGACAAATATTACTGAGATCCAAGAAAATACTAGTGAGTACAACTGGATACGCAATTGTTTTCAATGAATATTCTAACTCTGTGAGCAAGATGAAGTTTCCAGCTAGTGCCTTCCAACTTGATTACAGGAATGGAAAAAGAGGGCAAGGTTTTCTTGGTAGCAATCAGCTGTGCTTCCTGCCTTTATCAGGGCATTTTGCCCAGATTGAGGCTAGGCCCGTTAAAGAGCAAGTTGGCGAAATGAGGAGATAATGGCCAATGTCAAAGCCAAGGTAGTTTCTGGGACCAGAAATCAGAATCAAAGCCTGGAATCTGCAGCAGAAAAAAAAGGCTGCTCACTCAATTTTGTCTCACGATCTCATATGATGTAATGGGGCCCAAAGAATTATATGAGAGTGAGTATTTATACAAGTTTAAAAAAATTAATTGGATTAAAATCTGGATAACAACTCTCAAAACTATTAGATGACATTCTGTGATGGGTGTGGTGGTGGTTGCAGGTTGCAATCACAATAAAGGATTAAACTCTCTACCTTATTTTTCATTTCTCTCTCTTATGCAGTCCTACTGTGCTGTAGAATCATAGTGCTGCTAAATACTTGGATAAAATCCCCTGGTAGAGATTCAGTTAGGGCAGTGGTTTTCAAAGTATGTTCCCTGGACCAGGAGCAGCAGCATCATTCAGGAACTTGCTAGAAATTAAAATTAGACCTCATGAGCCCAGACTTTCTGAGTCAGAATTTGTGGCAGTGAGGCCCAGAAATTTGCATTTTAATAGGATGCAAGTGAAAGTCTGAGAACCACTGGACTAGTGTGAGGGTAGAACAGGTTGTATCTAGAAAACAATGACTATCATACAATATCACACATGTTACAATCATGCAGTATATAATCTGTTATCTCTGTTACACTTGCTTTATATCAGTTACACAAAAAAATCCTTACATTGTAAAAACTACTTTCCAGAATTCATAATTTATTTTTATGCAACTCAAGATGTATTTTATTAGAATTGATTTAAATATCAATGGCTGGATTCTAAACGAGCCCAGGAACACTCCTTAAATTTCTTTCTTTTTTTTTTTTTTTTAATTTTTTGTTTATTGCAGTAACATTGGTTTATAACATTGTAAAAATTTCAGGTGTACATAAAAATATGGAATGCTTCACGAATTTGCGTGTCATCCTTGCGCAGGGGCCATGCTAATCTTCTCTGTGTAGTTCCAATTTTAGTATATGTGCTGCCGAAGCGAGCACAACTCCTTAAATTTCTAATAGCATTACTGATAATGATAACAAAGCATACAAATGTATAACACTTTAGCTTACAAAATAGCTTTCAAATAAAATATATAATAGATTCAAGTAACTTGCCACAGAGCATACAATTAGCGTTGCATGGAGAGCCACGATTTGAATCCAGAACTTCTGACACCAAGACCACTGTTGTTCCGATGATAACATAGCTACTTAAACTGTAAATGAAGCACTTTAAATACTCAACAACGACAAGAGTAATATTGTCACAATGATAGTTCTAGGAGTCGTGTTAAAGAACTTTAAACATCTTTAACACCGTACATGTAAACTTTGAGGTAAATAGAATCTTATAGACACTATATTTTGATATCGGAAAACAAAAGGAATCAACGCTACTTTCCAACCACATGACTAAGAACCTCCCCTTTTTCCCATTAGGAGGTTTTAACAGCACAAAACATCCATCTCCTTAAATGCTGAATCTAGCTACTTCATGTGGGACATTAACAACAACTTCAGTGAACACTTTGTAATACATAAATAGATGTCTTCGCTCAGATTATTTTCTTAAGAGAAGTGAAATTGAATCAAAAATAAACACAATTCTCATGACATGTATTGCCATATTTCTTTCCAGAAATATAACGTGCATTTATATTCTATTAACATGTGTTAAGAGTGTCTATCTGACTCTACGTTCATCAGTATTAAGCATTACGATTTTTTAAATTTTTGTCTATTTATTAATTGAATAATTTCAATTTCTTTGCTTAATAGTAAAGTTCTTCATTTTTTTAACCTATTGACCCATAATTACTTTTTATTGTGGTAAAATATGCATAACATAAAATTTACCATTTTATCACTTTTAAGCGTACAAGTCAAGGGTCATCAAGTATATTCATAATGTAGGGGAGGAAAAATAACTTCCCTCTACCCTTCTGAGTTCTTGGCTGAGAATCCTGAAATAAAATACAGATTAACAGGAGAAAAAGAAACAGAATTTTTTAACATACATACCTCACGTGTACGTGGGAAAATACCCAGGGAAAAATAAGTCAACGCCTGAGGTGGCTTAGAATTCAGGCTTAAATATCATCTTAATAGGGAAAGGAGAGGTGGGAGGTAGGCCTCTTAGAGGAGAGTAAATGATTTTTAGGAAAGATGATTGGGCCCTTAGAAAAATAGGTGAAAGATATGATAGTTTGTGACCAAGTTTGTCCGCATGTGGTGTCAACTTCTAGTCTCCTCTCCTGTGTTAAGAGTCAATCTTCCCTGGTTGATGAAACTCTCGGGCAGGGCATTTATGAGAATTGAGTTCCTTTTGGAGGATCTGTCTTTAGGCAGATAAGGAGAATTCAGAGAAAGCCTCTCATTGCATTTGTTGTTTTTCAAGTGCCTCCAGCTCAAAAAAAAAAAAATCAATATGCCAAAGTGGCTATTTTTGGGTGGTGTGTCCTGAACTCTTACAGTCATATGATGGTGGCATATTCTGCTACCTTTCAACAATGCTGTGCAACCATTACCTTACCCATCTCCAGAACTTTCTCACCATCCCCAGCATAAACTTTGTACCCATTAAATAATAATTCTCTATTTCCCCCTCTGCCCAGTCTCTAGTAACCTCTCTTCTACTCTCTGTCTCCATGAATTCATTTACGCTAGATACCTCATATGAGTGAAATCATACATTTGTCCTTTCGCAACTGGTTTATTTCACTAGCATCACGTTCTTAAGGTTCATCCACATTGTAGAATGTAGAATTTCATTCCTTTTTAAGTCTGAATAATATTTCATTGTGGGTATAACTGTATGACATAAATGTAAATATTAATGTACCACATTTTGTTTATCCATAAGCCAACGCACACAGGAGAAAGTCTAAATACATCTCATGAGAGGAGAAGAGAAATGCTGCTCCTGAGAAGAGGAAAAGCAAGCAAAGCAGACAGGCTTATGGTCAGGGAGGCAAGTGAGATGGAGTGAGGCTGGTACTGATGTATGGTGAAGGATGTGGGAAATGCCCTGGTCGGAGGATAACCAATGGGCATTTTAAGAATGTAGGTATCTATCTAACGTTCACTTTTAAGTTATTTGACTACCTGTGATGAAAACTCCTCTCCCAACTCATTTCCACATCATTAGCATAATCAACCACTACACTCACAAGAGCACACTGCGAGTGATGCTATTCATTTATTTGTTTACTTTTCAGCCTCAATTGAGAATGGACTGAATTTTATGTCTAGTTCAGAAGAAGGACTCAGAGTTGACCATGAGCTGGTAATCACCAAAGAATCCACTGAGATACTGTCACATACCACTTAACAACAGGGATACATTCTGAGAAATGCATCGTTAGGTGATTTCATCATTGTGGGACCCTCACAGAGTGTTCTTACACAAACCTAGATGGTATAGCCTACTACACAGCTAGGTATATGGTCCTAATCTTATGGCACCACTGTCCTATATATGTAATCCGTCCTTGACTGAAATGTTATGTGGTGCATGACTATATTGGAAAGGGCATCAGACTCTCATGGGGCAGGCATGAGAGTCAAGCCAATCACATCAAAAATTCAAGGGGCCTAGGGATCCTATCAGATTACTGGTCTGTGAATACTATATTGCATTTTGTAGTAGGAGAATTATGAAAAAGCTCTCCACCAACCAGACCCAATAACCATCTACCAGTTCTTGCTGTAAGGTATGCTCTCATTGAAAAGAGCATAAGGGCACTTGGAAAAACCCCTTTTGAAGTGCATTCAAATACACCAAGACTACAAGATTCAAAAAATTTTCCAACTATGCCAGAATTTCAGGAAAAATCTTTGGCATCTATTAAAAAGAGAGTTTTGGAAAGATGCTCCAAGTTGTGTAATTTTGAGCAAGTAATTCTAGAACAGAGCTCTGATGTCCTTCCCCACAAAAATAGCCCAGCATGTGGACATATATGCACTGTGTGGGGCAATTGAAGAACAAGTCAAATGTTTGCATTAGAAATTACCAGGATTCCATGGAAAGACTCCTGCTTGGTTACCTTTATTTGCTTTAACTATTTTAAAAGAGCTGCCACCTTAGCTATCAGAAGATTTTCTCCTGGTTGGTGTTTATAAGCTTTCCGTTGACACATTAGGCTTTCTATTCCATGTCTCTCTGTGCTTTTAACATCCATCCCCACTCCCACCACACACACACATACACACAGAGGCTTCATTGTCATTCTCTAACTTTTTGGCTGCTTCTTGCCACAAACACACTCGAGTTATCTCATCTTGCTCATAATATTCTTCTCTTTTGAACAGGAAAAAAAATCTGTTAAAGATATTGATTTGGACATCATTAACAAGCAGTGGTGGCTTCAGTGACTGATATGTTTGTTGTAGTATGTGAATCCTTATCAGCAATCAGCTTGATGAAGGAAAAAGTCACTAGGACAAATAAATGAAGGGCCTATAACACTAATAGAAAATGGGTTTTCAAGCTCTATTCCCAGCAGGTTTATTATGGGGCCGTGTCCCATATCATGTTTATCATTTGCTCCTCTGCAATCTCTGATTTGGGTTGATGTCAGTCCTGCCCTCTCAGGCATATCTCTGAATTACGAGAAAGGTAAACGGATCAGATAGAGTAATCAAACTCTTTGCCTAGTGTAATTACTTGAACTCATTTTACAGGTATCCTTGTTCGTATGACCTTGTTTAATTCCCAGTGCACGACTTGATGCTCACCGTTTTAATGACACGCACACTGAAGCATTCTGGCACAGGGAGCAGGGAACCGCGCATTCTGCACAACGCTGTGGCTTCTAGCTTTCTGCAGTGCTTTTCGATCCCACGTGGTTAGATATCAGAGACAAGAGAGGCACATTTAGGAAGGCTCAAATTTAGATGGCATACACATAAATCAAATTTCCGAAAGTGAAATTAACAAACAATTTTCAATGGGATAGTTAATTTCTTCTTTCTCCTGTTCAATCAACAGATTAGCAATTCTAGGAAACATCTAACACATTCCCTGCCCTTGAGTATACTTTCCAGGAAAAGACCGATATTTAAACGAATACTACAATACAATATGCGTGGATAATTGCTGTGACAAAAAACCTATATAAAATGCTTCCAGGGCTAGGAGTTGAAGCTCAGACAACAGAAAAGTGTCTCAAATAAGTAAGTTCATCCTGGGATGTGTCATTCCTAGTCACTATGAATATAATGTCATAACTATGAATATAATGTCAAACAAGAAAGACATGGGCCCTCTCTTCATGGAGCTTATAATCCAAAGATTATAGTACTTTGTCTCAGAGACACTTTATGCTTATTAATGATTTCATCAACAACAAAGTAGCAACCCTAAATGACAATGATAGCTAACATTTCTTAGGCAATTGGTATGGGCACTGGCACTGCTCCAAGTGTCGTAAATGTATTTATTTCTCACAGCGATTCTGATGTGAGTATTCTTATTATCTCTCGTCTTGACACAGGAGAGCACTGAGGAACAAGGACAAGGCCCAAGGTCACATAATAGTAAGTGGGAGAGCCACCCCGGGAATCTCGGCTGTCTGACACCAGGCAGGGTTCTAATACCTCTGTTTGTGAATGTTGGGCACTGGTGTCACCCTTGAACCTGATTCCTTTCCAAGTTCACTTCTGATAGGAGAGCAGGGGCAAGGGGAGCCAGCAGGAGATCTATAAGCTGAGAGAACAGGAAGGGCCCAGTGAGGACTAGGAATGCTCAATGGGTAAAACAGAACGGTGGGGAGAGAGAGTGAAGAAGTTGTAATTAGGAGAGATTTGAATTTAGATAAGAATCTAAAGATATTCTGTCGTGTCTTTATAATGTAAACTTTCCTCGGTAAACCAGGGATATCATTATGAACAGCGATTAATTATCAGGTATGAACTTAGTTATATAAAGGTTGGAGGTCCTTAATTTTGTATTAAAAAAACAATTGAGGTCTTGAATGCACTCAAAGCATTTTCTATCACGTCCATTGATGTGAGGCTCCTTGATATCAGTTTGCTCTCCTTGCAGTAGAACTTCCTCTAGCGTTTCCAAATATCTAAATTTTGGTAAGCTGATAACCAAATTTCCACACTTATATCTAAAATTCAGTGATTGGATGGGATAAGAGCCTGTTCTCTAGTGACCTGCATTCTATTTTGGTCATCACTGATAACTATATGGTCAAAGGGCCACACAGATTATTGCTGCATGACTCCAGAGGGTGTAATTAACAGAGATCAAGGCGTGAACGGCTATCACTGGAGGAGGCAAAGCACCAATGCTGAAATTATTTAGAAAACAGTGATTTAATTTTCTTGTGAGTGTTTTAAGGTAGAAAGTTGATGCATTTTTAAACATGGGTCATTTTCTTCTACTTCTGGAATGGTAGATTTTACATGCCAACTTTGATGCATAGTTAGAAGCCTTGTGGAGAGTGGGTTGAAAAGAAATAGGAGCCAAGAGTGTGCAAAGATCAATGAGCAATATCTGTCATAGTTTCTGGATGGGATTTGATAATATAAATATATCTACCATGTATTTGCTAAACCTATTCTGGATCACCTTTTTTTTTTTTTAGATTTTATTTATTTATTTTTCCCCCTCAAGGCCCCAGTAGATAGTTGTATGTCATAGCTGCACACCCTTCTAGTTGCTGTATGTGGGACACGGCCTCAGCATGGCCGGAGAAGCGGTGCGTGGGTGCGCGCCTGGATCCGAACCCCAGGCCGCCAGCAGCGGAGCGCGTGCACTTAACCGCTAAGCCACAGGGCCGGCCCTCTGGATCACCATTTTAAAAGGGACGCCCAGCCAAAGATGTTTCTTTCTAGAAATGGGAAATGGTTCACGCTCAGCCCTGCTTCTTTGTGGTACATGTGAGGGCAGATGAAAATAATCATTTCTCAAGATGTTTGAGGAGCTCAAAAATTCCAAAATGGTTTCTTTGTGCCCTAACTTTCTTATCCCCGGGGCTGAGTAAGCATATGGTTCCTTGGTTACTTAGCTATACGAGTCCCCTTGGAAGTGAAATTTCACTTCTGTAAGTGGCAGCCACATCAATATCCGGAATCTACGAGTATCATAATTATTTTGTTTCTAGATTTTTAAAATTAAATGCACATAAGTTATTTAAGCTCCTAAAGGAGCCATAGAAAACACAATTAAAGTATTGAAATAATTAAAATTTTCATAAGGAAGTCGACATTACAAGTCCTTTAAAAAACAAAGTAATAATACTCAAAGAATTGAAAAGTAATAAGGAAATAGATCTGAATCCTGTTTCGACCTGTTGAAACATTAATAAAAAGAAATAAGGATCAACTTGGTAGTGCGAATTAACTGTTTCCATTTTATATCACTTCTTTTTACGTATCAAAGACTCTCATTTTCTTGAGGACTCAAAGGCTTAAAATCTGCTGACAATGCCTATGCAAAGAGCAACTGTGGCTGTAACTGTGACATTTCTCCAGATCTTTGGCATTTTGTCCATTTATATATCATCACATATATCACGGCTACTGTGACAACATTTAAAATAATTCCAGTGTAAATCTGGCAGCACCTCATTAGATTTTCTTAGAATCGTGTAATTAGGCAAGAAAAGACCACTGATTGAGAAGGTTAGAACTGCCTGAGACAAGATTACATTTCACAATTAACAATCACAATATTCCTTCTCAAAAGCCCTCCCTAATTTAGCAGATGCTCCTTTCCGCTGGGAAATCAGGAGACGGTGGTTTTAAAACTTAAGGGTTCTGTGGGGGGAAGAAAAGAAACACCATGGAGATACCATTTCCTGTCTTTGAGGTGTAGATAACCAGAAAGAGATGTCACCTTTCCTTCTTCCTTGCCAAATGACTGGGAGATGCTTTGATGCTGGCTTCAGAAAAGCTTAGGATCTTATGAAGGTTAAGTCCCTGGATCTTAACACTGTAATTTACCATCTTTATTTTTCTTAACAAATTGAATGTAATTAAGGAAGATAAAAGTGCCATTAAATCAAGGATCTCTCGGGCCTGCCCCGTGGCTTAGCGGTTGAGTGCTCGCACTCTGCTGCTGGCGGCCCGGGTTCAATCCCGGGCGTGCACGGATGCACCGCTTCTCCCACCATGCTGAGGCCGTGTCCCACATACAGCAACTAGAAGGATGTGCAGCTATGACATACAACTATCTACTGGGGCTTTGGGGGAAAAAAATAAATAAATAAAATTAAAAAAAAAAATCAAGGATCTCTCAGGACAAAAAGCCACCTACCAACAGAAATGGCACAAATCTGATTCATTTTCTTAATAATCTGTAAATCTATGGCTTATTCCTGGGCCCAGAGGTGAAGTTGAAGTTAAGTATAATTTTTAAACACATTCTTTATTCTGAAGAAGTGAGTAGCAGGGAAACTGTTTAAGCCATCACCATAGCTGCCTTGTTTGCAAAAAGGCATCATAAATGCTCAGTTTGACATTCTTTGGGGTTTTAACTGGGGGAAAATGTTTACACTCTGGGAATCTTCTATAATAAGGAAGAATTTAGACTAATTGGCAAATCTAATAGGAGAGCTGACTAGTTCGCACAAATAGCTCAACTCCATTATTTGACACAGACTGCACAATTGTGGCCTTTCTTAAGAGAGCACTATTCAATTTTATAACAGAGCAGGAAAAAAAAAATGCAGACAAAATCAATTTGTTATTGTTCTCAAAAGAGTTGCTGTCCACCATGGAATTGGCTTATAAAATTTGTGCTTAGAATCAAATTATCCAATCTGAGAGAGGAATCTACACAGACACACCTACCATACCAAGTAAGCAAGTGGAAGACAGTGATCCAGACACACCTGCAGTGCTCCTGCACAATATCTGTTATGACTTGGCGCTTCGTATAAAATCGATGTTAAAAGAGAATGGATTTCTCACCGATAATATTACGTTGTTCCCTCTGCTTTTCCTCAAAATGGTGTATTCCCGACTACTCACCGATCAAATTTAGAGAAGTAAAGATTGACAACTTAAGCTGTTTACCACTCTACCTGACTTTATATCAGTGATTATCAATTAAGACACGTCTGGTTGTCACACCTTGGGGGGGTGCTACCAGCATCTAATGGGTAGAGGCCAGGGACACTGCTAAACATCCTACAATGCACAGACTAGTCCAATTCACAAACAGTCCAAAATGTTAATAGTGCTAAGGTTGAAAAAACTCTTTAAATAGATGCACTGATTTTTTTTCTTAACCTAGTAAATAACTAAACACTTTAGAAAAATCATTCATTGCCCAGCCTTCCAATTTGTTCATTCAGACATTTTATGAAAGAGAAGGTTCTGAGCTGCAATTTGTAAAGAACTCTAAATCTTCAGAAGTGGTTAACTCCGTTTGAGCCAGAAACAAAAGAGCTTATGTTATGGGAGCTGATATTCTCTGAAATCACAGGATAGGATCTATTCACCCTGTTATTTAGAACACAGGCCCAAAGGCAGCCTTTTCATCTGGAATCCTAGGAGGTATCTGCAATCTTCCAGGCAAGGATGCTCCTTAGACAAGGCAATTTATGCCATGGTCGGTTTTACTGTTATCCGGGAAGAGGACAGAAGGAAAGCCAGTTATAGTCTAAAAGCCAGATCAGGTGAAAATTCCTTATAATGACCAAAGACGGGACCTTGGCTAAGCTCTAAAATGCCACCAACGATGAGTGGAACTCACAAAACAGATCAGGAAAGGTCCTTGTTTTTAGACCAAATGAACACACTGCTGAAAAAGCACATTGGAGCTGTCGGCTCATCATTCCTTCTCCAAGACAGAGAGGAATCTGATTTAAACAAAAACAATGGGGGAAATTGATGGCATACATTTCATGACAAACATCAAGTCAGAACAAATTTATTCTTTACATAGCAACTTCTGTACTGGTGATTAATATGTCTGCTGCCACAGGTCATGCCATTAGAATGAACACAAATATGCAAGTATTAAATTATTTCAACAGCAAAGCAAAAGCTTTTCTGGAAATGGACTCTTGGATCACATACCTACCTATCCCACCTAAGTCCATGACAAAATGGTTTGGAGTCCACAGGAATTATTGCCCCACAGAGAGAAAGCTTATGAAGTAGGTATTTTAAATTCAAGACTGCAATTAACTTAGCTCAAGTTACTGTTTCAGGATTTATATCAACACAGAATTCTGGAAAAAGCCAGGATCAGTCTGCAGACTACATTTATTACTCTGCTATATGGGGTCAGTTATCCTGAAAAGACAAAGCATTCCTCTTCAAGCTGTAATCAAAAGGGGATGAGGGGCCGGCCCTGTGGCCTAGTGATTAAGTTCAGCACTCTCCGCTTTAGCGGCCTGGGGTTTGGTTCCAGGGTGTGGACATACACCACTCACTGGGAAGCCATGATGAGGTGGCGACCCACATACAAAATAGAGGAAGACTGGCACACACGGATGTTAGCTCAGGGTGAATCTTCCTCCGCAAAAAAAGAAAAGGGGGGGATACGAATGGCACAAATCTAGTTGAATTTTGGAAAGAAGATTAAATGACGTATTGCAAAATTGTAAGTTCTGCAAAAGATCAAGATCTGTGACTTTTAAACTAAAAATGAAGCAGGCAGTCTCTGCTTACTATTAAACAACAAATGGAAAGCCACAGCTTAGAGTTGGCAAAAATTTCAAAACTATACTTTCCACAAGATGTATTCACTGCTTTCTCAACTTAACTTCTCTGATTGCTTTTCTTGCCACAGCACCTACAAGCTATGACCTCTCTCTCTGGCAAAGAATGGATTAAATCTTATTTGAAAGGTTTTGTTTGGTTAAAAGAGTTAGCTATGTATTCCAATTCACCATTCTTTTTAACACTGTGATTAACACCTGTATTTTCTTTACCCATTTATCTGACAATTTCTGGAGCTATAAGGCAGGTACTGGTCTGTACATGTAGGTGACAAAGGACGAAAAATAAAGGGCTTATAAAAAGAGAGAAAAGAAGGGTTGAAGCTCTTGTAGACCCTACCACCGTCACCAGATCAAAGGAATGTTCTCTCTTTCTCCCTACTTTGCCAGAAATAGAAAGGAAGTCTGGCAGCCAATTGCACATCAGAATAATAGTGCTTGTTATTCTTTTTCAATTGACTTCATCACTGTAGGGGGAAAAAGTGAAATACTTCGAAATTGATCAAAAACATTACTGCTTTTTTTTACCCCCCAGTGGAAAACTAGGCATTGCCTGGTTGTCTGACTCTCTGGGGTCTCTGCGCTTTTCATTGTCTCTGAGCTATTTTACAACTCGGTAAGCTGTAGAATACTGATAACAACACAAGTGATTCTTGTCCATAGAAATGCAAATTGTTCTCAGGGGAGATGCAGTTGACTATTATTGCCCTATGGATATTGACCAAATTTACATGAAGTAAGCAAATTCATTTCAGCAATCCTGATTGCTGTGTATATGTCTGCTCTTTGGCTTCTCCTTTGAACTACCTGTAACATCTTACTGCTTTCCTCCTTAATTAATTAAGTAAAATATCTGGTAGATATTCATTTTAAATTTGTACGACAGTCATGATTATGCTCTATTTTTCAAAGTATACTTTAACATAAACAATGTTTTAAACTTTGAAGATAATACCCCAAAATCAAATTCGACATCCTCTCTTGAAAAACTAGAAGGTCTGGCAATCGTCGGTTGGCATGTCTTAATGGGATCAGTTAGTTCTAGGTGAGCAGTGGGTGCTCATTTGGAGGGAGCATGCACTCAGCTGTTTTCCATAGCCGCCATTAGCATTGAAGTTTGCAAACCCTACTTTTTACACATAATCAAGATGTTCCCCTTTTTGAATTTTACTTATTTTTAAAGGAAATCCTTTGCCCTTAAGGTACACAGAATTAGGCTGCTTACATTTGTCAATTTATGTGACAATAATCACCATAACTCTGCCTTCTCTTTTGTTTAATGTATGTATGTGTCTCCTCTCCTAATTCCCTCCCCTTACCATTGGCATCCCCTCTAGTGTATTTAAAAAAGTCCCTCCAACCAATATTTTATAGATTTATTTAGATATATGGCTCCTTAGAAACATTTATTTAGATCTACGGATTCTTGAAAACATATAGTGCTCTTCTGTATGTTGTTTAAGTTGCATGAATGGTAATACAACACATATCTCACTCTGTTTCTTCTTTTTTTACACGACACTGTTTTCAAGATCCATATGGCCACGTGTAAGTAAAGTTCATTACTTATGATGGTTGCAGAGCATTCTATTATGAGCAGATTTCTTCATTCTTTATTCTAATGATGGAATCAAAGTCACCTCCAACTATCTGCTACCGCAACAGTGCAGCCTTGAGCACCCTAGCATATATCTCCTGCAGGTCTGGGAGACAGACATGAACTTCTGGGTCTAATAGTATTCATATGCTTGGTTAGATTCCCCACTGCCAGATGGATCTGCATTAAATGGCAACTCTTCCACTGGCACTGGGTGAAGGCTCCAGATCCTGCCTTCCTTCCAATATCAACACAACATTTAAATTTTTGCCAAATTTATAGACTGTGAAATAGTCTCTTCTTTTCTGTATAAATTTGCATTTTCCTTCTTGTGATTTATTTTCTTATTTAAGGTGCTCTTGATATTAAGAGAATAGCAGCTACAAAAGAAGAGAGCTAATAAATGAAGAGATATAAAAGGATTACATTCAATAAATTCCTTTTCTTCAAGTCCACAAGGAAGGAAATAAAGAATCATTGGTTCAACCTTTTTAAGATCAGATCCTCAGAGATGTGGGCTATTTGGTTTACACATTGAAAGACAAACAAACAGAAAAACATATACATAATCTAAAAAGGGAAACAAACTGATCAAATATTTAACTAAATTTTCTACAACTAGCAACTAAAATTTAGATGTGGTTCCATTTGCCTATGCTGTATGTACTTACACAGAACACAGCTTATTTATGTCCATTTTACACAGGGCTGACTTCTCCACTAGTCACAGTGCTAAGGGCCCACAATACATTTAGGGGCTCAAAAAAATTTTAGTTTCTTTTGAAATAAAAAAGGAACTTTTAGGTCAAAGAAAATATTTTAATACATAATTTTTTATATTTTTATGGAAGAAGGAGCTCATGAAGGCAAATATACCTAGAGCCCATGACAATCATAAAGGGGGCCTGATTTGACAGGGCTACACAACTTTATTAATTTGAGTGGCTACAGATATATGTAGTTGTATATATTTACTCTTATGACATCATTTGTGATCAGAAGAGCAATTTATACTTACATAATTATTTTTATGGAAAATAAGTTCTAGTCTATAACTATGGGTGATAAAGTAGACAACATTTTCCAGGAATATTTTGCTCTGAAGCATGAAATCTGATTGTCTTGAAGGATTTATTGATTTTGGAAGCAACCATACCAAAAGGCTGGACAATTGACTCTTTCATAGATAGAGGACTCTTTTGACACTATTGTTCCAACATCAGTTAACATATGTTACGTTATTGCACAGCGTAGATACTATCCTGAATGTGCAAAAAAACAGCAGACTTGCGCCTTGAAACCTTGAAAAAAGAACACAGATGATCCCGTCTTGCATTCTTCCTTTTTGGGTTATTACCACAAAAATAAATAATACAGGAGCTCTGTGCGGTCGAATGTGAGAATAAAGTTGTTTATAAAAAGTAGACAGCATATGCATACTGTCATGATGAAGCATAAGTGGCCACTTGGAGGAAGACTAAATGCATTCTAAGTGTCACCTTGGAATACAGATGAGAATGGAGAATGCTTCAGCACTCTCTCTATCTTTTACATCCTTCTTTCTTCTCCCCTTTTCTACTCAGTCTATACAATGCTTAAATGTCTTCCATCTCAAATGAGATCGTGAATCTTCATCAAGTTACCACTCTTTTGTGTATCTTCCTTCTTAAACAAACCTCTTGAAAGAACTGTCTACACTCATTGTCTCCACTTCCCCACTGACTGTCCTCCCCTCTTTAGGCCAGTTCTGTCTGGATTTCCCCCAATAGTCCACCGATGAAGTCCAATAGTTTAAGAATTCCTGTACTTTCAGACATTTAGATTATCTCCTGTCTTTGGCTCTCTGTGCATGCACTGGGTATTTTTCTGAGATGAATTCCTGGAAATGGAATTGGTGGGTCAAAAGAACAAAAGTTTTAACAGATACTGCCAAAGTGTCTTCCAAAAGGGCTGAACTAATTTACATCTCTCTAATGGATCTCTTTGTAGCAATTGGAATTGGACTATTTTTTCTTTTGGAAACTCCCTACCCCACAGGATTCTCAAATTCTAGTGTAGATGCACATAATTTGGACAACTGGTTAAAAGGTAGATTTCTGAACCCCACCCTTGACCTTTTAACAAGCTTTCTGGATGATTCTGATACACCAGATAAGAGTTTTAAGAAACTATCCTTACCCCCTTGGCCTTCCTCCTGTCTCTGTCTGTCCAGTGGAGCTCTTCTTGCTATGCTCAGCCCTTAAACAGTACTGATCTCAGGGCTTATCTCTTTTCGCTCCACATAATGTCCTTGAATGACATTATCCACTCACACGGTTTAAATCACCACTGATATGCTGATGTATCCCAAAAGAATATCTCCAATTCCGACCTCTCCAGAGAACATCACACCCATATATCCAATTGGGCTATATCCATATGGATATTCCACAAATTCAAAGTGACCAAAGCTTGAGGCATCACCTTCCCCATGAATCTACTCTTTCTCTAACTCAGTTGGTGGTGACCACGTTAGAAACATTTTTATCTGCTGCTTCTCATTCATTTCCCATTTCCCATCTGTTACCAAGTCGTGCTGATTATACCTTCTCAATATTTCTCCAATTCTTTGCTACCCTCTCTACCTATAATTACTGCCCTCATTCATATCATCATCATATTTCTCACCTAGACTTTTATAATAGCTTTGTAACTGGTCTCCAGGTCTCCTGCGTTCTATCTTTCTCCATCTGATCTATTCCTCTCAGAGCCAGAATGACCTACCACAAAGGCAAATGTGACGAAGTTACTGTTTTCTCTAAAACCTCTCCATAGTTCCACTATTTAGCAAGGCATACAAGGGCTTCTTTGACCCCTCCACTCTCACCAGCTTTCTCCTTCTAGCTCTTCTCATCCTGCACTTTACTCCCACATAATACCAAGCTGCTTTATTTCCCCAACATAATATGCTGTTTCATGACTCCATGCTTATGCTATTTCCTTGCCTGGAAAGCCTGTCCTCTTTGTATTTTATTTTGTCCAATTAATTTTTATTCATAGATTAAGACTTAATTTAGGTATAATCCCTTCTTGGAAGTAGTCTTTGAATTCAGCTCGGGTAAAATGTATATCCTTTATATTCCATAATCACACATTCATATTTCCATCCTTCCTTCCTCCAACAAATGCTAACAGACTGATTACTATGCATGGGCATCATAATGAACACTGGGAACACAGTGGAGAATAAAATGCAATGGTCCTTGCTCTCACTGAAACATTATAGGACTTACTGTGTTACAGTAAAATGTGGTTTTATATCTGCCTCCTCAAATAGGCTGTAAGTTCTTCAAGTTAATGACAATGTCTTACTAATCATCTTTGTATCCTCATTCTTTGGAATAGGCCCTCAATTAATGTTTTGGACAAAAGTGGACAGTATTCACCCAAATGAGATGATTGTGACTTGCAAATTATCTGAAACTTTTTATTGGTATTTGAGATGAGTCCTGAGATCAGCTTTTTAGAAAATCATTTTAATCTTAGGTTGGAAAAGTTATTTTCCATAAAATCGTCTTATAGATAAACATTTTAATCAATTGTAGGGAATCCAGAAACATGCAAATCTGACTGTCTTTAGAGCCTTGGGAGAACTACTAGAACTATAAAAATCTACCTTTGAAAGGGAGGTTACATCTTCTTCTTTATCATGTAATTCAACAGATACTTGGACTTAAAAAATTTCCTTGTAGAAAAGAAAGCATTTAATTAAAATTTACAAGAGGAGATCTGTCGTCTCTGCTTTACTATGGTGGCTTATCAGAGATAGCTACAAATGTCCCCGAAGGAACTAAAAGGCCAAACATGAGCTGTATTTGAGTGTCAGCAACTCCCAGGGACAATGGAAAGCCTTGGTACTTTCATATGGTTTCATTTAGAGGCTCAAGAAGGGTTTGTCAAGTCAGCACACAGGGTTATCAGACACACCAGATGCTTCCTTACTCAGCGTATTCAGCGTGTGTGAAAGTATATTTTGCCGAATTAGACTTCTATAACATGAGATTTCAGGAATATGACTTTCGGTTCAGGAAAGCAGCATTTGGTCTTCTTTAGATTTAATTTTTTTTTAATGCATAGGTATTCCCTAAAGTATAAGGCCTACACAGCATTTTAAAGGTGCCTACATTCCATTTCAAAGAGATGGCAGAACATACATCATGTCAATGAATCAGAACACTGCCTCACACATTTCAGCCGGGGAGTTTACAAGAGTTCTTTGGATAGTAAGAGTAATGTAGCAGATGTTAGCACAAAAGAAAGAGCAAATGAGAGGTGAATTACAGGGTGACGAGGCTTGCATGAATCTCATTTGTTTAACCATCTGAATGGTACACTCCAGGTATTAAATGAGCTAGATACTATTGAAGACAATTTTCTGAAGAGCCAGGAAGGTGGTTTAATGAACTATGCCCACTTGAATGTCTTCATATCATCTTGCCTTTTCAACCAGCCATAGCTTCCTTAGCTGTTCTCCCTAAGTCTTGTAAAGTAATGCTTTGGATGATTATGACCTTGTCATTCCATTTTCTAGGTAATGTAACATCAGGGATTATTATATGATTAGTAATTTAATTAGCAGGTGTATTAGCAGAGATTCTTTTGCAAATTAAGAACTTACTCTTAATAATCACTCGACATCTAAAAAGCTGGCAGTTTGAGGTGTGCAAATTTAATCTCTTTACTTCCTCAGACCCACCCCAGTGGCTAGAAGCTGCAATACCCTTCACTTTCTAAAATGTTACTTGTCTGAAAACAACCATGGGTTTTCACAATGCTTTCAACGGCTTAACAACTTGATCAAATTAATGATGCAAAGCTATTGGTCCAGGACAGCTTCTCTTTTTTCGCCTATCACTTCTGAAACCAGGTGAAGCTACTTACTCTTGAGTAGAGAGTAGAGACTATAATTTAGAATAATTGCCAAGAATAATGGATAGTTCTGCCATTCATTTCTCATTCACTGGAGGTTTCTCCCTGTTCACAGATGAGAATTTCAGTGGACTGGTAGGATAAGTTAGTTTTAAAGCTCACCCACAGATCTGCTACCTTCCACCTACTTCTGGGAAATAACTGGATAGAGAATAACACTTAAAAAATATAATACTTTTGTGGCTGCAAAGGCAACAGTTGCCGAAAACTTTTCTGTTTTGTAGACAATGTGGGATTTTTTAAAACGCTTTAATTAAAAGTAATTTGTCTTATACTGTAAACATCAGTATAGTAAATACAATTCGGTCTTTCCATTTTAACAACTACATCAGTTTAGGAATACATAAGCCTAGTAGAACTGGTATGAGGAATAAAAAATTGATGATTTTTTTTTAAGATTAATACTGAATCATGAGTGAATCCACATGCTATACTTTAAGTATTATATCTTGGGATTTACTGACATCCTCTGCAGGTGTCTTATGTTTCTGATAACTAGGAAACAAGGAAAGACCAGAGAGATAGATGAAACTCTTTACAAGGAAGTTCAAGGTCAAAGAGGTATAATGGGACTTTGATGATCCAGCATCCAAGGCTAACAGATACCCACTCAAAGAAGCTAATAAAATAGGAAACTTATTGGAAGCACTCATACTTATCTCCTGCACCAGTGGTGTGCTGGAGCCAGCTCTCAAGAGGCTCCAGCAGGGGAGAGACTGTGCACATCTCTTCCCAACCCTATGTTCAATGACGTCCTGTTGGTAGCTTAAAATTGGCTAAGGTGGAAGTATTTACACCATGGAAATTAGCAAAGGCTATGGATCTATCTTTTGGGTTTTTTCCTCCAGGTACACCACTGTATTCTGACCAATCATAAGAGATGGAATCTGGAGCAGAGAGTCAGGAGTCAACCAAGATTATTCTTTCTGTAACTCTAGGACTTCAAAGGCTCTCCTGACTACTCTTGCTGCTTCTATTCTCCTTCTGCTGACCTTTTCGTGGATTTACATGGCTCCCAAGTTCCAATAGTCTATAGAGAAATAGAATAAAACCAGAGTCCCTTGTATCACCAGAATGACCCTTTTTATGTACTAGTCAGTCCACGTCACTCTCTGCTCAAGTCTTCTAATGGATTCCATCACATTCAAAACAAACTCAAAGTTCTTGCAGTGACCTAAAGGGTCCCTGATCTGACTCCCTCCTCCTCTCGGATCTCAATGTCCACCACTCTCCCCACTTGCTCCCCTTTCTTCTTCTTTCTTCTGCTGTTTCTCTGATGGCCAGGCATCCTACTGCCTTAGGGCCTTTATAAATTTTACTGCCTCTGTAGCGAATATGCACTAGGAAGACAAAGCGATATTGACTACAGGGGAATGATCGCACCAGGACGAGTACCAACCAAGGTTAGCAGTGTTATGAAACATGCGCCCCGACCGGGAGGCACAAGCAATGTCTAGAGAGTAAATGAGACTCACAAAGAGATGAGAACAAAGGAAACTAAGAGAAATGCTAAGGAACAATAAAACAATTATGTGGGTAACTATGCTACAACAAAGCCTTCAAACAGTCACAGGACAAATAAAAGCAAATTGGTCACTGTTAATGAGCCTCTCTCCCTTTCAAACAATGCACGGCACTTTGGAGAGAGTCACACAATTGTGGGATAAATCAAGCATAAAATTAGCATATATGAGGTTGACAAGTGTTGAAGAATTTGAAAGTTAATGGAAGAACATACTATAATTTTCCCTAATAAATATCAGACTTTTCATAGCTTACTGTAAATCATTATATAAATCAAGAAAAATATTTCTCAAAAGATATGAAGTAGGAATGAGATATTTGCTGAGATATTTTATTAGTACTTATTTGCCTACTTATAGAGGGCAAACAGTAACCATTAGCTATGTGCCTATTACAGAGTATTAAATTATATATCTATAACATTCTATATATCATAGCAATTCAATCAGATGGTGAAATTAGAAATGCCATATTATTGATGAAGAAACCAGGGTACAGAGTGGTTATATAACTTGCTGTGGTTCAATTAACTAGCAACTAGAGTTGCTAGGACTTGAGTATAAGCAGTTTACAACCAAAGTCCACTACATTCTGATTATTAAAAAATCATTTCTTAAACAATTGCAATTTCTTTAGCGTTTAAGGCCAAAGACTTCCTTAGGTGAGAAACTTCAAAGTTAACTATTTCTGTTTCCTCAGTCTCTACATTCCAAGTCACAGGCTCTCCTGCTCTCTGCGCATCCTTGTTACCTCCCTCTTGTATTACCACCCAGTCTCCTAGCTCCCGCCCTTTCCTGTTTCAGTCCATTGTACAAGAATACAGGTGCTCACCCTGTCTCTCCCTGCTCAGACTGTGCAAACAGCTCCTCATTCCTGTGTGGTCTGTGCATCAGGGCCCATCTCCAAAAGGTTTGTAACTGGCCCATGACAATATAAGTACAGTCACTGAGAGTAAGCATTTTAGTAATTTTTATAGCTATTTGTCAGAGTAATTTGTTGAAATTAATAATGAAAGTTTGAGCCTGTATTTTGTATGTCCTTTTTAATTTTATTTTTCTAGTAGTTCATTTTTATTACATTTTATACAAGTATGGGTATGTGATGAATTAGAAAACAAAAAGTGACTTTCACCACAGATAAATTGAGCAATACTTCTCTCCTGCAAGGTAACCAACCATCCTGCTTTCCTGAGACTGTGGGGGTTCCCAGGATATGGGGCTTTCACTTTTTTAAAACAGGGAGAGTCCCAGGCAAGCCTGGACATGTTGGTCAAACTACTCTACAGCCTCTAGTCTAAATTCCAAATTCCTCTGCTTGTCTTTTACAGTTTTTTTTTGATCTGATCTCCTCTTACCAGCCACCTTTCCTTCTTCCTTTTCCCAAACACATACCATTTTGTTTTCTGAAATTAAGAATTGTCAGTGAAAAGGCTCAAGGATAGAGGACACGATTCATCCTGGATGCCAACTCTGATCACAATAGTTACCACCCAAAGCATTGAGGCCTCGTCTGAGAAGGACAGCAAGGCAGCGCAGTGGCAGGAGCGGGGATTTCCGAGTAAGATGGCGGGCACAGGTCCTGTTCTACCTCCCTCCCATGCCTGTCCCAAGAAAACGACTTTCCTCTTTAATCCTGCTTACTCATTGTAACGGTTAATTTTATGTATCAACTTGACTGGGCCATGGGGTGCCCAGATAATTGGTTAAACATTATTCTGGGTGTGTCTATGAAGGTGTTTCTGAGTGAGAATAACATTTGAATCAGTGGACTGAGAAAGCAGACTGCCCCCTCCATTGTGAGTGGGCCTCATCCAATCCATTGGAGGCCTGAATAGAGCGAAAAGAAGTAAGGGAGAACTAGCTGTCTCTGCTAAACCTGTTTTTGAGCTGGGACGTTGGTCTTCTGCACTCAGACTGGAACATACCATTGGCTGGACCATTAGATCTCTTGGTTCTCAGGCCATCGACTAGGACTGGAATTATACCATTGGCTTTCCTGGATCTCCAACTTACAGATGACAGATTTTGGGACTTCTCAGTCTCCATAATCCTGTAAATTCCTTATAATAAATAAATAGATGATATAGATAAATATAGATACAGATATAGTTATAGATATAGACATACGCACAGACATAGGCATAGACATATCCTATCGGCTCTATTTCTCTGGAGAACTCTAATACACTCATCCATAGACTAATGTGGGTATCAAAAGGCTGTTGGGCAGATTATAGGAGACACTGTATAGAAAGCAGGTAGGCAAAGCACTGAGCATGTTACTCAGTATAATTAAGCTATTATTGCTATTTCAATAGAGATCAGTGATATTGGCCATGGATCCAAGGGCATGAGGAGGAAAGTGAGAAGGGATTGCATAGAAGGCATATATTTGTCTTCCTTGATTCAATTTGACAAAAATGCATGTTGATCATCATTGGAAAGTTCTCCAATTTACTATTTTGAACTATATATCTATATTAATTCCAAGTCTCAAATATGCATATTGTTGAAAATAAGTAGATTATGTCTCTCCTTTACTGCATGAATTGTATTGTACTGCATTGCATAGAATATGCAATATTGATAAATATCTTTTTGTGTAAATAAACAAATGAGACCTCTCATTTCATAGTTGTTCTAAAACAATATTGCTTACTCTTTGCGCACCAGATGTTACATTATTTTTTTCATGATTTTGTATTTAATTGATTTAGTTGATATTGATTTTATGTTTTTTGTTGTTAAATTTCATACATTCTAATTTACAATAGAATATTTCCTAACACTATGTAAATATTTTTGGAAGGGGGAAAGTTATTTTAATGAAACTGTGAAACTTTGTCCTGTCTATAAATCTCACTTTCAAAACCAAACTTTTGTATAAGGCTTTACGCCACAATTTTTGTCTTCTTGTTTCGTATCAGCATTTCTTGTAGGTCGTTAGGACGGTAGCTGCAGTTGTCACCAGTCTAGTCAAGTGTGAATCTTACATGTGGCACTTTCTATGGTTGGATGTAAAAATTCTGTAAAAAAGTTGAAGGTCATTCTTGCCATCTGTTCATTTTTAACTGTAGGAGAATATAAGCGTTCCTTTCAAAACAATGCTTGTGTTCTTTGGAAATTAAATAATGATAGGCTGGCAGTCTGCTAGCTTGGATTAGATATACCTGAGTCTTAACAATTTCAATGCTTAATATTATCAATTACTATATTCATATTAAAAATATTCAAACTTGTGTAGGATTCTGACCAATTTGCTTAGACTACGTATTTTTGTCCAAATCAACATTGAACTGGGTCATTTCCACTGAGTTCTGCCAGCTTTCAGGGGCACAAGTAAGATCTTTGGTGGCAGGTGGACCTGGATTTAAATCCTATCCTGTGCCGCTATGTGACCCAGGGTTATCATTCACCTTTCAAGTTTTCGATTTTAACATCTGTACAATGGGAAACTAATATCTACTGCAAAGGGATTTTATGAGGCTAAATGAGAGAATTATTTCTTAATTTACTCCAAAAATATTTATTTTCTACTAATCCAAGGCACTTTTCTAGATGCTGAGAGTTCAGCAGTGAGGAACAGTCTCTATTCAAGTATAAAACATGCTACATAGTGCTTAGCACACAGCAGATCATCAGTGTTGGCTTCCTTCCCTTTTAAAGTGCAAATTATTATATACTATATGGTCTTATGCATACTAGATTATACATAATGCCTTATATTATTAGCTTTCCTTTTTAAGTGATTATGTCCCATGTATCCAACTAGGTTATTTGAAGGCAAGGAGTATATTTAACAATTCTTTCTATTTTATACAATACCTGGCAGTACTGTGCACCTAGGGCATAATAAGGAAACTGAACTAATGCAATAGCCAGTGAATGACTGGCATTTTGTCTGGGGCAGATGGGGGAAGTGGGGGTTTGAGAGGAATAGCATCAGTCTAGCTCTGAACTTCAAAGGCAGGTTCTTTGACGACTTGACTCAGTTCCCGTGTTCTACTGGATACCCCCAGGTGTGCTTGCGGAAAAAGGATTGTTATTTTTGAGGCATGACCAGTAGAGAATATCCTCTATGTGACTGGCGTTTCTTCGCATACTCTAGCATGCAAATATTAATGTTTGATCTCAGAAAAAATTAAAAGCCTTAAGCAACACGACTATTTTTAAATGTCAGTCTCTTACTTCCCAACATATTTCATCACCACAGGATTACTTTTTTCTAAATATTTAATTATCAAATTAATTTCCCTTGGATAAGAGCTGGAGTAAACTTATTTTACAATTTTTCTCCCACTCTTTCATTTTTACGCATGCATGCACACACATATACACACACACACACACACACACATACGAGCACTTTCGCTGAATCCTAAAATTGAACACATTCTTAATTTTATTTTAGTCCCAGAGAAGTATAAATGATATTAGCTCAGTAATGTGCGAGCTTTTGTTTCCAGAATTTTTTGAGTAGGTGCATGGGTTTTTAATGTATTATAATTGAATCAGCATTTTGGTAGATATGTAAGAATGTCGTCAAGAATCCATGTAACTGTTCTCGTAAATGCAAAATAATTAATCCTCTGTTTCTAAATGTCCTAAAAGTAAGTTCAGGAGAGAACAAACATTGTGTGAAGGAAAGAATGTATAAGGTCTTCAAAAAAATGTACTTTCACTTAAACAAAAATGTGACAATCATTTAACTTAAACTCTATCCATTTTATTCATTTCTATAGCTCGAGAGAGATACTTTTTTTCTGAATAATTTAAGTGTAGAGGGAGGAAAAGATGGTCCAATTAAAGGACAAGAAGGCAAAACTATAAAATACATATATAATCATATCCAACATTATTCTCTTTGAACTACCAGATTTTGGGATTTTCCTTTGTGTAATAATCACAAGAAACTATTCACATTTTACATAGTTACAAATTGGGTCTGTAAAGCCACACTTATGTCCTCTACTGTTGACTGACACTTCCAGCTGCCACTGAGATATTGACACTTGCAACTTGATTTATCATCAACCTTCTTGCCATTGTATCCCCATCACTTTTTTCTTCGTCACTCTTACTGCATAAGTAGAGAAATTATTTTTGAATGTTTATTTTCCCTATTGCACTCTACTGCCCAATCTCATTGATTTTTCCTTCATTGAATCCTCAGTCTTTTCCTTGCCATCATCTGATTCAGAACCATGTTAGGCGATGCCTATGTGACAGCAAAATCTTATAATTGGTCTCACCGGTTTATACCCTTTTGTTTCAACCCTTCACTGGTTTATACCCTCTGTTTATGCTCTTACTGGTTTATACCCTTCATTCCAATACATTCTACACACTGTCACAAAGACCAAGCTTCCTAAACAACACTGTAACATGTCTTCGTTTTTCCAATCCTTCCTTGACCCCAGAAGGGCAGAGAGACACTCTACCACTGCTCCAACGTTCTACTAAGACTTTATTCTAGTATCTTATTGCCTTGAATACATTGAAAACAGTAAATTAACAAGTAGTGAACGCTTACTGCTTATGTTAGCACTGTTACAAGCGTTATTTCTTTTTACCAAAAATTCATTTTACTGACATATAATATACAAACAGAGAAGGGCACATAATGGTACAGCTTGATGAATTTTCACATGCCAAATGCATGTGTATAACCTGCACTCAAATTGCATTAGCTTTTTTAATCACCATGGCTATTCTACGTGATATACTGTAATCTAAGGGAGGTCAGTTATGAATGAATAAGCTTGCATTTAAACCAACCCGTCAAAATACAGAGCCTATGTTCTTAACGACATTTGTAAACATTACCTATATTTGATCCAGACAAATCCATATGATTATCGTCCACCAAACATTTTATACTTTTTTTTTGCCTCCACTCATGCTATTTTTCTAACCCCAAAATGTTCACTTTTCTTCTTTCTCCCTCCTTAACTCTCTCTTTCCTTCTTTCTCCTGCTTCTCTTTGAATAAGCAGACCAAACCTTTTTTCCCATTACCTGGCATATTTTGGCAGGATGGGGTAGCAGACAGAACCCAGGCTTCAGAGCTAAAGAGTTCTGGGTTCAAATTTCACCTGGGCCATATACTAGCATTTATTGAAAATCTCTGCATATTGTCCTCATGTGAAAAGTAGATTTAAAAATAACCACACCTTAGGGTTTCTCTACAACAAAAACAACAAATATGAAATACCTAGCACAATGCCTAGCGGGTAACAGATACTGACTAAAATGTGATTCTTACCCTTAATAAGGTTCCAGCATCTCTCTCTCCCTCTAATACCTCTGTTGGTTTCCACCCATTATTTGACTCTTATTCATGCACAGCATGGTGGACTGCCTTTATCTTTGTCCTATATTGTTATTGATCCCTTTTCTTCTAATTCAGCGTCATTTGTATGTATTCCCTGTGTTTCCAAATAGACAGTAAGCTCCTTGGAGGTAAGGATAGCACTTCATATTTATATGTATTCTTCATTAAAGACACATTCTGTAGCCATCCTATATGCATTTGTTGATTCATAAACGTCCCTGTTCCTGGCACACCAGTGGATGGAAAGGTCCTACATGACAGATAAAAATGATATCTAAAAGCAACCTGCACCAGATTTAATATTTTCAATAAAATTATTTCCCCAGCTGCACTGATATATTTATAGGGAAGAAAACAACTGACATGAATTGTGTTTCTTAGTTTAATTTAATTACCTATGTCATCATAGCTCTGGGAAGAAAAAAATAGTATAATATAATTCTAACTCACTAATTCCATTAAAAGAAAGAAGAATTCAACTTTCAGTGAAATAAAAATTCAACTTTCTGCTTTGAAAAATCCACAGGACTTGGTGCTGTTGTCTTTAAATTAATGATCTAACCCCTTGGCTATAAGAAGTAGTTATTGTACAGGTGTAAAAAGAAACAAAAGCAGCCATGTAGAGAAGAAATAACTGCATTCTTGGAGTGGAAAGTAATCAGCCTGGAAATGTAAGAAATCGAGTGGGAAATGAATGAGAATCTTAACAAAGCATCAATATACCAATTCTGGCCAATGTTCCTGCCCTTTTTGGCAGGCAGTGAGTGTCATAATTTGGAAAAAAAATGTTTTTTCTTTGAGATTTTTTTAAGGGGGAAGTAGTTTGAAAGCTGTTTGTGTCACGGAGTCGAGGTTTCTAGAAGCTGTCCCAGTGTTTATTGCTGATATTTTATGTGGCAGTGATAGAAAGAAAAGATATTACATTATAAATATTGGAACTATCACCCACTGCCTCCAGGAAGGAATCATTCTTGTTCTCTTGGTCAGCTCCTGAGCACTCCTGGATGGACAGAGTCTAGGTAAGAGGAAATGAAAATGAGAAAGGAAGTAGCAAGGATAAGTTGGTCTACACAATAAAGAGATTATCCAGAGAGCACAGAAGAGAAGATACAAGGGAGACTGAGAGGGAGATTTTGAGGACTTCAGAATTAAGGTAGAGAGAGATTTTAGAGCGGCTTATTGGAGTTTGAGAGATCATGAAAACAAGAGGGATGAGGAGAACTTCAACTGCTAAAAGATGTGAATGTATTCCCCCCTTTGCCAGCTTTGTGAGAGGCAAATATTATACCAGGGCGATGATCAATGCAAGTTTCACCAGCTGAGAGCCACACTCTACTTCAGAAAAGTTAAGAAACAAAAGAACATACTCCTTCTCTTGATATCCCCCTATCTCCCCAATGGCTTTAGGAGCTTCATCTTAGGTATCCGTTTTGGGGTAACTTAGTATAATAGCAGCAGCAGCCACAACAGCTGTTAATATTTATTGAGTACTTACTATATGCCAGTAGGAAATGAATGAAAATCAGTCTCTGGATCATTTAATTTTATTCTCGCACAAATATTTTTGTGATAAGTGCCATTATTATCCCCAAATGACACATAAGGAAACTGAGACTCATAGTACCTAAGTAATTTTCCAATAGTACATACACCAATTTAGGAGTGGGACCACTCCAGATGCCAAATCTAGAGTTTTAACTACTACAGTGTTCCATAAAACAAAAAAGCAAACTGTGAGATATATTCATTGAGCACTCACTAAGTGCACCAGAAACTACATTTAGCATTTTATCTCTTTTAATTTTTTTAGGAAAAAAAGTTTTAATTAATGTTCCCTGAAGTGTCTACTAGCCCCAATCACTAATGCAATTCAGTACCTAAAATCTGGTGCTTTGATTAAGTGTTCATCAAAATCTAAACCGTTTAGTGACATGAATGCTACTAATTTCACGTAAATAGAGCTCTAATTAAAAACAAAAACAGAGCAGGGGACTCTCACCTCTGGGAAGATAGAGCAGATGTATTTTTTTTACCACCAAATACAACTTAAAACCCTGGAAATTATATATAGAACAAACACAAGAAGACTCTGAAAGATGGTTAGGGAACTTGGAACCCAAGGAACAGCAGGGTGGGTTCCTATATATCCCTGGGTTTCTATATATCCCAGATAGGGTGCTGTGTAAGTCGGAAACATGGAAATGCCAAAGGGCACAGGCTAAAAACCCCAACAAAAGCCTGAGCTCTCTAGCCAAAGGACCAGGAAAGGATAGCTTAGCAAGACAGAAAACTTTTGGACAATACCACTCTACTCCAGCCAAACATCACAGAAAAAACTGTGGCACCCACCTACACCCATGCCAGCAAAGGCTGAGTGGGAGTCTGAACTTCTACCCTTTCCAGGCTGTACCAGGGTACTCCAACCCTCCCTGCCAGCTGGTGTCAGAGAAGGCTGAGTAGGGAGTTATGACTTTCCTCCCTATGGGACAGTAAGGAAGCCACCATCCCCTTCCTGTGACATCAATGACCACATGGGAAGCTTGGACTTTCACCTCCACCCAAGCAGTAATGAGACTACACCTCTACTCTCCACTAAGGCGATGTCAGAGGAGGCCTGGCACAGAGTCACGAATTTTACCACCACTTAGTGGTAACAAGACTCCTGCCCTCACTCATGACGTCAGTACAGGACACGTGGGAGTAGTAATGAGACACTCCTACCCCTTCCATCCAGGGAGCTGTCATATCATGGAACCTATTTGAGATTTATAATTCCCATCCTCACTGACCAGCAATGATGAGCCCATCCCTGCACTGGGTGTTAATGGAGACTGAATGGGGAACCTAGACTTCTACCTCCAACTGGCAATAACAAAACAGCAAGCCTCCTTCTCTGCCATAGCAGCGTAAAAGGAAGTCAGCTAAAACAGAAGGTTTAAATAAGATCCAGAGTCTGAAAACATAATACCTGAAATGGTTAAGTTTTCATCAAAAACCACTCATTGTACCAAGAACCTGGAAGATCTCTAACCAAATTTAAAAAAGATAATCAAGGGGCTGGCCTGGTGGTGTAGCAGTTAAGTTCGCTTGCTCCACTGTGGCGGCCGGGGTTCTCTGGTTTGGATCCTGGGACAGACGCACTGCTTGTCAAGCCATGCTGTGGTGGAGTCCCATATAAAGTAGAGGAAGATGGGCACAGATGTTAGCCCAGGGTCAGTCTTTCTCAGCAAAAAGAGGAGGATTGGCAGCAGATGTTAGCTCAGGGCTGATCTTCCTCACACACACACACACACACACAAAAAGACAATCAATAGATGCGTACCTTATGATGAGAGGAATGTTAGAATTATCTGACAAATGTTTTAAAGCAGCTATCATAAAAGTGCTTCAATAAGCAATCAAGTACACATTTGAAACAAATGAAAAATAGAAAGTCTCAGGAAAGAGATAGAACGTTTTAGCAAGGAACTAGGAGATAAAAAGAAAACCAAATGGAAATTTTAGAATGAAAAATACGATAGTGGAAAAAATTTTAAAACTCAATGGATGAGCTCATCAACAGAACGGAGGGGACAGAGCAAAGAATCAATAAACTTGGAGAGAGAACAATAGAAATTATCCAACCTGAAAAACAGAGAGAAAATAAGGAAACAAGAAAATGAACAAAGCCTCTTGAACCTGTGGGACTATAACAACAGGTCTAACAACCTCTCTTGTCATGGGAGTCCCTAAAGAAGAGGAGAAAGAAAGCAGGACTGAAAAAGTACTGAAAGAAGTAATGGCTGAAAACTTCCCAAATTTAGCAAAAAACACAAATCTAAATATTCTAGAAGCTGAGCGAACTTCAAACAGGAAAATCCAAAGTTCACACAAATACACATTATAATTATACTTCTGAAAACTAAAGACAAAGAAAAAACCATGAAAGCAGCTAGAAAGAAATAAATGTATTACCTACAGAGAAAACACCAATTCAAATTGACAGTTGATTTCTCATCTGAAACCACAGAGATCAGAAGGAAGCGGCATATTTTTCAAATGCTGACAGAAGAGCAATCAACCCAGAATTCTATATCCCTTCAGGAACGCAGAGCAAATCAAGACATTTTCAGATGAAGGAAAACTCAGAGAATTTGTTGCCAGCAGACCTACCTTAAAAGAATGGCTAACAGAAGTTCTCTAAACAGAAACAAAAAGGAAACTTAAAAAGAAAGAACCTTGGGGGGCCAGCCCGGTGGCATGGCAATTAAGTTCACGTGCTCTGCTTCAGCAGCCCGGGGGTTTGAGGGTTTGGATCCTGGGCGCAGACCAGCACACCACTTGTCAGGCCATGCTGTGGTGGCATCCCATATACAGTAGAAGAAGGTGTGCATGGATGTTAGCCCAGGGCCAATCCTCCTCAGCAAAAGAGGAGGATTGGCGATGGATATTAGCTCAGGGCTAACCCTCCTCACCAAAAAAAAAAAAAAAAAAAAAAGAAGAAGAAGGAACCTTGGAACCTCAAGAAGAAAGAACATAGTACGCAAAAATATAGATAAATACAATAGAATTTCTTTTCTTGAGTTTTCAAAATCATGTTTAATGTTACAACAAAAAAATTATAACACTATATTATGTTGTTCGAAATGTATTTAGAGGGAATATTCAAGACAATTACGTTATTGATGTGGGAGAGTAAAAGGACATAAAGGGCAATAAAATGTCTTCAGTTTATTGTAAATAGTAAATTGATGACACGAGGAGATTGTGATAAGTTATGTATATATAATGCAATACCTAAAGTAGCCACTAAAAAGCTATGCAAATAAATACACTGAAAAATACTAGAAATAAATTAAAATGCAATTAAGAAAAACATTCAAGTAACATACACGAAGACATGAAAAAGAAAACTGAACAAACAGATAAAAAAGTGGCAGGTTTAAGCCTCAATATATCAATAATTATTTTAAATGTAAGTGTAAATGGTTTAAATTCACCAGTTAAAAGACAGAGATTAGGGGCCAGCCCGGTGGCGCAAGCGGTTAAGTATGTGCGCTCCACTGCGGCGGCCCGGGGTTCGCCAGTTTGGATCCCGGGCACACACCAACGCACCACTTGTTAAGCCATGCTGTGGCAGTGTCCCATATAAAGTAGAGGAAGATGGGCACGGATGTTAGCCCAGGGCCAGTCTTCCTCAGCAAAAAAGAGGAGGATTGGCATTGGATGTTAGCTCAGGGCTGGTCTTCCTCACGAAAAAAAAAAAAAAGATAGAGATTGGCAGAGTGGATTTATAAACATTAGCCAGCTATATCCTATCTATAAGAAACTCACTTAAAAAATAGTAATATAGACAATTGAAAGTAATAAAATGGAAAAATTAATCAAAAGAATGCAGGAGTAGCTTTGTTAATATTTGATAAAGTACACTTCAGAGCAACGAATATACCCAGAGTCAGAGAGTAACATTGTATAATGTTACATGGGTCCCAAAAGACATACCAATCCTACATATGTATGCACCAAACAACAGAGATGCAAAATATGTGAAGCAAACACTAGTAGATTTGAAAGGAGAAATATGCAAATCTGCAACTATAGTTGGAGACTTCAGTGACCATCTCTCAATAACTGATAAGATAATGAGTTAAAAAATCAGCAAGGATATGGAAGAACTCAACACCGTAAACCAATAGGACAGAATTGACATTTATAGAACACTTCATAGAACAACAGCAGAATACACGTGCTTTTCATGTCCCCGGGGACATATACCAAGACAGACCATATCCTGGGGCACAAAACAAATCTCAACAAATTTTAAAGAATGGAAACCATGCAGAATATGTTCTCTGACTATCATGGAATCAAACAAATAAAATAACATTAAGATAAGAGGAAAAAAAAGGCTCCAGGGGCCAACCCGGTGGCATAGTGTTTAAGTTCCCACGATCTGCTTCGGCGGCCTGGAGTTTGCAGGTGCAGATCCTGGGTGTGGACCTACACACCGCTTATCAAGCCATGCTGTGGCAGGCGTCCCACATATAAAGTAGAGGAAGATGGGCACAGATGTTAGCTCAGGGCTAATCTTCCTCACCAAAAAAAAAAAAACTCCAAATACTTGGAAACTAACCAACACACTTCTAATAATCCATCAGTCAAAGAGAAAGTCTCAAAGAAAATAAAAAATACATTGAACCAAATGAAATTGAAAATATAGTATAAGAACACTTGTGGGACATAGCTAAAGTAGTGCTGAGAAGAATATTTGTAGCACTACATGCATATGTTAGAGAAGAAGAAAAATCTCAAATAAGTAATCTAAGATCCTATCACAAGAATCTAGAAAAAGAATAGCAAAATAAAGCTAAAGCAAGCAGATGGAGGGAAATAATAAAGATAAGAGCAAAACTCAGTGAAATTGAAAACGGGAATATAACAGAGAAGATCGATGAAACAAAGAACTAATTCTTTTCAAACACCAATAAAATTGGCAAACCTAACAAAACTAACAATGAAAAAAATATAGAAGACACAAATTTCCAATATCAGGAAAAAAACAAGAGTTATAACCATAGATAATTCAGACATCAAAAGAATAAAAAGTGAATATTACAAACAACTCACATACATATATTTGATCATTTAGATGAGATGGACCAATTCCTCAAAAAACATCAATGTACCACATCACATCCAATACAAAATAGATAATTTGAATAACACTATTACTATTAAGAAAATTGAATTCATAATTAAAAACCTCCCAAATGATGACTCTCCACGCCTAGATGGTTTAAATGGAGAATTCTACAAAATGTTTAAGGGAGAATTAACACTAATTCTAAACAATCTATTCCAGAAAATACAAGAGAAGGAAACACTTCCCAGTTTATTTTATGAAGCTGGTACTACAATGGTACCATAAATAGACAAAGACAGTACAATAAAGGAAAATGATACATTAATATTTCTCGTGAATATAGACAAAAATAAGTCTTAAAAAAGTTAACAAATAGAATTCAGCAATATATGAAGAGGATTATATACGATGACAGTGGCATTTATTACTGGAATGCAAGACTGGTTCAGAATTCGAAAAACAATCAATATAATCTATCATATTAACAAGCTAAAGAAGAAAAATTATAGGATCATATGAATCTATACAGAAAAAGGATTTGAAATAATTCAATAATTCTTCATGATACAAACTCTCAGAAAAAAATAGAAAGAGAGAGGAATTACCTCAACTTTATATAGAGCATCTGCAAAAACCTTCAGCTAACATATTTAATAATAAAAGACTAGTTTCTTTCTCCCTGAGATCAGGAACAAGGAAACAATGCTCACTCTCATTACTCTTATTCAACATAGTGCTGAAAGTTCTAGCCAATGCAGTAGGGCAAGAAAAGGAAATAAAGGCATACAGATTAGGAGAAATGAAACTGTTCCTTTACATTTATTTACAGCTGATATAATTGTCTATGTAGAAAATCACAAAGAATCTCCAAAAAGAAAAAGTAGAACTAAGAAGGGAATTCAGCAAGGTCACAGGATATAAGATAAGCATACAAAAGCCAATTACATTTTTGTGTATTAACAATGAATGCCTGAGCACCAAAATGTTTTAAAATATCATACCACTTACAGTTGCTCAAAGAAATGAAATACTTAGGTGTAAATCTAACGAAACTTGTGTGCTGAAAACTGTAACATTCATGAAAGAAATCAATGAAGATCTAAGTAAATTGAGAGATATAACATTTCCTGGATCAGAAGATTCAACATAGCAAAAATGCCAATTCTCCCCAAATTTATATATATTAATGCAATTCCTATCAAAATTGCAGCAGGATTTTTTTTTGTAGATATACGCTAGATTATTCTAAAATTTATATGGAAAGATAAAGGAAGCAAAGTAGCTAAAACAATATGGAAAAAGAAGAACAAAGTGAAAGGAAATATTCTTTCTAATTTCCAAATTTATTATGTACGTACTGTAATCAAAACCAAATGGTATTAGTCGCAGGATAAACATAAATCAATAGAACAGAATAGAGGATTCAGAAATAGACCATTCAAATATACAAACCGATTTTGACAAAGGTGCAAAAGTAATTCAATAAATAAAAGACAGCCTTTTCAACAAATGGTGATTGATCAATTGGATATCCATGGTGGGGGGGGGCAGGAGGGGGGCTGGGGGGCAGTGGAAAAAGAACCTGAATCTAAGCCTCACACATTATGCAAAAATTAACTCAAAATGTATTACAGAAGTAAATGTAAAACCATAAAACTTAGGAAAACATAGTAGAAAATCTTTAGGATCTTGGGCTTATCTAAGAGTTCCTAGAATTGACAGCAAAAGCATGATCCATAAAAGGAAAAAAATAATAAATTGGACTTCATCAAAATTAAAACTTTTACTTTGCAAGCAACCCCATTAAGAGGATGAAATATAATACTGCCAGGAAGGGAAAAAAAACAAGACATTTTTAAGGTCATTGTTGCAATGTGATATTTTGGAAAATTCTCAATTTAAGAT
Source organism: Diceros bicornis minor (assembly GCF_020826845.1). Taxonomy (NCBI): domain Eukaryota; kingdom Metazoa; phylum Chordata; class Mammalia; order Perissodactyla; family Rhinocerotidae; genus Diceros; species Diceros bicornis. Next base: position 80,283,398 of record NC_080741.1, on the reverse strand, counting down.
AAGGAGAAAAAGATATTTCATCCAAGGCTCTCAGTTGCCTCAAAACCTAGAAGTTAGTGTCTTAGTCTTGAAAGGAAAATTAGCTTTCTTTTGTTTGCTTAACTGGTAAATGGCAAAACAGGAGAGTATTTTTGGTGCCCAATCCTGCCTTCCAAATAAAGAAACTGAGGCCCAGAGAAGCCAAGTGGCTCCCATTTATTGACTGAGCCAGGACTAGAACCAAGATCTTCAACTTGGGTTCATTCCACTGTAGCACACTGATGTGATTAGTATAGGATTTGTAGCGTTTCATTTTGATGATGCTGGATGACTCGCAAACTGAAGGTACCCCTTTTCAATTTACTAATAACAAAAGATTCCTATATTTGACTCCAGAGATTTAAAAAAGTGACTCAAAAAGTCATCTGATGCACAGAACGGGAGAAAATATTTACAAACCACATATCTGGTCAGAGACTAGTATCTAGAACATGTAAAGAACTCTGAAAACTCAACAGTAAAAGAACACACAATCTAATTCAAAAATGGGCAAAAGATACAGAGAGACAATTCACCAAAGAGGATATAGAGATGGCAAATAAGCACATGAAAAGATGTTCAATATCATTAGCCATTAGGGAAATTCAAATTAAAACTGTAATGAGATATAACCATACACCTGTTAGAAAGGCTAAAATAGTAGTGAGAACAACAAAGGCTGGTGAGGATGAGGAAGAACTGAATCACTAATAAGTTGCTAGTGGGCATGTAAAATGGTTTGGCTACTATGGAAAACAGTTTGGCACTTTTTTTGATAAACAAAACATGCAAGAAACATATGACTCAGCATTTGCACTCTTGAGCACTTATCCCAGAGAAATTAAAACTTATGTTCACACAAGTTCTCGACATTAATGTTTATAGCAGCTTCATTCATAATAGCCCAAAACTGGAAACAATCCAAATATCCTTCAATGGCTTCTGTACCCTGAAATTCTACTCAGCAATAAAAAGCAATGAACTATCAATACATGTAGCAACCTGGATGAATTTCCAGAGAATTATGCTGAGCGAAAAAGGTCAATCCCTAAATAGCATAAACTGTATAATTTCATTTAACATTCTTGAAATGAAAAAAATCACAGAAGTGGAGAACAGATTAGTGATGGCCAGGTATTAAGAAGGGGGTGGGCATGGGAGGGAAGTAGTGTTGCTATGAAAGGCAACATGAGGAATTCTGTTTTAATCATCTTCTCTTCACCCCATTAGTGAGGGACAGATTCCTGCTTTAGGGTTATGCAACTGGACAAACACTCGACACTCAACACCAAACAAATGAGACTGCCAGTAGTTTATTGGTTCATATACTCACACCTGGGGAAGGAGGAGGCTGCGCCCTGCGGGACCACATGGGGATTGCACTTGGGAACACAGTAAACAACTAGAGCCTGTTGGAGGGAGGCTTTGTAGTATCAGGAAGATGAGGTGACCCTTGGTTCCCATGGAAGGATGTGATTGTCTTATTTGAATAAGTCTGTGGGTTACCAGGGAAGTGAAGCTCACCACTCAAGGTTAAGCAGGAAAAGTGTCTGGTCTCCATGATAAGGAGGGTTGTATGGTTAGGGGACCTTATCTGCAGGAGCAGAATGGGAGAGGAGCTTATGGTTTGGCCACTCGAGGTGCTCTCCGTTTTCCTGATATGAAAGCAACGTAATATTGGGCTTACATGTTAGACCCTAAACCATAGATCCTTATGGCAAAGGAAATTTTCTGTATCTTGACTGCATCAATACTAATAACCTTATTGTGATATTGTAGCACAGTTTTGCAAGATATTACCACTGGAGGGACTGGGCAGTGCAAACAGTCAGCAGAGTGGTGGCTTAGAAGAGGAAGAAGTATTTGCAATCACCTGGACTTATTTCAGAAAGAAAAGAGTTGGTTCTGAAAAGATTGGTAGTACTTGAACAGATAGCCTCCAAAATAATGTGAGACTGCAAATCTCAAAAGACTGTTACAGAATTTAACAATTATTCTTTATATGCATTTGTATACCATCTATTGTCCGTTGTTTTTTCTATGCAATTTAGGATGTGAAAAGAGATAGAAGACATGGTCCCCACTCCTGAGGACGGTCCAGCTCAGCAGTTTTTTTAAGTACATCTTTTTTTTTTTCTTTTTTTGTGAGGAAGATCAGCCCTGAGCTAACATCCATGCTAATCCTCCTCTTTTTTTGCTGAGGAAGACCGGCTCTTAGCTAACATCTATTGCCAGTCCTCCTCCTTTTTTTTCCCCAAAGCCCCAGTAGATAGTTGTACGTCATAGCTGCACATCCTTCTAGTTGCTGTATGTGGGACGCGGCCTCAGCATGGCCGGAGAAGCGGTGCGTTGGTGCGCGCCGGGATCGGAACCCGGGCCGCCAGTAGCGGAGCGCACGCACTTAACCGCTAAGCCACGGGGCCGCCCCTGGCTCAGCAGTTTTTAAACATATATGCATCAGAGAAAACACAAGGCAATGTAATCCAGTGTAGTTCTGGCCAGTACAATACAAAAGTACTCCCTGAGGGAGAGCGAGTTTAGGTTTGGGTGTACTTATGCAGCAGGCAATGGAAAATGCACAGTCATAATAATAGAATTTGAAGATGCAGAGAGAAAGGGAAATGAACAGACTTTGAGGTATAAATAGATACAGCAAAAGGTGCACAAATATAGTGTGTTCAGCGACAACAGCCAAAACAGAAATTTCTTTGCGGAGTATAGCTCAGTGGCTAAGACATTACATTCTGTCATTGAACTGCCTAGGTTCAAATATTGATTTTTGCCCTCTTACCAGCCATTTAACTTTGGGCAACTTACCTAACCTCTGCAAGTACCATTTCCTCATCCTCATTTCTTTATAGGATGGCTGTGATATCCAGATGTGAAAATGGGTAAAAAGGGTTTGCCACAGTGCCTAGCATATAACGTGCAGGTGAGAATTGTTAAGGAAAATTTAAAAGTCGCATAGGTGTGATAGGACCACATAATTAGAGGTTTAAATTTTCAGGGTCAGGAGTCTCAATTTGGTAGGTCCGGGAGGCCAAGGGGAGCCATGGAAAGTTTTTCGAAAGGGTTTACAACCCATTAAGTAAAATATATTGATTGAAGCAGTTATTGATATGCTCGAACCTTCCCTCTGCTGCTCTTCACAGTCACTCTTTGATCCAGGCATTGCTGTCCCCATTTCACAGATAAGGAAACTGAGGCTTAAAGGCAGTGAGTTACTCAATTTCACACACCAAGAAACATGAGCGCCAGACTTCTAACTCCGGGTCCAAAGCTCTCCACCAGTCAGTGGTTTGCATGGAGTACATAACTACAGTGTGTTGTTGACGGCTGGCCACACCTGAAAAAGGGGTAGGTTTCACAGGAGCCGAGAGGACGAGAGGTGCGCATTTGAAGAAGTAAGTGAGTATGCAAAAGTTCATTATTCCATATCGTGAAAGTAATTGTTTAAGAAAATTAATCATCTCGTAGAATAAAAGCTGGATGGGGGAGAGGTTGAACGGTGACCATAATAACACAATAATCCGAGAATATAAGGAAAATCTCTCCCTTGCTGTTGGTGGTTGGAATGGACGGAAAAAACAACTGGAATATGAAGGAAGAGTCTATGGAGAAATCAATGTATATTTTGAGGCAGAAGTTTTAAATCTTAGAACAGTGACCTCTATATCCTTTGATACTTTATATACTGATTAATTAACCTGTCTCCTTCCAAAATGTCCCCCCACATTAAAAACCACCTTCAATGTAATTAGGAGGGGCCAAGGATCCTAAAGAATTTTTCAAACTATAATGATTATTCTGAAATGTTACTGTTATTTCCCCTTTGCACAAACGTCCTAGACACATACAATTTTTTGAGAGGTTCTTTGTCTGATTTTCTTTCTCCCCAACCATAAATTTGCAAGGAGAATGGTAATTATATGGTAAACATTTGGCTTTGCCATTACTGCAAATAGTATTACAATTTTCTAATGATAAGCCTGAAATTTTCCGTGAAATATAAACACAATCAGCTGTCAAAGCCCTTTTTAATTCACAAAGAATTAGAAAAAAGCGTTCTTGGATTTTTCTCAAGAACAAAAAATGGTATTGTGATAGTTTTGTTCCTCATTTCGGTCTTTTAATGAATATTGTCTGTAATTCCCAACTCTGAATATTACTGAGTGATCACATTTTTCTTGTCTTAATTTATAGGTGAATTCTTTTGTTTGACAATTAGAATTATAATTACCTGTAATTTCAAAGCTTAGCTTTGATTTCTAAGAAAAGGAGCTACACTAAGATTTAGAATAGCACATGGATAGTGAAGTGAAAGTAAAAACAATGTGATCAAATCTAGAACAGACTAGAAAACAATTTAAGCTCAAAGAGCCAAATTAGTTGTCTAATAATCATAGAACTAGTTTCTCATTTTGACAAAACTTATTTTACTTTTAAATTTCACTGACATATATGCAAAAAAAATGTGCTTGGTCTCTTAGACGTAAGAGGGCTAGTCCCACTGACAAGATATTAGAATTTCTGTATATGTAACAGGACACAAATTAATTGGGAAATGTTCACAGTCTTTCCACCCTCCTTGAGGCCTCCGCAGAAGGTCTTGTAATTGGCACAACTTGTCCTCTCCCTTCTTTTCTTTCCTAAAGAGCAGATATCCCATGCCACTGTAGAGAAGCGAGGTCAATCTGTAAGATAAAGGAATGGATTGAGAGGGAGCATGGGAGAGACCTAGAAAGGACTGGATGTTATAGGGATGGGAGAAATTCAGAAAAATTTATGGAAAGAGACACTTCTCAGCACACGTGATGAAAGTGGGTAGGAGAGAAAAGGAAATGTTAAGAGTCTCCATGGAAAATATTCCTAGATCCTCTTTTTGTAGGATTGCCAAATATATACTTATATATATGTATAGGTCATATATATATATATTGACATATATATGATGTATGTATATATGTATATATATATATATACACACATATATATACATATATATATGATGTTGTGAGATAATAGAAAATATATACGTTGATCTCTGCTGGTGGTTCCTGGCACAGAGCTCCTGAAACCTTTGTAAATTCCTAAGTGGTAAGAGCACTGGGAACAGCTTTTGCTCTAATGAAGTGACTCTGGGAGGGCTCCTGGATGGGGGCTGGTCACCAGAAAGACCAAGCCATGATGAGAAGTTTGAAATTTTCAGGCCCACCCCTTATGCTCCAGAGAGGGGACAGGGGCTGGAAACGGAGTTACTAGTTGAACACGGCTACATGAGGAAGCCTCCACAAAATCCCAAAAGTACGAGGTCTGGAGATCTTCCAGGTGGGTGAACACATCCATGAACTGAGCGAGTGATACACCTCAGCGCCATGGGGACAGAAGCTCCTGTGCTTGGCACCCTCCCAGACTTTGCCCTATGTATCTTTTCATCTGGCTGTTCATCTCTATCCTTTTTCATGTCCTTTAATAAACTGGTAAACATAAATAAGTGTTACTCTGAGTTCTCTGAGCCACTCCAGCAAATTAATTGAACCCTAGGAGGAGGTCATGGGAACCTCAGATTTATAGACGAATGGTCAGAAGCACAGGTGACAACCTGGACCTGAGATTGGCATCTGAAGTGGAGTGGGAACAGTCTTGTGGGACTGAGCCCTTAACCTGTGGGATATAACGCCACCTCCAGGTAGACAGTATCAGAATTGAGTTATATCGTAGGATACCCAGCCAGTGTTGTGGAGAATTGCTTGTTGGGGGAACACGCCCACACATTTGCTGAACGGAAGTGTCAGAAGTGAAGTGCTCTGTATGAAAGGTAAGGAGGCACACGGGAGAGAAGACTGGGTCTTTCCTAATACTGATGTCCAATTAATTTTGAATTTCAGATAAACAACAAATAATTTTTTACTTTAAGTAGGTCCCAAATACTAGGTTATCCTCTTCCTTCTTCCTTCCCTCTCTCCCTCCTTCTCCCTCATCCTTCCCTCCTTCCCTACTTCCTTCCTTCCTTCCTTCCTTCCTTCCTTCTTCCCCTGGCAGCCTTGCTTTATATTTTTGTAGAATTGAAAAAGGATGGAGTCTCTCATGTTAAGGCACTAAAATGGAGCCAGGCAGACATGAAGAGGAGAGGAACAAATTCCTCCTTCAGATGAACTGTTGAACTCATTAGATGCCTGAAATGCAACTGCAAGTCTTCTCAAGGAAGAAAAGATTATTGGGACAGAGACCTCATTTCTGTCAAGGTCATCTTGAACATTCCTAAATTTTAATGGCTTGTTTCAATTGACCCTCACCCCATGACTACCTTGTGCCTGGAATTTGTTAAAAGACATTCAGATGGAGAAAGACAAACACCGTATGATTTCATTCATGTGGAAGATAAACAATCACATGGATAAGGAGAACAGATGAGTGGTTACCAGAGGGGAAAGAGGTGGGAGGAGGGCGAAAGGGGTAAAGGGTCACATATGTATGGTGACACATAAAAACTAGACTATTAATGGTGAACATGATGCTGTCTATACAGAAACTGTAACCTGGAATTTACACAACGTTAAAAGCCAATATGACCTCAACAACAACAACAAAAAGACATTCCTTTCCCTTTTCTTCTTTGCTTTTGTTAGACATAACTATAAAACCTTCCCTCTCCCTTCAACCTCCGGAACACAATTCAAGTGCTACTTGAATCTGTGTTCCCAGGCTGCAGTCCTAACAAACCCTGAATAAACATCTTTTTGTTTAAGTCTATCAGAGTCTACTTCATAAATTGTCTACATTTTCTACTAAGGAATGGATTTTTTAAAAATGACTTGAGCTATTGGACTAAATGTCATTGATATGGCCCTATTTGGGGATAGGACTAGGTGGATCCAGGCTCTACCCTGTCACATTTCCCACAATAGGCATCAGGGTGATGTCTTGGGAACTTTCTGAAAGTTGAGGAGAACCTGAGTTTTAAATACCTTGACTTTGCTGCAATAGACCCTTGGCACTGAAAGATCTGAGTGTTTAAGCATGAACAAGAGAATAATAATAACTTAAGAAAACCTCAAAAATTTACGAAATGTAATAATCTGTTCCAATAAAAATGATTGCATGTTTTACAGGGATTTTATCCATAATTAAAGCAATCATGGAAAGAACCAGATGTGTATAGTAAGGTCGGCTTTAGTATAATTATTTGCTATCTTATATTTGGCTGGAATTTTTAAAAACAAAGCTCATTCCCATAGCAGAAGAGAGAAGAATTGTGCTATTGCAATTTCACATACCTTATTTTAAAATTTAAATTTGAGGCAGAAATTATATACACAAAGCTATTATTTGGCTGTCTCTGAGTCTGCAGAAGACAGAGAGAACTCTTCATGCAACATGGGGCATGACTGCCTTCAGATAGGCGCTATAATTAGTCACAATAACTTTTTTCCACAGCATTAGAAAATGTAAAGTATCCATACTATGAGCTGTCAGCCTCAGCTGTCTGTATGTTATTATTCTAGTGGAGTAAACAGATAACTGGTTAAAAATCAAAGTTGAGGGGCCAGCTCAGTGACACAGCGGTTGGGTTCGCATGCTCCGCTTCAGTGGCCCAGGGTGCACGGATTCGGATCCCGGGTGTGGATGGATGCACCACTTATTAAGCCAGGCTGTGGCAGCATCCCATATAAAGTAGAGGAAGATGGGCATGGCTTTTAGCCCCAGGGAAAATCTTCCTTAGCAAAAAGAAGAGGATTGGCAACGGATGTTAGCTCAGGGTTAATCTTCCTCAAAAAAAATAAAATAAAAAAATGAAAGGTGAAAGGTTTTCTCTTTTTCTTTTTAAGTTTTGCTAATCAATTTCTCTCCCAGCCCTCACTCTTAAAGGTCTTACCTTTCCAATATTTTGCTTACAAACCTTCAACAGCCCTTCACTGAACTTTGGATAGGTTCCATGTGCTTTTTATGTCTGAAAAGGCCTTTTGTCACTTGGCTCCTGTTATCCTCTCTAGCCCCAAACTCATGATGGGCAGCTTCTCTGAGATGATCCCCTACTCCCTCTCAGTTAGGGAACTTTGTACATGGTGGTCCTTCTGGGTGGAAAACACTCTTCTCCACATCCCCACCCCTACTTGACTAACTCAGACTTATTTTCCTTGTCTCGGCTTGGACACCACTTCTGAGATGTCCTCCTTAACCAAAATCGATTGGGTAACCCTGCGATTAGCTCCTGCACCTACTGACCTTGTATTAACCATAGCAATTATTACACTCCATTGTAAATGATTACTTATTTATATGTCCTACTGGACAGAAAGTTCCTTTAGGATTGAGCCTTATAAACAACTTTATTGCCAGGATGTAGCACAGTCTCCTTACAGGATGGGTCCTCAATAATTGTCATTGAATGAATGCAGAGATAAATGTTTGTGCTGCTAGGAGTTTAATTTGCTATGGCAGGCAGATTTTCCAATGGCAAACTGGTTGCATCAGCAATGCAAACAACAGCCGTTCCAACGAGAAACCACTGAAAATTGCTGCAATTATCAAAAACAGGTGGAATTCAGGCATCTGCTTTTAGTACAATCCGTTCTCTTTGAAAAATACTCACAGAAAAGTGGTTCACTTTAGATGCAGCCAACTATGCTCAAACCTGTGTCACACATCATGTCTTTGAAACTGTATTAGTCTCTGCCATTAGTGAATATGAAGGATACTACCCTCTCTTAAACCCTCCCCTTTGGGAAGCCTGGTGGATGGCTCAGATCTCTGCAATCCATCAATCAGTGAATGATGCAGTCCATTTTTAATCTCAAGTCATACTCCAACACCGGCCATGGCTACATAGTCGATATTTGACCATTTGAAGCTTAAATTGTTTTCCAGGTTGATAACTGTTCAGTTGGTCAATTGCCCAAAAGACAATCCCATTGACTGTCTTAATAAATAATTGAAGTTATATTCTAGAATTTTTTTTCAGTCTTTTGAAGGCTGAATCAAACAAACCAATTAAAATCTGCTCATTTGCTTGGCGATCAAACTGCCAACATCTGCCTTAAGTAACCACACAGATTCAGACGACAGTGGTGGGCCAAGGTGAAAAATTTGACGATTTATGTGTGTTTCCAAACAGGGGAAGACAGTGGAACAGAAAATGAGATGGGTCCAATATTTGTTTGAATCTGATTTTGATGAGAACAAAATGGGAAAATCAAAAAAGTAATTTCAAACTCTCTTTTTAAAATAAAAGAGTATTGGGGCTGGCCCAGTGGCACAGTGCTTTAGTTCACGCACTCCGCTTCAGCGGCTCGGGGTTCACGGGTTCGGATCCTGGGCGCAGACCTATGCACTGCCCATCAAGCCCTGCTGTGGCATCATCCCACATACAAAATAGAGAAGGATTGGCACAGATGTTAGCTCAGCAACAATCTTCCTCAAGCAAAAAGAGGAAGATTGGCAACAGGTGTTAGCTCAGGGCCAATCTTCCTCACCAAAAAAAGAAAAGAAAAGAGTATTATCTCCCCTGCTCTACCCAATTATTAATAGCTTAGCATTATACATACTGGTTACAAGTACTCCAAGAGTCAGGACTTATCCTATATTGCTCTAGTTTAGCAATAGGCATTACAAATACAACCATCATTTGTGGACAGCTTAGACAATATTGAGCAAGTTTAGCAGTTCTCATGATTTACTATTATTTTGGGGGCAAGATGTACTAGATTAGTGATTAACTTATATTATTGCTTCTTGAGTGATCTGGGATATAACACCAGTGAGTTTAAATACCAGCTAGCTACCTTTAAAGTGCCTGGGGAGTTGAAATAGCTGTATCTCTGAGTATTTGTACCAAAGAGGATCAAGCTACTAGATTTGATATAAGCTTTCCCATTTATCCATTTTGTTCTGAGTGCTACCCATTTGAAAGCTCTGCAGTGTTATTTTAAAGCAGTTATGAGAATTTATTAGACACTGATGGAATATGTTGGGCCAGATATAATGGGAAAAAAATACCCAGGCTTCACTTGGGCTATTTTCTTGGGCTTTATAAAAGAAATATCGAATAGTTAATATTGTCTTGGTATTTAATATCTCATTCTGGGGAACCCTGGACATAATCGATCCTTTTGTCTTCATTCGATTTACGTTGTCTGCTCTCAGAGTCTGTTGAGAAAATACCAAATACCAATTATAAATAGTCTCGTTAATTCATAAATATGGCCTCTGAGCCTCCAAATTTTCAGCCATTTTGCTTCTATGAAACAAAAAACTTTCAACCTACACTGAGTCACAGTGTCATTTTTTTAAACATTTAAACTATCTCAACGTCTGACAGATGTATAACACAAAGCATTTAAAAGGGAAATGTTTTACTTAAGTAAGTTACAATGCTACAAAACACTGTCAAAACACTACAAAACACTTCACTTCAAATCACCGACTCTTTAAAGAAAATCCTAGAATACATAACTTCCCAAAACATCAACTAATCTTTATTTTGGGTTGGTTAGTAATTGCCTAGGATGTGATATTCTTTCGGGGTGATAAAATCCAAAAGAAAACAACCAAAAACTGGCTGGAGATGATCCATTTAGCACCCATTTTTATTGCTAGTGCAACACTGGCCAGAGGTATTTGGAACAGAAATTTCTCTTGGATAGGCCAGATGGAGAACAGCCCTATATCCTAAAGAGCTCAAGTTTGGAAATCTTAACTCTCCTCACTTCCATGATCTTGATTTGAAACAAAGCAATCAAATGCAAATACATTTCTCCAAATGGTCAGGGGGCCTCCTTCGTTGACTGTGGGCATCACTTGTGTTCAGAAGCCTCAATAATTACCATTTATAGACTTCAGGGTTAGAAACCTGCAGCCTTCACTTTCTTTCAGCTCTAAAATGTAGGAATAGCATAAACGTATTTCTAATCACTTTACTTAAAAATGTAACCCTCCCAACTCAATTCATCTGTCTCTTGCTGAATTTGATTTCCTCCATAGCATGAGGGACGATCTGACCTATTAAATAGTTCACTTATTTATCTGTCTCCCAAAACTAGAATGTAAGCTCTAACTGACATTAAGGGAAGGGATTTTGTCTGTTTTGTTCACTGCTTTATCCTCAGAATGCACACAGCAGACGGACCTAGTAAATAGTTATTGAATATAAATGAATGAATATGTTTACATATTCATCATCATTGTTTCATTCATCAAACAATAAGCTACTAATTAATAAAGACTGTCAAGCAAAAAACAAATCAGGACTCAGGGGAGGAGAGATTTGATTCAAAAATACTATTGCAATGTGGGGAAGGAGAGGGAGTTAGGGAATGGGGGCTACTGCAATAGAGAGAACACCCCTATCATAAGATCTGGAAGCATCTCAAAGGACAGGGAGAAAGGGTTGTCTCTTAGGGAGGAGTAAAGGAGGTTAGAAAGAAGTGGTGTGGGGGAGGGGGATAAGTAGGTGCTGGCTTCAGATGCTTCATCAGGAATGCTCTCCCCCAAGGTCAGCCAGCTCTTCACAGGGACCATTAGGAAGGCGCCTTCTGCTTTCCAATACTGGCAAGCACGGATCAACATCCTGGGGCCTCTGAGAGGGAAGAAGTCTGACTAAAGTTTGGTCAAGTCAAGTTAGTGGGTATTCTGTCCAGATGGGACAGTGGGGGCAAACAGGTCAACTAAGCATTAATGACACAAAGAATGGGAGTTTGGAAAGTGTGTGTCTGGTTTTGTAAATGAGGTGTGGGGGAGGGCATCTACATATCTTATTTCAGTGATACAGGGAAGTGTGGTTCTCTGCAGTAAGCCATTTCCCATAGCACAAAAGGGTGGAGAGATTTCTTGACTACTGCTATTTTCCAGGAGCACAGGGCTCAGGTAAAGTTCAACGTTGTCAAGGGGGTTATTTCTACGCCATCACCAAATGAAAAAAGGTTATAAGTATAAAATGTAATGAAACAAGAAATGACAAATATAGAAATTGTGCTGTACACCCCGTACACCAAGTCCATCATGTTATATTTTTTCCCAGTTCCAGCTCTGTCATTTTAGTAGATGTTGCCTCATTCACACATTTGTCATACATACTGACTACAAAGACAAGAAGAGTGGAAATATTGTGCAAAATTCTGTCTGTAGCTCCTCTCCATGAGCATATGCCCCAAATGAGTGGGAGATGGGAAATGTGACTGGATTCTTCTTCTGTTTGACGGTGCTAATTGTGATTCTACTATTTACAGAGATTCATATTTTTCATATATGATGAATCTCATGAACAAACCAACTACTTTTATGTGGTTCGTCCATCTTAGCGAATGGCAGATTCACATTTTTAGTTGCTTAGGCCCCAAATCTGGAGTCATCCTTACTCCTATCTTTTGCTCACATCACATATTCAATCCACCCACAAATCCCCTCTAAATACATTCATAATCTGACCACTTCCTACCACCTCCACTACCTCCCTGGTCCAAGGTCATCAGCTTGATTTTTACAATCATCTCCATCACACCAAGCATGTTCCTACTTCAGGGATTCTGCCCACTCTGCTCCCTCTGCTCAGAATGCACTTCCCCCATCATAGTTCTCTCCCCACATCTTTGGTTCTTGGCTCAGACGTCACCATATCAGAGGGGTCTTTCATGTCCATCCTACATAAAATAGCCACCTCCGCATTCCTCAGCACTCTCTTACTGTGCTTTATCTTTCTCCATAGCACTAACCACCACCATTCATTTGTTCATTCATTCATTCATTGTCTCTATCACTCTATCATAGGATTTTTTTGTTCATTGCTGCATCCCCAGCACCTAAAACAGTATTTGTCATGGTCTAGGCATTTAATAAATTTTTTGGATGAATAAAGGATTTATAGTTTCATGAAATTTAAAGTTATTTGTACAACTCGCTTGCTCTGAGATTTTAGGGGGAAAGAAAAGGAGAGCAAATTGTCAGCAATACTGAAGAATTTTTTACAGATTGTCGTGATGATCTCCCCTTGGAAAAAAGAGAAAAGCTAGACTGCCTACATTTAAGTGAAATATTAGATTCTTTTTTTTTTTTTTTTGTATACAGTCTACCATGAGTCTAAGTTAAGTCTTATAAATATAAGCTTATATTTTAAGTTCCATTCAGGTGGATATTTTTTTAGATGTTACTCATCTTTATATACTCAGCATCTGGTACATGAATATAGGTTGGCATAACTTGGGGAGAAAATGTTTAGATTTTTCTGAATTTGTATTTTCAATCAGTTGGGCCAATAGTTATTAGACCTCTACTCCTCAGAGTGGGTTTAGGAAGACAAGCCAATGAGAGATATGTCCCTGCTTCTTGGAAAGTCCTTGTGAAAGTTGGACCAATCAGGAACTAGCCGTGCTTTGATAGAGAGGGACATGAAGAGGGAAGAATGCAAAAGATCTGAGACCTGGACTCAGACTGAAACGGGTAGAATGCTATGAAATCTGCCCTGTTTGCAAAGTATTCTGAGACTGAGCCTACCTCGCACCCTCCTTGAGTAGCAACCTTGGCCCCAGACCCAACATTGTAGCAAGCCACCACCAGGATTTCATTCCCAGCCACATGCATTGTCGGGAGAAGGAAGCCAGGACCATGAGAGAATCTTGCCCTGGAACTAGGGGTGGAAGAATAAGTATAAGGGCAAAGGTGTGAGTTTCTTTCATTGATAAAATCCAATAAATAACCCTTTCTTCTTATGGATGGCGTAGGGAGAATTGGAATTAAAAAAAAACTATAAATTTCTCAAGCTGGTTGACACTCATTTGACAAGGCACTTGAAAAGAGATTTAATGTTAATGTAAAAGATATGGATATTAAAATTCCAAGAAATTTTTTTGTGTTCATTAAAATATAAATGTCAACTCAGTGCCAAAGAAGATTTATAAAAAGTGGACAGCTACAGGCTGGTGGGAGTATAAATTAGTGCAAAGTTTGTTGAGGGCAAATTGGTACTTTCATCCAAAGCATCCCAATGTCCGTGTCCCTTTTACCCAGCCGTTCCACTTCTAGGATTTTATCTTGCTTCCTCCCGCCAAAGAGCAGAGATGTTCAAAAACTAATTTATGTACAAAATATTCTTCAAGACTATTTATAACAGCAAAAATTTGGAAGGAATCTAAATGTTTAACTAGAACGAATTATTTTTAAAATTACAGGATATCCATGAACCAAAAGGTATGTTATTTTAAAATACCAGGCAGAGCAAACTCTGAGCTGTTCAATCAAAGAATAAATTGTCCATGCCAGGGCGGGGAAGTGCCAGTTTAAAAGTCTCTTAAACTCAGCATAAACGTAGAGGCCTTCCTGCTGTCGTCTGCTCTGTTCTCTGAGCTGGAACTGCGGTATAACTGTCCTCTTTCTTCAATTCTATTCTCTTTCTTTTCATATTTTTTAATATTTTAATATTTTAAATTAATTTCTAACTCCAAAGCATTTGTAATGTTTGATATATACATCAAGATTTCCAATGTTTCTTCTAAATCAGAAGACGTAGCAGGGTGAGGCTAGCACTCTCAGGTGGAGAGAATGGCCTGGATCCAGGTGGATAATCGGGATGTTGAACAACCAGTAGGGCTCAAACACCAGCCAGGCAGAGCGGCCTCCAGCTGCCATGCTGGAGCCTGGCTCTGATCTTTCCCTTCTCGTTGCTGGATCACTGGGTCATGCTAGGAGTCCTGGGAGAGGATCCAGGGCAATGTGGGGCCCTTAGGGAATGGAGCACTTGGGAGTTCACTTACCTGTGGCTGCTTATTTCTTTTTAAGAATCGTTTTCAAATAAAAAGAGCAGCTGTAATAAGAGACTTGGTCAGGCCCCCAGAGGTGACTCTGAATCCAATAATCTTTCCCCGCCTTCATCCAATCCAGAGGAAAAAAGGCCTGAGTGTCGCTAAGGCATTTGAGGGCTAGTAGAATATTAAAGGGTGAACTCTAGACCAAAAAAACTGTGGTAATCTGGGTGTCCAATAAATGAGGTGGCCTGGAGGAACCAACAAAGGCCATAGGACTGAAAAATGAGGGATGGTTTCTCAGTTTCTGCCCATCAAAAGCTTCTAGAGATGAAGGGCGGCAACTACATGATTTTTTTAATGGTTGAGTTTGTACTTAGAAAAGCAAACATCATTTTGCAGATTAGCATTCAAGGAAATTCTGCCTCTTTCTTTTCCTGGTCTGCTGACTTTAACAGATTTTCATTTATTTTGTGCTCTCTTGCTTTCATCTTTAAACACCGTTTGCTCTCTCCACAATATAGTATGACAATGACAGAAACTAAGTTTCAAAAGAGCTTCTAAACACAACGTTTAGATGGTTACAATTTCTCCTCTAAAAGTAACATATCCTACTCTTCTATTAACTCCAATAACATTCAATTATTGTACAAAGTGCCAACACTTTATTCAAAAGGCAGCCAGCTGGGAAAGGGAGCCACGCTCAGAAGACTGTCCAGAGTCAGTCTTTCACTAGATGCCTTTAATCTATAATTCAGTATAATTCTGGCCCTCTGACTACACTGACTGGTTGAAAAATGGATGCAGAACCTTCATTAGTTACCTGGAGGTAGCTAGGAAACTTTTACTAGAACTGTATAGCAAGAGAAGCTTTCCCCATGACATTTCTGAGATTCCTTTCCCTTATAAGACATAAGAATGCCTGAAAGACTCACCGGCACTTTATATCATCAATCTTTATCTTCTGAGCCCTGAAAGAGAGGTAGAGCTCTGATCATGTTTTAATCTCCTGGTTGCAGCCATGCCTGGAGCTGTGGTACTCCCATGAACCTTGCTTTTAGTATATAGCCAGCTTGAACCTAAGTTTTTGGCATTTGACTAATACATTTGACATTTAAACCTCATGAAGATTGTTGTTGTCATCAACTGCTTTGCATGGATAGTGACACCTGACCCATTTGCGTGAACATATCCATTTTGAACATACTTCAAAATGCTGAAAAGAATGAACTAAAATTGCCCATAAAAGGGGGGAATTTTTAGGTTAGCTATGTAGGAAAGAGCATCTACCCATAAAAACTCAAAAGAATGGATCTTATTTGAAGATCTTCCAACTGTGACTGGAAAATGAAGACATTTCACTCATATTTTTCTTTTACCTAACACTTGCAATAGTTACCTTTCTCTATTAGTCATTTTTGTTTTCTATACTTATATTTAATATGAGTGACTCAGGTTTACACTTGGCATACAGACGTCACTGAATTGTTTATTTTCGTTTATGAGCCTTTGTAGACTTTCATTCCTTTTTTTTCCACTTCCACTTTTTGCCTATGTCATCAGGGAGAGGAATTATTTTTTGAGTGCTCATTAAGGGTCACACAGTTTACATATATCATGTCACTTTGTACTCATAAAAAGCCTAAAAAGGTAGATTTATTCACTTTTTAAAGCTTGTATAAATGGAGACTTTGTCAAGTTTAAGTAACTTGCCCAAGGTCAAAGCTCATAAATATTGAAATGGGAATTGACGCCCAGGTTTCCTGTGTTGGTAACTCATGTTCATTCACTAATAATAAAAATAATAATAATAAATAATTATAATAGAAATAATTATACAAACGCTTACATTTACTATGTGTTAAGCCCTTTACACAACCTAACAACCCTCTGAGGTAGATACTATTTTTATCTCTGTTTTAAGAATGAGGCAACTATAGCACAGAGAGGTAAAGGCTCTTGCTCAAGATCACACAGTAAGTGATGTAGTTAGGAGTCCATTCAGGTCAGACGTCAGGAATCCTTGTTTTTAAAATACTCTGCTATACTGCATCTAATTCAATGATTTTCTCATTCTTTGGGCCAGGGCAGTGTTTCTCAAGCATATTTTTATTATCACCTCCCTAAGGCGCTCTTGCGGCTGAAATCCTTCCATTGAGAAGGCAAGCCCTAGAATATACGTTTCGTACGAGCATAGGCTGTGTCTCCTTCATCTTTATCATTTCTACTAACCCAAATTAACCTCTTTTCTCCATGACCTTTATCTTTGTTCTGTGGAATTGTATTTGGATCTTGGATACATTAATTGACTTGAATGAGCAGCATTTACCCCAAAGCAGAATAAATTACACAGCCTCTGGTCAACCGTGCATTTTTAGCAGAACTTGGATAAAAAACCCTCCCTCAGCTGCCCACCTTCCTTTCTGAAAGATATAAGAAGATGGCATTTTGAATTTAGAGCTGCAATCTACAGAAAGATTTTCCAATGAAGAGATTTAAAAATTCCTTTTTTGGGGACCTTTCGTTCAATGATATTTTCTGAAAAATGTATATATTTCTATTTGTAATGTTGAAATACTGTCTAAAATCTAAAAATATTCTAAAGAGTTTGATATTGGGCTTTCACAGAATATGAGAGTGTTTTTTCCTCAGACTCTAGCAAATTGCTTTCCATTTCTCTAAGTAAAAGGAAACTGTTTGGGGGAAGATGAATAAATTTTTTCTATTCGGGCTTTTTTTCTACTGTGAAGTTACTTGGTACCTCATGAGAAAACAGCTGTTCCTGTCTTTATTTCTACCTTTGTATCTGTTTCTAAATTAATTTATGACCAATGCCACCTTTGTTTTGTTTTTTGACTACCACTAAAAGACGAATTATGAATTAATAGGGAATTGTTAATTTCAGCTCAATCAATAGCATCTTTAATAAGTGAGGATGGCCCATAAAGAACCAATAAACCACTATTGGTAATGATTGGTAATCATTATTGGTAAACATTAGTAACTTACACTAAACTCAAAGTGACAAATATATAAAACATATATTGGCAATTTATTACAAATATCTAGGAATCAACTTATGCTAACCTTAGATTTCAGTTATATTTGTTGACTTCAGTCGACATGATAATGAGAACTATTTTCAAGGCCTTAGGAGCAGGCTTTTATGCCCGAGACCAGAGAGTAAATTTAATTGACATTCCCTGATATTCAGACTTGCCTCATCTGTATAGCCTCCACATGAATTTTCAATTCAATTTCACCCTCAAATGGGAACTCCCACAAATCAAAACACCTTGTTGAAGCAGCAGAAAATGAATTATGTGGATAACAATATTTCATCAAGCTTGAAACTCAGCTGTGTTCTGTCCAAAGCAGTAAAACTGTGTAAATAAATTGCTAAGTCATACTGAAATTGATGACTTGTATCTCATGTTTTAAAACCAGAATGACTAGTTAGAAAGAGAGAGGAGAAAAATAATTCCTTTCACATGGCACATTTTATTGTTATTTTCAAGTTCAAATGAAAGTTGGAGCAAAAGCTATCTTATTAGACTTAAATAACTTCAAATTAATATTAACTTCTGTGGCTGTTTGTATGTGTGCATGTGGATTCAGATTTTTTTGTGCGTGTGTGAGGAAGATCGGCCCTGAGCTAACATCCAATGCCAATCCTCCTCCACTTTATATGGGACTCTACTATATATGCCACCGGGCTGGCCCCTGGACTCTTCTTTTTTTAAACTAAGATTTTCCTACTCAAAGATTTTAAGAAAAACATTGTATAATTGCAATTTCATTGTATTATAACGACCACATAATTTTTAGCTGCAGAGGAGGAAAAAGTTTTCCTCGACCCTCTTGTGTCCCTGGCTGGGTCTGAAAATTAAACTGACAAAGATAGATTAACAAGAGAAAAGCACACAGATTTTGTTGAATATTTACATGTACCTGGGAGCCTTCACAAAAAGAATGAAGACCCAGGGGCCGACCCAGTGGTGTATCAGTTAAGTTTGCATGCTCTGTTTCTGTGGCCCAGGGTTCGTGGGTTCAGATCCTGGGCGTGGACCTATGTGCCGCTTATCAAGCCATGCTGTGGCAGTGTCCCATATAAAGTAGAGGAAGATGGGCACGGATGTTAGTCCAGGGTCAATCTTCCTCAGCAAAAAAGAGGAGGATTAGCAACAGATGTTAGCTCAGGGCTGATCTTCCTCAAAAAATTAAAAAAAAAAAAAAAACAATGAAGACCGAAAGAAGTGACCAGAGCAGGAAGTTTGTTTTTACCTTTAGACAAAGAAACAATAAATTTGTGAGGAATTGGCAAGACAAAGGGGTTTGGGCTAGGGGTAGTAAGTGGTGATGAGGTAACTAGGAAGATAAGGGTTAGATTAACAAGGTTGGTTTGTACAAATTCTTAGCCCCAAATTCCCCATCTTTGGTGTTAAGAATGTCTTCCTTCCCCCTGGACTAGGAGGGTCCCTTTCACACAGCAGTTTTATGACCTGTTTCAGAGAAGAAGGATGATGAGGTGGAGGAGGTCACAGTGACCTTCTGCTTCTGCTGTTTTCTCAAACTCCTTCAGCTTAAGATATTCGATATGCCAAGGTCCTATATTCTGGGGTAGCATGTTGTGAACCCCATCACAACCAATTGTCAATGAAACTTTTAAAATTTTACATAGCTGGAATATCCATTTCGGTACACAGGATAACCCAGGCCAGTTCAGCTCTCTACCACCTGTCACACATTTCAAGCACCTCCTCGCCCAACCAAACTCAAATACCACCGTGAGGAGTTTCAAAGAGGGCCAGAGCCAGAGACCCACTAACAGCTGCGGAAACAAAGTAACATTTAACAAGAGATAACAGCAGCACATCTTCTTCTCAAAGGACTGTTTGAAAATATTTCTGAATCCTGATCTGAGTCAGATGACAAGAAGGGCCACTGCTAGACATGATCTTCTACTCAGAAAAAACCACCCTTCCTTAGGTAGGTGGGAGTAGAAAAGAAAGAAAATGAACAGCTTGGAAATCAGTGTGGAAGGAGGGAGAAACATATTTGCCTGTCTATCTAGAATCCTCGTTGAATCTAAAGCTATAGAGTTTGGGTCTCCCTAATATCTCCTGCACCCAGAAACTAGGATGGGTGCTCTTACATACTGAAAGTCTCATTCTGTTGGCTGAAGTACTGCCTTTTTAAGGTTTCCCCCGCCAGATTGAAATATTCCCAGATGAGAGAGTTTATCAAATACTTTCCCTTGAGGGCTACAAGGGGAGCTGGCCTGAGCAGGTAAGAGCTTTCAGAAGGAATGCAGAGACCTGAAAGGTGAAGAAGAGTAATTTCTTCTGGAGAGGAGAGCAGGAGAAGCAGGCTAGTCAGAGAGAAACGGCATGGGGAATAATTACCATTTACTGAAAGGAAGCAAGACTAGCAACATTGGCAAGCTCCTTCTCTGAACTGGAGGGAGTTCTTTTCCACATTGTTTTAGCAAATTCCAGTGAAAGCGACATGGTTGTTCTTGCTAGGATGCTGGTCTTCATCTAGCCCGACATTCAGGCTGGGCTTCACTGCCTTTAAGTATTGAGGACATATTTCTAAGCTAGGTAGTGGGCGCCCAGAGCCTGACGATTCCCACCGATTCCTCTACAGACCACATCTGCACGAGCTCCTACACCTCTTATTTAGAGAGTGTTTCTGTGGTATGGTCCTTGTATTTTCTTCCTTCTGGACGTAGTTTATTTAGGATGGATCAGCCCTTTCTTTGATGCTTTAAGTTTTAGACATTCCAAAAAATTGGGGGGATAGGCCGAAACCCCTTTACTTACTTTCCATTGTTGTTTCTCTATTCTTTTAGCCATTTCACTGAGAAGTTGAGACGGTGCAGACCGAGAAAGAGTGGATAGGAAAGGATTTAAACTGCTGTGTTCATTTTACCATCTTTATCCAGAAAAGCAGCTTATTTTGATTATTTGAAATTTGTTCTGTTCTATTACATATTTTATTCCTCTTTTAACTTCTAGACAGAAACTGGAAGGCAAGATAGTGTTTTCAGAGATTCTGAGCTGGTTCTATATCTTTTTGGGATGTAACAATCATAGGCAATATTTATTGAGTGCTTATTTTGTGTCAGGCATTGTCCCAAGGTCCACACTAACCTTCTAAGGTAGGTACTATTATTATCCCAATTTTATAGCTGGAACATCCACCCAAGAAATTTGGTTTCTGAGTCCTTGCTTTTATCACAGTAAAATCCTGTTATACTGGGGGAAGCCTGATCAGATCCTTCGTGCTTAAAAATAAATTAATAACTCTTTGTTGTCTTTATTCTGTCCACTTGACTATTAAGTTAAAATAAAAACAAAAGAAAAACCCGTGTACCAATCTTCTACCCTATGTTGCAGTTGAAAAGACTTCATGTTTCTGAATCACGCCTCCTGAGCATCTTTTGCCTTGCACATCACAAGAACGAAACTTACAATTTTGATGCGCTGCATATCTGTTATGCTTAGGGCAGAGAAGGATAGACTCAGTGTCACCAACTAATTGCCTTGAGGAACTCAAGGGTGGGTTCAGAAGCATTTAACAGTTTAAGAAATGCAATCACCAACCACCCTGAATCAGACCAAGCCTCACCACAAGAGGGAGGCCTATGACGCTTTCCTTTTTTTTTTTTTTTTTTTGCTGAGGAAGATTGGCCCTGAGCTAATGTCTGTGCCCATCTTCCTCTATTTTATATGTGGGACACATATGTGTGGCTTGATAAGCAGCGCATAGGTCCACGCCCAGGATCCGAAAACTCTGAACCCCAGGCCGCCACCGAAGTAGAGCGTGCAAACTTAACCACTACACCACCGGGCTGGCCCCGCCTTTGCCTCATTTTTAATGCTAAGATCTCCACTCCGGGAGGCGCAAAAGCCTTATTACCATAACCCGCAGTGTATGTGGAAGCATGTTTTCCAACTGAGCCTGCGCAAGTGAATACCCACCTCTCCCTTTTGAATATTCATTCCCCATCTGAAATAAAAAGCCCCTGCTTTCCCGTGTTCTTGGACAGCCACAACTTTGGAAATGATTCCATGTGTCCTCCTATTTGCTGCAAATACACCCTACTTTGTGTGACAACTACTTCCGGTGGAGAGTCTGATTTAACTCGCCAGGAGGCAGAACCCTCTTTGGTTTCGGTAACACCAGGACCTTTATCATACAGTGTATAAAATTTCTATTCTAAAAATCAAATGTCTCATTTGGAATGATTTCCCTTTCTTTAACCCAATAAAGAAATTCCTTTTCTTTAACTTCACTGGTTTAGAACCCAATAGTTTTCCTCCTCCAGGAAATCAGTTTTCGTGTCAAAGTTCTTTTTCTAATATTTAGCAATTATGTGTACTTATTTTACATTTTAATCATATCTTTCTCTATGTGCGTATGCCTGGATTCCTTTCCCTGCCACACGTTCATTGTCAAAGTATTCAGTTCAAATGGAAGAGAAAAGCATTTCATAAGTAGCTCAGTCAGTATTCAGATCATAGAGACAAATCCTTCAATATCCTTTTGTTATGTCTTGAACCAATATCCTTTGGTTCAAGAGAAAGAATCTCTCTATGGATTTATTTTCCCTGGTCTATAGAATGCTTGCAAAACCTTATCACTCTCACAGTGATAACCATTTTAAGGTATGTCGGCAACTCGTTGCTGCCACAAGGTTAACATTATTGCTATACTGCTTTGCCATCAGTTGCTCATGATTGAAAGACTTCATCCTATGTCATCTTTTGATGCCTTACTGATACTTTGTAGGATATTTTGTTGCTGTCACAAATCCCTTGTTTTAAGAATCCTTTAGGTGATAATAGGATTGATCATCACAAATTGCGAAAGTCACATTTTTTGCAGAGGATATATTTTAAAGTCCTTTCACAATTCAAAACTCACATAATCGAAGTCACATTCTGCCAAATGCTGGCTGGTTCTTGTGTCTCCCGGCTTAAGTGGTACTTCACATGGCAACAACCCCAGTAGAGTCAATAGGTCACTCAAGATGGACATTCTGCAATTCTGAAGAATTTAAAAACTTTTAGCCTCACAATACTTGTTTCATTTTGTAGAAGACAGACTTTATTAATATTTCCATCTTGTATGATTTTAAATTTTATAATCCAAATTAGAACAAATAAAACCATACTATATTTTATTCTGTCATCTAAGTTTATGGAGACAAATAAATCTAAATCAAATTGAATTTAGTTCTTTGTTGTAATTAACCACTACTGAGAATGCAGTAGTGAGGGGAGTGAGAAAAGATACTTGTTCCTAGCACAGTGCCTGGAATATAGCTGGGGCTAAATAAACATTTCTTGAAAAAAAATGAATGGATGAATGAGCCCTTGCTGTCCCACTAAACTATTTTCTTAACATGTAATCTCCCCAGCCATAGAATAAATTTTTATATTTCAATCCTTTAAAACTTTTTATAGGCTTTTCTATTCACTTTCTTTGCATTTGTAATGCGTCATTGAGAACGTCTTACTTCTATCCTTAGTATTGTTGATTCCAAATGGAATGTGTGTGAGTTGACTGATGTCGGTGCCAACAAAACCCCATTCTACCTGAGACTACATAGGTGCAACTACAGTTTCCAGAACAAAGGGGGACAGCGCTGCTTTAGTTTTGCACCATCCAGGCTGCCTCTGGCAGGCAGGGCTCCACAACTACCGACTCACACTTCCAGGCCCTGCGCTAAGTGTGCTAAACTCATTGTCCACCTTATTTCTGAAACCACTCACATGCAGCCACCTTTCATTAATATTATCCACTTTACATGTGAAGACACAGACACTTAGAGAAGTTTATCCCAGGCCCACAGGTAATAAATGCCAGAGCTCAAGTGAAACCTGAGGTCAGACTGAAACCCTAGCAGCATCTTTAACCACTCTGTTCTACTGTCTCATGAGACATTTTCACAAAGAAATGATGAGGATGGGAGGGAAATCAAAACACCATTCTGAGTAATCAATATTACTCTGGGAAATTAGTCCAGATGATTAAAAACATAAAAAGACAGGATAACTATTTTCAACTCTCTGAAAGGCTATCATGCAGTAAAAATTCATTTAGATTTTTCTGTAGAACACCCAGAATTAGATGTTAGGATTAAGAATGGAAGTTTTAGGGTGAGCAATTCAATCTCAATATATGAGAAACACTGGTAATATCTAAAGCAAATAGATTACAGGCTGCTTTGGCAGGAAATAAAAGCTTCAATCAGAGTCACAATGATCACTTGCAAAGATGATAAAGAACAGATTTGTAGATGAATAGCTGCACCAAATGGCCTTACTGTACCTTTCAAACTAAAGATTTCATAATTCTGTCATTCAACAGAAGCTAATAAAAGAAGGCAGTAGAAGAAAGGGTGAAGAAACATTTATTGACCACTTACTTAAGAACACTATTGATGCATCATCTCACTTAATACTCACCAGGAGGTCAAGGTTGTCTATGAGGTCAAAATCATTATTTCCATCTTGCGTACAAGAAAGAATTGAAACAATACGTCCATCTCACAGACATGAAAACTGAGGCTTAGAGAATATAAATAATACGTCCAACACTGCATAGCTGTATAATGACAAAGTCTAGATTGAACCTCTGATCTTTTTGACTGTAAGCAAAGGTTCTGAGCAGAAGAAAAAACTGTGGGTATAGAACTACTGGAAGAAAGACAGGGAGACTGTTAAAGAAAAAAAATTCAATGACACTTATTACAGATGGTAAAGCAGACTTTATTCAAGACCTTTATGATAGGTATAGGGATGGCTACAATGGGATTTTACAGTGGAGGAGAGATTGAGCTCAACGCTGAATACAGCATGGGCAAGCGGGAATATTTAGCCAAGGAGCAAGTCTGGAGGTCAGTGGATGGAAACTTACTAAGACGAAACACCAGCGATAGAGGTTCCTGGCTAAACCGACCTAAGAGGATCCTTGCTGAAGACAGGCCAGGGTGATTAGACTGGTGTCTGAGGATGAAGGATGAATGGTGGAGGATGAGCAACCTGATCAGATATCAAGTGTGGAGGGTTTTATTAAACTCACTCAGCAGGGTTCTTGCTAAAACTGTATTTTATAAGTGTACAGATGGGCCCAGGAGCAGTTTCAGAAATCTTACTAAAGTTAGGTCAGGCAAAGAATCTTTGTCAAGACGAAGCATAAGACAAATTCAAAGAGATAAGCAGAAGTCAGAACCTGGAGCAATCCTTGGCTGAGGAGGCACTAGCTGCAGAGTATGCCTTTGGGGGAAGGGCTGGCCGTCAGTGGGAATGGGGGGACAAGCAGCAGAGATGAAGATATTAACACAGTGTAAACCTCTGCCGGGAAAGCCTCGTATTTGTTCTAAGGATTTAAAGTTACTGTATCAAGTATATCCAATTTTAAACTGGACTTAGAGAAATTAGGTGTCTCAAAAGAGATTAGAGCATGGGGGAATAATTCATGTATTTTTAATCAACTAAATTTACTAGCCACTGGTGAGAATCACTATGATGAGTAACGTCCAAATAATTTGGTTGTGACTGACTTCTTATGGGCAACTTGGAAATCTTAATGGGCATTTCTATATATTCATTTCTTCAATGAGTATGTTCTAGGCGCTGAATCCTCATCACTGGAAAAAAGACGTAAACCCCTATCCTCATGGAGCTTACAATTGGGAGTGGAGAACAAGAACATATAAATAAATTCTGTAGCATACTGAGAGAAGTGCTACAGAGAAAAAAAACAGCATGACAAATGGGTTATGAGGTTGGGAAGGAGCTTTCAATTTTAAATCTAACTGCTGAGAAAGAGTCATTTGAGCAAAGGCTTGCAGCAGGAGGAGAAAGGAGCTGTGCAGATATTTCAGGACAGATCATTCCAGACAGAGGAATAGCCAAGGCAAAGACCACAAGGAAGGAAACACGGCCATGTGTTCTGAGAACAGTGAAATGCGCAAGGGAGGAAAAAGAGATGAGGTCAGGGATAAGCACGAGACGAGCTCACGTAGCACCTTGGGGAGCATCGTAAAGCCATTAGCTTCTACTCTGGATGCAATGGAGAACTACTAGAAAATTCTGAGTGTAGGAGTGGCGGGATCTAACTACATTTTAAAATTATAAAATAGATACCAAAATATCTCAACACGTTCATGAGAAATGGATAGTCTAGTAGAGGTAGACTCCACAAGGAGATAAAAAAGAGGATTCCTATTGTATATCACACTGAAGAAATGTATTAAAATTCCCTTCAGATAGCTAATCTCCTCTTGCCTTAGAAAAATCATTCTCTGCTAATAACACCATCTCTCTCTGCTAGTAACACCATCTCTCGCCTGCCCCTCTTCCTGACACAGCTGCCAAAACCCTTTCCTACTGTTCTCAGCTCATCTTCAACTTCGATAACTCACTTGACAAAATAAATGCTCTCTATTTAACTCTAGAGGAAACTTCTGTTGTTTTCTCAAGCATGCCCCTTGAAAGGCTCTACACTTTACTCAACCCAAACTTATCAAAATATTCACCAGAGAAAACCAGGTCCTTCTTCGGGATAATTTTGCTGCTAAGAAAATTTTCTGCACATTGTTACTTTTATGCTGACTATTCTTTAAGTACACTAAACAGGATTTGAAATTAGGTTTTTTGAGACTTAGGGATTGGGGTCTTTCTTGAAGTTAGTTCCTTAGCACATGGACTATGATGTGTTGGCACTCGTACTTTATTTCAGAAGAGGATGCCATTGTGGTAAGTGGTGAAATATCAGGAGGACACTGAATAGAAGGTGAAGAAAAGGAGATTTTATTTCCAATCCCAAACTGAAGGTCATAACATTCCTGAATTATCCACAAACAGGCCTGCCAACCAAGGGTTGATTTGGAGGTTCATGCTCTGGTGAGACTAAGAAGGACTAAGATCTGGAGATCCAATTTATTCTTCTTGAGTTAAAGCAAAGGCCACAGAAGTAGAGACAGCCTGCAGGGAGGAGGTTGGCTGGGCCAGCGGACCAGACCAGAAGGAGGAGAGGGGAGGTGTTGAAAGAGTGGGCGGAGGTACTAAGTCGAGATTTGCTATTTTGCCCAAGGCTTAACCATTTGAATAAAGCCAGAGGCTGTGAAAATCAGCAAACTCAGTAGCACTCACTTCTTCCTTCTCCCACTTTTTGCAAAGGTGGTACCATCAGCAGGAATAACAGCTCTCTACAAGGCTTCATCGCAATAACATGTTCTCCACAGATCAAATTGGATTACCACAAACATCGACATTAAAAGAGATTGCCAGTCTTAATTTGAGATGGGGGGGTGACGCTAGAAAATTCCCTTATTTACATTTACTCCAAAAATACAATCAATGCCTTAGAGCCCTGCTGCTCAGAGTGTGGAACTCACAGGAGCAACATCAGCATCATCTGAAAAGTTCGAAGTGCAGAATCTTGGACTGCACCCAAAGCCTACTGAGTCAGATTCCGATTTTAATACCATCCCCAGGTGATTTATATGAAGATTATAATTATAGAAGTAGTGTCTTACAATAATTATTCTCAAACTTTGCACATTAAAATCATCCAGAGAGGTTTTTTAACATCCTTAAGTGCAGGTGGTACCTAAATATCATATATTTCAATTATCAGTATTTTTTTTAAATGCCCAAGTGATTCCAATATGCAGACAAGTTGGTGGATCAGTACCTTAAAGATAATAACAACATTTGCATTCAAATGGAAACGTGCCCCAAACTTTGCATGACTGATTACCACTTAGGTTTTCCTAGTACCTTGGATATTAAAAATATCAATAAATCCTATCATATAAAATTAATTCTTAAATTTCCAAATTCTAATGACATAAAATTTCTAAAATTCTGATGACATTTATTTTAATTTGCAATAGATCCATAACTGACAAGTGGTCAGAGAAATCGAGAAAGACGGCTGAGTCTTTCCACCCAGAAACGTTAACAATTCTTTGTTTTTAAATATTGTTTATAGTTTAAGGCTGCTTTTTTTAATTGAACAATTCCCTCTTTCTTATTTCTCAAATCATTACTTAATAAGGGAGATAAGGAATCTTGACTATGCCCAATACTTCCAGACATAATTATTACATATGTTTTGCAAGTTAGCTTCAGGAGCTGAAAGATTTTTCAACTGCGGGTGATACTTTTGTTGAATCAACAAGATTGACTGGTCTTGTGGTTGGTGTTTAGTGAGTCAATCATTTTCACTACACAATGGATAACATTGAAAGAAAATGTTCTTTTATTCATTGGAAGCCTATCATGTGATATTAAGAATAAAGAAAATGAACCCTCCATGGAACCAAAGTCAATCTTCCACAACGTAACACATCCACTAGGAGAAAAAAGAGTGTCAGATGAGAAACAAATTGGCTAAATTGGTTGAAACGTCTCTTTAAAATTAAGTTTACATATTAAAGAGAAGGTAAAAGGAATAAGTGCATCATTTTATACAACACAACTATCTTCTGATTTTCAGCTGTTTCATATTTCAGTTTTTCTCCCTTCTTACATTTTTAGCACTTTTGGTTACGAGCAGCAGAAAATGAAATCAAACTTGCTTAAAAAGAAAAGAAGATGAATTCATTGGTGCATATAACTAAAATACTCAGGGGTATCTGGCTTCAGGTTGCTGGATCCAGATACTCAGATTATGCCAGAGTTGGTCTTTTTTCTCCAGGTTAAGCTTTTTCTCTGCTGCCTTAATTTGTAATTAATTTTGCACTGCATAACGCGCCATTACATCCAATAAACTCCCAGTGTATCTCTCACTGGCTTGTCTGGTTTCAGTTGCCCATCATTGAATCAGATTCCTTGGTGAAGGAGACGCTTCTTGGCAATATCTGGGTTGTGTGCTCATCCAATGGAGCTGAAGATAGGGCCAACCTTGTTTCAACTACATAAACTAAGAAGAGGGGAGTGGCAGCTCCCCAAAAGACAATCAAAGGATTGATGTCAGAAAAGGGAATATAGATGCCAAGGAGGCAAAAATAACACCCTACAAAGGCTCCTATATTATTTGCCTTTAAAATAGATGCATGATATAAGAATTACCTTTGAGAAACAGGAGCCTAGGAGAAATAGGCTTAGAGAATAATCAATTTATCCACCTTTGTATCCTGTGGCATGGGCCTGCAACACATATATGTTGTATCTATTTTAGGAAAAAAATAGTGTCTTGTGTTCCCAATCATGAATCCCGGAAGTACCACAGTCCATAAAGAGGAACCCAGGGACAATGGAGGGTGGGACAATCAGGCACACTGTGGTAAGCCTTACTCACTAAGTGTTTTTTTAATTTTGTTGGGTGTGTTGCTGCATTGTGAAATCCATCTCTTCTGAGCATGGCCAAGTGCTAATCTTTTACATGTACTCTCTCCTTTATCCATCTACTGTTGATATGAAGATGCTTACACTCAGGATTTTTTTGTGTATGCGAGGAAGATTAGCCCTGACTAACATCTGTTGCCAATCCTCTATTTGCTGAGGAAGACTGGCCCTGGGCTAACACCCACGCCCATCCTCCTCCACTTTACACGGAAGGCTGCCACTGCATGGCTTGACAACCCCTGGCCGCCGCAACGGAGCACTTGCACTTAACCACTACACCCAGGCAGGCCCCAACACTCAGGATTTTTAAGTAATTTGAACAAAGAAAATGAACTTTCTGTGGACCAAGACTCTATTTTCCAAAATGCAATACATTCAGGCCTGGGCAGACCAGGGCTTCAAGCTGGGTTCCTAAGACTTAACAGATATCTGCTCTTTATAAACATAAATACTAGCTCCCAGAAATTCAGGGTGGATCCTAAGATGGTAGTCACATGACTGAAGCTGAAATCTTATCTACTTCTCAGTCTTATATTGTGTTTTTTAAGACAAGCAAAAAAGGGAAAAGATTTATAAGACTGAGTTATATAAATAGGATTGATAAATGAAATAGTTAAGAGACACTCAAATATTTTTATGTGAAAACTGTCTTTCAATGACTTATGGGTGTACTGAGTAATATACTAGATAGATGTCTAAATATTTTGTCTTTCTTGTGCCCACCCCACACCAAGAATTAGAATATCAGCCGTTACTCAGACTTGTCAAAGTGTCAACCTAAGAGATTCACAGTGTAGTATAATTTTAAAAAGTGAACCACAATTGCTTTGAAGTAGGATCTCACATCCTCAGCACAATTATCATTTTGAGCCAGATAATTCACTGCTGCAGAGGATTCTCTTACACAGAATAGGATGTTTAGTGGTATTTCTAGTTTCTACACTAGATGCCAATAACAGCCCCCCATTTTCGTGACAACCAAAAATGTCTCAGACATTGCCGAATGTCCCCTGGGGGGCAAGATTGTTTCTGGTTGAGAACCACTGCTTGAAAATCTAAAATGAAAATAATGCAATACATAGAGTACTTTTTATCAATATAATGTGAAAGCTGTAATCCCGAATACAAATATCTTGTCTCTTCTTGCCCCTTAACTTCTGGCATTGTTACAACTATTTCTTTGGAATGAACCATAAACCTATTTTTTAAAAGTTGTGGGAATAAGAATCCGAAACTGCACAATCGGAGAACTCCCCTTGCTCCAACAACCTTCAAAGGTAAAAGTAAAGAGACCGGCTGCTTAAAGCCGTGCCAGATGGACATGCTTCTTTAAATGAAGATTCCTCTTTTCCATTTCCCTTCTGATTTCTGCTGGTCACTATGGCAACGAGAACAGGAAAGATTCAGAACCAGGACACATGCACTCCAGCATGACAAGTTCAATTTAAATCTAGACCAGCAATGTAACAAAAAAAAAAAAAAAAACCTCTGCGAAACCTAGTGAGTGCATGTACACTGCCAGAGGATCCATGTGCTTCATGATGGCATTCTCAGAGTGACGCTCAATTCAAGAAAACTCTTGGGATCGTCAAGAGTGGGAAAAACTCAAATATTTTCATTAAGGCATCACTTTGCCAAATCCCTCCTGGGAGTTTTGGATCCCTCAAATCTCAGGCAGCTTAACATAGTGTCCTTTCTTAGCACTTGGAGATTTTTTCTGCCCATAAGGTAGAATGATGAATGTCTCCAATGGTAAAGAGTGAACAGGATTTTGAATATTTAAATATAGGCTGGAATACTCATATGTTCCAAGTAAGGAATATACTTACTTCTAGCATATCACTATAAAAAAAAAGAAAGAAAAAAACTGTATTTTCTAATGGGATTCTTTTTCCTTTTGGCCTATCAAAGTTTTAAATATATATTTAGAATTATGTTTAGAGCCAGAGATATATTTCAAAATTGAAATCACAAAGTACAAAACAGAAACAATGAGTTGTCTCCTAGTGGGATTAAAAGTCGTTGTTTGGGATATATGATTTCCTGATTTTTATCATTGCAGACTATTAAAGACAATGATGCCTAGGGCTTTCTTTTCCTAGACTTTGCTATAGCTATACCTCAATTTAAAGAGCTTGGGAATTGAATTTCTTACTTTCATAACGCAAAGTCCTAAAGGTGACTTCAACCTCTAACTATGGATTAGTCTTTGTAGAGGAACAAATTTAGCTATTTTACACAAAATGACTCTATAACTTTAAAAATTCTTCTAGAAAAAATAAGACAAAATTAATTAATAATTCACCCATTCCTTTCAAGAAAGAAGTTTATTTTTATACCCAATTTAATCCCTCATAATGTGTCTAAAGACTATTCTCATTTGAGCTTTTCCAAGCAAATAATGGAGTTTATAACTGTGCCTGCCCCACTATGTGGTTCCGCTTCAAACATTCCTGAGATGTATTGGAGTTGTATCTCTGTTTCCCCTTCTCCAGGTTAGTTCTTCTAATTCTAAGAGCATTTCTTAGAATTGGTTTTAAGTTTTAATTTCTTAACCAGTTGGGGGCCTCTCTTTTGGTTCAGTGTAACCTTGTAAATGAGGATGTACCAAACATGAATACACAGTTTAATAAAATGCAAAGCAAATAGAACCTTCTAAATTCCTATCGTTGTAATCTTGGTATTGTGTTACTTAAACATATATATATATAAAAGAATTAGCCAGGGTCTAAATTATGAGAGACCCTGGCTACTTATCTAATGAGGTTAGATCCTCTAGAATCCTAACCCATAGTTTTTCCTTAAATTGTCTTCATCTATACTCAGATAAATAGCAAGTTAGTTACCCCTTATATGTAATAACAATGACAAACCACTCTAGGCCCAAGACCAACAATGATGCAGGAAATTGGCTCGAGTTCACATTCTTAGGTATAAGGTGATGATGAATAATTATGTTGAACAATAAAGTATTAAAGAATGCTCTTTGATCTAAGAGTAATGTAGTATATGGCATTTACCACAGGGCAGCAACCTGATATGGATTTGAAGACTTTTTCCCATGAGGGCTTTGTAAGATAAACTTACAGGAATTTCAAATTAATTTCTCCCTTCACGTTCAGAATAAGAAAGTTAAGAAAAATGGAAGAGTACCTGAGTTTGCTAACATCTCCTCTTTTACATAAAATTCAGCCATGTAGACAATAAAACTTTTGGACATTAAGTTACATGAAAAATGATACTTTCTTGTCATATTACAGAACACATACATTTAGATAAATTTTTAAAAACCAAATATATATTTTTATGTATATTTGGCTCCCCATTAACTTTAGGTTAACTTTGGAAACTGCAATAAGTCTAAAAGGTAACAATTGGCTTAGATGCATATCTCTTGAGGATTTAGCAGGTGTTCAACAGCTAAAAATGAAAAGATAAGTAAATAAGTAAACCAAAAAGAAAAAAAAAAATCCAGAGTCCTACAAAGCAAAACAAATTATTAGGGTCAAAACAAATTAGTTTGAAAACAACTGAAATTAGGGTTCCAGTATATGCAGACACACACTTATTTCATAAAGAAAACTATACGTCAGGTCAAATAAACTGTTTGCAAAATTCCTGAGAGAAAACCATCGCATCAGATGTAGGAAAGATCCATTTTCAACCAGAGATTAGCTAATTTATTTTCTCTGATAAAATGAAGAACCATTTTGATACTGATGTACAGGGTCAGGCATAATGTGCAGGTTGAAACTATCAGGTTAAGTGATATTCGGTATTTATCTGTAGATAAACGACTTTCCCTCATGGTTAAGTCAGGAAGAGTCCTCTGTTCTCCCACTCAAGGTGAGGCAAGTGAGGCACTTGCCTCGAGCAGAAAGTTTAAGGAGATGTCAAAATTATCAATAATCAAGATAAACAATGCTTTAATGCAATATTTTTAAAAATCAAAATTAATACAAAAAATCCATGGTGGAGCAAATATCACATTTGTAAATAAAGAGAGAATCTGTATTGATTCCAATTTGTTGTTGGCAATAGCTGTTAACCATTTGCTATGTGAAAAATTTTTTAATGATTTTGAAGGTCCACTCTTTTTCCGCTCTACGTTTTAAGAAAAGAAAAGACAAATGAGCATTACTTTCTTTACTTGGTATTCAGATTATTGTTGCTGTGGTTAACTGAGAAATATTTCAATTTTAGTCTCATCATATGACAATATGCAATTGAGTACATTGCCTTATAAATATTGCTCCATGACAGTTCATTTTAGATGCCAGCAGTGGCAGTCACCAGGAACGATATCCTGTTTGAAGACATGTTCAAGGAGGGTTAGATTTTAAAAGCTCCTCTTATATTATACTTTAATTATTTTTCTTTTTATATTGTCTTAAATATAACAACTGAAACCTTTTTGCAGATACAACAATACCAACAATTATGACTTCTTTTAAATCTCTGAGAGTTATGAGAGTAGGAAGATATCTGTGAAAGTGATGACAAATTATAAAGCACTATGCAAATGCAAAGTATTAGTCAAGTTTAAAAACTAATATCTAAAAAGTTGAGATTAATTAAAAAAATTATTTTGAAATAATTACAGGCTCACAGGAAGTTGCAATAATAGTATAGGGAGTTCCCATGAACTGCCCCCAGCTTCCCCAAATCGCACCTTATTTAACTGTAGTATAAGACCAAACAGGAAATTGACATTGGTACAATCTAGAAACCTTATTTAAATTTCACCAGTTTTTATATGTCCTTGTATGTGTGTTTCTATGTTATTTTGTCACCTGTATAGATTATTGTAACATTCTTGACTCTTGCCCTCATCCTCACATTCCAAATTTTTACCAGTAATACCTATTCGACATTCGGAAAAAAATTTTTTTACGTTTGCCTTCTGTCTATGCTCACTGCAGCTAGTTTAAGTCTCCTATCTGGTCTTTATTTTTAATCTTTCCCTGTTCTAACCCATCCTCCCAACTATTACACAGTGGTGTCTATACTGGATGGCTCCTCTTTAAGCACATTTGATAGCTTCATACAGACTAGAACACAATTCCCCTATTGTTCACCTTCTCTGAATTCTACTCACCAGGCTTCTGGCTACTCCTGCACTCTTGTCTCAGAGTTCTTAAAAAATACGAGTGACATTAGAATTTATAAATATTCACAGCTATCTCCTTAAGATCATGGTAAGATTTCACTTCCCCAACTTCTTATATTAAGGTGAGCCCATGGGAATTTTTGACCAATAAAATGTGAGCAAAAGTGATGCATGTGATTTTGGGGAAAAGTCTTTAAGACTTAGTGCTGAATTTAGCATAAGCCCATTTTCTGTTGCAGTGGTAGATGTATGTGTGTGGTATGTAGATATATTGGCACATGCATCACACTATATTATAAATATTTGTTTACTTGACTATATCCCTTGCTAAATTGTGAGTGTATGTTGAATTGATCTTGTTGGAAGAAAACTTTTCTATAAAGTTTGATGACAGTAATACTATAGACTTATGACAGTAATGTAATAGGGCTGGGCATTACATGAATGAGCATGGATATGTTTTTAATCCATAAATGAATAAAATTTTAGAAAGAATTCTTACCACATACTCCTTGGAATATGCAATTATTAAGTGCAAACAGAAGACAAGAAAGGAGGGTTCAAATCTAAACTCTACCTCTACTAGCTATGTGTTTTGAATTATCACAGGGACGGTCATTATCAACCTTTCTGGATTATTGTGGGGATAAAGGAGATAACATAAAGTACCGAACGAAAAGTAGGGGCTTCTTCAGAAATCACTGGAAACAACATTGTGGCTTTATGCAAGTTTGGCTGCTCTACCCCAAACAAAGTAACAGTGGATTAATCAAGCATCATCACAGGAGAAATGAAGGGCTGCAGTGGGGCTCTCTGGTGTTGAGGGTCCAGTCAGCTTCTTTGTGTGCTGTCAGCCTCAAGAGATGGCTTGTTTTATGGTCTGAAATGGCTGCCCCAACTCCTATTGATTGCCATGTTCACTTTTCCAGCAAATAAGGAAGTGGTCATATTTCTCTACTTTAAGGTCATGACTCAGAAGTTGCACACATCACCTTTTGTCTTAGTCCACTTGGTCTGCTGTGACAAAATGCCACAAACTGGGTAGCTTATAAACAACAGAAGTTTATTTCTCATAGTTCTAGAGGATGGGAAGTCCAAGATCCCTGTGCCAGTGTGGTCGTATTCTGATGAGAGCCCTCCTCCTGATTCACAGTCAGTCAGTGTCTTCTAGCGTCCACCTCACAGGGTGAAAGGGATCTCTTCCCGGCCTCTTTTTTATGAACACTAATCCCATTCACGAAGGCTCCACCCTCATGACCTAATCACCTCCCAAAGGCTCTGCCTCCTAATACCACCATCTCTGGGTGTTAGGATTTCAACATATGAATTTTAGGGGGACACAAACATTCAAACCATAGCACTTTCCTTTGCATGCCATTGTCAGCTTTTCTTTGTACGGCCGCATCTGTTTGAAAGAGTAGCTAGCAAATACAACCTTTAATTGGGTGGCCCAACAACAATTTGGGAACCCTATTTCTAAAGAAGACAACAGAATGGATAAGTGAGGTAACAAGCATTTTCTGCCATGAGTGTTAACCTAGGTGAAAATGTGAATTTTGCACCAATTGACTATTTGATGTTTCTCCATTATCTTTCTTTCTAGATCACTGAGCCATAAAATTACATGCGTATGTTGAGAACTGTATCACACATGAGATAGTTAAGATGTAAAATCCCCCTGAGGACAGCCAAAGGCGGATGTACTTACCTTCCAGGGTGTACGGCAAGGTTGCAATGTAAAAATTAACCATTGAATGGTTCCAACAGAAATTAGTGAGTATGTAACAACTAAGCAGACAATTGTTGATTCAAGGAGTACGCGCAGAGTGAAAGAAACCCAGTATGAGGATATAGGATAGAGAATGTAATCTCTTACAATCACCCAGGGTGTGGGGCTCCAGAGAAGAAGGTGAGGTGGGCTCAAAAAAGAATGCCTTGAGCTGTGAGAACACAGTGTGGCCCTGGGACACAGAGAAAACACCAGAAATTTGGACAGACATCTTGGAAGATGCAAAGAAAAATATGTTTTCTGTTCTTAAAACAATTACCGTCTCATTGGTGGTCACAGAGCTAATATAGGTGAAAGAATTAAACAACAATGTTGAGGGGGCCCGATTAAGGACTAAAATCAGCAGTACTTACAATATAAGAGATTTTTAAACAGTGCCTCTTGCTTCTAGATTTCTTTAAAGTGTTCAGCGAGAACATCAATCAAACATATACTAATCCCTGTATTATGGACTGGTTTTAATGCTGCTATTTTAAAAATCCATAACATTTTCCGAAATACGGATTCTGGGTTTCTGTCACAAAAGTCCTTATTCTCACCTTTCAAAAAAAATCAATTGATGAAACATTTACTGAATACTAAGTAATGTGATCTGCTGTGTAGTGTGACCAAGATAGAGCTGCGGCATTTGAGATGTTTATGAAATAGGGCGGGAGGAGGAGGTAGGTTGGTACAAGGGTGACAACACCACACTATAACACGATTCTCACACTGACATGCACCGAGAAGCAAAGCACACTGGACTGACTTCATTCCAAATGAGGGCAGATTTCATGGGAAAGGTAGCATTTAAAAAATCTCTTGAAGGAAGCAAGAATTTTAAGAATCATTATTGATAGAACAGAAAGGTAAGACCACGCGACAGCAACACTATATTTGGGAGAATATTTGGGAAACAGACGCACTTGTTGAGCTCTATACAATGGTCTGTCACATACTTATCCCACCAACAAATTTTGTTAATTATGCCCCCAAACTCCATCTCTTTTGTGCCTCCTTCTCTATTGACAGTACCAGCACCTCAAGCTAAGCATCCAAGACTTTGTCATCTTTTATCTGGTAACTGTCACGGCCTCCCGTTGGATTCCACTCTGATCCCTGCAATCCATTTTCCACATGACAGCCAGACTTCTTTTTATTTATTTTTGGTGGGGGAGGAAGATTAGCCCTGAGCTAACATTTGTTGCCAATCCTCCTCTCTTTTTGCTGAGGAAGACTGGCCATGGGCTAACATCTGTGCCCATCTTCTTCCACTTTGTATGGGACGCCGCCACAGCATGGCTTGACAAGCGGTGCGTCGGTGCACACCGGATCTGAACCCCAGGCCGCCGCACTGGAGCGAGTGCACTTAACCACTACACCACAGGGCCAGCCCCCAGCCAGACTTCTTTTTAAAAGGCAAACTCCATCCAATCTCTTTCTAGCTTAAAACCTCTCAACAGCTTCCTAACATGAATAGGAGAAAATCCTCCATTTGTAACTCAACCTCTAAAACTTGGCCCTGTCTATACTCCAGTCAAATCCATCCCAATCTCACCTTTGCTCATAATGCTCCATCCACACTGATGCACTTTCATTTCCTGCTGTAGAACCCCTGAGCATTCTAGTCCTGCCTCTAGAAACAATTTCACTGGGCAAATTCTCACTCATCTGTTAGGTAGCATCTTAGGTGCCCTTCCTCAGAAAACTGTCGCCTCCAGTCCCATCTGGGTTTCTTTGTTAAAATCTCTCACTCTTCCCTTAGTCTTTTGTAGGATGTATGCCAGTTTGTAAAATGTGTGAGCATTGCCTAATGTTTGTCTCCAGTATGGCTGTTAAATTCCGTGAGAGTAGAGACCAGGCTGATCTTCAGTCCTTTGTCCTCAGTGACTGACACTCAAAAGATATTTAGTGAATAAATGAATTAATGCATGAATGAATGAGCAAAGAATCAAGGACTTTCATCAAACATGCAACAGAATGTGGTTTTTAAAGCCTCCGTCTGTTTTATCTTCACGATGTGTCAAGACACATTGAAACAACCACATTTGTGTTAACAGTGTGTCTGAGGGAAAAGTAAAAAAAATTCAGATAGGTAAATGAAAACGTGGATTTTTAAGATTGCACTGCTGGTAAAAAAAATAAATAAATAAAAATATAAAAGATAATAATTACAGGTAACAAAGTAGATACTTTAAGCACAGTCTAAATAAATTATATATTAACTAATTTACGCCCCATGCAATGGTGAGTATTACTATGCCCATTTTGTAAACAGGGAAAGTGAGGCACAGAGCTATGAGATGATTTCCTCCAGATTGCCCAGCTGTCAGGATGGCAAAGACCGGAATCCTCAGAGAGCGGCTCTTGGTCATACTGCCTCTTAGTTTGATTGTCTATTAACATAATATATTAAGTTGATAGCAGTTTCTCTGACATTTTAGATTTTACTGCCTTAAGTAATTCTTCCTTTACTATAATGAAAATATGATCTGATTAATAGTAAGAAACAAAGTTATAGACTTTGAATACAATAAAAAATAAAATAAGGCCCACAAAGTATGGTTGACATGTAAAAATGTAAAATCTATCATGTTAATTGAGATTACTAAGTATTCCATTGTTTTTGTTTTGTTTTGTTTTGTTTAAAGCTCTGTTAGCGAATTTTGAATTTTTGAAAGCATTAATGTTTCTTGTAAAATTATCATGTTTTATCCTACACCGGAGGATTTGGGACTCAAAACTATGGCACCACTCTAGAGGGGAAAATACCTATGGGTAGATTATTAACTATATCAGAGGGATCTTGGTGTAAAATAGAGCTACTTGAAATAGATTTAACTTTTTAGTAAAGAGCATTATGGTAAGACACAATTTCAATTTTCACATAGTGACTTGGAATAACTTTTACTTTCTCAATTAGGTTTTTTTGCCCAATCTATACAAACCTAGAATTTTGTAGATAGAATTACCCTCTGCTAAATCTTATTCTTTACATTTATCTGGAGCAACACTTCCCATATTACTAGAGAATGAAGGCAAATGTTTTTAGATTCAATTTGTGTTAAAATAATCCTAATCAATATCTTTTCGGTTTCTAAATAATAGTTAATTTCCAATAAATGCAACCTAATTTACACACCATTTTAAGTGACCTAAATGGCACTTAATTACAATTTTAAACCTGTCTCTGGTTTAATTACGCTTTTCAATAGATGCTAAGAAGAGTGTTCCTAAGTTTGGTATATGTTCACACACACACACCTACATGTGTAGATATGTATATGCATATTTCAATTAATGCAATATGTATTCCAATGAATATTCATTGGAAGCCATATAGCCTAATGGCTAAGATCATGAGCTCTAAATGAAGATTATCTGTATTCCAAACCTGGCTCCATCACCTATTAGCTGTGCGATTCTGTCACCTAGTAAATTCATTTATAAAATGAGGATAATAAAATTACATATGTTACAGAGTTTCTGTAAAGATTCAATGTGATAAGACAAACTTTTAGCAGAGTGCATGTTTAATAAACATTAGCCATTGCAATAGAATCATAAAATATTTGGGTCTGTTATCACAGAACTTTAGAAATAATTTTGATGAAGGGTGAAGATTTTCAATTCTGTTATTCTATAGCATTTGAAAAAATACTGATGTATTCGTAAAGAGATTTTCTGATTTGTACTGAGAGGTCCATTTAAAGTAGTAGTATTTCCCATGTTCTACTATATCTCTCATTTTGATTCATTTTTATCTTGTGATGTAGAAGGAAAACAGTGGTAAATAACATTTCAACACTCAGTGAATCTGTCTAACTATCTAATCTCAATCCATCACTCACCACTCTTATTTAGAAATCAAAAGCATTCTAAGAAAAGAATACTTACAATGAAGAGCAATACTTTAAGCCTTCAAGTATGACAGATTTAAGCAAAAATACAAATCAGTATGCAGTGCAGGGTCTGAGGTTGGGTTTTACCAATTGGCACTCTTGAGCTGAGATTTTGGCATATGGAATTTTCATTTGAGCAACAAAATGCATTTAATTGTGTAATTTACATTCCTTAATGAATGCATGTAGAAAGCAAGAGTAAATAGAGGACATTTTAATTTTTGATGTGAAAAGTATGATTGGCTCTTGTGAGGCAATGTCTTCCAAGAATCTTCTTGGCTTAGAGTATATTAATGAAATTGTTAGGGGAAATGAGAAATTGGGGTCAGTTGGTAGCAGATTATATGAGACAAACAACTCTGAGACATTTATGCCTTCAACGAATGTTTGTATACATATTTTATAAAATAATGATAAGGATTTTCCTTTTCTTTTTTTTAGTAAAGAAGATTAGCCCTGAGCTAACATCTGCTGCCAATCTTCCTCTTTCTTGCTGAGGATGATTGGCCCTGAGTTAACATCTGTGCCCATATTCCTCTATTTTGTATGTGGGATGCCGCCACAGTATGGCTTGATGAGCGGTGTGCAGGTTTGCACTCGGGATCCGAATCTGCGAACCCTGGGCCGCTGAAGCAGAGCGCATGAACTTAACCACTATGCCACCGGGCCAGCCCCAAGGATTTTCAATTTTTAAATCTACCTCCCTCAAATTATCTTTCACTATTAAGTTTTATTGTGTAATATTGAATGAAATAATAATGGGACCATAGAGCTATACTAGAAGGCTTATTAATTTTTGCCACTCACTTGAATCAGGAAACATAATATTTACATTTGAAGAATGTAAAGAATGTAAGAATTCTGTTATTTTTACCATCCCCCTTAAAGCGAAACGGAAAGTAGGTCTAAAAGCAACTTTCTGATATTTTCACTACAAGAATTTCATGCAGATATATTTGTCATTCATTTTGTTGCATAAATATTTATTAAAATATTTACTGTACATCAGGAATTTGCACATATGTATTTAAGATATCAGTATTTCCTCCCTTATTTTTCTATGATGAAGTACAATGATGTAGAATAGATAGTTACCTCTACAATAGCTTTTTTTCCTTCTTCTTTGATATAAGCGATGTGCTCATCTTAAAAACCGCATTGCCTAGCATCCATCGCACATAGGGGTGATCATGCAAATAGATTCTAGCCTGGGAGATGTAAGTGGAAGTAGTTGAATGGAGTTTCCAGAAAATCTCTTTGTAAGGAGAGAAGGAACTCAGTGAGCCTTTGCCCCTTGTCCCACACAGTCTTGCTACCTACATTCCGTAAGTATAGTGACGACAGCTCTATCCTAAAGACACAGAGCAGCAAGTATCAGAAGCCTCGTCTCCTGATGTTTTGGTAGAACTGCTATATCAGACTTCAGCTTCTGGACTTAGCACATGAGAGAAAAATAAACCCAAATCTTGCTTAAGCTATTCTTATTTGGGTTTTCTGTTATGGACATCTAAAGCCATTCTATAACTGACATTCAGGAACCTGCATTCCCAAATTCATTTTATTAAGGAATTGTACAATTATTTAAGTTCTATAAATTCAGTAGGGAGTATAAGATCTTAAAAACATGCCGCATATGTGAAAAAACCCAGAGCTAACATCATACTCAGTGATGAAAGACTAAAAGCTTTTCCCCTAAGATTAGGAACAGGACAAAGATGCTTGTTTTTGCCACTTCTATTCAACATAGTATTGGAAGTTTTACTCAGAGCATTTAGGCAAGAAGAAGTCAAAAAAGACATCCAAATTGAAAAGCAAGAGGTAAAATTATCTCTGTTCACAGATGACATAATCTTGTATGTAGAAAACCCTGAATAATACACACACACACACACACAGTTTAAAACTCATAAACAAATTCAGCAAAGTAGCTGGGTAAAATATCAACACAAAAAATCGGTTGCATTTTTACACTAACATTTTACACTAACAACAATCAATGCAAAAAGGAAGTTGAAGGAATAATTCAATTTACAGTAGCATCAAATAATACAATGATTAGTAAGAAATTTAACTACAGAGGCAAAAGAGTTGTACATTGAAAAGTAGAAAACATTGCTGAAAGAAATTAAAGACTTAAATAAACACAAATACATCTAATGTTCATGGATTGGAAGACTTAATATTGTTAAGATGACAATACAACCCAAATCAATCTATAGATTCAATGCAATCTCTATCAAAATTCCAGTGACATTTTTTGCAGAAATAGAAAAAAATCCAAAAATTCTTATGGAACTTTAAGAGATCCCAAAGCCAAATAAATCTTGAAAAAGAATAACAAAGTTGAAGGACTCACGCTTCCTAATTTCAAAACTTACTACAAATCTACAGTAATCAAAACAGTATGGTACTGGCATAAGGACAGACACATAAACCATGGGAATAGAAAAGAGAGCCCAGAAATAAACTCCCACGTATATGGTCAATTGATTTTCAACAATAGTGCCAAGACCATTCAATGGAAAAGACACTCTTTTTTCAACAAATAGTGCTGGGAAAAAATGAAGATAGACCCTTACCTTATACCATATACAAAATTTAATTCAAAATGGATCGAAGACCTGAACTTAAGAGATAAAACTATAGAACTCTTAGAAGAACATATTGGGGAAAATCTTCATGAGATTGGATTGGCAATGATTGCTTGGATATGACAGCAGAAGCACAGGCAACAAAAGAAAAAAACTAACACATTGGACTTCATCAAAATTTAAAAACTTTTGTGCATCAAAGGAAATAATCAGGAAAGTGAAAAGACAACCCACAGAATGGGAGAAAATATTTGCAAATCATATATCTGATAAGGGATTAATATCCAGAATATATAAAGAACTCCTACAACTCAACAACAAAAATAACCCAATTCAAAAGTGGGCAAAGAGCTTGAATAGACGTTTCTCCAAAGAAGACATACAAATGATCAACAAGCACATGAAAAGATGCTTAATATCACTAGCCATTAGAGAAATGCAAATCAAGTCCACAATGAGATATCACTTCATGTCCATTAGGATAGCTATTATCACAGAAAAAGACAGAAAATAACAAATATTAGTGAGGATGTAGAGAAATTGGAACCCTTGTAAGTTGCTGGTGGGGATGTAAAATGGTGCAGCCTCTATGGAAAAGAGTTTGGTGGTTCCTGAAACAGTTAAACAGAATTATCAAATGACCTATCAATTCCACTTCTAGGTATATACCCCAAAAAATTGAAACCAGGGGCTCAAACCAATACTTGTGTACTAGTGTCCATAGCAGCATTATTCAGATAGCCAAAAGGTAGAAGGAACCTGACTGTCTATCAACAGATGAAGGAATAAACAAAACACAAGAGATACATACAATGGAATTTTATTCAGCCAAAATAGGAAGGAAATTCTGACACATGCTACGACGTGGATGAACCTTGGAAATATGCTAGTTAAATAAGCCAGAAGCAAAAGGACAAACATTATATGATTCCACTTACATGAGGTATCTAGAACAGGCAAATTCATAGAGACAGAAAGTAAAATAGAGGTTACCAGGGGCTGGGGGGAGAGAGAATGTGGAGTTATTCTTTAAAAAATACTGTTTCTGGGGCCAGCCCAGTGGTATAGTGGTTAAGTTCCCGTGCTCTGCTCCAGCAGCCTGGGGTTCATGGGTTCAGATCCTGGGCGTGGACCTACACACCATTCATCAAGCCATGCTGTGGTGGTGTCCCACGTACAAAACAGAGGAAGATTGGCACAGGTGTTAGCTCAGGGCCAATCTTCCTCACCAAAACAAACAAACAAAAATACAGTTTCTGTTTGGTATGATGAAAAAGTTCTGGAAATGAATAGTAGTGATTGCACAACATTGTGAATATACTTAAGGTCTCTAATTTGTACACTTAAAAATGGTTAAAATGGTAAATTTTATATAATGTATATTTTACCACAATTTTAAAAAATGTACTGCAAGGATTCCATTTATTACCTTTCATTGTGTAATTAGTTTACAATAAGTTTAAAATAATTTTTAAAATTTAAATATATTATATTTCTTATATTAATATAGAAAAACAATCTAAAATGTCATAATAATGTGTTACTAAGAATTTTACAAAAGATTGTTATGAAAGAATATCAACTAAATCTTATTATCATGGCATATATCCTTGAGCATTTTTAATATGAAATAAAGAATCCAAAGCCATAGATATTCTATAGCTAAAACTAACTTGGGCAAAACTAATACTTGTAAGGTAAGGGATTTCAATCTAAAACAAATTAGTTTCTCTAACGACCTTTGTCATCCACCACAATTCAAAGTCTATAACATATAAGATGCAAATCTTGGATAAGAATTCTACACACCAATTATGACATCTAGCCTTGGAATTGTGATTTAATATAAAATGTATTTTGAAAATAAAATAAAATAACCCATATTGGTATTCTTTCTTAAATTTAAAAGATTTGCTTGTTTTTGTTTATGAGTTTTACTTTACAAAAGAGAAAAAGTAGAGTAGCCTAATACTTAAAACACAAGCTTTAGCCACATTATAAACAATTCTAAAGAGCATTCTATTTAATTCACTTTTTCTAATATATGTAGGAGGAATATCAGTCATAGCATTTTCAGAATAAAGGAACTAAAATGTAGAGTGTGGCCAATTCTATGATGTGCATTGAAAATAATTCTTTTAAGATTAGGAATGTGGTCACTGTATTCTGATGCCTTTGAATGTTAAGCTTCTTTTCTTTGATGGAAATCTTGCAGTTTATCTCTGAATATCAAAGCACACCTTGCTTTGAGACAAAATGGATGGAAAATATTGTTAACAGTAAGATAGGATGGGACAGAAAGTAGAACAAGTTGTTCAGTCACAAAATGCAGAAAAATAAAAATAAGAATATCCACCCCAAATTAT
This sequence comes from Diceros bicornis minor, assembly GCF_020826845.1. NCBI lineage: Eukaryota > Metazoa > Chordata > Mammalia > Perissodactyla > Rhinocerotidae > Diceros > Diceros bicornis. The sequence continues at coordinate 80,238,542 of NC_080741.1, read as the reverse complement.
TTCCTCAAGATTCTAAATTCTCTTTATAATCAATATCAATTCTTCCAGTCTTTTTTCTTTTTTTTTTTTTTTGCTGGGAAGGATTTGCCCTGAGCTAACATCTGTTGCCAATCTTCCTCTCTCTTTTTTTTTTCCTCCCCAAAGCCCCACTACATAGTTGTATATTCTTGTAAGTCCTTCTAGTTCTTCTATGTGAGTTGCTGCCACAGCATGGCTACTGACAGATGAGTGGTGTGGTTCTGCACCCAGGAAATGAACCTGGGCTGCCGAAGTGGAGCACACTGAACTTCAACCACTAGGCCATCAGGGCTGGCTCTAATTCTGCCAATCTTAACATAAAGTTAAGTTTCCAAATACTAAAAACTGAGTCACTAGAAAATTTATACAGTGCTCCTTCCCCACACTGCCTCATTGTGACTGCAGCGCTCAACGCTAACCACTCCTAAGCAGCATCACTTTAAGTTATTAGAGGACAAGTTAAAAGTGAAAGTGCAACTTTTCAATTTACCATTTTGTGAACATAAAAACATGTCAATTTGGTCCCAGTATTCTCTGCTTTTTGGACTAGAGAAAAATAGGAATCATTTATTTTTTGAAGAGTGTTGGACCACTGGCTTTAGGTACAATCAATGTTTATCAGGGATTGTTAATAATGCTCTGATAAAAACACATTCCATTCATTCTAGCTCTTGACTTTCAAAGGCAAGGCAATTATAAAAAAGAAAGATTGGCAAAGAAATATTGCAATATTTTGGCATACCTTATATTCTTTCAGTATGAATAGTCTTAAAATACACAATAACAAATTTTAAACTCCAAACTACGATTGCATCCAATACACGCAATAGAAAGTTAAAAATCAACTCCCAGCCTAAGCCAATTGTGTTAGTCCCATATATTTGCCAGTACGATGGGTCAGACCAAGTTTATCAGCAAAGCAATTTCTTGGATAATAACTGAGAGTCTGATACTGAAAATGCGTCCCATTGGCTCATTCATAAATGTTACTTTCACAATCTCATCACTTATATTTGAAGTTGAACCATAGCCTTATGATTAGAGTATTAACCTATTAGATACAATACAGCTCCCTGATTGACAACAAATGTTTTAATATTTTGGCCTGAAATATTTAGCTTATTGATATGAAAAATCACTACCAGTTGGGGATCCTGGGCTGACAGTTTACTCATTCACCATTTCCAAATCCTCTGAGGGTTCCAGTTGGGAGAGCTGGACGCCTAATTACCTAAAGTTAATGAAGCCCTATTTGTTATGGCGTAAGCTGGTCTGCTTAACTTGGCCAACTTCGGGACAACTAGGCATCGTTAGCGTTACCCACTGACTCATTGAACTATAAAATAAGATTTAGCATTTCATTCTCAACAACCTTTAGGTATCCAAGAAGAAAATATGTCATGACTTATGATAACAATGTCTTCTAGAAGAATTAAATTAATGAGTAAATATAAATAAGAATTCAGATGGCTTTTCAAGTAAATGAAGCAATGTCCTGAATGCGAATTCTAAGTAACATGAATTGATATTAAGACTCAATAGTCAAGCAACAATTTGCATATGAAGATAATTTTTGGCAAAATTAAGACATTTTTTGTTAAAATTAAGTAGCAGAATTAATAAGATAAACTATAGATTTGTGACTTCTATTCAAAAGTGGGATGGAATCATTGGCAGGATACCAGAGCTCCCACACCAAAAACTAGAATCGGTAATGTCATAGAAGATCTGAACAACACGTTTAACCTAATTTGACATTCATAGACCTCACGGACATTCATAGAACACTGCACCCAACGATGAAAGAATATATATATTCTTTGTGAGTGCACAGAGAACGTTTGCCAAAATAAAGCACATGACAAGTCATCAAATAAACCTAAACAAATTGCATAGAATTTCATTCATTCAAATTATGTTTTTGGAATACCGGGTAATTAATTAATTAGTCCCATAAAAAATAACTAGAATATTCCCCAGCTTCTCGGAATTCAAGCGATACATTTTTAAATAAAATGTGGGTCAAGAAATAAACCACAAAGAAACTCAGGAAATCTGTGGAACTAAATGATAATAAAGGTACAATTTATCAAATCTTCTGAGATACACTTGCTACAGTAGCTTTAAAATGCAAATGTTAGAGGAGCCTGGCCCTGTGGCTTAGCTGTTGAGTGCGCGCGCTCCGCTATTTGCTGCCCAGGTTTGGATCTCGGGCGCGCACCAACACACCAGTTGTCCGGCCGTGCTGAGGAGGCGGCCCACATACAGCAACTAGAGGGATGTGCAAGCATGACATACAACTATCTACTGGGTCTTTGGGGAAAAAAGGAGAAGGATTGGCAATAGATGTTAGCTCAGGGAGGGTCTTCCTTAGCAAAAAGAAGAGAATTGGCATGGATGTTAGCTCAGGGCTGATCTTCCTCACAAAAAAAAAAAAAAAGAAAAAAAATGCAAATATTAGAAAATAACGAAGATTGAGAATGAACTAAATATCCATCTTAAAAAACTAGAAAAATTCCAAATTAATCCCAAGGAAGTGAAGGAAAGAAATAATAAAGAACAAAAGATAAATTTGACCATTTAGGTGAAAAGTACATATTTCTTGAAAAACTGATTATCAAATCTGACACAAGAAACACTACGTCCAGATGGTTTTAGCAGTGAGTGTTTCCAAATATTTTAGGAAGAAAATGTGAATTTCGAAAAAGAAGGGATACTTCTCCCCTTGTTTGATGACACCAGCATAACTATGACACAAAACCTGATAAGAACATTATAAGAAAGAAAAATTATAGGCACATCTTTCTCATGAACATAGATGTAAAATCCTCAACAAAATATTATGATATCAAACGCAGGGATATATAGAAAGGATAATACACCACAATTAAATGAGGTTTACTCTGTGAATGCAAAGTTGGTTAACATTTGGGGAAAAAAATGTAATTTGACACATTAACCACAAAAAGCGTGGCAAATCATATCTTTGACTGCAGATAAAACTTGTGATAGAATTCAACACTCTTTACTAAAAACAAACTCACCTTCTCTATCACTAAATTTAACGTTTTCAATGCTTCTTAATTCAGTGTGCTTTTCAGTCTCTCTTGACAGTTCTTTCTGTTCAAGATTTTGGGCAACAAGCACAGGTTAAACTATAATTCAAAACGATTGTGAATTCACGACAGCCATGACCTCAAATGATTACATGCCTGAAAAACTCATGCTTAGGGAGATAACATTGAGTACACACTGCATTTACTTACATTCATGCAAGATTGACTCAACCTGTCAAATATTTAAAAATCAAAGCCAGACTTACTGCCCAAACATATATTAAATCATGTGCACAAATGATTCATATCAAAAGTCAATCCTCCTCCAGCATGCTGGCAGCCACGAACAAATCACAGTTATGCTTAAATCTGAAGAACTACTCTTCTCATATATTGTTAATGATGAGATTACACAGGCAGCAAAGAACAGGAGATGAATGGGTGTTCATAAAATATAAGATGTATGCTCTAGTAAGACCCACAGTAATTGAAAGAAATTAGATCATGGTGGCACTACGTTCTATTCTGTCTAGTTTTTTCCATCTCCCAGCAGAAGTTGATATAAGAAGAGAAAATATTTGCTGGTCGATGCACAGGGCAGTGAAACTTTCCCACTTTCGTGCAGATGGAAGCTAACTTAATCTGGTTCATATGTTCTAAGCACATCTTAAAATAAAAACTGGAGGCTGATTTGCACCCAGAAAAACTGTGCATAAAGCTGCAGACGTAGGCAAGCAATTTAAACTTCAAATATGTCATTGCAATTTTTCTTAATTACAAAGAGGTAATAATGGTACCATTTTCACTTCATCATTTGATTCTTTTTGAAACCCATACTTACATTTTGAATATTACGTCTAACCTAATTATTTCAAGAATGTTGAAGTTGCTTTAAAAAATCAATTACAATACCCGGTATGTTTTGTTTCTACTTACAAATTCGTTATTGGAACTTGCTGTCAGAATTCATCTCAGTAGACTTTCCAGCTATAATACATGTATGACATCTGTTATTTTCTCTTGCAAGTGGAGTCCTGGAGTACTTTGGCAAACTTGCTTATGAAAATATATAGTAACCATTTTAGCATCATCCTACATAACTGGACAATGCTTATCTAACAAATGCCTTTATATCTTTATTGAATTTTAAAATCTTATGCTACCATTAAAAATATAATGGGGGGCTGGCCCGGTGGTGCACGTGGTTAGGTGCTCGTGCTCCACTGTGGCGGTCCGGGGTTCGCTGCTTGGGATCCCGGGCGCGCACCGACGCACTGCTTGTTAAGCCATGCTGTGGTGGCGTCCCATATAAAGTAGAGGAAGATGGGCACGGATGTTAGCCCAGGGCCAGTCTTCCTCAGCAAAAAAAAAAAAAAAAAGGAGGATTGGTATCGGATGTTAGCTCAGGGCTGGTCTTCCTCACACACACATACACAAATATATATATATATATATATATGTATATATATATGTATATATATAAAATTATTTTTTTCCCAAGGAAAACAGAAAGCCTAGCACTAAATTACAGTGAAGTGTTTTGTTAAAGGGGTGGCTCCTTTATTTATATAACTAGTTGGCATGTTTTCCATATTAGCCAAAATAAAAGGACATGACAAATAAATTTGCCTTTGTCTTAGTCTATTATTTCAACCCCTGTTGAATCCAAGCTCCATGAAGGCAGGTGGCATGTAGGTCCTTTTCACAAATTTATTCCCAGATTCTAGCACGGTGCTTATCACATGGTAGGTGCCCAGTAAATTTCCATTGAATGGATAAATGAGTTTGCCACATGATGTCACCTTTCAAAGCTAAGAACAAAGAAATAAAAGATAAAACTTGGGTTGAAGGTCCCCAAGACCACTCCCTGTTTCAATGACTCACTAGGAGGAGTTACAGGACTCAGCATACAGTCTTACTGATAGCTATGATTTACTACAGTGAAAGGACACAAAGAACAATCAGTAAAGGGAAACACTTAATGGGGTGAAGTCCTCAGGAAGGGGGTACAAGCTTCCAAGAGCCCTCTCCCAAAGGCATCACATAGGACGTGCTTAATTCCCCAACAGCAAACTGTGAGAACACTTGTGAAATGTTTCTACCAAAGAAGCTCATCAGACTCAGAGCCCAGCATTTTTACTAGGGGCTGGTCACACAGGCACTCTCTGCCTAGCATGGACCCAAATTCCAGACTCCTTGAAGGAAAGTAGGTGTTCAGCATAAATCATATTGTTTGCATAAACAGTTTAGGCACAGTGAGACATTCTTATCCGTTCTAGGCATGGTGGGAACCCTTTCAATATCCCAGTTCCCAGATGCCAGCCAAGGGCCAACACTGCAAGCAGCCCTTTCAACGGAGAGTAGTCCCAGGACTGCCATGTTACTGTTTTCTACACAGTGCTCATTTTAATTCATCAGGCAAATACAGTGCCTCTCAACTTTTCTATTTGATCTCCTTCTTCCATTTTAACAGAGCCCTGTGGGAAATCCCATATATACCTGATATCGTTAACTGTCAGCAAATGTCTTTTAACACTAAGTAACATAACTAATAATATGTATCTCTCTTTGGTGGAAGTTGTGATGAAAACCATATTATATGGCACAAAACAAATATAAAAAGTCCATTTCTTTATTGGACTGCTCTACTATTACGAATTATTTTGGTGGTGGTCCTGAGAGGGGTCATTTTTCCAATTTTGACTCACTTTAAAAGGCAGAGATGGTATCTTATTAATATTTTGTCCCTTGAAGCATTTATACTTTCTGTAAATTATCAATGCTACAAATATTTGTTGAATGAATGAATAGATTTATGAACACATATTTACATATGCTCTTTGAAAGATAAATTTTGCCATTGGCTGAAATTTTAGTACTCAAAATTCCTTTAAAAATATTGCTTTGCTGCCTCCTAGGTAACTTGTTCTGGTTAAAGGCATAGATTTTTTTTCTTAATGAATGAATAAAAATGAGTCTTAGCTTCAAATGGAAACTGTATATGTTTAAGAAGGGAGCTTGAATTTGGGAATTATTGTCTTCTGATGGGAAGATAGGATGATTATGGTAAATTGCCTTAATGGCACCAATACTTCACCTTTCCAAGGATATGGCTTTGTCATGTAACTGTGCAACTCTTCCCAACAAGAGGATGAGTATATTTTTCCACCCCTGGAAACTAGATTTGATCACATGACTTGCTTTGATGAACAGGATGTCATTGGTCATGATGCAAGTAAAGCTTGAAAATCACTTGTGAGATTGGGTTGATGCTCTTGGGCATCTGTCATTGCCAAGAGAAGGATGGGCCTGGACTGGCCCACTGCTCCCAGGAGAAGGATGAGAGACATGTGGAGCAGAGCTGAGTGTTCCCGTCCAAGCCCTGTCTGGAGCAGCTGACCCACTGCCAACTCCCACATGTCTGAGTGAGCCAAGCCAAGATTAGCAGATCCTCCAAGCTGAGCCTGGCCTGGATCAGCTGAATTGCACTGACACATGAGAAACAAATGTTTATTTTTGCATGCCACCTGACTGTTAATAAAAGTCATGTAAAAGTCATGGAGGCAAATTACAGGATACGTTTTGCCAAGTCACAAGGAGGAGAGTTTGTAATAATACTAAGCACTTACAGCTGACTGGAGACAGACACCAGGCATTTCCTGGAAATGGTATTTAGGTTTTAAAGGATTTTTATTGGATCAGTTAAAACTAAAACATAAGAAACATTTTGCAAGGGCCATTTTAAGATAAGGCTTGAGTCATTCTAAGTTGGGCATTATAAGTTAATTTGCTGTCATTTTATATTCATAGTCTACAGAAATCGTAACTTCCTGGTTATACTCTATTCTTATCTTTAAATTTTTATTTAAATCTTGAACAAGTTTCAATGTACAAGACACCAGCATGGCAGAGTTAGCAGAAACAGAAAGGGTGGTAAACAGTTACATTACGGTGCGGTGAAGAATTCCCAAATTGGCCCTGAGTTTCACCAATAGGAGGGTGAGTAGTAGGAGCAGAAACAGAAGTGGAACACCAGAATCCCTACTTTCATCTCTCTAATCAAGGGGAAGATAAAGGCAAGACATGGGAAAAAGGAAGTAAGAGTTGTCCTATTATGGCCGCGAGTTCTCAAATTCCCAAAAGGCTTGACCTGCTCAGACATCCCTACCAGCTGAAAATAATAAGGCAACCTGCTGCAAAAGGTATTTTCTTACAGACTCTAAAGTCATTTAAGGCAAAGTCCCATCTGACTATATTAGTTAGGAGTAGCATTATCTACCATAACAAATTAATTCCAAAATTTTAATGGCTTAAAACAGTAAATATTTATTGTTTACATAATATTCTAATGTGGGAAACTTTTGTCCTTGTCACTCTTCAAGAACTCAGGCTTTATCCATCCTGTGGTTCCACCCTTTCCTAGGGCCTGAGTGTCCTCTGCAACCAGCCAATGCACAGGCAAGAAACAATGAAGAAAGTATACTTGCTTCTTAGAAGCCCAGCCAGAAGTCACCCTTTCTCCGATATTCCACTGGCAAGAACTAGTCACATAGTTCTAGTCACTTAGTTCTCCGATACTCCACTGGCAAGAACTAGTCACACAGTTCTAGTCACTTAGTTCTCCGATACTCCACTGGCAAGAACTAGTCACACAGTTCTAGTCACTTAGTTCTCCGATACTCCACTGGCAAGAACTAGTCACACAGTTCTAGTCACTTAGTTCTCCGATACTCCACTGGCAAGAACTAGTCACACAGTTCTAGTCACTTAGTTCTCCGATACTCCACTGGCAAGAACTAGTCACACAGTTCTAGTCACTTAGTTCTCCGATACTCCACTGGCAAGAACTAGTCACACAGTTCTAGTCACTTAGTTCTCCGATACTCCACTGGCAAGAACTAGTCACACAGTTCTAGTCACTTAGTTCTCCGATACTCCACTGGCAAGAACTAGTCACACAGTTCTAGTCACTTAGTTCTCCGATACTCCACTGGCAAGAACTAGTCACACAGTTCTAGTCACTTAGTTCTCCGATACTCCACTGGCAAGAACTAGTCACATAGAGGTGCAAAGGAGGCTAGGATGTGTAGTTGCAGGCTGTACAGCAGCCTGTTAGCAACAACTTTGCACAACGGAAATGAGAGTATGAATTTTAGGTGGATAACGAGCCATCCCTGCCATGCTGATACAACTGTGCTATGCCCAGGTTGACCAGTTGGCCTTCGATGTAGCAAGTGCTCAATACATGTTGGTAGAATAATTAAATTAATGAACGATCTGGACTCGTGTGCCCGTGTTTGTCCTGAAGCGTTGATACAGCTACTAGTAGTGTGTTTGTTGGCTCTCAATGAGTAATTGCTCCTTGCCAATGGCTAAGCTCATTAACTAGCTCTATGAGATAGATATTACCAGTATCCCTGTTTTGCAGATGAGGAAACTGAGGTTTACTAGCAGTTAAGTGACTTGCCCAAGGTCACGGAGCTATTAGGTGTTGAAATCAGGATCACGCCTAAGTCTGTCTGACTCTACAACTGTAACTTTTAAAGGCATTTAACGACTCCGTCACAGCTTTAGCACAATCACATGCTGATTTGTAATGGAACATTTTCCATGTATGGACATCTCTTTGCTAGTTATTGCAAGTTCTTGGAGGAGATAATCGGTCTTCAATGATTTTTGCCCCTGCACTGCCCCCTCGCTGACAGCTGGCATAAATTCAGTCTTATAACAACCTATATTGAAACATAGAAAAATAAAAAGTTGAACCATTCCTTCCATGTTGCAAATTCAGTCTATTTTAGTATATTTTAAGTGTACATAACAGTATAAATATATATAACATATATAATATATAACATATATATAATATATATATAAAATATATAACAGTATATACATATAATAGTAAGTAAATACTGTTAAAGCAAGTCAAATTCCCAGTTTCCTGTTCTATAGTCTGGTTTCAAATTAGGGTTTAGAAAAAAAAAATGGAAAATATAAACTGAGATAAGATTTCTGTTCTAATTTTTGGAAAGAAACACATCCAAGTGTTCCATGGCTGAAGCTGAAAATGAACCATTAATATAGAGCAGGCTTAATTATGATCTGGAGATATACCTTAAACATCAAAATCATAGGTATGGCTTGAATCCATCACCAATAAACTGTGTGCAGAGTTCTGAGCCCCAGCAGTTAGGAGAGCCAAGAGTGAAAAGTTCAGCTATATCCTTGAGACATATGATATCTCTATATAAAAGGAAAACCAATAGGTTATTTTGATAAAAAAGAAAAATGGTGCTAGATTATTATTTTTATTGAGTTAAAAAGCATTTATTACAAGCATCTAAAAGCTTTTTATGTTGAAGGTAGTGATCCGATTTTTCCATCTTTCACCAAAAACTGAATAAATTGTGAAAGCCTTAAATTGTGGCTGGAGAAATCCGGAGTGAGTAAGAAAATATTTGTGAAAACGCAATATTGAATTCTTTGTGAGATCCAGCTGGAGCAGATGTAGTCCTTTATCTATGACAGTTTAAATCAACTTATTCTAAAGTTCTTGGGCTGGCAATTTATTAATATTCAGTTTTACCAAATATTTTTACAAGAATGATTTTAATTTTGAGATAAACAGGTAGTTTACCTTCATATAAAAATTGATAAAAATAGAATCCATGATTTATGTTCACTGTATCAGTGGATAATTAACATCAGACAAACCTGCAAAACCATAGTGGCTTCTAGATTCCTTTCTCTCTTACATGAAGTCTAATGAGGGTTGGGTGGCCCTCCGCCATCTTGTAGTTGTGCTGTCTGTGGCTTCTAAGGCTGCAAAGACAGGGAAAGAGAGATGGGCAGGAAGCATATCCTCTTAACTGTCTTGGCCCCTAATTGACACATCTATTCTGCCTATAGTCCATTAGTCAGAACTAGTCCTGTGACCCCAACCTAACTACAAGGAAGACTGGGAAATGTAGAAGAGGAGCACAGGACTACGTAACGAGCACTGTTTCTGATCTGTTCATAGCAAAAACAGGCACCCAAGTTTCCTGAGAGCTGGTGTAGAGATTTTCCCATGGATCCTAATGCCCCCACAAAGTGTACTTATTGAGCTCAAAAGAAGTTATCTTTGACCTTTTTCAGCTGTGTTCATCATGGTTTTCATTTAAATAAAAAGACAATTATGACAGCATTGTGGTGGCAGATATTATCATAACATTCTCAATCTTGTGACTCTGAGTTTGAATTTCTTGATGTTGACCGAGGAAATTTATTTTATAAGCATCAAATGATTCACTGTTTAAACTGGGTTACCTGAAGCTTGGGGATTTAGTAGGCATGTAGAGTAGTAGGAGCATGAATGATTTAGTAGGGTTCTTCTCATAAAGAATGATATTTTTTTCTCTTTGGGTATAAATTCTGTTTCTCAGGTTCTACAACAAAACCAAAGTAGCTTGCACTAAAAGCTTTCTGCATGTATACATTGTGGGTTTGTTTTTTTGAAACACTAACTGAAAACAATACAGAATAAAAGTGATAACATAGCCACCTATTTTTCTTTTCTTTGATAATATGGATCATACAGAATGCATTATAATAAAATACTGAAGGGAATTTTTTCCAGCTTTAAAAGTTTTTAAAATTAATGGCATGCAAGGTAGAATGGTATTTTCTAGTCTTGTTCCTAAGAAAATTATGACAGCATCATATTTCATAATAATTCAGACTTATTATTCATCATTGATGTCTGAAATACTTTATAAGCAAATTACTATTTTTGCAAAGCAAACAGATTTCCTCAAACTCTGCTCACAGTGATGAGTAAAGATGTGCCTAAGGGAGTTTTGAAACTCTTCCAAATGCTCTCATATGTTAACCCCTTTTCATTATGATGAAATACAGCCTATTACTCATATGTACTAGCGGACAAGAGAAGTTATTTTAACTAGTCCTCGATCATGGGCTCTGGAGAAAATATTGTAATCATTCACCTAAAGTAAATTATAGCAAACATTCCTTACTGGGAAATAATTTTATCAGGAATTTTATTGGGACGAATTACCCTGTGCCTTAACTAATGCCTGTTTTTCCTGACTTTCAAATACCAGATGATATTATTTATAGTCACATAATGACCTCAAAAATACTTCCATTTATATATTATTTGAAGACTGTTCCCTAGACAGTAAGGATAGGTTTTGGGAATTTTGATGTCTTGTGTTTTATTTATGCCTAAAAGAGGAGTCTGTCTGTTTGGTTTGAGCAAGGTAGAAAATGAGCAGAATTACACTGAAAAGATAAGGCCATCTGAAATAGTCCAGGCCGGTGGCATTCAGCATGGAAAACCCTCTCTACTTGAAGCCCTAAATGTTAGTAGGGAGACTCTTAAAATTTATTGGCTGCAAAAATATATAATGGCAAATTTTTTGGATATGAAATATTATAAAAGAGTTGTCAGTAAAGTTGAATCATAGACACTGTTTACTAAGACAAATTGAAGAATTAAAAGCATGAGAAAGTAAAGGAGAAAAATAATTTTGTTAGAATTGGCAACTCTTCTCGCTCTTCCCACTCAGTCAATCACGTCCTGAAATGATCACGAGATAGAAGAAATGAAGATGCTCTTTCCTTGGTCTCAGTTCCCAGCAGCCTCTTGTAGTGTGAGCATCTTGTCACCCTGACAATGACTGTAGTGAAGAAGGTTAAGTATTTACATACAACAAGTCTCCTAGACACCTACCGACATTTTTATCTATTCCTCAAGCAACAAAGCAGCACTAGAGAAAAAACTCACTGTTGGGCTTACTGAGGAATAATATGCCTGTATACTAAACTTTATGAGAAATATAATGGATTTTCATCCATTATGTGATTTTAACAATGCATAATTTTCACTGTACTATCTAATTTAAGAATTTTAGCATCTGAGAAGTTTTAATTGATACCATGTAATTATCACAATAGGATCCATACCCACATCATTATTCACTTTCAGTGGGCAAAAGGGTGTGTGGACACCTTGCAGCCCTTCTGAGAGTTTCTCCAGAGGATGGTGACCAACAGTGTGAGAATTACTAATCTAGAGATTAACACTGAAAAGGCCAAAATCAACTGACTGAGCATGTTTAAAACCCATAGTGGCCAAGATTCAGCCACCTTCCTAGCAAAGCAAGTCAATGATCTACTTACAACAAGACACATTCACCTCTACATGGACTGGGGTATATAAATCAAAATGAGCATTATTCTTTGATTCAGTCCACGCCAGCAAACAGCATACAGATTACCCACAACTAGTGTACGAACCTTGGAATAAGAGGCATGGGGGTTCAAACTCCTTACCTTACACTTACTATTTTAAAGTTAAATTTGACAAACTTTTTTTGGAAAGGGACAGATAGCCAATATTTTAGGCTTTGTGGGGCAGATGGTTTCTGTTGCAACTCTGTTGTCGTAGCACAAAAGCAGCCATAGACAATGCATAAATGGATGGGTGTAGCTGTGTTCCAATAAAGTTTTATTGCAAAAATAGGCAGCAGGCCAGACTTAGCCTGAGGGCTATAGCTAGCCACCCCCGGTAAAGGCAGGCTCTGGAAATCATATTCCACATCTCTGGAAGGCTACACAAGACCCTAGCAGCAACTGTAGCCTCTGGGGAGGAGAAACTGGGTAAGTGAAGGACAGGAGACAGAGATTCACTTTTCATCATACACCTTTTTATAATCCTGAATTCTATACAGTGTGCCACATTTAAACATTAAATGAATTTACCTTTGAAAATAATTATCATTCCCACGTAGCAATTAACTTCCCAAGGCATCCATTTTGTCTTCTGTGGAAAGAGAACGTAACATCTCCTCTCTTTCTTCCACTGGGCCATTGTGGAAATAAAATCAAACAGAGGATGTAAATGTGCTTTACATAAACCTAAAGTACCACTTAAATGTATAGTGCTATTTTCATTATTTTATAACTATTGCTTTTGAGAAAGTATGACAGCTTGGCAGCTAAGAGCCCAGGCATCTGAGCCAGACGGTTGAAGACCAATCAGAACATTTTCAGTCATCTTTCCTTTCTATCACCTGTGTGTTCAAATAGAAGCCAATTCCAAACCAATACTAGGCTCAACGTAATTTAGATAGCAAATATGGCATATTGAACACTGGTACATAGAAATAGAAGTTCTAACTGCGACCTACACTTTTAATAATTCACATTATTATTTTCTTAAATCTATATCATTTACTAGAAAAAAACTGAAATAAGGAACATGTTTTCCTTTTATCATTTTTTTTACCTTTCAAGTCAATTCTGAAGTGAATCAACCTCCGACCCTGTCCTGTTGACATTTACAGTCTCTGTAAATGTTGGACAATTGGAATTGATCAGGATCAGAATAATGACCTTAGGCTCAGTAAAATCCTCAAATACTAAGTAAGATTTAATTAAATCATGTCAAATATATTATGATAAAGCAAGAAAACAGAAAAATGTATTTTAAAATCATTTTCAATAACAAATTGTAAAACTAAAAGAAATTTCAAGTTAAACAAGTTAAACTAAACAATCTATTTTCATTAAATATAAATTTATTGAGATTTATTTCAGAGGCAAATATAAAAGATTTTTGGATTATTTCCTCTCTAGCAATTGTTTATAATCACCGGAATGGATAAGTAAGAGATGGAAACATTCTAAAAGACACGAAGAAAGACAAGTGAATCAACGTAATGAAATAAAGCATTCACTGTTTATAGAAAATAATAGTACAGCACTTTGGCAATGTGAAATGTGAACAAACATTGCTTAGTAATTGGTAAAAAAGTATACTATGTAATTGCATTTGAACCATCTAGAAAGTATGAAAAAATTCTTGACTCCTTTAAGGATATTTTAGCTACAGAATCCAAAAGTAACGAGAGCTGGAGATGAAATGGAGTCTTTTGGGTATTTTTTCCAACAATGAATCCAATATTAAAGTTGGAGATGCCATATACGTCATTGAGTCTTAGACCCTGAGGTAAGGCAGCTATGAGAAAAAATATAGGTATGCACAATTCTGAACTTGAGAAGTAATAAACTGGATGGGGAAATGGATTTTGAGTAGCAAATTCTCTGGGCAGCCAAAGATAAAAGACTTTCTTATTTATAAACAGAGGCACCATTGCAAAGAACTGCTTCACTGATGCGAGAGCTAATTAAATCTTTGGGAAATTGTTCCAAGGCCTGGAAGACAGAGAGCAAATATCAAGGGGACTAGTTTAAGAGGAGTGCCCTAAGGATGAAGGAAATAAACCACAATGAATATTCTTGAGGAAAAAAAAAGGAAAACAAATAGCCATCACTGTGGGACACATTCTTGCTGTAGCGAGTGGTGGTAGAAGTTGTGAATAACATCGGGCATTTCTGCTAATTACCAACATAATAACTAGGCCATTTATATTCCAGCAATAAAATGTGTGAAACCAAATACAGTTACAAAACTTATCTTTTGAGGGACAGAGTCTGCTGAAGTGGTCTCACTAGTCCCAATTGTGGGAAAAGCTGTAGCTAGTGCCTGAAGGTAGAACTGTAGGGCTTGAAGCACATACAATCTGGGGCTTCTGAGTAAGTAATAAAAAAAAAAAAGAAAATTACCAATTCAAAACTAGGTATTAAGAGGGGATGCTTATTTGGAATGAGAAAAGAAATCACAACCAAATATGAATGTTAGCTGACAAATGACACAAACATCACAAAATCTAGGAAAAAACCTCACAATATTTAATTAATATTTTGACATGCACTTTTTTTTTTCAAAATGTCAGGGACATTGACAGTAGGAATATCATGGAGCCATTCCGAAGTCAAGATAGCTAGCCATAATTTCATAAGACAAATAGATGGAAGTGACTTTGAACCACATACACCCAAGCTAAGTGTACCCCCCCAAATCTCCTTTATTAGATCCCACATGCAGTCATGGCCAAAGTCACTCAACAGAGAAGAAATGTGATTGAAGGCAAGTCAGACGGGGCAACAGTGGTCTTAAACAATTAAAGTCAAAATGTCTTACTTTTGCAAATTTTTCAAAAACACATTGTGGTGGACACATGGTGAACACTTTGCTGAACTCCTCCCAGAACCCCTCAAGGGGCCCACGCAAGCAAGGAGTCCTCCTACTTAGCTCCGCTTCGTCAACTTCATAGTAAGTTTGCCTCTGTGCATCCAGTGGTGCTTCTCAACTGGACCTGCTGCCACTGGCAGGAGGCAAAAATAGCGTGGACCAGTCTAGTGTAAGTGTCTGACGTTAAGATTTTTAATTATAATGCAAGTGCCTGTAATTAAACTTTTGATTGCTGAGGCATCCATTTCGAAGAAATCCACCTGGAATAAACATATTGCCAGCTCTATGACACAGCTCTTAGAAAAGCAACCAGATAAGGAACCAGGCTGCACCCACCCATGAAGTTCCCCTTTTAGAAAGCCCTGGGTAAGCTAGACGATCACTTGAGTGACCCAGCTTTTCTCTTCTCATCTTTATTTATTTATTTTTTTTTTGTGAGGAAGATCAGCCCTGAGCTAACAGCCATGCTAATCCTCCTCTTTTTGCTGAGGAAGACCTGCTCTGAGCTAACATCTATTGCCAATCCTCCTCCTTTATTTTTTTGCCCCAAAGCCCCAGTAGACAGTTGTATGTCATGGTTGCACATCCTTCTAGTTGCTGTATGTGGGACGCGGCCTCAGCATGGCCGGAGAAGCCGCGCATCAGTGCGCTCCTGGGATCCGAACCCGGGCCGCCAGTGGCGGAGCGCACGCACTTAACCGCTAAGCCACGGGGCCGGCCCTCTTCTCTCATCTTAATTCCTTCTCTCAAGTTTTAAATTCACCAATAAAAAGTGACCCTGCAAAACCCTAGGCCCCCCACCCTTGGAGCCTAATAAAGGCAGAACCCCAAGTCTGCACTCCCTCTCTCTACCCGTGACATCATTGTGTGGCCCTTCTGTGTGCCACGTATCCCCCAGGATCTATGAGTAATAAAACTGGTTTCTCCAAGTTCCCTGATGGTGGTTGCTGAGGTGAGTCTTGCACTCATAGTAAGAACCATGAGGTCCAGTCCAGCCACAACCTTGGTTGGTTGAGGAAATATCTGTGGGGGCTGTCACAAGAAATACGGGCCCAGGTGAGTGCCTCAGGCATTCCCAGCCTATAGCATCACTATCAATAGGCTGAGACTGACACAAAATAGCCAGATACTAGATTTTCGTAAAAATTATTAGGAAGTTGCAATGTAATTTACTTCCAACTCCTCTGTTTCTACTTTATACTTGTAAAACTTAGCAAAAAATGAGAACACTAACAGACACAAAAATATTTAAGGGAAATTTTTTATTGTTTACTTCTTTGAAGATTCTAGATTTTCTCATAGAAAGATTAATGGGACTTCAGTTCCAAAAGATTTAGAATTTCTAGGCTCTACAGTATGATCTAAAGGATGATGTTGGAAGGTTCTCCACTCAAGAAAAATCTACCCAGGAAGAGTATTAAACTTCTCTCTCAAGCACTTATCATTTTAGAATAAAAGAGAATGATTCAAGGCCACTCCCCCTCAAATCCCTGCTAGAGAGGGATTTGAATTTGAATTTGGCCACATTATTATCAATTAGAAAACTCATGGAGAATCAGTATATTAGATCAGAGAGTCACCAACCATATATCTGAGAGAATATCACCCAGGAAAGCTATGTTCCGAAGTTTTGAGGCAGAACACAGGTAATGAATATAGATGGAAGAAAATGTTCTCTTCCAGGGAGGGTTTCTGCTTCTAGAGACAAGTCATAATTGGGCTTTCACTGCGAGTGGGTGAATAAAGCATATGGGCGTCTAGAATTCTGAAGAAGAAAAGTGAAGAAGGAAGTAGAGTGATGCTCAAGTTAAATCTTTTTTTTATTTTACAGTTTTGCCAAGGGCCTGCTTTGCCCTGAGCTCCTGACCTTGACTCAGGTGCATATATAATGCCGTGGGGTCAGAGCTGCGTGTGTAACTGGAGAGGTGAACAGTAAATTCTAGTGAGTGAGCACATGGCTCCTTTTCCCGCCAGGCATGTCGGTTAGCGGAAGTTTGATAGAGGATTTTGCCAGTGTTTCCCAAAAGGAAGTACAAGTATCACCACTGATATGCGAGATGATATGAGCTGAGTGGCCATTTCTATTGAATGCTTTCATTTGGCATTTTATTTATCTTAATGTGGTAAAGAAAAAATATATCTACTCAGTGAGTTTAAAGAAGTTATGAAGTTCCCTTTTAAAATTAATTACATAAAAAGAAAAAGTGGGTCAGTTTAGAAGAAAGGAACAATTAATATTATTTTGATTAGACAGTAGTTAGATATGACCAGAATTATAAAGGTGGAATGAGAATAATGAAGCCTGGAAAATAAGGTTATATATAAGCCTCTCCCTTCTTAGGAGACTAGAGAAGAGGCCATTTTGCAAAAGACTACAAGAGACAAAACACATTTTGCATTAAAGGAGACCCATATCTCAAATTGCTGTAATATTATCAAACAGAAATGGAAATAGAAAACCCAAAAGGTGGCTAAGTTCTTTACTTTTAAAATTTAATGGAGATAATGTGCCCATTTTTACCTATGAGGAGCTTGAGGTGTGGAGTAAGTAGGTTAATTCTTCAGGTGCCGGAAGCCAAGTTAAGATTTGACCACAGGTCTACTGCCTCCAAATTCCATGGTAACCGTTACTCTAACACAAGTTCAAGATGACATTTTGGTAAAAATTGTTAAGGCAGAGAATCAGTATGGGCAGGAAAATGGTAAAAGTCTCAGGCACAGCTAGAATATTTACTTCATTAGCTTTTCCTAGTTAGAATTTTACTAATTCCTAGAGGAGAGTTGTTAACATCAAATCCATATAGTAGTCAGGATATTCAACTGGAAAAATATAAGAATAATGCACACAAAAAATTATATACGTATACATAAGTATGTATATATACATATATTTCATTATGTACATACGTGACATAGGAGTTTGTTGATAAAAATCAACATTATATTATGCCATAGTGGTTAAGAATGAGAGATCTGAAGCCTTCTCTTCCGGATTCAAATCCCCTACCAGCTATGTGACTTTAGGCAAATTTTTCAACTTCTTTAAGATTCAGTTCCTCTAAACAAGAACAATAATAGTAGCTATCTTGTAGAGTTGCTGTGAGGATTAAATGAGGTAATATACAAAATGTGCTAAAGGTTATGCCTGAACATCATAAATGATAAATAACTATGACATTGTTATTAATATCCATTTGATGGTACAATTTAAAATAAACACAGATGCACAGAAGTTTCACTCTTATTTGACACAATAGTCAATCTGTTTCCATCACAGATTTACATATTAAATAGAACACTAAAATTATTTTCACACCAGCATTTGATGCAAAAATTGAAAGATGTATTGAAATAGTTTTAATAATATGACTATTTAGAGGAGACCCTTGCCTGAAAACTTGCCGTAGCTAGAGGAGCTAAGGGAGTAAATGTTCTATTATACTTGAGATCTTTCTGATATTTGTCCATACCGATTCTCCAATTCATTAACTTACACCAGAATGTAAGTGCTAAGGATGAGGAGGGGGCACTGGAAGCACATGGAAGGAGTGGCTAGCTCAGTCTTGGATGGAAGTGAGTCTGAATCCTAAAGGATGATGAAGAGTTCGCCAGTCTGCCAAGAGAGAGGCAGAGCTTGTCCTGGCAGGTGCCCGTTGTATGAAAATGCCCAGAGGTGAGAAAATGCTGCTCATTCTTGGAACTGCGTGTCGTCTTTGTCTGAGCTTAAAGTACAAGATGGGGGAGCTTGAGATACTGAACCTGCTCAAGTTATAATAGGGGCTGTGTGTCATGCTCAGGATTTCAGTCTTTCTCCTGAAGTTGGGAGCAGGTGGAGGGCTTTAAACTGGGGAATTACATGGTCATCTTTGCTAAGAGGCTACCAGCATCCATGTGATAAGAATTCTTAATCTAGATATCTCCTGAAGTTCAGTGAGTCTGTGAACTGGGATAGCAAAAGGAAAAAAAAATAGCCGGTTTACTTTTACTAAACAATGTAATATGTTACTAAAGAAGCACATAATTCTATGTCACAAATTTGTTTATAACATATTGAAACTTTGAATATAATTGGTTTTCTCTGTAATCCTATATATTTTATTTTATGCTTTTAGAAACATTATTCTGAGAAGGGGTCCATGGCCTTCCTCAGACTGCCAAAGGGGTCTACGGAACAGAAAAAGTTTAAGAACCTAGAGGAAGGGTTACACATGTACATACAGAGACTCTGCAAGGCTCTTCATGGCTTATGCAGGGGAATTGCCAAGAGTTCAAGTACAATTCACAAATCCCAACAAGGTAATCATTAAACGGTTTTAATTAGAAACTCCAAATACTGATAGTATTATCTAGTACTTTTCTTTACTGTGTTTTCCAGCAAGAAAGCTCAAAATATTAGATTATCTCTTTCAATACCAGTCATCTGGCAATCTCACAGGCACAACCCTGGCATTACTTCTGTTGCTTCTATACATAGGCAATGTCATAGCGATTGTTTCCTGGGGATGTCTCCCCAGATCCATCCCTCCTCCTTCTGACAATAGCAAACAATAGCAACCAGTTGGTGGATGCCCCTCTTACCCTCTCTCAGTAAGTATGATCTTGGGGGTTTTTACCCCCAACCCCAACACATATACCAAGACTAAACCAATCAACATATCACATTCTACCAATCATGTCACCTAAGTTTGTCCAATCAGAGTAACTCTCAAGATTTTGCAGGAAGAAGCTGACAAGACTCTAGTTGTTTCCGCTGGATTTGGATGACAGGCTGTGAGAATGGAGCTCCTGCAGCCACTTATGCCACCAAAGCAGAGAGGCTGGCATCAGAGGAAGAAGTTAGCACGCAGACAGCAGAGGCAAGAAATGGGGAGAAACAGTTCTGGTGATACCATCTGATCCCTGAAGACAGAGCTAACACTGAACTTTAAATTCATAAACCAAGTGGTTTTCTTTTTTTTTTTTTTTTTTTGTGAGGAGATCAGCCCTGAGCTAACATCCGCCAATCCTCCTCTTTTTTTTTTTTTTTTTTTTGCTGAGGAAGACGGCCCTGGGCTAACATCGGTGCCCATCTTCCTCCACTTTATATGGGACGCCGCCACAGCATGGCTTACCAAGCAGTGCGTCGGTGCGCGCCCGGGATCCGAACCAACGAACCCCGGGCCGCCGCAGCGGAGCGCGCGCACTTAACCGCTTGCGCCACCGGGCCAGCCCCTGGTTTTCTTTTTTATTAATAAAAATAAATTTACAGAGTGATTTAAAATTTTTATTGTTAGAAAGAAAGGATCCCAACAAAAACACCCAATGCACATGTACTTTGTGAGAAAACTCTACGTAGTTCATAGCATAAAGTGGATTCATTTTTCCTCAATTAATTTGTGACTGTGTAAAGTTATAGCTGTTATAATCATGTCTTAGGTGCCCATATTGTGTTGGACATTCCTTAACCAGAATTTTGTCAAGTGTACTCCACGAACCACATGCAGCAGGATCACAAGGGGTGTAGGCTAACAGCAGACATTCCTGAGTTCAAGGCCAAATGTATTAACTCTCTGTGGGGAAGGGTGAGTCCTGAGAATCTGCATTTTGCTCAGACACCTGGTGACATTCAGGCACAGAAGGGTCTCAGAACCCTCTTCCTTCCTAAGGCTGCAGAGAGATATGCCAGGAGGTCACTGGTACTGTACTGCACTAATTCTTCACTAGATGTTTTTTGTACTTTTACTTTAAAATTTTATATTACTGATTGAATGTTTTGCGCTGTGATTTATTCTGCTCAAATGGTACCGTATGCCATAATTTCTGAAGACCTTGGTACAAAAGTAGCTTCCCGGGACTTATTCTGGATTCAGTTAAGAATGAATGGAGGGAGCTCTGAAAATATCTGCATTTCTTTAAACCAAGTTTCCCAGGTAATTCTGATACATCCTGTTGTTTAAGAACCATTGAACTGGAGAGATCAAGAAAAAGCTGAATTCTAAGCAGAATAGAAAAACATTAAATCTGAAATCTTTGAATTCTCTTTTTACATGATCAATCCAGGAGACACCTTCACTTTTCTCTATTTGCTGTAGGTTTTTCCTCTTTTCAGCACACTACATCTTCACCCCTATTGAGGTTAGACTTCACTGTGCTCTTTATATAGAACAATTCAAGGCACTAGCAGGCATCAACCAGTTTTTAATTAGTAATACCCCTAAGGAAAAGACTTGGGCACTCTTATGGGCACTGCTGCGCCCGCATCTTGTCACTACCCAGCAGGGCTTAATGCTTGATGAATTTTAGGATATTTTTAAAGAAGGAAACTGAGCATACAATTGAAAATGTGAAAATGCTGCTGCATTCGTTAAGCAAACTCACTGTGAGCTCTGAATTCTGTTTTTGTCCCTCAGTCAAAATTGAGGTTGAGTTATGCACACATTTCAGGAATAGGAAACTATTATTTATCTCTTTTCAGGTATGGGTTTTGGCATCTTCTTCAAACTAGCTGTAGAAATTGAGCTGCGTATAGGTGAGCAGAAATGTTGCAGTTTCTTATGAAACGTTTTACAATGGCTTTAGGTAGAAATGAGAACTTTTCCTACGTTATAAACTGTCCGATATTGGGAAGAAGAGAGGGAACTGCATTTATAAAAAATTTTCATTCTACCAAATGGACAGAATTGCCTTAAATTTGTTAATTCAAGGGCTTTCCCCTGTTCTTCCCATGTAGAAGATGTAGATAGATTAGAGAGGAGAGGAGAGAGCGAGTTTTGCTTAATCAGTTGCCTATATCTATTAGGAAGCCAGAAGAAAATACACATTATATATTATAACTATGTCTATAATTTATTTTAATTAATAAATCTGAAGAGGAAAAATTATTTAATATAATATTTCTATTTCTTTACATGGAAGTTTTAAAAGTTAATATTTGTGCATTTCAAAAAAATTTTTCTCACATGTAGCAACATTAAGACAAAAGAATCCAATCACTTTTTTTTTCCCCCAAAATAAAGGCATTTTATCTTAACACTGTACAGGGTACATACATTATCCTTAAAATGAATTTCCAAATCAATCCTTGGAAATAGAGCTGCACAGAGCATTTCATTTCCACTTAACCCAATAAACGAGCAACCTGGAACACATGAAGTGCAGTGTTGGTATTTCCTAATCCTAATAACACGGTAGTCGTCTGCGTTAAGATTTGACTCAACATTTGACTGAAGCAAGAGCCTACATAGGCCTTTGTGTTACCTTAGTGGTTTATTTGACATACAAAACCATTAGGTGTTTGTTATCATTAGGGACTATTAGCAAATAGAAAATACTGTCTACTTTGTTCAATCTTTCACATCTGTTCCCATCTCGTGCATGATTTTAATCAAGTGTATCAGTGAGAGATTGATCAGAGCAGGACCACTATGGGTGATGTATAAGGACAGGACTTTATGCAAATGTGGGAGCTGGGGGAGAGGTCCATGCAAGGCTATGGTCTGCATCTGGTTTTGAGCCTCACTTGCAGTAGGTCAGACATGCTGGCCTCTGGCAGGGAAAGCTGGATATAAATTGAGGTGTCCAGGACAAACAGAAACCTGAAAAAATGAACTAAAATCCACCAAGATGAATGATGCTTAATTTCATCAAGAATGTCTGTTATGTGACATGTGTATGTATAACAAAGTGCAGGTCCTCTGTCAATGGTCGACAAGGCTTATCATGGTGCTTTGTTCCCAGTGACCATAGACTCTGCTTCAGAATTCCTCTAAACACAGATATCTAGGCATTCATTTCCAATTAAATGGAGCTGACTGAAGAGAAGAAACCCACTTGCCATCTCTAGTGTCAACACAGCATTTAAGAAAGGGGCATCCTTTCACGGGCTTCCTTTATTCTCTTGATCTCAATCCTCATCGATTTTATGATTTAAAGAGGCTGTGGGGATAATTAATCAAGATTTAAGACATTGCTTTTTAAGGGAAAAATGAATTTCAAGGTTCACCAACCAACTTATGAACGTATGCTTGGTAGAGTCTCAAGAGAAAGTATTTTATTAGCAGTAATAATATTAAAACCTACTCTTTTGAAGATTATCTACATTTATTTTTATTTGTTCTAAGCTTACATTCTTCAAGTCTATGTGAACTTGCTTAAAACAATTAGCCATTAGGGCCGGCCCCGTGGCTTAGCGGTTAAGTGCGCGCACTCCGCTACTGGCGGCCCGGGGTTCGGATCCCAGGCGGGCACCGACGCACCGCTTCTCCGGCCATGCTGAGGCGGCGTCCCACATACAGCAACTAGAAGGATGTGCAGCTATGACATACAACTATCTACTGGGGCTTTGGGGAGAAAAAGGAGGAGAATTGGCAATAGATGTTAGGTCAGAGCTGGTCTTTCTCAGCAAAAAGAGGAGGATTAGCATGGATGTTAGCTCAGGGCTGATCTTCCTCACACACACACACAAAAAATTAGCCATTAGATCTTGACAACGGGATAAGTGTCAAAAGGGGCCATGCTTTCAAAAAAAAAAAAAACAGACTTGGGGGGACCCAGACACTGCCTTCATCCTGCCTCTGTGGGAGCTCTTCTGTAGGTCTTGAATTCATAAATTTCACAAGTGCATCGACTTAATTTTCTTTCTGCTAAAAAATTTAAGCTAAATTCACATTTAGCTTAAATCTGCCTTTCTCTAGCTACGTTCATGTGATCTGAATTCTGTCCAATTCCTCTCCTCCATGGGGTCCTTCAGCTCTTATCTTTCCCCTCAAGTCTTTTCTGCATCCCAGATCTAGAGTTTCTTTAGGAATTCCTCTTTTATCACGTAATATTATTTTCACACATTCATGTACTGATTGCTCTTCTCTAGAAGCATCTGGTTTATTCATACTTCTTTCAGAGGTGAGAGTCATACTATATTTAGCACGGAATTGAGCCAGAGAATCACATCACTTGTTTTGGAATATGCACTTCTATGATAGCCTTAGAAATAAAAAGAAATTGCTTCTTTTTTTGTATCCATATCATACTACTTCCTCATATTGATCTTGTGGTCAATGAAACTCCTTAAGGCTTCCTACACAAGGTGTTTTAAGCTGCAGTGCCAGTCCTATAACTGCACGGCTGGAATATTTAGACTCGAGAGCAGGTCATTATATTTGTCATTTTTATAGTTTACTGGCTTCAAAAATATAATGGGAATGAGTTGAGTCCCCTGTGAAATTTTTTATTGAATCTACAATCACTTTCGGCAATCACTACTACATTTCCTAGGTGCTCACAAGTCAACCTTACACAGCATTATTTTGGATTTTACCTGGCCTAGTGGAGTGTTTACTTGTAGACTCAGTACCGTGGTTTCATGTTGTTAAGAGATTGCAAGCTCCACAAGAGTCTGAATTTTTCAGCTGCTTTGTTCACTGATCTACCTCTAGCAGCAGGCCCTCTCTTGTACCTGCAGAATGAATGAATGAACGTGACAAGTACCTTCCCTACACTAAATTATTTAATCCATTTAATAGCCCTGAGAGGTAAGTAATATTTTTCTTCCATTTCACAGATGAGGAAGTGATACACTTACTTTCAAATTTCAGCATGGATATTGACCAGTTACTGGAAATTAGCTCTAACATATATATGGAAAAGAAGCAACCATAGCCCAGCAAAGAAGTAGCCAAATTTCCTAAAACTGATTCGATTTTCTTTATATACAAAGTATAGCCATTCATTCACTCAGATTTTGAGCACCTTTTGTGTGCCAAGAACTGTGTCGGGTGCAGGAAGAATTAAAAGATGAAGGACAGCCCCCAGCCTCAAAAAGCCATCAATTGTGCTCAAAATAACAGAAAATGTGTATTAAGATAAGAAGAAACAGTATGGAGATGCAAGATCACTCATATGTTCATGTAAGTGTCTGAGTGGATATGATCCAAAATCATAAACAGGCAATTATAAAAAAGAAAAATGGGGAAACGCCCAAATGGAGGTCGCAATAATGGAATCAGATTACAAAATGAAATGTGCTAGAGCCCTGCTGAGCTACATAAAAGCTGAGAAGATGGTCCCATTATGACTCTTAGATCAGGGTTTATAAAAAAGACTTCATATTGATAAGAAAACCATTGATGCTTTATTGCCTCATAAATATGGTGTGGTTGACCACTTATGTACAAAATAAAGGTTTTTCCTCACTCATGAGGATGGAATTAATTAATTGAAGTCAAGCAAGGTTTTCAATGGGTCTAGCTTAACTAGTTACGATTCATATCTATTCTCCATCCTTATTCTCAGAAAAGTTCTTCTGTCAAAGGACTTCCCAGGTTATAAAGATCTTTTCTTGATTTTTTTTTTTTGGTGTTCAGGCTATTGCTTTTCTTTTGTCACTCATACCAACAATGACTCAAACAAATTATCAGTTAAAAGAGTTTGGAGCCTGACAGTTCAATTATAAAACTCTATGGTTGTAATAATCTATCAAGCCTGTATCGAATGCTTAATACACATATATTCCCACATAGTTGGCATCTGTCTGTAAACTATTTGCCTTAATTTGACTTGTTCTAGTAAGAGTAAGCATGTGATATGAGAGATTAGGCCTAATTTCAGTCTAAAGAGACATTGGGAAGATGATTCATGAAATGATAAACGCCAAACATAAAATATTCTTTTAGATCCTTCTATTCTTTAGATGGCATATTAATCTCATTCTCACCACTACTTGCAATTCCAAGCAGCAAGGTGATGGTAAAAGCCAATCCTTGTTCTCTTAATTTCAGCCAGAAACCTAATTTTTACCTTCTTGTTATTTCTATACTTTTTAATGATATGAGAAGTAATTTTGTCTTCCTCAGTTTCTAAGTCCACCATTAAACTTATTGAGAATTCTTTGTATTTCATGAGTCACTTCTCCTTGCTGTTTTGAAGACTCTTTGTTTTTTGTTTTGTTTTGTTTTTAAAGACTTTATTTTTTTTTAGAGTAATTTTAGGTTCACAGAAAAATTAAGAGGAAGGTACAGAGATTTTCCATATACCTCTACATATGATAGGCTTCTTCGTTATCAACAGCACTCTCCAGAGTGGTATATTTGTTATAATTGATGATCCTACATTGATATACCATAATCACTCAAAGCCCATCGTTTACCTTTGTGTTCACTCTGGGTGTTGTACATTCAATGGATTTGGACAAATGTATAATGACATGTATGTATTATTACAATATCGTATAGAGTATTTTCACTGCCCTAAAAATCCTCCGTGCTCTGCCTATTCATCCCTCCTCCCACCCTCCACCCCTGACAATCAGTGATCTTTTTACCATCTCCATAGTTTCCAGAATGTCGTATAGTTAGAATCATACAGTATGTAGCCTTTTCAGATTGGTTTCTTTCACTTCGTTATGTGCACTTAAGTTTCCTCCATGTTTTATTTATGGCTTGATAGCTCATTTCTTTTCTAGCCCTGAATAATAGTCCACTGTCTGGATGTAGTGCTGTTTATTTATCCATTCATCTACTGAAGAGCTGTTTGGTTGCTTCCAAGTTTGGGCAATTATGAATAAAGCTTCTATAAACATTCATGTGCAGGTTTTTTTTCGTGGACTTTCTTTGCTTTTGACTTTTGACAGTTTGACTTGGATGTGTTTAGGTGTGGATTCTTTGAGTTTATTCTACTTGGATTTTGTTGAGCTTCCTGTATGAATAGATTAATGTTTTTCATCAAATTTAGGATGTTTTTGGCTATCATTTCTTCAAATATTTTTTCTGCCTCTTTCTCTCATCTACTTCTAGAACTCCAATTATGCATATGATGGACCGCTTCATGGTTTCCCACAGGTCTCTGAGACTCTATTCATTTTTCTTCATTTCTGTTTCTTTTGTTCTCAGACTGGATAATCTCAATTCACCTATCAAGTTCGCTGACTCAGAACTTGCCAATTCAGATCTGGTATTGAGCCTCTGCTGTGAATTTTTCACTTCAGTTATTGCCAGATTTCCTATTTCTTTCTTTTTTTAATAATTTTAATCTCTTATCTACTGAAACATTATACTTTCTTTTAATTCTTTAGACATAGCTTTCTTTTGTTCTTTGAACATATTTATAATAGCTAATTAATGTCTTTGACTAGTAAGTCCAATGTCTATGCTTCCTTAGGGATATTTTCTATTGACTGGTTTGTTTTTTTTTTCCTGTTTATAGGGCATATTTTCCTATTTCTTTATGTGTTTTGTAATTTCTTGTTAAAGAATGGACAATTTAAATAATTTAATGGGACTGTCAGGAAATTATATCCAGCTCTCCCTGCAGGGTTTGTTGTTGCTATTACCATTGCAGCAGTTTTTTGTTGTTGTTGTTTAATGACTTTCCTGCCCCACTTGTGGAAAGTTTATATTCTTCATCATATGCCACTGAAATCTCAGCTCAATTAGCTTTGTGGTCAGCTAATCATTGGACAGAGATTTTTCTTAACTGCCTTAGATGAGTAAGTCTCTCATCCTCTGCTAAAAGACTCTGTGTGCTGGGACAAACGTTTAAAGCTTGGCAGTTAACAACTCTGCCTTAGTATTCACTTCCTCCTTGTGCAGAGCCTCAATGTCAGACAGAGGTGAGAGATCAGGGCCTTCTCAGCTCTTTCCTGGACATGTGCACAGCCCTACATATATGCATGGCCTGGATCACCCCGAATATGTCTGAGCTTTTCAAAGCCCCCTATGACATTTCATTCCTCAGTTTCTCTTTTTAAGTTTTCTTCACCAGCTTCTAATTTGCCCTAACTGGTAGCACTGTCTCAGGAAGCTTTAAAGTTAAACAGTTGCTCCTGATTATTTTCAGCAAACACCCTGAGGATAAGGATTTTCCCAGTGAGTAAGCTCTGAGTCAGTCTAATAAACACAAATATTGAAAATGGAGCTTTTCCAGGGAGCTGTCAGCCAGGTCAAATAGTGACAACTCTCTGGGCTTGTGATTTTGGGGGGAGATCCAAACCCATTCTGCCCCTCCAGTTACCGTTAAGCCACTAATTTCTACATATGCTGTGTTTGTGAGGCTGCTGATTTTCAAGGCTATAAAAGACCTGAGGTGTGGGGGATACAAATAGAGCAACTTAAAAAGTTTGCTGTTCTTAACAAGAGTCAGCTATTTTTCTTGAATATACATTTCTCCTATTGTTGCAAGGATTTAATTAATTTCCTGATTCTGAAAAGTTTGGTTTTTACTGTTTCTGCAAGTATTCTTATCGCACTTATGGAGGAGCAGATTTTTGGAGGGCCTCACTGTGCCATTTCAGAGTGTTTCTTCTGGTTTGCTTTTTCATATTTGTATCAGATTAATTTTTTTCATTGCTTTCAGCATATGGCTTTCTTAAACACCTTATTTAACTAATATTTTCACCATCACTTGATGTAGAAGCTAATGAATTCAATCTATAAAAAAAGTCATTATATGAATATCATGAGATTTTACAGACTCTAGTAGAGTTTATAATAAACAGATTTTTTATAGTGATAATGCTAAACATCCAAAAAAGAACTGTACAAGAGAAGAATGATTACAGAGTAAATAATTTGGAAATTTGCAAAATAAAGGTTAGAACATTCTGGTCTATGTAAAATAATAATATTCATTTTAACAGGAACATTTAGATACACACAAAAAATCACAAAAGGTAAAATAATTATAATGATTCATCATTTTTTTCTTGGGGAAATGCACATCAAATGTCACTTTGGTTAAATGGAATTAACTATGCACCAAAGAGAGAGAAAAATAATAGTGCAGGCAATTCTGCTCACCATGCATGAGTCTGGCATATTAATATGAGTTGGTTCAGGTCTTATAGATACTAACAGTTTAAGTGTCTCATTATGCTACATCTGATTCTAGTGTTTAAAGATACAGTGCTGAAAAACTCCATTTTGCAAGATCCTGTTTTTCTCTGTACGCATTGTACATGTAAACATTCCTACTCCCTTATAGAATTATATACATGATACCACGTGTGGTGAGTTGAATAGGGGCCCCCACCAAAAAAAGTCATATCCATCAGGAACCCCAGAATGTGACCTTATTTGGAAATAGAGTTTGTGCAGGTGTAATTAGTTAAAATGAGGTCATAGTAGATTAGGGTGGACCCTAAATCCAATGATTGGTGTCCTCATAAGAAGAGGAGAGGACTCACAAAGATACACAGAGAGAAGGCCATATAGAGACGCAAGCAGAGATTGGAGTGATGCAGCTACAAGCTAAGAAACACCATAGATTGTTGGGAGCCCCTAGAAGCAAGCAGAAGGCAAGGAAAGATTCTTCCCTAGAACCTTCAGAGGAAGCATGATCTGGAACACCTTGATTTTGGACTTCTAGCATGCAGAACTCTGAAAAAATAAATTTCTATTGTTTTAAGCCACCCCGTTTGTGGCACTTTGTTAAGCAGCCTTACAAAACTATTACACCAAGTACCCCATATTTTATGGGAAATATAAGGAATTTTCAAGGGTAAATTGAACTACATACAATTTGGCATTATTTTCACCCTAAGCACTGACTTCAAACTACTCCCTCACAACAGTTGTAATAGGACTCTAGAATACAAGGAATTTTATAATTCTAAATGTACAGTTTTCTTCTAAAACTATTTAAAATATAAAATGTAAGTACTAAAATCTGATCTATATCATTGGTGATATCATTCAAATGCTCTGGGATGTCATAGCCTAATTGACGATAGCTATTTTTCTACGTGTACACAGAAGTTTATGTTAATTCCCCTTATGAAATTTAGCATCTAGACACTGCCTGTATCATGCTAGGCATTCAAAAATTTGTTGAAAGAATTTTCTCTGCTTAATACCAGAATAATCCAATTTTAAAGCTGAAGAAGAACTTATAAAGGGCACAACTGGAAAAATCGGTATCTTTCCCTTTGGGAACTGAACCTCAGCGAGATTACAGCCACAGTGAAACTATAATCCAGATCCTCAGACTGATAAAATCCTCCTCTGATACAAATTGCTATTCTTATTAGAAGAGCTCCCAATAAGCTTTACGCAATTGGCATAGTGGTTAGGACGGTAGGCTTTTGAGACTGGCTTCCTGGGTTCAAATCCTGACTCTACCACATACTAACTTTGTGACTTCAGCAATTAATACAATCTTACTGGGACTCGGTTTCCTCATTTGTAGAATGGATTTAATAATCATAACCCTACATCGCAGAGTTATACAGAGGATTAAGTGGTTTAAGACATACAGACACATAATAAGGACACCAAGAAGGTTAGTGGCGATGATGATTACAACCAAACATTGTTTGTACCTTTGTAAATAGCTGCTCTGTAATGCACTTTGTAGCCTGATTCTGCATATGTTTGCCTTATTGCTTCATGTAGCCCCGGGTTTCTCAACATAGGCACTATTGACATTTTGGGATGGATAATTTTTGGTTGTTGGGGGCTGTCCTGTGCATTGTAGAATGTTTAGTGGCATCCCAAGTCACCATATGCCAGTAACAGACATCACCTCCCCCAGTGTGACAACCAAAAATGTCTCCAGCCATTACCAAATACCCCGGGGGAACATCACTTTGGATTAAGAACCACTGCTTTATTTAGTCTTTAGTTCTTTGAGGTCTGGGACTGGGTCTTATGTCACTTTGTTAACTCCCAATTATCCGCCCTTTGCCCTTGTACAAATACTGTGTTTTATAATTTATTACCTTATGCAATAATTGATGGGCAGCCTATTTAGAATTAAAATATTAGAGTACATGATAAAGGGGAAGATCCCATCACCACCATCCCATCATGACTAATATCAGTGTGTGGCATATGAGAGGTATTTCATAAATGATGGTTAAGTGAATTAATGTTGG
This sequence comes from Diceros bicornis minor, assembly GCF_020826845.1. Lineage (NCBI taxonomy): Eukaryota > Metazoa > Chordata > Mammalia > Perissodactyla > Rhinocerotidae > Diceros > Diceros bicornis. The sequence goes on along the minus strand of NC_080741.1, from coordinate 80,207,524 downwards.
TGGGAGAAACTGTTCCCTTTATTGAGAGGGATGAAATGTCTCCTTTATGTATTGAATCTTTATTACATGCTAGGCACTATACTAGATGCCTCGCGTGTGTTATAACAATTAACCGTTAACTACTATATGGTGGCAGAATCTCATTTTGTAGATAATAAAACTGAGACTCAGTTCAAAGTCATACAACTAGTAACAGACAGAAGCAAGCTTTCAGTGCATATCTTCCTAAATCCTCACCTATACTTTTCCCCCCTTTGATATCATGGTGTTTAAGTTAATAGCCTTAAAATGAATAGAATCGTCTATTACAGCGTCAACCTTTTGTGTTTGTTCCCTAAGACTATACAGACACAGTAGAAAGTTTCAGATAAAAATTAATGTCATAGAAACTAATGAAAGCATCTGAGGATGGCTGTGACAGACAATTTTACAGTGCAAGGTTGCAGGAAAGTAAGCAGATAACTTTCCCAAAGCTTTTCTTCATCAGTCACGAGCTCAGACCAACTTATCTTATATGACACACATCTCATCACCTCTACTCATGCTTGTAGCTCTTATTTCAGGATGGTATGTTCGCAGTAGAATAGTAGGTTCGTAGTAGAAAGTCAGTCTCAAAAAGATTTATTATGCCATTAATCAATACTCAGTGCCACAGAGCAAATAAACCATAAACACGCTGAATCTGCTAGTTCAGTTGTCTCCAATACTGTCAACCCAAAGGGACTGAGATCTGAGTGTGCTCATCTTAGGGCTGAGTGTGTGTGTACAAATGCACATATGTCAATAAAGTCCAGTCTAGAAAAATCAAAAACTATTTAATAATGACTTACCACTTTTCTCAGACGTCTCAGATCATACCATAACTTCAAGACACTAAAGTCTATAAGTTTATTCTCCCAGTTGCATTCAATTTAAGATTGTTTTCTATCAATTACAGTCAATTAGAACTTGCTTATAAATAAATTACATGCTAAATATTCAATGTAAGGCGATCATTTCTATATTAGAACGTATTTCTCACTTTATAATTATAGGCCATTTCTGCAATCTACACAACTCTATTTAACTCTTAATTTACCTGAAATATATAACATTATTTCAATTATAATCAACCACTAAATGTATCATTTTTATTGAAAAATGCATTTTAAATTTCTGGAAAACAGATTTCAGTTTCTTAATGGTGATGACTTAATGGCAGTATTAAGGTCAGATTCCACCTGTAAGATAATGTACAGAAAGATAATAAAATGTAAAAAAAGATAATAAAAAAGATATCTTTTTAATTCAGTTCAAGCCCATTAAATACTTATTCTATGTTGGACACGTGGATCTTGCACTCTAGATGCTCATAGCTTAAAACAGGAAGCAAATACAATTATAAATAACTGCAAAAAGTGAGAGAAGAAGAAGAATAGACTTAGTACAGTTTAGAGATTATATAGAGAGGAGCAGGAGTGGGGATGAGGGCCTGGGCTTTAGAAAGGGCTTCACTGAGGAAGGGATTTCTCAGCTGCAAATATGAGGTCACATATGTAGGGCATATTTAGGAGATTTGGTCTAGAAAACAAAAGATGTAATTTTACTCACTGATATGAAGTTTGATTAACTCACCTGTAATGCTAGCATTTCTCAGAGAATCTGGTAATTAGATAATATCACACCATAATTATGAGCTATAATATTATAACTAAATTCCTTTTTTTTTGTTTTGTTTGAGTCTGAAGGTCTGGGAAATAACCTTTTGGAATTCACATTTATAATAAGAACAATGGCCAACATTTGAGCACTTACTACAACCTGGGCATTGTTCTGAGCACTTTACGTGCATGATCTCCTTTAATCCTCACATCATGCTTACGAGGTGAACTCTATTGCCTCCATTTGGTAAATAAGGAAAATGAAGCACAGAGAGATCATTAACTTTCGTAAACTTACAGAGCCAAGATTTGAACCCAGTCTAATTCTAGGCCTAGTTTTCACCACAACCCCATGCTATTTCCAGACAATTAAAATAATAATATAATTAACATCTAGTTTGAAGTTTTCCCCAGTTGTCGTTTTATTTGAGTTAACATATCACATTGCCATTAAATAGACCAAGCCCAGACACTTCTGTTAAAATTATCTCTGCTTTGGTATCTACTACCTAACCCATGACCCAGCAATTCCACTTTTAGGATTATATCCATTATACTCACATGTTGATACAGTTAACAAAAGACATATACTTAAAGGTCCACAGCAGTGTTATTCATGATACCCTCGTACTGGAAAGTAGCAAAATACCTTTCAATACTAGAACGGATATACAATCTGTGGTACACTCACATAACGGAATACGATACGGGAAGGAGAATAAATGGTCTACGATCACACACAATATAGATGAATCTCCCAAACAATGTTTGGGAAAATAAATCAGACACAAAGGAGAATGTACCATATGAATCCATGTATATAAAACAGAAAAAGAGGCAAACCAATCTGAGCTGTTCAAAGTCAGAATAGTGGTTATCCTTGCTCTACAGGGTGACTGGGGTGGAGAATGCGAGAACTTTTAGTGACACTGATAATGTTCCCTTGTTTAAAAAACTACAGGTGCTGGTTACATCAATGTGTTTACTTTGAGAAAACTCACTGTGTTCTTCATTTATGGCATGTGCTCTTGTGTGTGTGTATATTACACTTCAATAAACTTTTTAAAAAATCAAATGATCTAATGCATTGACCACTGAACAGAATAGCTATTCAACAAACATATACTGAATGGAGGAAATACTAACAATTAAGCATTATCTTATTTCATCAAAAACACTGCTTTGATTATTACATATTTAGGCCTCCAACCATGAGATTATTTAAGTTAGACGTTTTATGATCTTAAAGTAAAATGACCCAAGAATTTTACTTTTCTCGTTGGATCTGGGCAGAGGATAGAAAGTACACATGAACCAAGCTGTCTCAGTGCAACTGGGCAAATGCTTTTGGGAAGGGAGCAGGGGGATGAGCAGGAAACAAGAACGGCAAATGAAAGTCTTTCAGAAAATTCTGGAGCCCGTTTCCTAATTAGTTTCTGTCATCAGAGTCTCTCAGGAAATAGTAAAAGATGGCCTAGCCAGGCGTGAGTCTACAAAGCAGTGAAGGAGGCTCTCTTCGGCTATGACTGGAGGCTCAAATTCAAGTGCGAAGGGCAGCGATAAAAAGCAACGTCTCAGTAAACAGTGATTCCAGGCACAAATCCACGGCAACCATCTTAAATTCTGTTCTCTTCCCCATTGGTCTTTTCAACTGCACAAATTATAATTGCCTTCAAAGCCATTGCAAAATCTCCAAATATTAAAAATCAGCCATAAGCGTACATCTAGAACCAAGCAGTTATACGGGCATTTACTTTGTTATTCTTCCTGACTAAAGCCTCGACAAAGTGAAAAAGCATTTTAGTCCTTAGAATGTTAATGTAAAATATTTAGAGGGGTCAAAAGTTTGCAGCTTTTAAGTATGAAAATGTGAATACTTGTCCTGAAGCACATAAAACACATTACAAGTAAGAAAATATTAATAAATTATTGGTTACTTAAATTGTGCAGCCTTTCCTAGGCGATGAAAGTCAAATCCTTTTTTTAAGTTTATTTTGGGATCCTTTGTTGTCTACTCACTGGTAGAAGGTAAATAAATAGACTAATCTTTGTGTTAGTGCTCTCTTATCTCTTTGTTAATCTGTAATTAATTTAGGGAGCAGCACATATGATTTGGGATTAGAATTGGTTTTATCTCCAACATTAGAATGCTAAATCCCTTCATTAACAGAACAGTACATGGAACAGTTATTAAACTTATTGTGTTATGTTGGATATTTGTTTCAGATTGCAGTTATGCATGAATAGATATCGTATGATGCTTTGATGACCTTTAGAAATTCTCCTGATTAAATGTTGTACTCCATTATGACATTTCTTTCCTTGTACTACCAGAGTTGATGTGTATGGCTTAACAATGCAAGTAGACACGAATGTTAATAACTTCACAATTCATTGCTTTGCTATTTTTTAATGCACATGAAATTTAGTACAAGTTTCGCTGGCTGGAGGCTTACATGAATCATATAAATTAGAGGGTAACAAAAGAACATATTAGCATTTGTTAGCCTAGATGCACGAATTTCGTACTAACCATTTTAATATGTACTACAACTTTTTCACCCTCAAGTTAAAAAGCCTTTCAATTTTTCAACCGATATCATAATTGAATTGGTTCTTTTTCTGCCTAAGGATAACAATTTTACACTGATGGAATCTTTATTAGATTCTAAGGATTATCATGATGGTACTGGTTTTTAAAATCAAACAACTCCACCCAGGGAAAGGGTATTTCAACAAAATCATGAGCAAAAAAATGTTAAATTTGTCTTTTAGGGGGAAGATGCTTGTTTAATTATTATTGCAATATAAGCTGCACAGGCATCTAATAATTGATTCTCAGGAGAAATTGCCACACACTGAGAAGGCTGTAAACCCAAAATTTCGTAAAGCAAAATTGGTCCCAAACCATGGCTGTTTTTCACACTAGGTGGTGTTTTCTTGGTTTTCTGATAAATGCATTTTTAAGTTAGTACTTGAAATAAAATTTTAGAAGTTATAAGATAGAACCTTTCTTTTTATAGCTGAGAATTTTGGTTTGTGTCACCTTATTTTTTTTTGAAATGAGATTTAATTCAGCAACTTACATCAAGTTTTAATTATGTCACACGATTTTCAAAGGCTGAATCATATTCTGACAATGGCCTGAAAAGCTTCAGGGTCTCCAAAATTAAAAACTCTAAAGTTACACACAGGACCTTACAGATAAGCTAGGTAGGCCCTTGTATTTTCAAACAATGAATCTGAAATCTGGAAAAAAGTACATATGTAGTACAATCAAGAACTTTGATTGGTTCTTGTGAATTTTATCAGATCTTTGGTTTCTGGCTTAAATTTGGGAGAAGAGCAAAAACAGGGTTGTTGATCATAAAGGAAGAATTGAGGAAGAAAAAGAACAGCTGGAGGGAAGCAAATTCATGTGACTCTCTTGACTGCAAGACACAGAAAGAGACTGGCCAACACGCACATGCACAAGTACATATGTGCACACATTCATACACACACACACACACACACACATACACACATGCACTTCAATTGAAGGGAAATAGGATAATTCACCAAATCAAAAGAAGAATATCTTCCTCTCTAAAAGATGTGAATGAGGGCAATTCTGGGTTTCCAGGTAGCACTAACTAATGGACATATGCTTTTCCTTTCCAGCATTAATCCAATTTTCTTCTGATAAGTGTACCTAAATTTTTCTCTCAATAACCAACTCTTTTCTCAATTAGCTCAAGAGGGAATATGTGACCTTGGTCAAGCCAATCAGAGCATCACGTTTTCTTAGCCTTGGCAATTGTCTAGTTACTCACATGTAATCCAATAAATAACATCTTTCTGACACTTCTGAGAAATACTTTTATTCCTGCCACTCCGAATTTGAACCTTAGAGATTTTATTTCAAGGTTATTGTAATAATTTATTACCACTGAAAACAAACTACTGAAAGTTAGTAAAGATTTAGGGAAAAAATATACACATACAGACTACAAAACCATTATGTGATAAAGCAACTAATGTAGCAAAACCAAGCCTGACACTTGCACGTAAGCCTCATAACTAATATAGTTTTAATAGAGTGAATGCTCAGTAAATGATGCCTGACACTGGACAGAGATTAAATGCACAAAAGGTCTTCACTTAACACCAAACGTTAACCAGCTGAAGAAGGCCTCCACTTCCATTAAAATCTTGGTGATTCTCTGGAGACGATCTCTACAAAGCCACTTAACTCTTTATCCTTAGCAAAATCGTTATATTTAATTAAATGTAGGGATGATGAAATTAAACTAGAGTTTAAGTAATCACTTGAGTTCTAAAACAGGAATTATTAAAGAAGATTTAGATTCCTAACTAAATAAAATATCTATCAATAAAATATCCAAAAGTACTATTTATTAAAATTGAACTGTGACAGTAGGCCAGTCTCTGTACTAGCTATATTGCATCATTTTCCCATTTAGTCTCCACAATGACTTCCAGGTGGGCATAATTAACCCTACTTTCGAGTCAACAGACAGAGGTATAGTGTTAACTTGGTGAGCCAGGATTCGGATCTGAGTGTATCTGAGTTAAACCAACATCCTTTTTCTACTTCCAGCCCTTGCCTATCTATAGATATCTTTTGATTATATTCATATCATCACAATTTTGATACTGAGTTTTTTTAAATCTTAGGCTCAAACTGAATCGCCTTCACATATTTAGAGCTCAATTTATTACTGACATCTCTCGTATCAGGTGCCCTCCCCAACAAACAAAACCAGTGCTGCTGGGATTGTGAATTTTTACAACTTTTCTAAAGCATTTGGCAGCATGTTGCAAAGGTTTAAAAGTTCTTGTATTGTTAGAATCAGCAAGGTCAATTCTAGGAATATATCCTAAGTGGTTGAATGTGATCAACTTGTTACATTTCAGTGTAATTTAGAACAGTAAAAAATTAGAACACAACTAAATGTCCAAAGGAGAATTGAGTAAATCAGTTATTGCTTAATAACACCATGGAACACTTTGAAGTCATTTTTACATTTTCATAGAACAGTATATAATAACATGGAAAAATGTTCGCAATATATAAAACAAAGCAGGACACTACACGTGTAATATGACTCTATAGTCCTATTTTAATACATACACAGAGAAATTTTTGAATAAAAGGATTCTAGGAAATTCTTTGCAAAGGCTGTTGTGATTGCAAGGAATAAAAGAAACCCATTGGAGCTAGCTTAAGCATAAAAGGTAAATTTATCATAGGATCTAGGGGTATCTAAATGAAGGTCAAGATAGAAATACAATAGGGCCTCAGGAGAGATTGGAACAGGGCACTAAAGAGCTCTTGGGAAACAAGGCAGTTACATGCTTGACTCTCTCTCTTTCCTCAAGGCTTCCTGGTCAGTCTCTTCTGCTCCTCTGAACACCTGTTTTATTCTCCTTTCTAGACTGGCTTACTTTGCTTGCATGTGCACATGGCATAAGTTGAGCACCCAACTATACCCAAGTTCACATATGCTCACTTGAAGCAATTAGGGAAGGCTGACTAGTATCTCTGAATTCAAAAATAATAGGAGTATCTCATTGGTCTACCACGAGGCGCATATCAGTCCTGGTTCATAAATGGTGGCGAAGGCGACCAGGTCACAGATTAGGAATCTGAGTGTTAGTGCCAACTCTAGGGATTGGGAGTGGGAGGTCAGGGTCTGAGACACCTAAAATTTTTCTATAGGAGGAAAATAATTTTTTTGTTTTTGCATTTTTTATGCTTTTCTGAAATTTTCAATGTGAACGCATGCCTCTTTTGTATTCATGGAAAATAATTACCAAAAAAAAAAGATATCTACTGGGTTGAGAGAGGCAATGAACATACCAGATGAGTCTTCCCATGTGGGCAGCAGAGCCACAGGATATTCATACCCTGCTGAAATTATCATAAGAGCTAAGGGATACTCTGGCTAGGAATTCTATACAAATCTTCCTTCATCGCTACACTCTCTGCCCCTACAGGTTTCACTGAAGATCCTGAAGGTCACAGCAAAATATCTAATGACAGAGGAAAAGCTCAGCTGTGGAGGTCAAGGGGCCAGGAGGGTTGGAGGCCTCAGCTTCATTTGACACCCGGAGAAGATGGGTAAGGAATACAGAAGCAGCATGAAGTGATGTAACATTTACGCCTCCTCAGGAGAGAAGTGTGTCAAGGTGTATGTCCCACCTTTAGGAAGTGACTCACACTCACTGATTTGTAATTTTGTAAAATGAATGGGCTAGAACCAGATAATTTATCGCTCTGAAAACATGTAGTTCTAAGTATTTGGTAAAGAGTAATTCATAAAATAATGAGCTTTGGATATTAACTTGGTTGTTTATGACGGCTAAAGTATATATTCAAGCTATTTTGGCCTGTGTGCTAGAAAGGAATTTTCAATATTTGGGTCTTAGTCATTTATTACAGAATAAGCCTTGTCATTCAGGAATAATCAGGTATGCAATACACTGCTATTTTAATGGATTTTTAAACCCTCCTTCATGGTTCATTAACATGGATGGACATAACTTCAGAGGTCATAAAGCACAATAGCTTTCCTATACTTAGTTGATGAATAGGTCAATCAGCTTACTTCATAGAGTCAACAACATTCCAGGTAAGCACAAATTGAAACTCACATACAACTAATTGTATATGGGACGACCAAAATGTCAACTTAAAAATAATGTCCACACACTAAACTATTATCAACTATATGAGACTGCCTTGCCTTTTTCGTTTACTCTGTCTATATGTCACAATGTTCCCACTAAGAGAGCTTCAACACTTTTTTCATCTTTGAGAGAGAGAGAGGGGTTGAGAAAACATAGTTTTGCATATGCAACAGGTTAAATTGTCACCCTCAGTTTTTTTTTATTATGGGAGCTAATTCTCAGTATGCCACACTCATTATTCTGTTCTGTTTTCCTACTGCCCACTACACAATATTATTTTATTTTCAGGTCAATGTGGCTCTTTTTTTAAAAGATGTGCTACGCACCATAGATGTACTTGAATTCCTTCCTTGATAATCAAAAGCCTGTCAAGAGGTTTGCTGGCATTCGACTCTGATATTATACTGTTTGACATCATTCAATAATGTGTTACACACTGAACAAACAAGTGTTACTCTTTAGTCTCCAACATATGTCAAAATAAATGGCTATTTCAGTTCTAGTTTTCACGGAGTGACATTTCTATGTGGTGTCATGCTTTTATCTATCGACCTTAGCTTCCTGGAATGATGAGCCTCAAGACCAAATAGTAGCTCTATTGTTCCCCAGCATATTTTTAACAAGTTGTCAAAACCAGAGATCCATTCCAAACAATTTCATGAAACAAATTGTCATGCCTCATCTACTAAATTGCTTTATAATCTTCTGCACCACTGGTACTAAGACTACACCCTGTCTTCAAGCTTCTGATTTGGTGAACTTCTGTTTATATTTCTAGGTAACTTTTTGTCACCATAGCTACAGGTTTCTGGATTGTTAATAAACATTAACAAGATTATATCTTGGGATCATCTGAAATAATTGAGATTGTTTAAAAGTTATCTTTGTAAATTGCTTTGTAGACATTGTGGAGGCTAACAAAGGAAGAGATTCAAAAACTGAATTAGATGGATCTATGCCAGGCACTCAACTTCAATGCCAAAGTCTTGCAGGGGATAATTGAAAACTGCTTCACCAAGTTAGTCTGAATTTCTGTGTTCATTTGTTCCCTCTCCCAGTGCATTTTGTGATGGTTAATATGACAGATACTCGGTTACATCAATTTTTTTCCTTAAAAGATTTTATAGTCTCCCTTTGCAATGTGGAGTCTTTTAGATATTTCAAGTAATATCTTTGCCTTTCTCATGTTGTTTATATATTATTTTTGCAAGTGAGTCATGGTAGTAAGAAGAGAAAAGGTGCATATTTGAATCCTGGAGAACATTCTTAAACTAAAAAATAATGTCAAAACAATTCACACTGTAAAGAAATCAAAGTACTAAAAACAAAGCAATCATGTCCAGCTCTGCTGCATTCCGCACTCTGTCCCCCAACTACACAGAATCAACTACTTTTAAATATTTTGATATTAGGTTTTTCTAATGATTATTTCCAAATCCTAAATAGTACACTTACTCTGATATTCTTACATTTATCAGCGTTAGACCCTATTAAATATCTAGTTAAAATATGAGGACTTACCTCATGTATTCTGCCTTTCATCTCCTCTCCAACATGTAATTAACATTGTAATGAGCATCTTTGAGCTCATGTTTACCATCAGTGTCCAATAAATTCATTGATTCATTCACAAGATAAACATGTATTTAATAACTATGATGTGACCAAACCTTTTACAGGTGCTGGGAATATAGCAGTGTACACAACACAACAAGCCCTGCTGAACTTTCACTCTAATGGGAAGGAGGGGGAAATAGACGATAGAAATAATACGCCAGGTGCTGATAACAGCTGAGAGTGAAAAACGAATGCAGTGTAAGGAGCTGAGCGGGAGTAGACCTATTTAATATAGGATCATCCCAGAAGGCCTTTTTGACAAGGCAATATCTCAGCAGAGACCGGAAAATAATGAAGCGAGCCATGTGAATAGAGGGAATATAAGGAACAATAGCAGAAGCATAATTAGTCTGAAAACGACTGGCAAGAAGCCCACTGCAGATGGGGCACAGTGAGCATGAGGATAGGAGCAGAAGATGGGAGGGTTTGGGACAGTGGGCAGGGAAGGGGTGTGTTGCATTTCATGGAGAACTTTGTTAGTCAATAATAAGGAAGTGTGTGGTATACTGAGTGAAATGGGGTCCCAGCAGCAGCAGGCATCATGATGAACAGAGAAATGCAACATCTTCACCCACCACATCTCAGGCCTGGGCCCCTCCATCATAGCCTGTGTACAACATAAGCACCCCTAGATTCTTCTAACAATATAATACTATTCTTAACAATGCTATGGAAAACCCACTGGAGTAGAGGCAAAGCAATGGTAAGAATAAGATTTTTAAAATTCTTCTTCAGATTTAGTGTGTACTATTATTTGTTGGATTAATAATTCTCATCCAGTTTTCCTAAATTAAGATTGAGTTGTGCATTTTGAAAAGGTGATAAGCTTAAAGCCACAGGTTACACACCAGCAAGTTGATAGAAATTGGCAGAAGTATTCTGGTCATTTAAAAGCCTCCAAGTAGTAGATAATTGACCTTAGGATTCCACATCCTGTTGCTGCATCTTATTTCATTCAAAAAATATTGGAGGGCCTACAATTTTCCAGATGCCACACGAGGTATTGGCACAAAAATGAGTAAGATATAGTCTCTATCCACTCTTTTATGGCAACATATTTTCATTAATAAATTATGGAAGGGTCAATCATACCTTGGCTGCTGAACAAGCACTTTTTAAGGAGCATGAGGAAGGGCAATTTAAAAATCATCTCACCGAATACGCTTTTCTAAAAATTTTAAACAATCCCTCAATAGGAAGCTTTAAAAAATTATTTTTTTGTTTTTCTTCATTCTCTTTTATAATGATCCATGTCAAGTTTGGCAAATACATAGTATCTTCCCTCCCCACCCATGGCAAAAATCACTAATTTATCATAGATCCCTTTCCAAATGGACTCCAGCGTAATCTCAGAAATATTTTCTGTAATAGGGCACAAGATAGCAGCAAACAGTATTTTCTTTGGAATAGATGAGATGAAAACTCATTGCCATCCAAGATTTGAACAGACACTTCACAAAAAGATAATATGACATACCTCTACAAAAAGACTCAGCTTTAGGGGGCCTGCCCGGTGGCACAAGTGGTTAAATGCACACTCTGCTGCAGCGGCCCGGGGTTCACCGGTTCAGATCCCGGGCACGCACCAACACACCACTTGGCAAGCCATGCTGTGGTGGCGTCCCAGATAAAGTGAAGGAAGATGGGCACAGATGTTAGCCCAGGGCCAGTCTTCCTCAGCAAAAAAAAAAACAAGGAGGATTGACAGATGTTAGCACAGGGCTGACCTTCCTCACACACACACAAAAAAGACTCAGCTTTATTAGTCATCAGGCAAATGCAAACTGAAACCACAAGGAGAAAGTAATGGCTAAAATAAAAACTGACAATGCTAAGTGCTGGTGAGGATGCAGAGCAACTGGATGTGTCACTGTAAATTGTTTAGATTGTAAATTGGCTCAACCACTTGGGAAAATTGTTTAACAGTATCTATAAGAGCTGAATATATGCATTCCATTCTACCTAGCAATCCATCATTGTTAGTGCCATTGACCATGCATGTACAGCATGGTGGAATCTTGCCCAGTCTTTTTGCACTATCCCTTCACCTTCTAGTGCTATATCAGACAATGCCCCACTGATATTCATAGAGTTTTCATGGCCAATTTTTTCAGGGGGTGGCCAAGTTCTTCTTCCTAGTCTGTCTTAGTCTGGAAGCTCCACTGAAACCTGTTCACCATGGGTGACCCAGATGGTATTTGAAATACTGGTGGCATAGCTTTTAGTATCACAGCAACACACAGCCACCATAATATGACAACTGATAGACGGGTGGTATGGTTTCCTGATCGACAAACCAACCTGGGCCACAGTGGCAGTGAGAGCAGTGAATCTTAACCACTAGACCACCAAGGCTGACCAAGCAAAATGTGCCTATATGTTCACCAAAAGATATGTACAAGAATATTCATAGCAATACTATTCAAAACAGCCAAAAAACTGGAAATAACTCAAATGCCTCCCACCATTAAATGGATAAATAACATTTTTACATTATTATTATATATTATATTTATATAATACTATACAATAATGAGAACAAACTAACTCAGCTACTTGCAGCATGGATGAAACTCATAAACATAATATTGAACAAAAGTCAGAAATAAAGGAATATATAATATAAAATTTTGTTTATGTAAAGTTCAAAACGCAAATAAAGCTAATCTGTAGTGTTAGAGTTTAAGACAGTAGTTACCATTGGGAGGTTGTGACAGGAAGGGGTAACCAGGTCGCTGGGAGTTGATAATATTCTAGGTGTTTGTTACATGGTTGGGGTCATTTTGTAGAAAATGAATTGAGCTGTAGTCAGATCATTTGTACACTTTATCATACGTGTATTATAGTAAATAAAATGTTCACTTAAAAAAATTAAAACTCTTGGCCATCCTTGAAATCCCAGCAGTTTTGGAATTTCCACTATTTCCAATCTGAAAATCCGCTAATTTTTAAATTTTTCCCCCAAACAAACATCTATGCTTCCATTATAAGACATCACTATAATTAACTGCAAGAACGTTTAGAAATAAAATTTCAGATCCTGAAAAATGACCCCAGGTTTACTGTAAAACTAATTTCCTTTTTCTTCTAAATGGACTCTGTCTCTACTTTATTTCACTTGATTTTATCTTTATGTCAAAATTTTATTGCCAATTTTTTTTCAAAATGAGCTAAGTAAAACTTTGGAATAAAATACTTTAAAAAAGAAAAATGTTTTAAATTCTTAATACTATGAGTTTGAGCATTTATTAAAGCACTTTTTTCATGAGTTGGGAAAAAAGAAAACCAAAAAATAAAAAATATAGGGCTCAGGTACATTTTTCTCGCACTTTTTATTCTTACTGCTTATATAACTGTTTCTCTTCCTACACTTTCCCTATGAGTCATCTGAAACATTTGCTATTTTCTCTTGATCATTATTTCTTTGGATGATAAATATAAACCATGTATTGCAAAACTTATTTGGTAAATTCTCAAATATTTTTCCTTATATAATTTTTGTATGTAAAGCTGTCATTTCAACTCACTAGATTTATAACCACAAAATTAAAAGCTGTTAAAAAGAGAGAATATACTTGAGATGATTTGTTTAATGCAATTTTGGAAACTTCATTCTTTTTGCTAATGATTGACGTAGAGGAGGGTGTGTGATCTCATTCCTGATGGAGGTGACAGGAGAGAAGGGGCTGTTGGGACTTAGGGAAAGATGTTTTTCTGCTGAGAAAGAGACACTGGGGAAGATGGAGTTTTTCTGCCTCTACTACAATATCTGGGCAACAGCAGCAAACACAAAATCAATCAATGAAAGCCAAAACTCACAAGCTTAATCTTTACCTGACTATGATAAATAAACTTGTGACTATTCATGTTTTTGCAGTTGACTTAACCTGTATTACAGAACAGAATTTACAGAATTAGAATAATGAGCTATCATCAAAGAAAAGAAAGATGGAACAACCTAGACCTTGATGACATTATTGATCTATGGAAATTGCCTCACCTGGAGCTGACATATCACTGGAATTCTACAAGTAGGTGTGATAATAAATGTACTTATTTTTAACCAATTTTTCATTGGAGTTATATAAGGAAAAATCAAAACATCCTAAGTACTTTAGAGGGACAAGTCTATTCTCTTTTAGACTTCCCCAACTACTCAGCACAATGCCCCAAACTTGACAAGTGCCTAACAAACATTTCCTGAATTTGCAATTTGGGGTTTCAGTTCTTTATGCCTATATATGCTAGAGCAGTGTTTCCAAATCTTTTTTCACCATCAACTCCCCCTTCCCACTTCAGAAGAAAAATTATATTATATTTGAATTTATTTAAAATTGATTGATAATTGATTAATTCAATTAATTTGAACTTAAATTTAATTTCACCCTAAGGACAGATTGCCTTTTAGAGTGCAATATCTCCCCCCTCTCCATTAAGAATACATATGTCATCCCCCACGTTCACTGCAGCATTATTCACAACAGCCAAGACATGGAAGCGACCTAAGTGTCTATTGACAGAAAAATGGATAAAGAGAATGTGGTATATATATGCAGTGGAATATTACTCAGCCATAAAAAGGAGGAAATCCTGTCATTTTCTACAGAGAGTAGAACAGGGGTTGCAAGGAGGGTAGAGGAAATGGAGAAATGTTGGTCAAAGGTACAAACTTCCAGTTTTAAGATGAATAAGTTCTGGGGATCTAACATATAGCATGGTGACTATGGTTAACGATACTATACTACATACTCGAAAATTGCTAAGTAAACCTTAAATGTTCTCATCACCCATAAAATATATAGTAATTATGTGAGGTGATGGAGGTGTTAACTAAGCTTATTGTGGAAACCATTTTGCAACATATACGTGTATCAATCATCACATTGTACAACTTAAACTTTCACAATGTTATATGTCAATTATATCTCAATTATGCTAGAAAAAAATTAATGAAAAAAAGGAAAACACATGCTAGAGGATATCTAATTATGGCTGAATTTTTACCTAGCACTGTGTGTGGGTTGGTGGCAGAGGTGGAGGTTGTGTGTGTGTGTGAGTGGAATATCTCATTTTAATTGCTAAGTAGCCTCCTGACACAAAAATGACAATAACGATGGCTCATCCTTCTAACTATGTAAAGTATTCTTCTGCAATACATAGTAAACAGAATTGCACAAATATAAATATTTACAAGTTTACTTTATCATATACAAATAAATGTTGTCTAGATTACAACTTGTTTTTTTAATATTTTATTTTTGTGTTGAAAAGAACACACATTTGTAGCATTTCTTCCGTGGATGAGTCATATTTTCTGAAACTTGGTAGGAATATTTTTATAAGATGCATTATACAATACATCAGCAACTAATGAAGAAGAAATAATGATGACTGTGCACTGTAAAATGTATTAGAACACTAATTAGACTATTGCAGAAATGCTTACTGATGTCCTTTAAACACCTGCTTGGTAATTTATAAGCCTGGGTGTTACTTCATTTAACAATACACGCTTAATTAGGAGACAGAGTTAAGATTAAATAATAAACCCAGGACAGCCCAGCATGCTCTATGCTTTTAGCTTTCTACCTCATCCACAAAATTTAAGGAATGATAATTCCATTTACGGGAGAAGCAATAGATAGATTTATCTGTTCCCTCAAGGCAGATTCTAATCACTATTATGAACTTCATTTCATAGCATGGCAGAGCAGATTTAGGGATGAGGGTGTGTACAGAGATATTGGAAAGATGTTAGATGGAGCTGAGAGCAGAAAACTGATCATTTCCAGGTGTGATTTCCCCAGAGGCCAGGTAGCCCATTTCTCTGCACTCAATAGAAACAAAATTTCTTTAGGGTTTCCATCTTGGGCTCCTGCATTGGGAACCTGCTGTTTAATGGGCTTGCCACCCCACTTGCACACATACTTTATTTCTCCCTATTTCTAGTAACTTGAATACAATGAAAGCACCCATAACAATAAAGATGACAACACCCAGCTGGCCACAACTGGGGAGTGGTCTCTTACTACTCAAAGAGTGTTCCATGGACTAGCAGTATTGACCTTACCTGGGAGTTTCATTAGAAGTACACAATCTCCAGGCCGGCCCCGTGGCTCAGTGGTTAAGCGTACACGCTCGGCTGCTGGCGGCCTGGGTTCAGATCCCAAGCGTGTACCGACGCACCGCTTGTCAAGCCATGCTGTGGTGGTGTCCCATATAAAGTGGAGAAAGATGGGCACAGGTGTTAGTTCAGGGCCAGTCGTCCTCAGCAAAAAGAGAAGGATTGGCATGGATGTTAGCTCAGGGCTGAGCTTCCTCACAAAAAAAAAAAAAAAAAGAAGTACACAATTCTGGCCCTGCCCTAGACCCACTAAATTAGAATCTGAATTTTCATAAAATCCCCAGATGATTTGTATGGCCATTAATTTGTGATGCACTGCCCTAGAGCACTCTATAACTGACGGCCCACTCAAAGCTTTGATTCCCTGCAACCCTCTTGGGTCATTGTAACAAATACCTCTTTGTCCCTTAGCTAACCTCAGTGGGCTTCTGTTATTTGCTACTAGAAGAATACTCCAGATAGCCTCACTTTACTTATTCAATCAATTTTATTTCTTAAAACAAAATAAACTTTAATTTCCAAATAATTTCCTTTCCCCAAGAGGCATTAAAATAAATAAAGATTAAGGAATATTCACATCGGAGAATCTGAAATTAAGAGCTATTTGTTGTGGTTTAAAGGGTGACTCATGAGTCTCTGAACACAGAATAACCACCCATGAATTTATTTCTAGGCAAAGCCTGTCTCCACCTATAACGAGTGCTTCTAAGAATAATATTGTGCTGATAAATCATAAGAAGAAAAAGGATGGAGAGAGAACCTGTAGATTAAGAGAGACTTAAAAGATATTTCAGACTAAAATAGAGGGACAAGACTACACTAACATGTCTAGGGATGCACATTTGGGTGACAAAAACATTAAAAAATGATTACTATAAAGTCAGGATAATGGCTACTCATGGGAGAGGGAAGGGATTGTGATTGAGAAGGAGCACGTGAAAGGGACTTTTGGGGTAGGTGGCAAAGCTCTATTTCCTAGCCTGGTGGTGGTTACAAAGTGGTTCCTGTGAAATAATTTATTAAAGCAAACAAGCATACCTCAGAGACATTGTGGGTTAGGTTCCAGACCACCACAATAAAGCAAATATCACAATGAAGCAAATCATAGGAATTTTTTGGTTTCCCAGTGCATAGAAAAGTTATGTTTACATTTTACTGTAGTCTATTAAGTATACAACAGCATTACGTCTGAAAAAGCAATGTACATACCTTAATTAAAAAATACTTTATTGCTAAAAAATGCTAGCCACCGTCTGAGCCTTCAGCAAGTTGTAATCTTTTTGCTGGTGGAGGGTCTTGCCTCGATGTTGATGGCTGCTGACTGATCAGGGTGGTGGCTGCTGAAGGTTAGAGTGGCTGTGGCAATTTCTTAAAACAAGACAGCAATGAACTTTGCCACGTCAATTAACTCTTCCTTTCACAAACAATTTCTCTGTAGCATGCCATGGTGTTTGATAGCATTTTACCCACAGTAGAACTTCTTTCAAAATTGGAGCCAATCCTCTCAAACCCTGCAGCTGCTTTATCAACTAAGTTGATGTAATTCTAAGCCTTTTGTTGTCATTTCAACAATCTTCACAGTATCTTCACCAGGAGTAGATTCCATCTCAAGAAACCACTTTCTTTGCTCATCCATACACAGCAACTCATCATCCATTGAAGTTTTATCATGAGATTGTAGCAAT
This sequence comes from Diceros bicornis minor, assembly GCF_020826845.1. Taxonomy (NCBI): domain Eukaryota; kingdom Metazoa; phylum Chordata; class Mammalia; order Perissodactyla; family Rhinocerotidae; genus Diceros; species Diceros bicornis. Next base: position 80,189,762 of record NC_080741.1, on the reverse strand, counting down.
TTAGTCACATCTTCAAGCTCCACTTCTAATGCTAGTTCTCTTGCTATTTCTACTACATCTGCAATTACTTCCTCCACTGAAGACTTGCACCCCTCAAAGTCATCCATGAAGGTTGGAATCAACTTTCAAACTCCTGTTAATATCATTAGTTTGACCTGTTCCCATGAATCGCAAATGTTCTTAATGGCATCTAGAATGGTGAATCCTTTCCAGAAAGTTTTCAATTTTCTTTGCCCAGATCCATCAGAGGAATCACTATCTATGTCAGCCATAGACTTACAAAATGTATTGCTTAAATAATAAGACTTGAAATTCGAAATGACTCCTTGATCCATGGGCTTCAGAATGGATGTTGTTACAGCAAGCATGAAAACATTAATCTCATTGTACATCTCCATCAGAGCTCTTGGGTGATCAGGTACATTGTCAATGAGCAGTGATATTTTGAAAGGAATCTTTTTTTCTGAGCAGTAGGTCTCCACAGTGGGTTTAAAATATTCAGTAACCATGTTGTAAACAGATGTGCTGTCATTCTGGCTTTGTTGTTCCATTTATAGAGCACAAGCTGAGTGGATTTAGCATAATTCTTAAGGGCCTTAGGATTTTTGGAATGGTAAATGAGCATTGGGTTCAACTTAAAGTCACCAGCTGCATTAGCCCCTAACAAGACAGTCAGCCTTTCCTTTGAAGTTTGGAAGCCAGGCATTGACTTCTCCTCTCCAGCTATGAAAGTCCTAGATGGCATCTCCTTCCAGTATAAGGCTGTTTCATCTACAATGCAAATATGCTGTTTAGCGTAGCCATCTTTATTAATTATCTTAATTAGATCATCTGGAGAACTTGCTGCAGCTTCTACATCAGCACTTGCTGCTTCACCCTGCACTTTTAAGTTATGGGGATGGCTTCCTTCTTTAAACCTCATGAACCAACCTCTGCTAGCTTCAAACTTTGGTGCCCCAAAACAATTGCAATAGTAACATCAAAGGTCACTTATCACAGATCACCATAACAAACAAAATAATAATGAAAAAGTTTGAAATATTACAAGAATTACCAAAATGTGACACAGAGACATGGAGTGAGGAAATGCTGTTGGAAAAATGGTGCTGATAGATCCGCTGAATGCAGGGTTGCCACAAACCTTCCATTTGTAAAACACGCGCTATCTGTGAAGTGCAATAAAACAAGGTATGCCTGTATTTGCTACCCACTCATTAGTCACTTTGTTGCAGTATCTCAGTGCCTGTGTTCAAGTAACCGTTATTTTATTGAACAGTGGTGACAAAGCACCAGAGCAGTGAAGCTGGCAATTTGGATATGCCAAAGAGAAGCCGTAAAATGCTTCCTTCACGTGAAAAGGTGAAAGTTCTCGACTTAATAAGGAAAGAAAAAAAAATGTATGCTGAAGTCGCTAAGATCTACAATAAGAATGAAGCTTCTATTCATGAAATTGTGAAGGAAAAAAGAAATGTATTCTAGTTTTGCTGCTGTACCTCAAATACGTATATAGAGGAAAAACATAGTGTGCATAGGGTTTGGTACTATCTGAGATGTCAGCATCTACTGGGGGTCTTGGAACGTATCCCCCGTGGATAACAGGGGACTACTGTACATCATCTTTTTCTTTGGTTAAGCACCAGACGAAAGAAAGAAAAAAAATTGCATTTTTCTCTGTCATTTTGTATTTCTCTGAATACTAGTGAAGTTGGCCTTGTTACTTTTTACATTTATTAGTCCTTTGAATGTCTTCTATTCATATCTTCGGCTCATTTTTCAATAGGGGCATTCATCCTTTTATTATTACTCTCTAAGGATTCTTTATACATTACAGATATTAATTTTAGTGTATAATACCTGTGCCAAAGTTGTCCCGTTTTTATCTAATTTTTTATCACATACAGGTGTTAACCTTTACTCAGATATCTATATACATAATTTTTCCCTTTATGCTTTCTTTCTTTGCCTTTCTACTTAAAAAACTTTTCCTTTCCATGTATCTGTTACCTATTTACAGAAATTTTTCTCCTTATTCTTTTATGATTCAATAAGTTATATAATATTTAATATTATAAATATTTTATGATTTGGTATTTTTCCATTTGGCATTTATTTAGATGCATTTTGTGAAGTAGGGATTCTAACTTGTTTTTTCCCCTCAAGTAGTCAAGTATTATTTATTCTAAAAATAAATCCCTCTGTCCTAACGTACTTGAATTGTTTCCTTCTTCATCATCTAATAATTACAAAACCAGGATGCTTTGTCACATGGAATCCCTTTGTCATAGGTGACCATTCAAAAGTTGACAACAGGCAGCTTTAAGTCTCTATAGCTGGAAGTATTATTCCTTTTTCAGAAACAGATGTGCTTTGAGAAAATAAAGAACTTTTAAGGTCCCCATTTTTTTCACAGGATGAGTAAGAAGGAGAGAGAATCTAAACTGTTCTATAGGCAATTCTGTTGCCCTTCTCTTGTGCCCAAAACATAAGTTTATGACACTACCACAAAATCAAAATAATCGTTTGTGTAATCTTGAAATAATGTCGAAATTTTCATGAAGAGGGGAAAAAACTCTTTATTTTTATTTTGAAGATAAGGCTTAAAAATGTAAATAGCCTTAGAATAGTTTACATCTTGACCTCAATGAACATTAAGTATGATACTGATAGGAGTCAACCCTGGGAACAGGTATTGATTGTTGATCGGGGATCTTGTGCCTGATAGGGCATGCTGGAGATGAAAAATGGAGGCTTTCTATCACTAGTCTTGCTATATCCTCCCTTTCTAGAAAGGCAATCATATCTTAAGTACAATCTAGCAATCCTTCTCTGGAAGATGAGCAAGTGAGTCCATCTAGAGAAAGGCAGGGAATTCTCTAGGTTGTACATTTCATTTGACCCTTCTGATGAAAATCCTAAATCATAGGTTGATGAGAAAGAGGAGATAAACAAGAAGAGTTATAAACTCAAGATACAACAACGTACCACAAATACACATAAATCACACTTGTGCTATATGGGAAGCAAACCAAATTCCAAAAAGAGAAAAATAAAAGGACATGTATTATTTCTAGAATCCAAGTGGACAATGCTTATAATTTCAGGGAGGGCAGGGATAACATTTAGATGACTTAGGTGGTAAGTTCTCCAACCCCAAGGGATGCAGTGGTTCAGCACCAAGAAAACATTATGATTTTGTTGTGCATCTAGGAGCAGGAGATAACCTTTCCCAGGGACATGACGACCTGGACTGCTATAAGCTGGATCCATCACTAGTTTAACATACAGCTAAGAGGTTGAAACATGTTCACTGCAACAAACTTAGCATTTTATTGAAAGAAATACATAACAGTATGTTTATTCTTAAGCAACAGAATGGTCAAGTGAAGACACTTTCTTTTACAAAGAGACAAAGAGTGCTTTTCTTTTCAATTCTATTTTTTCCCTCTTAAATTAACGAACTCCAAGCATTCTCCAATGCAAAATATTCTCTTACAAGAAAGTGCAATGCAGTCAGTCCAGAATATAACCCCTTGCCTGTACGCCTTTATACCTGATTGTGATTACTTCCAAATAAGATATTGTGTTTTCTCATTCATATTTCCTTCCTTGGAAATTGACTCCTCTTTAGGTTATAATATCAAGTCAAATTTTCTCATGGCTGAAAGCCAAAAACTGAAATATATTTATGGTCTTAAACTAATTGCACTGCTTTATAGGTTAAGTATTAGTGTGGAATTCTTATGAAATAGCATCTCTATGATATTCTCCATTGTTATTAAATAATATATTCTTTTGCTTTTTATGTGAAGGTTAAATGGGACTCTCTGTATATTTCCCTGTCAGTGATTTTATCATTTTGTGTTTTTGTGGTGGTGGTTGTTTTATTGTGCGTGTGTTTACCGATTTAACGATAATCATTATTTGGATGATTGTCCAAATCAACATCTCTGGACTTGTGCTCTCTTCTTTTTTTTTTTTGCTGAGGAAGATTAGCCCTGAGCTAACATCTGTTGCCAATCCTCCTCTTTTTTTGCTAAGGAAGAGTGGCCCTGGGCTAACATCCATGCCCATCTTCCTCTACTTTATATGGGATGCCATCAGAGCATGGCCTGATAAGCGGTGTGTAGGTCCACGCCTGGGATCTGAACCTGTGAACCCCTGTGCTGTACTCTCTTAATTTTAACACACACCTCAAACTTCCTGTTGGATATTTCCATTTCTTCTCACTATTACCTAAAGTTTAGCATGCTGAACAATCTATATGTCCAGTCCACAAACAAATGCCTTCATTTGCTGGTTTCCCTTTTGGTCTATACTAGGCAGCAGAGTCAGAATTCAACATTAACAAAATCAACATATTCTAGTTAAAGATGGGGCTTGAAAACTTTCATCATCTCTGCCTCCTTCCCCATCCCTCTTTCCCCTTACATCCAACTATCCACTTATTTGGTTTTCTTTCTATAACTTCCCCCTTCATGTACAAAAGAAAGCAAAGACAAAGACATAGCTTTCATGTCTTTTTCATCTGAGGCCTTGAGCAGAGGTCTTCTCAGGCGCCACTGCTGAGGCCTCCTTATGCAGGATGGGGGTGGGAAAGGAAAACCTTGAAGATGCATTTCTCTGCTCAGACTCAGTATCCAGTACTTTCCTACTCCTAGACCTCCCCCCCTCCTTCCCCTCAGCTTCAGGGGCCATAAAAATGCCAGAGCCTTTTGTTCAACACTCCCTCAGCAGTAAGACCACCACTCTTTGCACTGACCCCTGACCCTGCATGGGTGTGCAGTCCATGGGGAGAAATGAACCGCGGAGTCGGTGCCTTCTCTGGTTTTAGACTCCTGCTGTTACCAGCCAGAACGTGATCAAAGGCTTCACTCTCATTTTTGGCTCGCTGCTTTTAATCGGGAGCAAGGCCCTGCCAATTCCTTCGTGTAAATAATAAAAAGGCCCTCTCTATGGAACAGATAATTACAAGGAAGCGTGTTCTCTGGGCAGATGTGTTCAAAAGAGTCCTCTTCCTCCAGGCGCATGGGGCCAGGGCTTGGAGCGGGGAGCTCAGGCCATATTTCACCCTTGTCTCTTCTCCAATCTGCACCATCACAGGGGGAGGCTAGGCCCTAGAGTGGACGTACTGGCAAAAAAAAGTACTACATGGAAGAAGGAAGGGGCACTTTCCTACAGATAGTAAGGCTCTGGGCAGACAACATGCAGAGCCCACCTCAAACACCATGGGCTGAATGCAGCAGCGGCTGCAGGCACAACTGGATTTGGGCCTTTAGTTATAAGCAATAGCCAAAGCAATGTGCAAGTGGAGAGTGAAGCACATCCTGTTCCCTGTCAGAAGGCAAGGTACAGATACAGGACGGAGATAGAAATTCACCTAACCATAACACAACGGAGGTGGACATTTTTATAATTTTAAAAAAAATCGCATAAAGAAACAAAAGGCTCTTTAAACAAATACTCAAGAGTGTTCACACCCATTGTTTAATTGGAACTGTAATGAATACCTCGAGAAGAGAATGTTTATCCAGTACTTTCTCAATGTTTGTGTTTTGTGAATCATTAAAGGCTTGGATCTCTAGTCTTGAACTTTCTATTTCTATTGCTAAACTATAACTCCTATCCACAAACTAAAGAGCAGATGAAATATAACTAGAATATACCTTTCAAGAGAGAAATGAATATGTACTAAGAGCAGTTCAAAACAAAATTTGAGCTTGAGCAAGGATCAGTACCAAACACTCCAAACATTTCTCCTCTGCATGCGGCAGTGTTTGAATTGGTGGCCCTTATTGGATAGAGAGGTGATTGAAGTCTCACTGTATTCAAAGGTGACCTGAAAAACTATATTTTTCTTCGAAAAGTATTTGAAACCTAACCTTTACCCTCTAAGTATAATTTTTCAAGTAAGCTTTTTTTGAGGAAAATATAATAACCCTGATTTTTTTTTATACAGATATGTCCTTCCTAGGTAGAATAATAATCTGATTTCTAAACTGCTTTTAAATAAGTATTATCATTTTACCTACTTAAAAAATTCAATATGAATGTAGTCACAGATCCTATTAATTATTGCACCTTTAAAATCTATTTTCACCATCTTAAATTTAACACTTTTATAATGAATACAGTAGACAACAGACATTCACAGGTTTATAATTTTATGATTTTGACAATTAGCAGTAACTATGATTGTTTATGACACGCAGTAATTCATAATTTTCTGGACACCTGAATTTGAATTGCCTGTGGGGAGGTGGACGCTCAAGAATAAGTCACTTAGCTAATGATGAACACCCTCATCATTTAGCAGCTGAACACCTCACAAACACTCATCTGCATTAACATAGGTTCTAAACCAACCTGCTTAAAATTGCCAGAGGTGACTGTGTTCTGACACATGTGGAGTGGGTTAATGACCTAACACAATGACTCAAATCTGAGGGTGCATTAGAATCATCCAGAGGGCTTTGTTAAAACACAAGTTCCTGGGCTCCACTCCAATGTCTGAGTTGAAAATTGAAAATTTTCATTTCTAAGAGTTCCAAGGTGATGTTTTGATAACCACTGATCTATAAGATATTACCCATTTTATGGTTAGAAAGAAATTTTTTCAAAGTAAAATTTCCTAAACGAATATCAGCAGTAGTTTTACCAATACATTCGTTGTATCAAACAATTACAAGGCATGGTTTGGGTCAGAACTGATATTTTGCTGATAACACCGTCTATTCTGGTTGGCAAAATATAAAAACACTTCTGTACAGGGTGTTAAATAGTCACTTCACTGAGAGAAGTAAGTTCTTCCCCTCTCTACCCATGCCACTCCCTTCAACCCATGAACTTAGCAATCAGATGTTAATAACCTGGCATTGTAGGGGACCTCCAGAACGGTTTCAATTGGTCATCACCCTTAGTTTTAGAAGCAAAGCATAATAGGAACCCAACCTCTCTTTTGTCTAAGACCAATCAGACCTCACCTTATCAGGAGGTAGGTGGGGAAATGGGGGACATAATAAGAATTCTTTTTGATTAAAGAAAAGAGTTGGCAAGCTTATGTATGCTCATTCCAGTAATGGTGGCTTTCTACAATGGAGTAATTTCAAGATTCTGTGAATTCTTGAGGCTCCCAAATCACCCAGGCTTGTCCATTTGGGTCAAAGATCAGAAAGAAATTTGAGAGGAAAACTCCACCATTAATTGGAGTGCACCTGGTTCCAGGGTGCTCTCTGTACCTTTAGAGAGCTGGAGTGGTGACAGCCAAATTAGGATTCTTGGATTTGGGAAGCAGCCATCTCAAAGATTCAACTAGATAAAAATGTCAACAATATTTTAAAAGTTGTCTCATACATAAGCATATGACATAATAATGAACACATAAGAATTTATCATCACCATATGTTTTTATACAATCACTGGCTTTCAAGATGTTCTAAGGCAGCACTAATACAGATATCCAGGGGAATGTCTTAGTCAAATCTTTGACAGATTTTCCTCCTCTCCCTGTTGGCCAAATTCTTCATGTGTAAATTACTCTAGTTTAAATTTAATCACTTTTCTACATTTGGTCCTTAGAGAAACAATTGGTGTACCTCATAAAAAGCTCCCTCAATTTGAAGCTAATGATCTAAAAATCTCTAATACTTTCTCTTTCCTTTCTTTCTCACCTATTCAAATCATTAAGCACCTACACCAGGTACTAGGCTAGGTACCAGGGCTATAGATGAACAAAATGTAATTTTTGTCTCATGAAACAAATAATATGAGGGAAAATTACAGGCTTCCAGGAGAGGGTAGAAGAGTGGATCAAATTTGAACTGGGGAACAATATACAAAGAAGAAAAGCATGAGAGAAGGCTTTGACTTGGGAAGCTATTTTGTGTAGTGGAGAAAGAGGGGACTACGTGGCTGAAGCAGAGTGGGCAAGGGAAAGGAAAGAGCATCAAGGCCACAGCCTTCATGACCCTGTTGAAGATTGGGACTTTATCTTAAGCATAATAGAAAAGATTTGAAGAGTTAGAAGTTAGGTGTGGTATGAGCAGATTCAACTTTTTAAAAGATCTCCGGCCTCAGTCTGGAGACTGGATTGGAGAGGACTAACACGGGAAACAACCAACGATTGTAGCATTTCATGCCAGACATGATGGTGGCTTGAACTAAAATGATGGCAGTGAACATGGAAAAACAGGGACAGTTTTGATACACATTCAGATGGTAAAATAATCAAGATAATTTGGCAGTGAAGTGAATATGGGGGATCAAGGTAGAGGGAATTATCAAGGATGTGAGTGGTGGTGTCACTTCTTCCAAGTTCAGGGACAGGGGAGATCAAGAGTTCATTTTCAGTTGAGATGCCTATGGGAATTCACAAGGAGACATCATAGGTATGGAAGTCTCTCTATACAAGTCTGGAGTTCACAAAAAATGAGCTTTTAATCATTTGGTCATTAATATTTGTAGAAGTGATATAGTATAGTGACTAGTTTAGGCTTTGGATTCAAAGACCTGAGAGTAGGACCAAAGAGATCATGAATCCCCAGAGAAAGACTTTGAGCTAGTCTAGGAACTGCTTTTATTTTATTTCATTATTATTTTTGTGTGTGTGAGGAAGGTTAGCCCTGAGCTAACATCTATTGCCAATCCTCCTCTTTTTTGCTGAGAAAGATTGGCCCTGGGCTAACATCCGTGCCCATCTTCCTCTACTTTATATGTGGGACACCTGCCACAGCATGGCTTGATAAGTGGTGCATAGGTCCACGCCTGGGATCTGAACCTGTGAACCCCAGGCCACCAAAGCTTAGCGTGCAAACTTAACCACCACACCACCAGGCCGGCCTCTACTTTTATATTTTTTAGTGATTTTCTAGTTCCAATTCATGAGTATCCACATTGGACACTT